>NC_141203.1:13587500-14317500 GCF_054491065.1 Syngnathus leptorhynchus | reverse complement strand
ACAGCTTGAGTTTTCTCAAAGTTTCTTCTCGCTCTTGTACATCACCCACAAAATGTTTTCATGAAAGCAAAGATGCCAGTCAAACTCATTTCGAGTTAACAACTTTGCTCTTGGAGCTAGTTTGCAAGTCGTGCAATGAAATTGCGTATGCACCGCCAATACGCGGACTACAATACTGTCAGATGTTGAGAAAGTTGTTTATTTTCAAAGTTAGGTGACAAGATACATCGGTATCAATTAAGAAAAAAACAAAACAATATCAGACCACTGAGCTAGCTAAGCTCATTAGGCGTCAAGAGTCGGCTGATGTCGACAACATTCGGCGCTCCGAGTGCATTTCCTGGCATAAGTAGAAAAAAAAATAAACCCACCCCTTACAGAATGAATCCTGACACTAACATGAAGTAGCGTGTTGCGGTGATTCACGTCTTAATGCAATGAACGGAATTAGTCGAGCGAGCGAGCTTGGCGGTTAGCTAGGTTCAGTTTACATCTGCTAACTAGCAAGTCATTTTTTAAAATAAGGCTTGAAAAGCAACTAAAACAAACATGGACTAGCAATAGTCAAAACACGCATCTGTGATGAATAATTTCTTTGAGGAATTGGCTACAAAGTGGAGGGCCGCCAAATCAAGGGTAACATGGTGCCGACTGTGCTCGTACCACCTACGTGGTCGGCATCAAAGCCCATTCATTCCACGTTTACGTCTGCCTTTGCCCGGCAGCATATTGTACCATATGAAATAGCGATAGCCTCGAAATTTAGTGATTTTTTTGAGCATCTGAAATGAGGAAAGGTCAACATCAAGCCGACCGTGGCAGCGAACGTTCGAAGGACCAACTTTGGAGCACATCGGCATCGCATGCAGAAATGACGAGCCGAGTCCGTACGAGAAGGTATAGCAACTTTTTGGATGGCGCAACAGCTAGCATCCGCATTTTTAGAATACTTGGCAGTGGCCGATAGAGAAATGTAAAAGGCAATGTTTGGACATATCGGGTTTAGTTAATCTTTTCCAACAAAGTGTTGAGTTAAAAAATGAACAAACCAACACGTTGGCCAAAAAGGACGTTAGCGAGAACAGCAACTAGCACGCCGACAACGATTAGCGGAGAAATCTGCTGGATTGTTGTCGCTGGCGTCTGCTCAACAAAGTGCAAAGAGTCCGTGATGGTGCTCACACAGGATGTGCCTTTGTGCTAAGCTAGGCTACAGACCCGAGCGGGCTAAGAGTCTGCGTTTCCGTTCTCCTCGGGCTGCAGCTGCTCCTTCTCCAGGCAATCCTCCTGCGGGGGGCGCACTCTCTTGAAGAAGCCCAGCTGGACGCACACAAGTGACACGTAGCAGTCATGACACGTTGTCACTTCGCAAAGACGGCGGCGGCCTTGGCGGCTCTGACCTTGTACATGATGAAGATGAGCAGTGCCAGCAGCAGAAGGCCGGCCAGCACGGCCAGCGCCACCACCCAAGCCGGCACTGGCTGGGGGGCGTCTGCCACCCACAGCACCGACACGCTAACCTGCCGGCCAAAAACGCGCGTCAAAAAAATAGAGAGAGAGAGAGAGAGAGAGAGAGAGAGAGAGCGAGAGAGAGAGAGAGCACCCAGCCCGGCCACGTGTCTTACGGCGGTGCTGTTGGAAGGCAGTGTGGCCGGAATCTTCTTGTAGGGCATCTGGATGACACTGAAGGAGGCGGTGGACTCCAGCACATACGAGCGATTCTGGTTCTCCGCCTGCACGCGCACACAGCGAGATCACACTGTTCTTGTGTGTGTGTGTGTGTGTGTGTGTGTGTGTGTGTACGCACTCTGAGGAAGTTGTTGACGTCCAGTCGGGAGTAAATGAAGACGATGGCGTTCTTCTTCCTCTCCAGACGTCCCACTTGACAGCGAAGCTTGACACAGGACGCTGTGCTGCAGTCCTGCACGCACACAACCGTCAAGTCGCCGTCACGGCGCCGACGGAGGCCGAGGCCGGGTGGCTGGGCCCTTTTACCAGCTTGAGCGGGTTGTCGTCTTCGCCGCCGCCGGTCTGCAGATCACGCTTGCGCACATGCTTGCGGCCTTCTGTTTGCCCGTCTCCTGCGCTGGCGTTTTTCAGCGCTGCCAGGGGACTCTCCAACTAGCGGCGACAAGCTAGCGTCAGGCTTCAAGAACAATATTGCTTGGTGGCTGGAAAGGTCTTACGGTGACGTTGCGCGCGTTGAGTCGCACGTCGCTGGAGCAGTTGACGGGGCCCTCCGTGTCGAGGTGGGTGATGTAGAGGAGGCTGGCGTTGTGGCGGCCGTACGGCCACTCCACCTCCAGCGAAGCCAGGCTCAGCGTGCTGGGCCCGCTGTTCAGCAGCTGCACGCAAACGCACGCGTCAAAAGAAAGATGGTGGGCGGGCGGCAGCCCATCTCGCGCTTACCTCATAGACGTGCACAATTTGCGGTCCGATGTCGTCGCTGGTGAGCGGAGGAACTCTGGCTTGCCAATTGGCGATGGGAAGCAACAGCTGGCCGGGAGACGACGTGCTACAAACGCGCACACACACACGCACACACAAGTACACACACACAAGTACACACACGTACACACACACACGTACACACACACACAAGTACACACACATACACACACACGTACACACACACACACACACACACACACACACGTACACACACACACACGTACACACACACACACGTACACACACACACACACACACACACACACACACACACACACACACACACACACAACACCCGCAGTGGATTGCTGAAATGCCCCCCCGCTTTGAGCGAGCCCCGCAGGTGACATTCACAAAATGAATCTGGGTCTCATCTGGGAACATTTGCAGGGAGGCGGCCACCGTTACCCTCGTATGGAGACTTGCGCCACCACGACCAGCTTGGTAACGCTGGACACTCTGGGGCTGGTGCTGTTGAACTGGTTGGAGCTGCAAACACGCCAAGGTGGCTGAGGTGAGCCAGAGGTGAGCCCAAGGCGCCGAGCCGGCCGGCCGGCATGTCTGACCTGACCATCTGCAGGTCAAAGCGCACGTCCGTATCATCCTCCGACAGCTGGTGGACGCTGAAGCGCAGCTCGGCCAGCACCTGGCCAAACAAAGGAAAAAGATGAGGACACACAAACAAATCCAAGCTAGCAGACAGACAAAGGAAGATACATTTTGGCTCCACTGACCCTGGTTCCGGCCTTCATGGGGTTGCCCAGATCGCACACCACCATCTTGGTCTGGTTCTCCTTCTTGTAGGCGCACGACAGCCGGCTCAGCGTCTGCCGGCACAGCACCAGCCACACGGGCGTCAGCCGCAAACTGGAACGGGCCTCGCCTCGCGGCTGCCGCCGCAAACGCTTACCTGGCTTCGCACCACGCCGGTAAAGTCGGCCTGTTGCGGCAGGAAGACGTGGAGCTCGGCCTCGTAGGCGCCCTCGCCGCGGTTCTCGGCCACAATCTCCAGCGTCACTGCGTTGTCGTCGCCGATGGCCATCTCGGAACGGTCGCTGGGGGGCAGAGGCCGATTTAGACAGTGTCGGTTTGGGCGGCGTGGCCGCAATCACCTTTGGACCGACAGCCGCAGCTCGGGTTTGCAGATGTTGTCCTTGCCGCAGTCCAGCAGGATGTGAGCCTGGAGACAGTGAGGCGTCACGAGCGGGCGGGCGTCACGGGCGGGCGTCACGGGCGGGCGTCACGGGCGGGCGGGCTCACCTGGCGGGTGACGTTGGGTGGCGCGGTCACATCCAGGACGGGCAGAAGACCGTTGCTGTCTCGTGCGCGCCCGTAGTCCAAGGTGTACTCCAGAACCACCGAGATGGGCGTAATCTTGTCGCGGAAGTCGCGGTCGTCCTGCCGCCGCAAAAACAACCGAGCGCATTGAGCTTAGTCGGTTGGGTGTCACGTTTGCAAACGTCTGCTATCAGGATGGACGACGGACGCAAATTGACGGGCTGGTATACCAATCCAACAATGAGGGCAGAGTGGACGGGGCTCCTACCCTACCTACCCTGAGGAAGACGTCCTGCTCTTCACACGCGGGCCCTCCGCCGTTGCTCAGCGTGACGTTCTTGGCGTAGGCGACGCTTCGGCTGTGCAGGAAGAGGACTCGTTTGGCCGCTTCCTTCTGCTTCAGTCGGTCCAGGAGCACGTCCACGCGGAAAGCTGGAAGGGAGCGCATGCTCACGAGCGCACGACGGGGGGGCAGGCGGAAGGTTACTCACTGAGGGAAGAGGGCGCCCCCACCCCGCTGGCCTTCAGGCAGTACTTGACCTTGAAGCTGCGGGTGGACCGACGGACAGCGGTTAGCAAAGGCGCTTGGCAGCCGGCCCACCCGCACGCCTGCCCGCCCACTCACCAGGACACAGCAGCGCCGGTCGCAGGCAGTGTGCAGCTCTTCCCCTCGGGGTTGATGATCTGAGGGCTGACGTCCAGCGTGGCATTGACGCTGATCACCGGCCGCGCTCTGACCGCACGCACGTGAGCATGGGTTAGGTGGCACACGTTGACTTGTTTGATGTCACGGCAGGCACACACTCGCGCTCGCGCGCGCACACACACATCTAATCACCTGTACAAAACAGCTCTGTCAGCTCCAAACACTCCCACCAGTAAATCTGTGAGAGAAACATTTGCAAAAGCTTAACGCCTGCCTCATCAGACGCACCTGGTGCGGGCGGGCGTTTACCTGGATAGCCGTTGCGGTCTATGTCCGTGTTCCCCGTCATGGAGTAGCCGAAGCTGGCCGGCATGTAGCTGGAGGCCCATTTGCCCTGCAGGACCTGCCGGGGGGGCAACGCGTACACAAGAAGGACAAGCACTAGCTAACTAGCTAGCTAGGGTGCTCAATGAAAACATACAAAGCGCTCATTTTTGGCTCATCTTGACCAATCTCATCAAGGCAAAAATCATTTGACGCGTTTTGCGTGTCATTTTTCAACAAATTTGTCTCAACTCCAAACTGATTATTTGCCAGGGGATTGAACGGAAGGAAGCCTGCTGCTTTGGGGCACTGGTACCTGCGAGGGCACCTGCGACGGGCCCTGAGGACCGCCATTGTGGATATACACCTGGCCCAGGCGCTCCAGACCGCCGTAGGGGGCCGAGATGGCCACGTCTGCTTGGGGTCAAACACAAACACGTGACCACGTGTGGTCGATCACTCGTTCAAGTGTGTGCGCACACGTGCCATTGTATCCGTCCATGTCGAGATCGCCGAGCGCGGCGATGGACGAGCCGTATCGGGCGTACACTTCGGAGCCAGTGAGCGTCAGCGGCGGCCGGAAAGCGAAGCCTCCTCGACCCAAAAGCACGCTGACCTGCAGTCAAAAGGCGTCACAGCAGGACCCAGCTGGACGAAGGCGAGACACGTGTGGCCGTTACCTGTCCCACCTCCCTTAGCTTGCCGTCGGAGCCTCGGTCCATGAAGAGAGGCGCACCCACCAGAAGGTCCATCAATCTGCCCGCACGAGCCTCACGTTAGCACTGGCAGCCAGGCAGGTGGGCGGGCAGGCAGGCCACTCACCCGTCCTGGTTTATGTCACTGGCGGCGACAGAGTGTCCGAAGTAGGCAGCCATCTTGAAGGGACATAAAGAGAAGGATCACGCCAGACCACGCAAATCAACTGGCATGTGCCCTTTGACACTTTTGCGAATCGGGCTCGGACAGACTAGCTCACCTGACTGCCTGTGAAGTTGACCATGGACTCCATGTTGCGACCGTTGAAGACGTTGACCTGAAAGACGGCACGGCACGCGCGTCAACACGCAGGCGCCTACTGGCACGGGCTGGCGTGCTGCACTCACGTAACCCAGTGCCTTGTCGCCCCGCGGCACGCCCGTCACGTAATCTGCAAGCACACGGGCGGTGTCAGCGACTTGTAGCCGGCCTTCAGACCCAAAGCCCCGGCCGGGCTACCTTCAATTGCGTCGTCGTTGAAGTCTGCGACGGTCAGCGAATATCCTGATGGCAAAAGGAGAGGCAAGGCGGGCAGGTGGAGTGAGCAAAGCGGAGGAGGCCCACGCCGGCCGCCCTTTGCAGGCCGCCCTCACCCACCCAGGTAACTGTCATCGTACTGGGCGCCTGCCGACTTGGTGGCCAGCGTCTTTCCGTAGGGGCTGACGTAGCTCTTGTCGAAGCGGGCAAAGATTTCCGACACGTCGTCCGATATTAGTTGACCTGCAGGGAAACGACCGACACCAGACCACTTGAGACGAATCTGCCCGGAGAGTCCGCTCGCGATGGCTACGTCCGGACCGAGGAGTGTCTGGAAGCTAAACGACATGAGAGCGTCCCGCGCTAAGCCGACCTCGACCGTTTGCAACCAAGTGAGGGGGGAACCCCCCCCCTTGGCGGAAGGAAGGGGACATGTTTGTGTGGGACGTGACCTTGCCAGTAGAAGCTTCCGGGTCCTCCCACCACAACTCGCTTGTCCGTCTGCAACGCGCACACGTGCGCACGCGCACACACACACGCACACACACACACGCACACACAACGGGACTGGCCTTAGTACCTGAGCTCAGCACGCCAGCCGGCCAGCTGGCTCCACCCGCCTACCTTGAGGAAGTCGGCGCTGAAGCCTGCCTGGCAGAAGCCCTGGCCCTCCGGGGAGTTGGCACCTGCGCAGAGAAAAGCCCGGTACATGACTAGCCGGGAGAGGCAGAGACAGACGGACGGGCGGAAACGCACGTGAGCGACAGGGAGAATATTCCACCACCGTGTCGTCTTTCTTCAGGAAACACGTTCCCACCGGCTCACGCTCCGACACGCCAAAGGTGGACCACTGGTAGAGCGGCGCGCACGCCTGTGGACAGGTCCCGGAAAAGCAGACTTTTCTTGGACTTGCTTTGGATTTTCCACCATTTTCCTCATTTGATTGCGTGGCTCCTTCAAGGCTGCGCGCTTTCGCTTTGCTCTTCCTTACCAGGATGTGTTCGCCGTCCGAGCGCACTGAGGCGCCGAACCACTGCTTGGACTTGAACTCCATCTGCGCGCCGTCAGCGTTCTTCCTGTCGCCTGCGACGAGAGGGACGGAGAGATGCCAAAATTCAACACTTTATTTTTCAAAAGCCAGAAATGATTCGAGTTTGCCAATTTGGGTAACGAGAAGGGCATTCGCAGGCATGCGTCAAACAAATGCAAATTCATTTGTCCAAATATGGTGCAAGAGTTGAGCCGCTCACTCGCTCACTTCCTCTTCGGCACACGCTGATAATCCCAGATTATGTTGCTGAATCATGCAGGCGACAATAGCAACAATAAACTCGTATTTTCCAACGCACACAAGACTCCCGCTGCTTCCTGATTTTTCCACACTTCAGAAGACATTGTTACTTTTTTTTTTTATTCTCATGGCCTCAAATGACTGTGTGGAACTTGTTGCATCTAAAAATGCTCCACTTGAAAAGAAAACTAGCAGAATGTAAAACATGTCATTGAAGAACGTGGTATGAGCCATTACGGCCACGCAGTGGGGCGTTTGCGTACCTGACGTGTCAAAGAGGAGCTGGCGGCAGGCGACGCTGCCCGCCCAGGGGCAGCTGTAGACGGCCCCTCGCTCCAGCACGTCCCCCGACGTGTTGGCCCGCGGCGCTCCGATCAGGACGTCCGACCTGAGCAAAGCGGCAAAGCGCAATGGACTCGTTACGCCTCTTTCTTTTTGCAAGATTCTCCGACACACGCGCCGACCTCTGCGTCAATTTGCCCTGCTAATCGGGACCATCTGAAATGTGCCATGGATCGCGTGGCTCGATTGAGTCCGACGGGATTTAGCCATCAGAGGACTTTGATTGGAGACGGACGGTGGTTCTGACAGGAGTGCCAACATGTGCGGCGCGCTGGGTCGACACCGGCGGAGCGGAGCCCGCAAAACGCCACCAAACCTCTTTAGTGTCAGATTTGCTCAATTTCACACAGGTCTGTATTTTGGAATTATTATTGGCCTTTTCAACTGGAAACGAGCATTTGAGTTTGGAATTCCAGTGGTAAGTAAAGGCAGGCGGGCGGGCAGGCGGGCTCAGGCAGGCAGGCAGGCTGGCGGGCAGGCACGTAGGCGGGCAGGCATCCGCTCCCCCCAAAGGTAGTCAGTCGAGGCCAGGAAGTGCGTCGTCATGCGTCCAATTATGGACACGAGCGGGACGGAAGTCATGCCAAGCGAAGCTGCGCCTTACCGGAAGAGAAAGTGGCGCATGCGCAGCAGCCAGCTTCTCCTCCAGAACGAGTCACCCACCTTCTTCCCAAAGTTGCCGACAAAAAGTCGGCAAAGTTGTTAGCGCGCTTCGGCGTTTCTGCATAAAGGTTGCCACTAAGCTTTTCTTACTGTTGCTTGTTGGCCGCTTTGAAGAAGTCCACCGAGAAGCCGAAGTAACTGCCCGACGGACCGTCGTACACCGACGGCCGCTCGGCGTCCAGGTTGAACGCGCCTCCGCTCCGCACGAGCACGACCAGCACCGATACAACGGCGGCGGGGGAGAGGCGGCCACTCAGCCCCGGTCCCACAGCCATGGCCAGAGAGAGGGAAAGGAGGAGGGACGGAGAAGGCTTCGTGGAACTCTTTCGCCTGCTGACAAGACGAGCCGACTAACGAGCTTGCGTGCGCCCTTCTCGGCGCTTCCGTTCGGCCACTTTACGCCGGTTAAAGGCGGACGAGCGGTTCCCTGTCACGGCGGAGAGACGTCTATCTGCGCGTGCTCGCTGGTGAGGCGTCCAGACAAGGGAAGCAAGTTCAGACATGACCACAAATCCGGCTTCTCTCTGTCAAAATAAAAGCTTGACCCACTTTTCATAATGTCAGACGCGACCACACATCCGACTTCTCTCTGTCAAAATAAAAGCCTTGCCCACTTTTCATAATAGCAACGCAAGTGGTCCCGCCCTAATATGCAAATCCAATCGTTGCCAGCAGAGAGCGCTATTGCACTGTGACAAAAGATCCCCTTTACACATTTTAATTAGCATAAGAATACATCACGGACAATCCAAAAACAGCAACAAAGATGAATAAATAAATTAGAACAAAGACAAAAATGAAGATGTTTATTTGCAAGACAAACGCAAAACGAGTAACCTCCGGTATTCTAAATAAGGTTCACGGGGCGCCGCGATGACCTCTGACCTGAGCATGGATGACGCCGGCGCGGCGGACCCGGCGCTTCTTGTGCTTTCGGGATTACAGTACTTGCGATGAGGTCGTAATTCCGCTTTAATCTGCTTTCAGGCGCCAAGTGGAATTTTTTGATGAGAGCGACAAATCCTCCGAAAGCAAAACTTTGCCGTCGTCGCCTTACAAGTGACCACCCTCCCGTAACGCAACACAAACACGCTAAAAACAAAAGGTCTTTCTTTTCCTAGAGCTACATTAAAAGTACTTTATTAAAAAAAAAACTCAATGTCTCCCTCGGGGGTTTTGTTTGTTTTCTATCCACCCGCCAGCTGATCATCTCTCTTCATCATTGGGAGAAAAAAAACAAAAGGAAAAGCAGGCGCGCTCATGTGCTCAGGAGACTTTGGAAAGAGTCCTTGAGGACGTCCCACGAGAACCGGCTAGTGTCCACCTGGGAACGCAAACATCACACGCGAAGCTAAACAAATCTATCCATCCATATTGATCAGGAAAGTGACGTGCTGTCGATGAACAAGAAGGAGCGGACCAAAGTTTACCTCCGACCTTCTCGTCTTTGTGTGCTACCTTGAGCGCGTGAGTGCGTACGTGTCTCGGCTGGGTGCAGAAGTGGCGCAACCTCTTGAGGAGCTGCCGGGGAGTGGCGTACAGGTACTCGGCTAAGGGGGCGAAGGTCATTGGGGGTCACGGGCTGGCACCTAAAGCGACCGCACGCGTGCGCACTTGTACCTGGGAAGATCTCGGGGTAGACTAAAGCCTTGGGACACAGAGGGTAACAGCCGCAGTGCACCGCCTCCAACCTTAACACACACACGATGATTGTGACCACGCAAAAGTACGCAGCAAAAGAGCGAGGCGCGGCGTAGCGTCTCACACGGCTACTCCGAAGAACTCGTGTCGCGCGGTGGACACGACCACGTCGGCCTGGCATAGAATGCTCAGGTAGCACTCTCGAGACTCCTGGAAGCCCCAGTGCACGACATGAGAGTCCAACAGAGGCCGGCAGTGTGCAAACACCTCTGGAAACAGCGCGGAAACAGTTCGTTAGCTGGCGCGAGCCGCTCGTTAGCTGGCCGCTCGGCCGTGCGTATGTACCTGGCGCATCGGCGAATGTTTCCCCGAGTACAGAGAGCAGGAAGTCAAGTCCTTCTTCTTTCAACTTCAACATGGTGCTGAAGAACAGCTCGGGATCCTTGTCGTGCTCCCTACACTCGCACGCGCACGCACGCACGCACACACACAAACCAAGACCTCCAATGTTCCCGTCGGTTTTGTGAGAGGCCTCAAGAAGGCATCGTAAATGTGGGCGGCAGCAACGCGTGGCAACGTGCGGTGGCGATGCCAGTATCCAGGCCACCAGCAGATTAGCGCCAAAGATGAGAAGAAGATGAAGTCTGGCCGCCGCTAATCCTAATTGGAGCGCAATAAAAGCGGTGGCGGCAGCTGTAATCCAGCTGTGTTTTGCTCAGTTGAGAGGCGATTAGCGCGTTGCTGACATGAGAGCACGGCAAGAACACGGGACAAAAGAGACCGTTGCCACACGTTAAGCTCATTTGGGCAAAGGCCGCGCCATCCGCCTTTGCGCTCGGGTCGCCCGCCCGCAAAAACATCTGTTGCCGCCAGCGCCTCACCAGCGGTGAGGCCAAACGATGTGCAGCGGCGTCCCGTGGGAGTTGGGGCAGCAGTTTGCAGCGGCGCCGGTCGTCGGCGTGAGGACGTCGGCGGCGGGACGTGCCGGGACATGGCATGGGACTTTGCATCTGCAAACAAGAAATGTACACGCCGTTCCCTAAGCGGAACACAAGCTCAAGTGGTCTTCCTTTCTGATCAATGGCTAGACCTTGAAAGGAGTCATCCAAAGCATTTGCAAAGAGAAGCGAGCCCAAGCATCCGCACCGCCCACTGGCCGGCTTTTAGCCATTACGAGGAAACGCCTCTGCCGACAGCCGCCGTTTATTTGGAGCCCAGAGTTTGGACGCCGTCGCTCAGTTTTGAGCACGGGCCGTCGGCCGTGATTCGGTGGACTTCCATAAACGTACCACTCCTACGTGGCGGGCCCGACCGGGGAAATCCGTCTCGCTCGGCTGCAAATAAATGAGGATAAGGCTGCGTGCGTCTCTGGGTAGCTTGCCATTCAGGCACACGCGTGCCGCACACACGCACGCGCACACACGCACGGGCACACACACACGCACGGGGGCGCACACACACACACACACACACACACACACACACACCTTGCCCTGAGCGACAAGCTACGGGTACACACGCATCCGAGGATGAGGTGCGGGATTAAGCCGGATGAAGGTGCTCAGCAGATGTTTTTCCGATTAAACTTGATCTTCTTTGATTAAAGAGCAAAAAAGTCAGGAGAACACACGCGGCGGAGGGCGGCAGGATAAGACACGTCAAATGTCGATGATGTCACAGCAGACAAATTAAACAACGGCAGCGGGTCGGAACGCGGCTTGCGGAAGGATCTCGGAAAAGCTCGGACACGCGCCCCCGCGGTGACGTCACCGACCTGCCGACGTCAGCCAAGTGCAGCGGGAAATGAACAACCCGACACTTGGGCCGGATGGCGTGCACCAGGTCTTTGGGGGGCCGCCGGTCCGGGATCTTGTTCAGGAAGGACGTGACGGATGACAGGAAGGAGTCCATATTGAAGGCCGAGTTGAAGACCACCACGTCGGCCACCAGGCTGCCGGCAAAACACCGCCGCACGGGTCACGCCAAACGCACTGGCGCCGGCGCCAGCCAGACACTTACCACGACAGAATCTGGTTGTAGCCGTACTGGAAGTCACGATCCCGCTCCTTGCGCACCGGGTACACCAACTGGTTCTCGTGGAAGTACAGAACCTTTTTCAGCCGGGCCAGATCCGGTCGAAGGGCCACCAGTTCGCATAGGTTGAGAACTGAACTGCAGAACAGAACCCTGGCGCCGAGAGTCTCAAAATCAAAGTCTCAAAGGCTGCGCTCAGGCCAACTTGCATTTCTTTGATCAAATTGATGAAGCAATCAATAGATGACTGTCCTGAAAGGGGGGGGGGGGGAGTGCGTGTGTGCATGTGTGTGTCCCACCTGTACGCCGGGTTGGGCGTGACGTTTTGGCTAAAGTAGAGCGCCGAGGTTCGGGCCCTCCAGTGCCACTTCTTAGCGGGCGTGGTGAAGGCAACGCAGGAGTCCAGCTGGGCGCTCAGCAGGTCTAGCAGCTGCTTGTGGGAACCCCCATAGAAGGGCTCCAGGAGCAGGACCCGGGCGGGGGGGGGGGACGACGGGACCTGATTGTGCAGATGGAAAGGGGAACAAAGCGGGCGGGTGGCGTGAGTGACAGGCTGGAGTGACGCGTAACAGCCGACTTCATTAGAGACACAATGCCAAGTCATTTGCGGCGGGGGCCGCCGCTCCATCAGCCGTATCTGCAGACGCAAATGAGCCAGCCTATCAGCCGCGCCCGCCATTATGGTACATGGCGGGCCCTCGGCCGTCATTACGGCGTCCATTGTGCGGCAGCGTCCTTCGGGGGGCGCCGCCGGCCAAAACGATAACATCGACGTCACGTCACCTCCACGCACATAGTTGGGCTGCTGCAGAGCGAGCGAGCGCTCACAAGGCCAAGGTCGCTCACAACTATGCCGTCACAGCCAATTGAGGGCTCCCGAGTAGGCTTGCTCCCAATAGGGGATGGATGATGCGTGGCGTAGCTGATACGTGCTCAACTCGGGCCCCTGGCTCGAGTTCAACATCTCATGCACAAGTAATGTGCTTGACATCATAACTCAATAGAAGTCAAACATACAGCGCTTTGGTCCAAATTGTCTGTTCTGTGAGCGCTTGAAGCGCCTCAATGGGTAGGAGGCTGTGCCGTCGGTTTCTGACAAACTACCTGGTTCAAATTGTCTGTTCTGTGAGAGCTTGAAGCGCCTCAATGTGGAGGAGGCTGTGCCGTCGGTTTCTGACAAACTACCCATCAAGCAATCCAGGCGACCGATGCGAAGCGCCGAGGGCAAGGATCGAGTCCGCTGGCTGTGCTCGTTCGCTTGGACTTTCTTTTCGGGTTCGCACCGGCCGACCCACGGCTCGGACGACGCCGTTAGCTGTTCGCTGAGCCAAACGGCGACTAAAATCAAACTTGAAGCCCGAACAAGACCACCCGTGGCCAGCTGGAAGATGACTCGCTCGCGCGGGCGGGCGCGGCTAGCCGAGGAGCTAACGGCTAATATTGGCGACGGGGAGCAAAAGTGAAACTCTGACGAATGCCCGGCGGCCCCCGATGAAAGTCTGCTGGTCGGGCCAACGGCGACGAAGACAACACTCAGGGACACGCACCTGTGACTCCATCCGCCTGGCGTCGCCTAGCGTGGCGTGTGGCGTGACGTCATCTCGCCGTCCCTTGTCCATGACGTACGTCGTAGCAACGCCCCCATACGTTAACGGCCTTTTAGCGTTCGAGCTCGGTAATTGTTGCCTTAATATTCTTAATATGTCTTACAAACCTTCAATTCAACTTTTATTTCCTGTTTTTTACAGCCACACATAAAAAGTCAGTAAGTGTACACACTGAAAACAACGTCCTTTAAATGGAGCATCTGACTGATCGTATCAATCCATTTGTGAAGAAAATAAATGAATAAATAGCAAAACTGCCCAAAGTGTGAGGTTTTGGTCCGACACCAGCGATTGTCATCTCTCCCGGAGGATGACGTCAGTTGAGCACATTTAAATCATGTGCAACTGATGCACATGATTGACTCAAGTACTTTTTCTGGGGGCGTTATTTCAATATTTGAGTCAGAAATTGACTCGTTCATGAGGAAAACATGACACGTTTCATTTTGTTCGCTTTTTATTTCATTGATCTGAATGGAAAGATGGCGGCGGCCCGCCGGCCTAGCGGTGAGCACAGCCACCTCGGATGAGGATGGATGGATGGATGGATGGATGGATGGATGGATGGATGGATGGATGGATGGATGGATGGATGGATGGGTGGATGGATGGATGGATGGATGGATGGATGGATAGCGGTGAGCACAGCCACCTCGGATGAGGATGGATGGATGGATGGATGGATGGATGGATGGATGGATGGATGGATGGATGGATGGATGGATGGAGGGATGGAGGGATGGATGGATGGAGCGAGGGATGGATGGATGGATGGATGGATGGAGCGAGGGATGGATGGAGCGAGGGATGGATGGATGGAGAGAGGGATGGATGGATGGAGCAAGGGATGGATGGAGCAAGGGATGGATGGAAGAGCTTTTCTTTGACTATAGTTGGATTTGTCAAAGTTGGAAGTGTGTCCCAAAATGACAATGTGAAATAAATAAGTTAGGCAATGACATCTAAAAATAATTTGATGTGGCTTTTCAAAAAGTTGCTTTTGATTTGACACATACAGATGTGGATCAGATCTGCGGCCAGAATAAAGACAGCGAGCCCGGTGGTGGAAGCGCTCAGGATGGGAGCGGGGCCCGCAGCGGGGTGGCCTCCCGGTGGACCCGCCTCTCCTCGGCCTCCCTCCGGCAGTACGAGTAGCGGTGGTTCATGTGCTGCGAGTACGAGCCCGAGTGCGAGAAGCGCTTGCCGCATTTGTCGCACTGGTAGGGCTTCTCGCCCGAGTGCAGGCGTGAGTGCTCGATCAGGTGATGCTTGTGCTTGAAGGCCTTGGGGCAGACGTGGCACTGGTGGGGACGCCTGCCTGCGTGCGCGCGTGCGTGTGTACGTGGGGGGGAAGAAAAATGAAAAGGCAGCCCAAGAAACAAAGAGTGACCCACGAAGAACACTATTCAACTGTACCTGTGTGTTCATACTTGTGTCTTAGGAGGGAGCTGCTCTTCTGGAATGTTTTGCGGCACACGTCGCAGGCGTACGTCCCGCCGCTGGCAGCCTGCCGGGCTCCCGTCAGCTGCTCCACACTTGACAAGAAGTCCATAGACCCGTCTGACAGCTCCCTCTAACGCAAACATACACACACAATGATAATCTCGCACCTCTTGACTGGGAGACACCTTCTGGAGCCCCCCCCCCCCTCCCCCCCGTGATCCCAAGTCTGGACAGAGCTTACAAACCTGGCTGGCCTCATGCAACCCCCCCCCTCCCAGACCCCAGACCTGCCCATCCTCCAGCACAACAAGACAGAATGTGAAGAAATGAACTGCTCATCAAATTCCAAGGCACCCCAGCAACGTACCTGAAGAGCTGTTTTGCTGCTGGCGTGCAATATGTCGGCAAAGGCGTCGGCCCCGCTTGCCATTTGGGGCGCGAAGCTCACCGAGTCCAGGAGCAGCGGGTAGTGGGCAGGTGACACAAACGTCGGCAAAGTGTAGCGCCGACTCGCCGCGGAGGCATCCATCCTAAACATGGGGCTTTTTTCCACAAGGTGGCGCTTTCTGCCGCCGTCCGGCGACTCTTTCTCCATGCCGATCCAGTCTCCTGCTCCCAAAGTCCGGCCTACTCCGTCGCCACTGAGTTCCGGTTGCTCGGATCCCATTTTCCTGCCGCCACTGAATTCACGCGCCAGGTATTTGGGCACAGAGAGATCCAGCGGAGTATCGGCATGAAGCTCCTCCCCGACCGTCGCGTTTGACGTCCCAGAGCTACACCGCACGCCTTTGGAGTTGAGCGCCGCCGGACGACCGTTGCGGTCCAAAGGGCCCCCCGGTGATCTTGCCCCTGGACTCTTTGATGTAAAGGCGACACCGTTTGACAACGTCGGCGAGCGTCTTGAGATCTGCCGCAGTCGTGAGCCGCCGTCCTCGGGAGGACCAGGATTCCGCCGAGTCAGCCAGTCCCGAACAAACTTTTGCGGAAGGCCCACGGCCAAGGAGATCTTGATCAGCTCCTCTGAGTCGGGGTCCGTATTCACGTTACAGTTAGTCTGCGTGACCGACAGGCGGTCCTCGAAAGGGGGGCCGGCGTGGAGCCCCTCGGCACGGGGCCCCTCAGTGCGGGGCCCCTCGGCGGGGGGCGCGAGCCATTGCGAGAACTTGGAACCCGGACCGAGTCCGGTGGCTGGCCGCGGAAGGGCTCGGACGCCTTTGTTCATCTGGCACAGGTAGCGCTCGTGTTGGTGGAGCGCAACAGGTCCCGGCAAAGTCTCCTTGCAGAACTGGCACGAGAGCTCTATGGACAGGTCGCTCTGTTTGTTTGGGACTCTCTGAGCCTTCACTGGGTAAACTGGCGCTTTGGAAGCCTCCTCTGGGATCCTGTCCATCTTTTGTCTGCGCATCTTGTGGACACGGTTGAAACCTGGTAGAAGGAAGTCCACACTCAACGTTCCCAGGTGGCCGGACCCGTTTGCCGAGACCCCGTTTGCACGAAAGCCATGACGAGAGCCCGTCATCGGCCCGTACTCCGGGCCGGTCTCCGATGTGCCGTTTTGCAGCCGGCGGCGGGGGCGGGAGAGCGGGGCGGGGCCGGCGGGCGAGGACGCCGGCCTTTGCGTGGGCCCCGCACACTTCCTGCCGCTGATGTGCGAACTGTACGAACCCGAGTGGGAGAAGCGCTTTTGGCAGTGGGGGCACTGGTAGGGTTTTTCACCTGGCAGCCAGTCCAGAACAAGAAAAGAGGGAAAAGAAGAAAAGATGTCAGAGGAGGCCGTAGAAGCTGCCATTATCTTTTCAAAGTGGCTCTGCAGGTGTGGACCTCCCACCCCGCCACCTACCGCTGTGGATGCGCAGGTGCTCCTTCAGGTGATGTTTGTACTTGAAGGCTTTTCTGCACTCGGCGCACTCGAACTTGCGCTTGCCGCCGCCGTCGTTCGGCAGCTGCAATTGAACAGATAAGTCAATTCAACACATCATCTCTGGTGGGGAGCGGAGGAGAGGGGAGGGGGATCCCTCCGTTTGTGCTTCTTCTGTGCGCCTTTCCCAAGTGGTCTTTTCTCATCCCCCACGTGGGCCCTTTGAAAGGCTCCCCACAACCAAATCGGAATCAAGCAAAAGTAAGACTTCAGAATGAAGGCCAATAAAAGAGGAAAAAGCATGGCAGGCAGACGCTTCAAAAGAAACAAAAGCGGCTGGATTTGGATTCCTTTTAAGCGCCATCTGGGTGGCTTTTAAGCCTCACGGTGTGTGGGGGGGTGCTTTTGGGTGGTTTTTATCATGATGCTGAAGAAAATGAGAAGAAAAAGTTCTGCTGTGTAACTTTTGGGACAAGCAGTACTGTGCTGGTCGTCCAACAGCTGATTTTGCAACGCCAGCCCTGACCTGCTCTCCCATCAGGCCGCCGGCTTCGGCTCCCGCGACAGCTTCCGCGTCTCGGGCCTCACTCGGGTCTCGCGGGTCGGCGACGATCGTACCGCTGCGCCAAAGGTACTGGGCCAGCGATGGCCCTGAAAGCCCGCACAAGCCTTCTCGTTGACGGAAAAGAGATGAAATGGGAATGAAAAGCAAAGGTGAAAAAATTTGAGGCCAACGGGTCAACTCGGACGCTTGTCACGAGCTCCCGCGTCACAAATGCTCACGGAACGTCTTTGGCGGATGGATGTGCGGGTGGAGACGTTGGTGCGGCGACTCACCCAGCGTCTGCCCATCTTCTTCACTTTGTTGTCCCCGCTCTCGTGACGTCGCCATGTCGTGGTCCAACACTGGAGGGGGAGGTGCTTGTTTACCATATACCATGACACCATTGCATCGTGTGTAGATATGCAGCCATGACTCCATGGAAATGCGTGTGTGCGTGCGTGCGTGCGTGTAGGCAGGTTCCAGGAAGGTTTGCAGAAGTGAAAGCGCTGACGCAGGAAGTGTGCAAATCTTCAAGTCATCCTCTTCCTCTCAGGCCAGCGAGCAAGTCGGTTTGCCATGGAGTGAAGGGCTGGATGAAGGGGACGTCGGTCGGGTGGGTGCCACTTTGAAGCGGCGCTCCCGGCTAGCTTTCCAATTGCTGGTTCCGCTTGGTTTCTTTTTTTCATTGTGCTTACTTGTTTGAGTTTATTGGTTTCATTTTGGACAAAGTTTCAGAGGTGGTTTCTTTTCAATATACAGAGGATTTGTATTTGCAAGATCCCAATCTATACATACGCACAGAAAAGCCGCATAGTCATGTGCCTTTTGGTTTGGTGCCACTTGGATGATTTGTCAAGGAGGATCTTGACATCATTGAGACATAAGCGTCTCATTTGATGATGGCGAGCGAGCGAGCGGCGTAGAAAGAAACAAATGGGCTCTGATGATTGACAGTCTCACTCTGCTCTGCCTCATATTGTCTGTGACGGGGAGGGGCCGAGATCTCGGTGCTGATCAGTGGCGCATGATGCACGCGCGTGCGCGCTTGACTTTGGGTGCGCTGCTCTCGGGATAAGCAAGACTTGCGTGAACTTTGACATGTCTTCAAGTGACTTGGCGCATGTCGGACGGACGGACGCACTCCCTCTTGTCAGAGCGGACGGCAGAAAAAGGCGAGACTAATCACTATTCAGTTCCCGCCATCTCGCCTCGGCTCGGCTCGCCTCGCGAGCGACAGGTTGCAGCCAGGAAAAAGGCCGTGCACGCTGCTAAACACCGCTTCAATGATACTACGTTGATGGAACACAAGCGCACGCGACGCACACACACTCTTCTTTTTCTTCTTCTCGTTATTATAACTTTTGCAACTCTTTTCAAATTTGGGTGGGAACTGCGGAGGTAGTAACTTGTTTATGTGATGAAAAAAGTTACCGTTCTTCCTGCGCGGGTTGGCTTGTTTTCTCCTCTGGAAGCGCGCGCGCTCCTCCATGTCTGCACACGCACGCGCAGGCCACCGGCACCCACCGGAGCTTTGGCTCCGTCCTGCCTGGTCCCGTCACGAGCGCAGCCAAACGTCACCTTCGGCTCGGTACGGTGCAGAACAGAGCGCGCGCGCGCGCACACCCGACCGCGTCCACGACGCCTCAACAATGACTCGGTCCTTCAAGCACGACAGACAGCGTAGGAGGGGCTCCGCATGCAGCGGTCACTTCGGGGCGGTGACGTCACAGCTGTTGCGCCAATTGACGGGTCGGAATGACCTGGGTGACGTCACGATGCAAGTTGCGTGCGGTGGTGGGAAGTCAGCATTATGATTTCCGATCGTTCTTCTTTGGATTCTTCTTCTTCGTCCGGCAGATTTGACTGGGCGTTTTGCTCATTTCTTTCACTTCACTGCCTTTATGAAGTTGGCCGCGCAATGTGACGCAAGGACGGAGCGACCAAGCCCAGGTTCGGGCTCGGCTACAAAGAAAGTGCAAAGCAAAGCCGAGCAAAAGCCGCGCAGCTGACAAGTAAAACGTCATCGCATTGACTGGAAACAATTTAGTTGGATTGGACAAAAAAAAAAAAGTTTCATCAATTGGACTCAACATCTTGCTCTTTCCACGCCAGCAGCAGTATTTGCTCTTTTGGCATAAAAGCAAAAAATACAAAATTTGAAACCGATATTAAGAGATGCCCACAAAAACACGATCTAGATGGGCTGTCACAATGCTTATTTTTAGGAAACAGGCCCAGCAAAGCATTTGAGCAGTTAAGATGTTTACAGCAAAGCGTGAGCGCTCGCCATCAGCAACTTGAGTGACAGTGTCAGCCGCGCGGCGCTTCCTCCCCGCACTCGGTCAGGCTCAGATAAGCTCTAGAAGTCCGATAGCGGCCTGGCCAGGAAGCGCACGTGAATCTACTGGGGGGGTCAGAAAGAGCTCATTTAGTCGAAATGAGCCACCTAAAAAAGAATTTGCTCTTGCAAGGAACAAAGTCAGGCAAAAGGCACAAAAGTGAAACTTTTGCAAATGTCCTTCTTGGTCCTCACGAGCAAGCCTTTGAAAAAGACTCAAAGTTGAAGAGTAAGAAAGCCACAGATGACATACGGGAGTAGCATTCAAGTGGCCTTCATGCTTTTCTTTCACTTTGGAACCCCGCAAAGGCAGCTAGCTAGCAGCCACGCTAGCCAGCTAGCGCCAGCCAGGGGCCTCCGGATCAGTGAGTTAGACAAACCATTGCAAGGTTCCCCCTTGGGGTGGGCAGAGGTCTGGCCATCTGTCTCGCGAGGGGACCGCTCCGATAAAGCATAATCCAGATGAGCCACTAAAGTGAGAGCGGGGGGCTCGTCATGGCAACGGCAGGAAAGGCGGGCGGACCGACAGCTCCTCTCTCCTGACGACCCGAGTGCGGGCCCCTTTGATGACGGAGGAAGCGTTCCCGGAACGCATTTTTAAATTTCACCCAAATTTGAAATTTCAAAGCGGGACCTGTAGTCACGCAATTTCTCTCGGCTCCAAAAGAGGAAGCAACAAGTGTAGGGCAGCGTTGCCTGCCTGCCTGCCTGCCTGCCTGCCTGCCTGCCTGCCTGCCTGCCTGCCTGCCTGCCTGCCTGCCTGCCTGCCTGCCTGCCTGCCTGCCTGCCTGCCTGCCTGCCTGCCTGCCTGCCTGCCTGCCTCTGCCTGCCTGCCTCTGCCTGCCTGCCTCTGCCTGCCTGCCTCTGCCTGCCTGCCTCTGCCTGCCTGCCTCTGCCTGCCTGCCTCTGCCTGCCTGCCTCTGCCTGCCTGCCTCTGCCTGCCTGCTCATGGGCCAACGTTTGATGCTCGCCGTTGGGATTCTTGGCCGATTCTTGGTAACCCCAGGTGGCTCTGACGGGCGGCGGTTGTCACAGAGATGCCTCAATGGAGGCTTTGTGAAGACCGCCGAGGTCCGGACTCGACGGAAGCTGGCAGACGGGAGACGTCCCGCCTCCGATGGAGGCTGATCCTGGCTGTTGCCCACGGGACAGGAGTTGAGCGAGTTGACCCCCTTTGCTCTGATCAGCCAAACTGACAAATGATTAGAAAGTCATTTGGATGAATATTTTGGGACTTTGAAAAGTTAGAGGAAAATTTAGATCATGTCAGACCATATTTTCACGGACTGGCCTTTATATAAATATATAAACAAATCATTTATAATAAGTATATATAAATACGATGAAATAAAATGATACTACTGGCATTAAAACAAATACAAAGCGAATACAAATAAAACTCACCATCGTATCTGCTCCGTAGGTTTGTTTTGGTCGCTGTAACCGCAGAAAATCACGCTTCACATAGATAGGATGTTGGAAAGAGAAGCAGGGTTTTCTGTGCTTTTGTGGCGATATCGGGATATTCTGCCTTGATTTTAATCCAGCTTTCTTTTTCTTGAAAGTTGTAGCCTCTTCTTCTGTCTCCTCATTGGGCCTTTTCTTATTTCCAAACACCTCTTTTTCTTACTCATTTTTTTGCTAGCTACGCGGGCTCGACCGGGGTAACACGTCACGTGACCGGGACGAGCGTCTTGACCTAGAAGTAACCTGTGTCAAGAGGCACAGATGCAGCGACGGATGTAATTGGGAGAGAATCCCCAATTTATTTTTAGAATTTTCTAAATAAATTATTACTTATTTTTGCTAGTTTTGCGGGCTCAACTGGGGACACATGTCACGTGACTGGGACGAGCGTGTGAATTAATTAATCGTCGATAAAAAAAAAAATTCTGTGCGGCCCGGTACCAAATGACCCACGGTACCGGTCCGCGGCCCGGTGGTTGGAGACCACTGATTTAGACTAGATCTCATTTCCTTGAATAATTCGCTCTCATACGGGATACGGGTGACGCCCTGCCCCGGAGTACGTGCGTGCGCACATGGAGCGATCGTGGACAGGAAAGCGTTCAAGAGTGACAGAAAAAAAGGAAACTCAAGTGCTCCGTGAGTACACCCAAGTCATAACGAAAATACGTTGGATAAGGCAAGATACGAGGAGGCACAAAACCCGCACAAAAAAAGGGCTTTCATTCATCAAGCCCATGAATGAAATGTTGCGCCCACACAAACTGTTTGCCATCAATGAAATAACATCACGCTTTTGTCAGCTTTCTCCGCAATTCTTTTGACGGATTGCCTTCCGTGGAGACGCTGGCCGGGTCTCTGTCCAGACTTGCTTCATTTTTTGACTTGGGTTTGGCTTCCTCTAGCGGATACCAGTGCAGTCACTTCTTCCGCAGTCTCATGTCGCTTCCGTGTGTTCCTTTGGCCGGCCCAGGAGAGGGCGCCAAATATTCACTCAAGGAGGCAGCCGAGTCAGTCGCGGTCCCCTGTGGCTTTTTCACTCCATTTTGGGGCGGAGCGCTCCGACTCCCGCCACCTATCACGGGTGGCAGGCAAAGTGATCATTTGGTAAAGTGCGGCAGGCATGATCGAGCTTTGGCGGAGGCGGCGAGCGACGTCCGGCGACATCCGACGAGTCCATCTCGACCAATGCTTCTCTTTAGACTTGGAAATGTTGCGTGCCAATTTGCTGGATGTCCCCCCCCCCCCCCCCTTTGTTTGTTTTCATTTGGATCGTTTGGTCAAGTGAAATGAATAGATGCAGCCAGCCCCTAATGACCAAAAAGTCTCTTCCCCATTCCACGACATCCCCTGACCTAATTATTCTTTTATTCAAGTCATTCTAATGATCCCAAAGAATTCATCCTAGAAATTGCACGCGGGCACAAAACAAAACAACGAAACTCCTTCATCAATAATAACGATAACAATTGGATACATCATGAGAGAATGATGATGAGGATGATGATGATGACGCACGGCCCGGCCCGGCCCGCCCGTGTGTGCGCATCCCCGCGGGCGAACGTGCGCGCGACCGCGCAGCGGCTGAAGCTCCGCTTGGCGCGCTTCATCTTCACCACCGTCGCGTTCCTGGCAGAGGTAAGAAGCGCAAGTGACGTATGGAGCAGGAGCGCGATGGACGGATTGACTTTGACGTCGTCAATTGATGCTTAATTGAATGCAAGTCAGGCTCGGCTCGGCTCGTTGCCGTGCGCACTCGTCCCTCGCTTCTTGGTCGCTCGCGCCCCGTTGCTTTCGATGAGTACGCGCGTGCGCGTGCCTCTCGATGGCAAAGTCGAGGAAGGCGGAAGAAGCCTACAATGGGACATTTTCGTCCCCCGCCGCCGCCCGTCGGGTCGGCAGACACGCGCGCCGTCAATCGTGCGTCCGTGCGAGCAGATCGGGGCGCGAACCAACCGCGGTGGGGGTATATGACGTCATCTGCTGCGAGACGTCATCAAAAGTCAGCGGGGTGGTCTCGCATGACTCGAATTTCGACGCTCGGTTCTCTGGCCTGACTGGCGACCAGTCCGTTGTCAGTTGGTAGTAACGTGCATGGCCGGCCGCTGAGCAACCGCAAGCAAGCTCAAGTTGGAAGGCTCAAAACATAAGCCACCCTTAAGCTAAGCATTGTTTGACAAGTTTTGGTGAGCGACTGCTACACTTCTTCTTCATCATCATCATCATCATCATCATCATCATCATCATCATCATCATCATCATCATCATCATCATCATATCCCGCAAAGGGAGCATTTTGCTCATGCACCCCACGTCACCTCAGAAGTGGACACATTTTAGCCGCATGTCTGTCTGTCTGACTGTCAGCCTGTCTACACGCGCTACTGTATGTAGTCGCTCAGCTATGTATTGTCTGCATGTGTGTATATATAGATAGGTAGATTTTTGAAATAGATATGGATGGATATGAGTTAGCTATGTAGTTAGTGTATGTATATGTATACTAGGTGGCAGGCAGGCAGGCAGGCAGGCAGGCAGGCAGGCAGGCAGGCAGGCAGGCAGGCAGGCAGGCAGGCAGGCAGGCAGGCAGGCAGGCAGGCAGGCAGGCAGGCAGGCAGGCAGGCAGGCAGGCAGGCAGGCAGGCAGGCAGGCAGGCAGGCAGGCAGGCAGGCAGGCAGGCAGGCAGGCAGGCAGGCAGGCAGGCAGGCAGGCAGGCAGGCAGGCAGGCAGGCAGGCAGGCAGGCAGGCAGGCAGGCAGGCAGGCAGAGCGCCACCTTGAAGCTGGCTGGCTTGGCAGCAGCAAGGAGCTAGCCGCGTGATGCGGATCCTCATGGACCCGCTCCTATGCGGTGACATTTTAAGAGGCCTTGCCCCACCATGTAACTAAACCAATCAATCGGCAGCGCTGTCGCCGACCGCTTTTGTGTCGGAGAGGCGCCACTTTTGCTGTCTTCGCGCCTTCCTTTTTCAAACTTCTCTTTGTGGTGTAGCAGGTGTGCGTCTCGTCGACGAGAGCAGGAGCCGTCGGTCGGTCCAAACAATGTCATGCCACGCGCCCCGCCTAATATTCACTCAGAAGGCACGGCGGCGGAAAAAAAAGCAATAAATGATTTCCACTCGAAGGCTGGCGCACGCCATCCGTAATCCTCTTTGTGTGGGCGCTCATTGCTGACTTGCAAAAGAAAAATGTGGCAGCCAGAGTCAAGAGGAAATGGACTTCTTGGAATTTGGCAACTTTGCCAAGGTCTTTGACCTTTTGGAACAAACACAAGGCCGACATGAGAGCGAGCGTAACTTGCAGAATTTGGAAGGAAGGAAGGACTTGTGCTGTATTAACAAACATGAGCCATCAATGCGCTAGCTGTTAGCTTGAGGCACCCAAACTCAAGTGGGGACGAGTGAAGTGACTTGTGTGTGTGTGTGTGTGTGTGTGTGTGTGTGTGTGTGTGTGTAGTGTTGTGTATTGCGCGCATGGCTGTTTGTAGTGTGTGTATTCTGTGTGTATTTATCCCATCTGATAACAGGAAGCGGTTGCCAGCCGGCACACCCAACCAAGCGGTCGCCAGCCAATCGCAAACTGACAAACAAGCAAGCAAGCATTTGCGCTCACACTCACGCCGACACGTACGCTGACCAAATAATAGCGCTCCGTCGAGGAATTTGTGTGGTGTCGTTGGCGACACGTGGCGGCGTCAACTCTAAACAGATGCCCGTGGCCCCGCCCCTTTGGTGATGGACGGGCGACGTGGAAAGCGGCGCCGCTCGCGCTCACGCACTCTGACAAGTTGTCGCGGTGCGGCAACAATGTGGCTCGTTAGCGGCAGGTGAGGATAAAGGCGGCGCTGCTGACCTTTATATTGAAAAATCACTCCCAGCCTTTCAAGCGCCTCAAAAATGGTTCATCCTTCAAAGCACAAGTACGTGTCACCTACATGATCACGCAACATTTCTTTTCCTTTGACTTAATTTGCGTGGACTGGAACAAAGCGCAAGCAGAGAACGTTCAAACGAAGGAAGGCAAATCAAGTGATTTTCATCTTCTAGGATGAAAGAGTGGGTGGAGTGTGTGGGGGGGTCAAACAGATTGAGGGGGGGGGGTCCAAAAGGCATACTGCGGAACCAGATATGGCGTAGCTCCACTTGGATCATCTCTCTCTCGCTCTCTCTCTCTCCACATCCATGGCGGTAGTTTTTCTTCTCCCTCCCGTCGTTTTGTCTCCTCGCGGGCGTCCATCTTGTTTATATTTCCACCTCTTTGTCCTCGCCTGCTGCCCTCACTGTAGCACCCTCCCTAGCACCATTCCCCCTTGCGCCGCCCCTCCCCCACATCACGTCTTGATCTATGCACCGGATTGTGCGCAGCGGCACTGACAGAGCAGCGCGGCGCCAGCTGGCGACCGGCAAGCCACGCGCACTCTCCATCAAGGTGCAGTGAACATTTGCAGCCTGCAGACAATGCACACTTCCTGCTCCAATACCATGCCATGCCATGACATCGCCTTAATTGGCTTGGGTCGGCCTCCAAACTCAGGACTGAATTGAGAATTGGGAGCTGTGAAAGTGCCGGCGGTCTGGGCACACTCGCACTTTTCCCATGAGCCTGTTGGTGTGCCGACGGCTTGCACGTCTTTTGCACGGGCGAGCTGGTCGCTTTGGGCCGAGCCATCCGTCCAAATCCAAATCCTGAAAGCTAAAAGGAAGAAGGAGCAGAACGTGACGACGATGCTTGCGAGTGGCAGGTCAGGCCGGCCAGCCAGCCAGCTAGCGCGCTTGGACGCGCCGCTCGGCCTTGATGCAAACCCAAAGTGACAGCAGCAGCGGCGAGCCGCTTCCGCCCATCAGCTGGCTCGCCTGTCACACGTGCGTGCGTGCGTGCGTGCGCGCTGTCACTTTTCATTTGGCCTCATTTGGCGCCCACTTGCTGTTAGCTTGTTTCTCGGCCGCGTCCGTTTGCTCCCGTGGAAATGCTGGGCTCACAACAAAGTCAAAAAGAACCACATCGAGACAAGACAGATGGCCTTGTTTTTCTGGCAAAAGCAACATAGGGAGCGTTGCGGTCGCTCGGCCCTCCCTCCTCGCACTTGGTCGTGAAAGTGCCCAGCGTTCCGCTTCAAGTCGTCCCAAACGGAAACGTTTCTCCATTGGCGAGCCTTTGTTAGCCGTGAGTTGTTTGTTAGCCGCGGTCTTTGTTAGCCGTCAGTCGTTAGCAGGCCAGCGGCTAATTGCCGTCCCATCACGCGGCAGGGCGCACACACAGGCAGGCAGGTAGGCGAACCGAGGGTGCACACGTGCATGCGGGCTTTGACACCTTCCACCTGGAGTCTGCGACGCTGCCGCCAAGCAAAATGGCCGACGCTCGGCCAAAGCGCTCCCTCCCTCCCCGCGCTCAGACGACCCAAATGAGACGCCGTCAGCCGAAGAATCCTAACA
Source organism: Syngnathus leptorhynchus (assembly GCF_054491065.1). Lineage (NCBI taxonomy): Eukaryota > Metazoa > Chordata > Actinopteri > Syngnathiformes > Syngnathidae > Syngnathus > Syngnathus leptorhynchus. The sequence goes on along the minus strand of NC_141203.1, from coordinate 14,290,910 downwards.
CCACTTCTTCTCCTTCCTCTGGTCAAGCGCCTCCGTGTTCAGCATTTATTGGCCGGCGCGATGACATCACGTGGGAGTGCCGGTACGTTCCGAGAGCTGCGTGTGTCGTTTGTGCGTGCGCTGCTTTGGATGCAAAAGCACGCTTGCCTGCCTGACATGGTGTTTGTGTTTGTGCATGTGCATCTTTCCCACATTTGCATGCACGTGTGCACTGACTGTGCAGCTGTGGTTTTGGGCATGCACGTCTAAGTGTGCTTTACGTGCACTTCCCGCAGCCAATGGCGTGGCACCTCTCCCTGCAACGGGCGAGGCATCCCTGTTGCCGCAGCGACCGCTCGCCGCAACCAACTTCCTGTACCCGGAGGCCAGCTCATCAGGTAGGCGGCTGTCAATCGACCATCACGCTCACAATGAGGCGCCGGTGAATATTCATGCAGGCTAATGAGTCGCCTGCCACCAACAAGGTGTCGCGCGTCCCACGCCTCGCCGGCGCCGATTAATCCGTCAAACAAAGCTAATTGGACGGCGGCGTCTCGTCAAAAACAAGCCGAAAGACTCGATCTGCGGAGCGGGGCATTAGTCAGGGTTAGGGCCCCATGACAATGGACAGGGTCGGGGCGGGCCGCTGTCAGCGTTAGGGCGCCATGACAATGGACAGGGTCAGGGCGGGCCGCTGTCAGGGTTAGGGCCCCATGACAATGGAAAGGGTCGGGGTGGGCCGCTGTCAGGGTTAGGGCCCCATGACAATGGACAGGGTCAGGTCGTTTGTCATGGGGCCGTTTTGCGCTCGTTGGCCACTGCAATCTTCTCTTTGCAGGGCCCGACCACCGTCTGCACCACTTTAGCTGACGTAATTCCGACGCGGGTGCGCGAACCAGGAGGGTATCTGCGCCCTTTTGCGTTGCGTCATTGGGGAGGAGCGCGGCTCGCTGGCTTCTGTCGGGCTAAGCGAGCGGTCGCAATTGAGCTGTCAGGGTTATCGCGCGCAACACATTGATGAACGGTTGGCGGCGGCCGAGGGCGCCGCCGCTCGCTCGTCATCATTAGCGGCGGGACGGAGAGCAGGCCTTTCTGCTGCCGTTGACTCGTTTATCTTCCCCCGTCGCTTTCCGCCGCAGCCACTGCGCTTTTTATCTCCAGCGGCCGCCTTTTATCCCTCTTCTTCCTTTTCTTTTCCTTTCTTGCTTATCACAGCTCAGATGGGGTTTTTTCTGCATGCAACTTTCGCTCTTCTTCAGTGGCGCTCAAAGGGAAAGCTTGCCTTCCCTTCCCATTCCTGGAAAATTCACCAAATGAAAATCACGTGCTGGCAAAATGAGGCGGATGCTAAGATTTAGCACCGCTCTGGCCCTCTTCTCTTCTCTTTGCCAGGCTCGGCGTGCCCGCCCCCGGCCAAGGAGATCATCCGCCTGAAAGGATGCACGCTCTTCCCGCCCAACCCCAGTAAGAGCAGCGGTGGCGATGCCAGCGCATATTCTCCGTTGTGACGGCGCCGCTGTGTGGTAGAACTGCCCCCGCCGTCCACCCGGCTGCGGCCGCCCGGCTGCAAGACGGTGTTTGTGGGTGGACTTCCGGAGCGCGCCGGCGATAACATCATCAGGGAAGTTTTCAGCTCCTGCGGCGACATCGTGGCCTTACGCAAAAGCAAGAAGAACTTCTGCCACATTCGATTTGGCGAGGAATTCATGGTGGACCGGGCGCTCCGCTTGTCAGGTGATAAAGCCAGCGACCGACGCTGGCTGGTTGTAGCTGAAAGCGGGACAAATTGCGCCAGCTACTCTCAACTCTGTCTCTTTTGTCTCGCAGGCTACCGGCTTCATCTGAGCTCGTTGGACAAGAAAGACTCGGGCCGAATCCACGTGGACTTTGCGCAGGCTCGAGACGACTTGTACGAGTGGGAGTGTAAACAGAGACTGCTGCAAGGAGAAAAGGGCCAAGGACGGCAGGAGCCGCCGTCGTTGCTGCCGCCGCCGCCGCCGTCTCCACTCTCCCTCATGCCGCTCTTCTCAGAGCAGGAGGCGGCCCTCTTGGCTGAGTGCCTGAAAGGTGAGAAGGGGAGGGGGATGCTGAGATGTTGGATAGAATCGGAGCAGGTTGAATGGAAACATTTTGGGTGTTTGTGGCAGGTAGGCAGGCAAACGCAGGCAGCTTCTTGTTCAAGGCGCTCACTCTTGTTGTGCTTTGTGCGCCGTGTTGTAAGGCCTCGCTAATCTGCGCCGGCGCTTTTGACGGGGCCGCCCCTAAAGGCTCCCTAATGCTTTGCCTCGCTGCTCCCATTGTCAGTCAAATGAGCCCAGCCGGGTAATCGGCGCCGGCGGCCCCATCGGACGCCCTAGCTCCCGTGAAGGCGCCGTCACCTTCCATCGCAGTCCACAAAGGACTTGACGCCTCTTATCTCGTGTGCTGACGTCAGAAGAAAAAGCCAAAGCAAACGTGTGTGTGTGTGTGTGTGTGCGTATGCGCACTTTGTCCAACAGACAAGCATCGGTTCAGCTGGGCCGCGTCGGTGCTTTTGTGGTGGCTGGACGGTGGGCAGGTGAACCGCGCCAGCGCCAACCACGTGTACGCTTTGCTGCAGAGCGCCAATGCGCACGCCGAACGACTGCGCAGAGACGCCGCCCAGCAGCGGCGGGTGCTGCGCAAGGCCAGGGCTGCCTTCCGCTGCGCCCTCGCCACCATCCTCCAGCAGTGTAAGAACAACACACTCACACACGCACACACACACACACACACACACACACACACACACACACACACACACACACACATACACACACTTTTGGGAACGCCCGCCGACATTCGGCATTGGGCACGCAAAGAAAGTCTTGAGAAGGGAAAGCGGGACGACCCATTGGTAAGTACCGGCGCAAGTACGTACACAGCCTGAGTACACAGTGTAGGTCGTCAAGCGCTTGCGCTCCGTTTAGCATTTAGCACTGCGGAGCCCAGCAAACAGATTTTCCATGTCTCGCCCTTCCTCTCCGGCCCAAGTGGACCAGGTCTTGTCCGTCTTGGCGGCGTCGGGGCGACAAAAGTCTCGGGACCACTTCTCCAAAGCTCAGCGCAAGAACATTGACCTGTGGACCAGGCAGTGCCAGGTTGGTACCCGACGAGCTCGCTCGCTCGCTTTGGAGGATCACGGTGGGTGGGTTGATTGCTGGCGTCACGGTGGATGCCGGCGTCACCGAGCCCGACCCCCTCCATGACCCCAGTCTCGTTCACGCAAAGGTGAGGGGTTGCGACGGTGGTGATGAAGGTGACGATGTCGCTGATGATGAAGGCGGCGACGAACGCAGCCTTGTGATGATGAAATTGCTGAAGGCAACGTTGACGTGTTCGCAGGGGGACAGCGAGCAGCTGTCGGGCCTCAGACGTCACCGTGACGACGAGGACGAGTTCGAGCCAGGTCTTTACAGGAAGAAGATGAAGACGGCCAAGTTAAGCACGTGCGGCCACCGAGACGAAGAGGCTTTTGAGGAGGAGGGGGAGGAGCTTATGAGCCAGGAGGCGGAGCCGCTGAGGGGAGAGGCCTCCGTGCCGCCGCCGCCCCTGCTGCCCGCGCAACAGGTCCTTGTCGTCCATTGTGTTTGCGTTGCTCGTGATCTCCATGTTGAACGCCCCCCACCCTACACCCTAACCCTTTTTGAGAGCTGACAGGTTGGCTCCAGCTCCAGCTGCAGCGTCCTTTTCATGCTCCCTCTTGAACCAAAATGGACATTTTTGTCACTGAAGCTGTGGAGGGCGTCATTTGTCCTCATGTATATTTGTCGTTGCGGGCACAACAACTTGACCACAAGTAGATGCTGCCAGGTCCCCGCCTGGTGGACGTACGCGGTATTGCAGGCGTCTCGCACTTCCACCCTCCCTCAGGTCAGATTGAGGATGAGCATGGAAGGAGCAAGTTAGCCACGATTGGACGAAACCCGCGGGACATTCCAAGACCCATCCGTCATTGCAAGTCTAAACAGCCAATCTTCCAAAATCATTCCATTTTCCATGGGATTGATTTGGAAGCCCGGGCCAGTTTGGACTTGACTGAAAATCATTCCAAGCGGCCAAAGTGCCAGAACAACAACGGGTGCCGTGACGTGGCGTGGTGCCGCCAGTAAATACCGCTAGTAGATGCTGCCAGTAGATGCCGCCAGTAGATGCGATCCCAATTGGCCTCCATGTGCTCGTGCGTGCCTTGCGCGGAGTGACGTGGAGCCTTTGTCGCATTGCAGGTGTTGAGCCTGCGGGACGAGACGGCGGGCGAGGAGGCTGAGCTACAGCGGGCCCGCGCCCAAGCTCACTTCCTGGAGGGGGAGCCGCTGTTCCTGCAGCAGAGGGTACGCTGCTGCCTCGCAAACTCCTTCCGGCTTCCTTCCTCAATTTGTTTGCCGGTGTCAGCAGGTGACGTGCGGCGCAGAGCTGCGGGAGAAGGTCAGCGCTGCGCTCGGACCGCTCGGCTCATGTGCACATCAAGTGACGGGCGTGCCTGAGCCTGCCTTTTGGTCGGCGGCGGCAGCTTGGCACGCGAGTGGAGAGACGGGAGGCGTCCTGGTGTCGGAGAAGGAGGCTTTGCTCCTGGGTAACGTATGCAAATGAGATACTAATTTGACGACACCGTAGCAATCACGCCCGCTCCACCCTTGGCCAGGCGTGGTGTCGGCTTTCCTGCACGTTCATCCGTTCGGGGCCAACCTGGAATACTTGTGTTCCTACGTGCACACGCTGGACTGCCAGGTGCGAGCGAGCGAGCTCACACACTCGTACGCGGCTCGGCGGCCTGGTACACGCGCGCATGCGAGACGGGCACGAAAGGTGACGCCATCTTTGTGTTAGGTGTCGTCGGGGCAGCTGGAGCGGCTGATGGTGCGTCTGCCCCTCATGTTCCGTCAGGAGCTGAGCGGCGTGGGCGCCACGCTGGAGAAGCGCTGGAAGTTCTGCGGCTTCGACAGCCTCCGCTCTGGCTGAGGTCCGGCGCCTTTTCTTCTGGCTCGGTGTCGTGGAGGATGAGCGTCCGGGATTTGCGAGCGTGTTCAAGTGCGAGTTGAGGTAATAGGAGTCAGCTCAAAAGACTTGACCCGGAAATCATCGCGTCGTCACGGCCGAAGCGCTTGGGTTGCCCGGCGTTTGACGACCTACTATGTCGGCCCATTCAAACGGAAGTGCGCCAGATTGGGCCGCCAGATTGGGCCGCCAGTTTTGCTAGTGTGTTTTTGCCGTTAGGCCTTTTCTTTTGAAGGTCTCGTCTGAGCCCGCTCGGCCTCATTTCTCCAGCCGCTTCCTTTTTTTTTTTCTCAGACGTCTGAGCACGCTCGACAACCTCAACTTTTGACCGTGTGTTTTTGTTTCCAGTTCGCATGGTGTCTTCTTTCAATACTTTGTTACGTGTTTCAATGAGGAAGCAAAAGAACAAACCTTGCTTTTGTGCAGAAATATGGAGAGAAGGACCAAGTAAGCACTTAGCTAAGCGATGACCTGGTCATCTTCTGAAGTTTTATAAAGGTCCTCTCTATATTTAGCCCCATTGCTAATTCTGGTGCATTTACAGAAATGTTCTTTAATTGATGTGCGCTGTACCTGTCTGTCTCTCTGTCTGTCTGTCTCTCTGTCTGTCTGTCTGTCTGTCTGTATGTCTGTCAAATAAACTCATCAAATCAAGGAAAAAGGCTCGTTGGACTCTCCTTTGGCTCTCGACTCCTTTTCGTGAGCCGTTGTGCCACCTAGCGGCCTCTATGTGTGTTGCGTGCAGCGCGCGTTCTCGTGTGCACGCACGCAGCCACGGACGCACACTCGGGAACAAACCCGCTTGATTAGAAGAGGTGCACTGCATTCTGCATGTGCGAGCGAGCACACGCACACATGGAGGCTGCATGGGACGAAGCAAACTTTTGCCCGGAATGCGCTGTCTCGTGTTTTAAAGTTTTGGGCCAGTCACAAGCAAGCATTTGCATTTGACGACATGTGGCCGACAGGATCATGCCAAGTGCAAAACTGTCATTTGCTGTCTCTGGTTGGACGGGAAGCAGTTGAGCCAAGTCAAGGGGCCAGGGAAAAAAAAAAAAAAAAAAAGGGAATGTTGGCGCTGGGGTGGGGTGTTGCGACTTTACAGATAGGAGCAGCTGTGCTGGACCACTTGTGTAAAGAAATCGCCCCCCCCCACCCTCCCAACTTGAGGGCTGACCAATGCGGTGTGAATACCTTTGACGTCACAGGGGTATAAAGCCCCCCGGCGGAGCAGCCGGCCCTTCTGAGCAGGGTCAGCGTTCCGGGTCCGGACGCTAGCAAAACTACTCGCCGTCCAGGGCCGGTAGTTTTGTTTTGGGGGACTTCTTGAAGGAGCTTCCAAGTGAAGGGAAATCAAGCAGGAGAAGGAGTCAGTGTCCACCCCCCCCTGCGACCCATCCCCACTCCCCATCACCCCAACCGGCACCCAACAAGTAAGTAACCCCTGTTTGACTCGCTGGACTGGATCGGTCGCCGGTTCGGTCGGGCTCGGCCCGGCGGCGGGCGGTGTGGTGTGGTGACGACTCATTCCCAGAATAGATGAGTAGCTGCGGGATGACTTTTTAAGGGAATGGCCAAGCGCACATGCCACCTGTCAATCAAACTGAGGTGTGGCGGGGGTATTTTTAGCGCCTGGTGTCCTGTGCAAAGACACCTTACCCCGCCACAGAGGGTTTTATTTTGAGGAGACGCAACAGCTGCACCAAATTTTATTTTGGTTCTTTGAGGAAAGAAAGAGGACAACAAAGCTATTTATAGAAATATGCCTCCTTGCAACTTTTAGTTTTTGCAGAAACAAAACTCTAATTCATTCTTTTTTTTTTCTTTCTGAACCAAGAATCAGAAAACCAAAAAATAAATTCATGGTTTTCCCCCAAACGCGAAATCATGTCATCAATGGGGATGACACTAATATTGTATTGTACTATATGATATATATTGTATTCTTCACATCTGAATAAGAAAAAAGAAGACGCATAAAGAAGTCCAAGGCAATTTTTCCACGAAAGAGACTCATCATTTGCGTGAGGCCAAAGTGACAAAACAGAAATAGTTACACCTCACTTTGGTTTGACAATGGCGCCAGCACCCATAACAGAATGGTCCGGAATTTGGATGAAATTGACAGCATCATCAATATGCTCATTTCCTGGAATCTTTTGAAAATCAAGATTCCCTAGCTTCCATTTCAGCAAAATGAAAAAGTCCTTGATGTTTTAAAGATGTGTTGTCATTCATCATCAGTAGAAAACAGATGGCTTCCCCAATGCTAACTAACCACTTGTGGCACTTTTGCCATCCTTTTCTCTCCCGTCTTTGCTTTTTGGATGTCTTACACGTACCCAGGTTGAGCTTTGCTGGCGTTTTCTCGCTCGGGCCTGCTTTTGTTCTTCACTTGTCGGATCGTTTGCAGCTACGAGCTAGCCTTCCCGTTTGCACCTTTGGCCACTCCAATCAAATTGGCCAAAGAGGCCGGACCAAATTGTCTGCTGGCGCGCTGAGTGGATGCGCCGGTCCGAGATAAGAAGTCAGGTGACCGGCGTTATTTCCGTGACGAGCGGCAGGCCCGATAACGCTCGGTTGGGCCTCTCGTACAGTTTCGGCGTCCTCAAAAGGGGATCGGGGACCAAAGATATGCCTCGAATGAGCAACCGATGACATCCATACACGCCGGGGAATTTTTTGTCTGCCCCTGGACCCGACTGACTCGGTGTGAAAAGCTCGAGTTCTTCCGAGCATGGCCGCCGACAAGTCGAAAAACAAAAGCAAGCATCTGGCGAGGTCCACGTGTCCAATGGCCACCGCTGTCATTGTCAGGGAGCCGAGCGAGCCGACATGTCGACTCAGCAGGCGCCGACTTTCACGCAGCCGCTTCAGAGCGTGGTGGCACTAGAGGGTAGTGCCGCCTCGTTTCAGGCGCAAGTGAGCGGTAAGACCCGTCCGTCCGTCCGTGCGTCCGTCCGCGTTACAGCTCGCCGTCTGACCCCGCTTGCCATCCCCCCGGCCCAGGCGATCCGGTTCCCGAGGTGTCGTGGTTCCGCGATGGCCAGGTCCTGTCTGCCGCCGCCTTGCCCGGCGTTCATGTCTCGTTCAGCGACGGCCGCGCTGTTCTGAGCATTGACGCCGCCACGCCCGCGCACGGTGGAAGGTTTTCCGTCCGGGCCACCAACGGAGCAGGACAAGCCACCAGCACCGCCGAACTCCTCGTAACAGGTGAGAGGTCGCCTTGGATGCCAAAAGTGAGTAAAGTGCGCTGGCTCGGCCGCGATGAGCCGACGGCCAAGGCCAACGTTGAATTTGCTTTGAATGAAGCTAGTTTCCGGATTTGATTAAATAGTCGCTCAGTAGTTGATCACCAGTTGCGCTTAGTACCACTTGGCGGCGTGAAAATAATGTTTTTTGGAAAGATAAATGCCTGATGGCGGCGAGAAAGGTCCGGCACGCATTCGTCGACGCGCTGTCGTGGAATAAAGTCTGCCGAGGAGAGCGAATCGAGAGCAGTTTGAAAGAAAGCAATGACTCGGGCTTTTGCTCCAGTGTGGTTTTTGAGCGGTTGCGGCTCGTGTATCTCCCCCATGTAGCCGAGACGGCGCCACCCAACTTCCTTCAGAGACTTCAGAGCGCCTCGGTGCGGCAGGGCAGCCAGGTCCGACTGAGCGTCCAGGTCACGGGCATCCCGCCGCCCGTCGTCAAGTTCTACCGCGAGGGCGCTGAGATCCAGAGCTCGGCCGACTTCCGCATCGTCCGCGACGGGGACCGCTATAGCCTGCTGATCGGCGAGGCCTTCCCGGAGGACTCCGGGACCTACTCTGTGACAGCCAGCAACGCCAGTGGCCGAGCCACGTCTACCGCTGAGCTGCTGGTCCAAGGAGAAGAATCCGTTCCTGCCAAGAAAAGCAAGACTGTCGTCCTGGTCGCCACCGCCGGCGGCGCCTCTCAGACGGGAGTCCGCAAGGTGAGCAGCGCTCTCCCTCGCCCCCTCGTTTATGGACAAAAGCAAGGAGTGGCATCTTCTCGTGAGCGGCGTTTGATGGCTGTCGGTTGTCCATGACTTTGCGCTCAAGGTGGAGACCGGCTTCCAGATGCAGGCGGAGAGCGCAATGATGACTCAGCAGAGCGCATTGATGACCCAGCAGAGCGCAATGATGAGCCAGCAGAGCGCAATGATGACTCAGCAGAGCGCAATGATAACTCAGCACGTGGCTCACAGGACCCCACCCAGGGTCCCGCCAAAACCCACGTCCAGATCGCCGCCCTCCTACCTGAGCAAGGTGACGGGGGGACGCCAGCAGTCGCCGTCGCCCGTCCGCCACGTGAAAGGACCGGCGCCGGCGCCCGTCAGGTGAGGTGGCCCTCAGTGTCGGGCGTAGTAGGAAAGTGCAAAATGGATTACGCTTCCCACCCAAAAAAATCTCGGTGTGTTCCGTCTGCAGGTCCGTGTCGCCCTCCACCCGAGTGTCCGTGTCCGTGTCCCCCATCAGACCCGTCAAGTCCCCCGCACTCACCCGGAAGCAGGTGAGAAAGGGTGGAAGCTTCCTTCCTTCCTTCCTTCCTTCCTTCCTTCCTTCCTTCCTTCCTTCCTTCCTTCCTTCCTTCCTTCCTTCCTTCCTTCCTTCCTTCCTTCCTTCCGTGTTGCTGATGTTGCGCTCCGCTCGCAGGTGTCTGTGTCGTCCGAAGTACCGCCGCCCTGGAAGCGCAGTGACCAAGCAGCCCATGCGGCGGAGCAACGGCGAGAGCAGCAGACGGTTATCGTCAGAGAGGTGAGCTCCAAGGCCGACGTGTGAACTTTGAATACGAGTGCACAACTCGAGCAAACTGTCTTCTTTTGTCAACATCCCGTCAGGTCGAGCAAGCGTCCCAGGCGGGTCGCAGTGTTGCCGTTGCGACAGTGGTGGCCGCCGTGGATCAGGCCCGCGTCCGCCGGGGGCCGCCAGACGCCGCCGAACAGGTGATGATGCATTTTTTAGCAAGTCACGCTCGTGCTCCCACTGCAATCAATTCAGTCCAATATCCTAGACTTCTGCTAGGAAGCTGTCATCGGATAAAAAGGTGCACTGGTCACGGATGCGCTGATTTGTCTGCTTAGTGAGGGCAAAGCGTGTCCGAGTCAATGGCCCTGAGATGGAAGCCAAGAAACGGGCATCCTGATGGTTGCGTTATCTCAACAGGCGCAGGCTGGCGAACAATTGCAAATGGCCGCAGCAGAGGCACTTCACGCGGCGGCGGAGACGGCTCGGCGAGACCCCGTCGTGGTGGAGGTGAAGAAGCAGCTCACCGCCGAAAAACATTTTAAAGAGATGCCGCCCGAAACCGTCGCAGCCGTCGCAGTCTCCACCAAGTCCACTGAGACCCAAAAGACCACCAAGACAACGGAAGTCACCAAAACCACCCAGGTCAGCTTGCTCAAGCGCCGGCACCCTTACGTCTTTGCCCAGTCGACTCATTGTGCGGCTCGCCCTAGATTGCGTGGACAGCCTCCTCCTCCCACACGGATGCCACCTCGGCTGCGCTTCCGCATTTCACTGTGGCCAAAGTCGCCGTCCCCAAAGTCGAAGTCACCCGAGAGGTAAGCGGGGCCGGTCGCTGGCGAGCCTCACCCTGACTGAGACCATGTCACCGTTCAAATTGCACCCTGAAGTGGCCCAATCGTGGCCTCGTATACGAAAGGACCGACAATGGCGTGAAGCCACCGGCGGCCATCTTACCTTGCCCATCACTATGTCAGCCTTGGTCGTTTAGTTTCTGTGTGGACCATGTGTTTCGTGCACTTGTCTGGGAAATGCACACTTGGTGGAGACCAATAGAATTTTGCAAGGTATAGCGCTCGGTGCTACTTAAATCTTTTCACGAGCATCAAACATGAAACAACAGCAAAGGTGGCGAAATGTCAAGCCATCCTCTGGAGGGCGCGATTGGCGGGCATGCTGGCTGCAAAGTGTCACCTTGGCTCTTTGAGAAGCGAGAACAGGAAACATCATTGTCAAAGAACAACAGAAGTCGTCAGTAAGAGTGGCATCGTAAGATGGCTGCGCTCTGGCTATCCTTAGACCGTTCCTCCACAATCCGCCTTCCTGGGCCACTTCTTCTCTTCCTCCTCCTCCCACATTGGGTTAAGAATACGGCTTGAAAACAAAACACCCGGCCCGGCCCGACGGCTAATCTTTTGTTTCCGGGCCAGGTGTCTGTTGCGGGTTCGGCCATGGCCACCCTGCACAAAGAGCTATCGTCCCCCTCCGCGCCCAGAAAGGTCATCAAGCCCGTCCACTCACCCAGTCCGGTCCGCCGGGCGACGGCCGCAGCCACGACAGAGGTTCGCGTGGCGCCCCCCTTCAAGGTTGAGACGCATGTAGCGGGCCTTTACGCCGAGGAGGAGTTTGAAGATTTGGAGCCTCAGGTTGGTCCGCCTCGCCGTGTCACCGCATCCTCATTTGGTTCTTTCCTGAGGACTTTAGGGAGTGCAATCATTTGATTCTTGATGGTTCAAATGCCAGCTTGCAAGCACGGGCACCGGACCAGTTCTGAGCATGTTGTTATTTATGTCTCAGGAGGCGCTGGCGGCGTCCCCGGCTGACCGGCAGGAGGCTGTGGTGCCACCCGCCCTGCTTGAGGTACGTGCAACTCTTCAAATGAGATCTGTCCGGGCTGAGGCTTTCCAGCCTGCGTTTCATGACAGCGTGAGGTCTTTATTGGCCATACAGCCTAGCATATAGCGCAAACCCCGCGTGGAAGTTTGTAAACCTCGCCTGCTCGCCCACCTGCCCGCCTCCCGTTTCTCTGCTGAGATTGGAGCGCGTGTCCCCTTAGGGCCTGAAGAACGTGACGGTGACGGAGGGCGAATCGGCCACGCTGGAGTGCCAGTTCGGCGGTCGGCCGGCCCCCGAGGTCACGTGGTTCCGAGAGGACTACAAGATGGAGAGCTCCATCGACTTTCAGATCAGCTCGGAGGACGGCCGGGCACGGCTCCTGATCCGCGAGGCTTTCGCCGAGGACAGCGGCCGCTTCACCTGCACTGCCACCAGCCGGGCCGGCACCGTCAGCACGTCTTGCTACCTGCTTGTCAAAGGTGACATTTTACTCCTTGTCATTCATGTCGAATCAAAAATCGCACACCAAAATTTCATCACACCTAATTCATTTCACAAAATGAAATCAAACAAGCAACTACGTTCATTCATTTTCGTGAATCGGGCAAACATCTAATCATTTTCAGATAAATTGAACCATCATCTGGCGCTCCGTTTGTCGATTCATTGTACCCGCTGCCGTCCGCGGCTAAATGAATCCAAAGTCAAGAAATGACGCCCGGAGGCCCCGCCCTGAACGTACGCTACTGCCCTTGTCTTGCAGTTTCTGAAGAAGCGGAAAGCCGGGAGGAAGCGACGGCCAAGACGACGGTCGTGACCACCGTGACGACACCGGGTGAAACGTGAGTCCCGATGGCCTCGGTCGGGCCAGCTCCGACCTTTGCTAAACATTTTCTCTCTGCGGACAGCTTTGTGCGGAGCGGGCTAACCCAAATGAGCATCGACATTGTGTCGCTCATGACTCAAAGCACTCAATGCCCTTGATGGGTCCGGTAATCGTGTTGTACTCTGGACATCTAGAAAAGGAATGTTTGCGCTTCCAAGAGCACAGAAAGATGCGTTAATGCATCGTGGCTCTTCTAAGAGGAGAAAGAACGTACGCTTGCGAGTGCTGTCTCCAGGCAGTGCTTTTTGAATTGTCAAGGCTGGTTTCGTTAGCCTGTTCGGGCCTGTCATGCGCTCGTCTTCACCGGGCCTCGTGTCCGCCCGTCAGTGTTGCCGCCGAGACCGAGGAGCACGTGTCCGCGGAGGCGAGCGGCGGAGAGGCCGCCGCCCCCTTCTTCGTCCGCAAGCCGACGGTCCAGAAGCTGGTGGAGGGGGCCGCCGTGGCCTTCTGCTGTCAAGTGGGAGGGAACCCCAGACCGCACGTTGTCTGGAAGAAAAATGGCGTCGTCCTATCCACCGGATACAGGTAGACCCCGCCCTCCTGATCTTATACCGTCGATGCTCAGAACTTTACCTCCACTCTTTTTAGATACAAGGTGACCTACAATAAAGAGACTGGCGAAAGCCAACTGGAGATCTCCATGACGTTTGCCGATGATGCCGGAGAATATTCCGTCTTTGCCAAGAATTCGCACGGCGAAGCCTCGGCCTCTATCAGCCTGCTGGAGGAAGGTAACGCCGTCGTCTCGGCTCCCAACTGAGACGAGGACGGGCAGGTGAAAAGCGCTTTGCTTTGTCGTGTCCGCAGAGGAGTACGAAGCCTACATGAAGCTGCACCTCGCCGCGTATAAAACCGAAGTGACGACAATGACGACTATGGAGGCGGTGGCGGCGGCCGTCGAGGAACAAGTGGAGTCCACACTCATGAGCGGATACCAGGCGCTCCACAAGAGAGGCGCCACCCCGATGAGCTTTGTCTCAGAAACGGTACTCGGCCCTCATTTAGCGCAACGAATACGTCACGACTCGACTCGGGTGGATTGTTTGGGTGTCTGTTGTGTGCTCATGGCTTACTTCCTGTTGGTGTACCGTGTGGAAAAGAATTGCAAGAAAAGAAGTTCTTGACAGACAGTTGAGCATTTTTTGCTCGTCCTTCAGGAGTTCCTTATGTCAGCCTTCGAAGAGCGGATCATTCAGGAGATTGAAATCCGCATCCTGAGGATTACTTACGCACAACTGCTTAGTGAAGACGGCGAGGAGATGGCGAGCGCGCCGGAAGACGAGGCCATGGCGCCCACCTTCGACACGCTGGTGAAAAACTACCGCATCGTGGAGGGAATGGGCGTCACCTTCCACTGCAAGATGGCCGGCGTGCCGGCGCCCAAGGTGAGGGGCCGCCCGGGGACGAGCTGGCAGCACTCGTGTACATTCGGTCGCCGCGATGCGTTTGGTCAGTTCACAACAACCACCCTCTAGAAAAGCAGCACTCACGCATGCCCGAACAGTTTCTGTCCTTTTTAGGCCAGAATGCGCATGAATTGATCGAATTTGAATTTTAAAAAGGGATCCTTGATTTAAAAACCACCACCATTAAACTCTTTTGAGACGTGTCATATTCGGCACTGGATTAAGCTAGTGTCCTGGGTTGGGCTTTGACAGATTGCTTGGTACAAAGACGGTCAACGCATCCGTGACGGCGGACGCTACCAGGTGGAGGTTCTGCAGGACGGGCACGCCAGCCTGCGACTGGCCACCGTTCTGCCTGAGGACGAGGGCGTGTACACCGCCCTTGGCAGCAACGTGAAGGGAAACTCCGTCAGCTCGGGGAAGCTCTACGTGGAGCCTTCTGGAATCGTGTCACCTCAGAGATACACGCCGCAGCCGGCCATGCAGCGGATCCAGTATGTAGCAGATGAGAGCTTGAAGAAAGCGCCTCGACGGCAGGGCCAAAGGCTTTGGAGTTCATTCCAGTGTTTTTGTTCCTAGGTCTGAATCGCCGCGCTCGCTGAGCCGCTCCCCAGGCCGCTCCTCCAGCCGCTCTCCCAGTCGCTCTCCCGGACGTTCTCCCGCCCGAAGACTCGACGACACGGACGAGGCTCAGCTGGAGCGACTCTACAAGCCCGTCTTTGTGGTGAAGCCCACCTCGCTCAGATGCTCCGAGGGGCAAACTGCCAGATTTGACCTGAAAGTGGTGGGCAGACCCATGCCTGACACCTATTGGTTCCACAACGGTGAGAGGCAGGCGCGTGGAACGCAATGGACCGACTGGCAGCGCAAATCTGATTTCAATGTCGGGAGAAAAAGTCAAACAGCGAAGAAGAGTAACAGAGGATTAATACTTGATGACTTGTTTGCCTCCAGGAACACAAATCATCAATGACTACACGCACAAGATAGTGGTTAAGGAAGACGGCATTCAGTCCATGATCATCGTCCCCGCCATGCCCCAGGACTCGGGAGAGTGGACGGTCGTGGCTCACAATCGAGCCGGGCGCACCACCATCACAGTGACTCTGACCGTCGAAGGTAAGCGAGCGTCCCTCGCGGCTCATTTCGGCCTTGCTGGGCAGCGCTTGACCCTTTGCCGCCTCTCTGCTCCCAGCCCGAGAAAGCTTGACGCGTCCTCGGTTCGTGGAGAAGCTGAAGAACATGACGATCAAACAGGGCACTCTGGTGGAGTTGGCCGTTAAGGCCATCGGAAACCCGGTGCCCGACATCGTGTGGCTGAAGAACAGTGACATCGTCAGCCCGCACAAGCACCCGCAAATCAAGTAGGTGTCTACGTGGAGCCAGGCGTGGACTAGGCTCTACTCGAGAACTCTTAAGAACGTTTCACCTTCGATCAAAAACACGGTCACGCGGGGGTCGTTGAACCATAGCGCCGTCAAGTGTATAGCAGCTGGCAAACGTAACTTCTGTGGGGGATGCCGTAGATGGAGTCGGGCGGAGTCTTCTTCCAAAAAAGGGGAGTCGAGGATTTCAAATAAGAACAACCGTTCCAATTCTCAATATTTACCTCAAGTCGTTCCGGACGTGAATAAGATTGTTGATGCGGCAGTGTCTCTTATCCGGGTGCTACTTTGCATCCTCCTCGGCATGGACGAAAGGGGGAAATGTCCTTCCTAACCGAGGAGATTCCGGTCCACTGCGTGAAACCTTTTGGGATGATTGTGACTCGGACGGCGGTTCTGTGTTAAAGAGCCGGTCCCGATTAAGGTTTCTTGTTCGTGTGATTTGTCAGGATTGAGGGCACAAAGGGAGAGGCCAAGTTTCAGATCCCGTCTGCGTCGGGCTCCGACAGCGCGTGGTACACGGCCACGGCCATCAACAGAGCTGGCCGGGACACCACCCGCTGCAGAGTCAACGTGGAGATGGACTACGCTGAGCCGCAGCCGGAGCGGAGGCTCATCATCACCAAAGGAACCTACAAGGCCAAAGAGATCGCCGCCCCCGAGCTGGAGCCCCTGCATCTCCGCTACGGCCAAGAGCAGTGGGAGGAGGGAGACCTTTACGACAAAGAGAAGCAACAGAAACCGCAGTTCAAGAAGAAGCTGACCTCGGTTCGGATGAAGAAATTCGGCCCCGCCCACTTTGAGTGCAGGTTGACCCCCATCGGCGACCCCACCATGGCGGTGGAATGGCTCCACGACGGCAAGCCCCTGGAGGCCGCCAACCGGCTGCGCATGATCAACGAATTTGGCTACTGCAGTCTGGACTACGAGGTGGCGTACGCGCGAGACAGCGGCGTCATCACCTGCAGGGCCAGCAACAAATTTGGAGTGGACCAGAACTCGGCCACCCTCATCGTCAAGGATGAGAAGGGGCTGGTGGAGGAGAGCCAGCTGCCCGAGGGGAGGAAGGGAGCACACCGGCTGGAAGAGATGGAGCGCCTGGCTCACGAGGGCGGACCAGCCGGGGTGAGCGGCGGCGACGAGCAGACGGAAAAGTCCAAACCCGAGATCGTGCTGCTTCCTGAGCCGGCGCAAGTGCTGGAAGGCGACGTGGCCCGATTCCGCTGCCGAGTGACCGGTTACCCTGCGCCCAAGGTCAACTGGTACCTCAACGGACAACTCATCCGCAAGAGCAAGCGCTACAGACTACGTTACGACGGCATCTACTACCTGGAGATCGTCGACATCAAGTCTTACGACACGGGCGAAGTCCGATTGGTCGCCGATAACCCTTTGGGAACGACGGAGCACATCGTCAAGCTGGAAGTCACGCAACGGGAGGACTTCAGGCCTGTCTTGCGTCGCGCCCCGGAGGGGAAACCGGCCGAGCACCCGCACGAGCCTGGCAGAGTCAGCTTCGGCGTTGCCAAGGTGGACCGACCGGCCGAGGGCGTGCAAGACAAAGAGATTGTGAAACTCAGGAAGACGCAGAGGATCGTTCATGAGAAAACATCGGAAGAGTCGGAAGAGCTGAAGAGTAAGTTCAAGCGCAGGACGGAGGAAGGCTTCTACGAGTCCATCTCTGCGGTGGATTTCAAGACTCGCAGGAGGGACGACTCCTATGAGGATTTGCTGAAGAAGACCAAGGATGAGCTGCTCCACCACCTGAAAGAAAAAGAGGAGGCAGAGAGGAAGAAGCTAGAGGAGCAGGGCAAGGTAACCATCCCCATCATCAAACCAGAGAGGATACAGTTATCCCCCAGCATGGAAGCCCCCAAGATCCTGGAACGCATCACCAGCAAGACGGTGAGCCCCACGGACGAGGTGCGCTTCCGACTTCGGGTGGTGGGCCGACCCGAGCCGGAGTGCCAGTGGTTCAAGAACGGCATCGAGCTGGAGAAGTCCGAGCGCATATACTGGTACTGGCCCGAAGACCATTTGTGCGAGCTGGTCATCCGAAACGTCACGCCGGAAGACTCGGCCAGCGTCATGGTCAAAGCAGTCAACATCGCAGGGGAGGCTTCCAGCCATGCCTTCCTGCTGGTGCAAGGTATTGTCCCCTTTTCTCGCTCTGGGATGGGTTTTGGGAGTATTTGCACACGCTTGAAAACTATCGCATGCCCAATGGCCACACGATGGATGCATATTCGAGACAATTTCACTCATTCAACCCTGATCGGTTTCTTACTAAACGGAGAGCAAAACAATTTCCGAGACCATTCCCGGCTGGACCGGTCGTCAATGGCGGGTGGCGATCCGTCGGGCCGTTTTCTGCCGGGTTGTGACTTTGCGGCTTTGTCTTTGCAGCTAAGGCCGCTGTTACCTTTACCCAAAATCTGGAGGATGCCACAGCCCAGGAGAAGGACATCATGGTGACCTTTGAGTGCGAAACCAGCGAACCTTTCGTCAAAGTCAAGTGGCTGAAGGACAACGTGGAGATCTTCTCAGGAGACAAATACAGAATGCATTCGGATCGGAAGGTTCACTTCCTGTCCGTGCTGATGATCGAAGTGAGTGACGCCGCTGAGTACGCCTGCGTGGTCGCGGACGACGACGGAATCAGCACCGTCGCCAGACTTCACGTGGAAGGTGATTGCCAATTCCCGCCCATTCTGAACCTACAGTAGGTAGTATATCTTGGGAGGAAGTGTGTTGACCTCGGTGCGTCTGACCCCAGGTACCGCGCTGGAGCTGGTCAAAGGTCTCGAGAACATCGAGGTTCCCGAGAGCTACTCTGGAGAATTTGAGGTGGAGCTGTCTCGCGAGGATGTCGACGGCAGCTGGTTCTTTGGAGACAAGGAGCTGTCTGCCGGCAGCAAGCACGTCCTGTCCTCCCGGCGGGGAAGGCACACCCTGACCGTGAAGAACGTCAAGAAGGAGGACCAGGGAAAGTACACTTTTGTATGCGGGGACGTGAAGACCAGCGCCTCACTCAGGATGAAACGTAAGCCTCTTTTCCAGTGGCGGCTTGTCAGCTTGTGTTGTTTTGCTTCGGCGGTGGTGTGCCACTACTCACACTTGTCCTCGAGGACTATACTGATGGGCAATTGACGCTCAGATGGCGCTCCGTCATGTTTGGGCCTTGCGTTGGCAGTAGGCTCGCTCAGCAACGGTGTTTGTTTTGCAGTGCGTCCGGTGACCCTAATGCAGCCTCTGTCCGACCTGACCGTCTGCGAGGGCGACATTGCTCAGCTGGAGGTCCGGTTCTCTCAGGAGAACGTGGAGGGAACCTGGATGAAGAGCGGCCAGGCCGTGTCCGCCTCAGACCGCGTCCACCTGGTCGTGGACAAAGCCGTCCACAAGCTCCTGGTGGAGAACGCCGGACCAGAAGACGCCGCCTCATACTCTTTCGAGGTTCCCAGCCACTTCATCAGCACCTCCTGCAAACTCAACGTTCAGAGTAAGGCAACTTGACACCGTACTGTTAAGTACATCATCATCCCGGCCACCGTTGGTCACCGTTGTTGTCTTTGCAGCCATCGAAATCGTGGCGCCTCTCAAAGACGTGTCTTCGGTGGAAGGAACCAAGGCGGTTTTAGAAGCCAAGATCTCTGCTCAGAACGTGGCCTCGGTCAAATGGTACCACGAGGACAAGCCGGTGACGGCCGACGAGCGTGTGCAGATCGTGGCCAAAGGCGCCAAGCAGCGACTCGTCTTCAGCAGAACCTTCGCCTCGGACGAAGGACGCTACAAGCTGCTGGTCGGGAAGGTGTCCACCAGCTGCCGTCTCACCGTGGAACGTAAGATCAACTCATCTCCTCTTCCTGTTTGTGGCACCTTTGGCGGCTTACCATTGGCGTGACCCGGACGACTGCTCTCAAGCACCGTTCTCCGAGCAATTTGTGCTCATCCTCTTGTTGGTGTTTGTTTTGTCTGCAGCGGTTGAAATTGTCAAACACATGGAGGACAAAGTGTGCTCAGAGTCCCAAAACGTCACCTTCCAAGTTCAAGTGTCCCACGCTGGTATCGACCCGGTCTGGACCTTCAGAAAGCAGCAACTTAAACCTGGACCCAAGTACAAGCTGGACTCCAGGGACAAGACTCACTCTCTGACAATCATCGACACCATGAAGGACGAGGAGGGACAGTATGGCTTCCACGCCGGACAGAAGACATCCGCTGCAAATCTCACTGTCTCCGGTACGTTTTGCTCTCTGCTAGCTTTGGCTCTCTGGTAGGCTTTGATTCCGTAGAGTTAGGTCTGGCAGCTTCTTGTCAAGTCAGGTGTCTGGTAGGTGGCTTTTGCTTAACTCGAAGTAGGTCTCTGGTAGGTTTTGCTCAAATTAGGTCTCTTACCAGAGACCTGACTTGAGTTACCTCAGTACCTTTAATCCGGAAGGCAAGGCAAGGCAAGGCAAGGCAGCTTGAGTTCTAGAGCACATTTCACACACAAGGCAACTCAATGTTCTTCCTTGCCCTCTCCCCAGGCGGCGCCATCACCCGACCTCTGACAGACGTGACGGTGGCCGAGTCACAGACGGCAGAACTGGAGTGCCAAGTGGCCAACGAGGATGCCGAGGGCAAGTGGCTCAAGGATGGCAAGATGCTGGACTTGAGCGACAACGTCAAGAGCGTGGCCAAGGGAGCCATCCGGCGCCTCGTCATCGTCATCGCTCGCCCGCAGGATGCCGCCGAGTACACCTACCAAGTGGCCAACTCCAAAACCTCGGCCAGCCTACGGGTGGAGGGTACGTCTCAACTTTACTACTTGTCGACAAAGTCGCCATTCAACATCTGAACAAAAGTCATTCGGTACATATCTAGACTTGAAATTGTGCTCAACCTGTATTTGTGGCCTGCTTGCGGTGCAGCGGTAAAGATCAAGAAGACACTCCGCAACCAGACGGTGACGGAGACGCAGGAGGCACTCTTCACGCTGGAGCTGACGCACGGGGACGTCAAAGGCGCTCAGTGGCTCCGAAACGGCGTGGAGGTGCACGACGGTGACAAGTACGCTGTGAGCTCCCACGGCGGCGTCCACACGCTGCACGTCCGATCGTGCCGCCCACAGGACGAGGACGTCTACTCCTTCAAACTGGGCAAGCTGACGGCCAGCGCTCGCCTCAACGTGGAGAGTGAGTGGCCCCTGACTCCGCCGCCGCCCACCACCGCCGCCCACCACCGGCGCGGACTCCCCCCCCCCCCCCGACTGCTCTAGCGCTGAGCCGATGCCGTTTCTGGCTGGCCGTTCTTGACCGTGCGGCGTTTTCGTGCAGCCGTCAAGATCGTGAAGAAGATGAAGGACGTGACGTCGCTGGCGGGCACCACGGTGTCCTTCGAGATGAGCCTGTCGCACGACAACGTCCCGGTGCGCTGGATGTTCAACGGTGCCGAGCTGACACCCGGCGACTCCTGCAAGATTCTGGTGGAGCGCAAAGCCCACAAATTGGTTGTGCAGAACGTGGACGCCACCAACCAAGGGGAGTACACGGCTGTGGCGGGACACCTTCAGTGCAGCGCCAAGCTCACCGTGCAAGGTGCTCGCTCGACGCGAGGAGGAGAAAGGTGACGCCGGCCTGGCCGAGCACAAATTCATTTGCTTGGCTTTTGCCTTTTAGCTCTTCGCGTGACCAAACCCCTGAAGAGTGTGACAGTGGCCGAGACGCAGCTGGCCACCTTCGAGTGCGAAGTGTCGCACTTCAACGTGCCGTCCACCTGGCTGAAGAACGGCGTGGAGATCGAGATGAGCGAGAAGTTCCGTATCGTGGTGCAGGGCAAGCTCCACCAGCTGAAGATCATGAACACCAGCAGGGCCGACGCGGCCGAGTACACCTTTGTGTGCGGCAACGACCGCGTGTCGGCCACGCTCACCGTCAGCCGTAAGAGCCCGACCGAATCGCTCGCCCACCGCGCTTTTGCGTCTTGTTTGTGGCTAAACGGGTTGGCTCTTTTGGAGCGCTAACTAAGCCAGCTGTCGTGTCGGCCTCCAGCTGTGTTGGTCACCTCCATGCTGAAAGACCTGAACGCTCAGGAGCGGGACACCATCACCTTTGAGGTCACCGTCAACTACGAGGGCATCACCTACAAATGGCTGAAGAACGGCGTGGAGATCAAGTCGTCCGAGAGGTGCCAGGTTCGAAGCCGGCAGCTGACGCATTCCCTGACCGTTCGCAACGTTCATTTCGGAGACGGCGGCGAGTACCGCTTTGTGGCCGGATCCGCCGCCAGTGCCGCCAACCTTTTTGTCGAAGGTATGCCTTTCTGGGTTCCGGGCTGATCGGCGGTGGTGGGACGTGACTGGGGAGAAAAAAAAAAAATTCCAATTTTCACTCAATGACTCCCAATCTGTAGCCTGGTTAACTTTGTCTGTCTTTTTTTCTACACGCGATGAAAAAGACTCTACCAAAAGTTGAGATTGACTTTCAAATGTACAGCTCTCAGAAAAAGTACAAAACAAATATAGCAAGTGAAATCCAAACAGCAAAACTCCTGGCAAGCGACAATTTCTTCTTGGTTACATCCCACCACTTTTTTTCCTGTGCTTGTCTTTTGGGAATACTTTATGCCGCCTGTTGGGCTGAGCGAATGTGTGACGCTCTTCCAGCTCGTGTCATCGAGTTTACCAAGAAAATCAAAGACATCAAGATCACAGAGAAGAAGAAAGCCATCTTTGAATGCGAGGTGTCGGAGCCCAACATCCAGGTGGTGTGGATGAAGGACGGCCTGGAGCTGGACCCGTCTGAGGAGAGGTGAGACGAAGGAAAAAAATACCACTGCGAAGCCCAGGTGGCTGCTCGCGGCGGCATGAGCGCGATGCCCTTCGAGGAAGGGAAAGTCAAGTTGCCGTCGTGCTGCCGCAGGTTTGTGGTGACGGCCGAGAAGTACATCCACCGCCTGATGATCCAGACGGTGCGCATGTCGGACGCCGGCCAGTTCTCAGTGGTGGCCGGCTCCAGTGTGTCCAAGGCCCGACTCACCGTGGAAGGACGGGACATCGGCATCAGGGAGCCCGCCCGGCGACTCGTCACGGTGACCGACGCACGCATGCATGCACGAATGCCCGACCGTCCTCTTGTGTCTCCAGTCATTCAGCCGCTCCCCAAGATTGCCACAACCAGACTGGTTCTTGATTGAATTGCCAATTTGATCCATTGCATTGACTCAAAGCGGTGATCAAATTGCCCCCATTATATCCAAATCCTCCTCTCTGGCACGTTAGCGTGAGCGTTTCCATTTCTGCTCTCTGTAGTTGAAGGAGAGCTGAAGCCCGTCATTGTGTACGCTAGGTTCTGGAGAAACACCGTGCCACTTTAGAGTTTGAGGTGAATGAGGATGAGGTGGAGGGGCGCTGGCTGAGGAACGGTGTGGAGATCCAGTTGTCGGCGGAGGAGCGCTTCAGCTACGCCGTCATCAGGAGGCTCCATCGCCTCACCATCTCAGAAACCTTCAGGAGTGATGCCGGCGAGTACGTCTTTGTTGCCGGGAAGAACTCCAGCACCGTCACTTTGCGGGTCAACAGTAAGTGAGCCATTAGAGCGAAAGCAAGTGGGACGAGACCGTCCGTCTTCCCAGTCCTTGTCACCAAAGGCTCTTTTGTTGTTTGGCTCAGTCCCGGAAGCGCCTCAAATCTTGCACCACATGGAGGCCCAGTCGGTGGAGGCGGGCAAGCCGGCTCGCTTCTCAGTGGCCGTGAGCGGCATCCCCGAGCCTCAGGTCTTCTGGTACAAGGACTCGCAGGCGCTGTCTCCGGGCTTCAAGTGCAAGTTCTTGCGTGATGCCCAAGAGCACACTCTGCTACTCATTGAGGTTTTCCCAGAGGATGCCGCCATCTACAACTGCGAGGCCAAAAACGACTACGGCGTGGCCACCAGCACCGCCACGCTCACTGTGGAAGGTAGGAAGGAAGGGAGGAAGGGAGAAAAACCTCGCACTTGTGGCTGAAAGGTTGCCAGGACAACTTGGCAATTGTTGGGCAATCGCTCGCAAGTGAAAAGAGCTTTTGGAGCCATGGCGCTTTTCAGCTTGCGTTTGTGCCACAGTCCCGGAGGCGGCTTCTCCGGACTCTGCCGCCTACGTCGCCCCGCCCGTTGTCGTCTCACCCATGGCCAGCACCTCCACGTTGGAAGGACGGCCGGCTCGCTTCCAGTGCAGAATTCGGGGAGACGGTACAAAGTTCTTCAGCGCTGACCATCAAAGATTAGCCATCGGAAGATTGAAGTTGCCGCCATGTTGTTGTACATTCTCTAGATGTGAATATTAGCTGGTTCCACAAGGACAAGGAGATCAAGCAGTCG
The DNA here is from genome assembly GCF_054491065.1 of Syngnathus leptorhynchus. Lineage (NCBI taxonomy): Eukaryota > Metazoa > Chordata > Actinopteri > Syngnathiformes > Syngnathidae > Syngnathus > Syngnathus leptorhynchus. Next base: position 14,267,324 of record NC_141203.1, on the reverse strand, counting down.
GAATTCTTCAGGATGTCTCAATTTGATGACTGCTGCCAGCTGGAGATCTCCAAAGTTTATCCGGAGGACGAGGGGCAGTACGCCTGCGTGGCCACCAACGGAGGCGGCACAGTGTCCTGCTCCGCCACCCTCATGCTGGATGGTAAGACTTTTTTTTCTTCTTCAAATCATCATTTTTATCGTATGTCAAAAACGCACAAGGGGTTTGGTCTCCCCGATACGCGCTGCACTCGTGATATGGCAGTAGCATAAGCCAACGTGGTCCAAATGTTGCGCCCCCCCCCCAAAGGAGCACAATCAGAAAATGGAAATGAGAGGTCAGCGACTTTAATCCGTGTTTAGCAGACTTGATCAGTAAGCCGGAGGGCATACTTCCTTTCAGGGCAAAAACAATCAGCGGAGCCTCCCGCACCGTGGCACGACTCGACCACCCTCAGCGCTCCGAGCCAGAAGCCGCCACTCTTTGTGCGGCCGATCGCGAGCTGCTCAGTGCCGCACGGGGAGGTGGCCCGCTTTCACGCGTGCGTGTCGGGCACTCCTGGCATGGAGATAAGCTGGTTCCACAACCGGCAGCCGGTGCCGCCCAGCAAGAACGTGGTGTTTCATTACGACGAGGCGACAATCACAGCCACCCTCATCTTGGTGGATGCCTTCCCGGAGCATGCGGGCCAGTACACCTGCAGGGCGAGCAATCCCGCAGGAGAAGCTGCATGCTCAGCCACGCTGGTCATCACCGAGGCCTGGCAGGAAGAAAAAGGTAACCCTCGGCCGGCCACGTCTGGCTGCAACCGGAGCCCGTGGCCCTCCCTCCTCCGAGTCACAAACCAAGCTAGCTCACAAGTCCCGCTCTCACTCACTTTGGACTTGAGCTTCTGACTCCCCTTCATTTCCTCTTAACACCACTTTGGGACACTTTCTTGTCAGCTCCATCTTCCCTCAGTCAGGGTCACAAAATGACAGAAAGTGCTGGTGTCAGCCCTCTCCACTTTGGACTTGCTTACTCCTCCTGCTTGTCTTCTCGACTTTTCCTTTATTTCCCCACCTCCAAGTCACTAACTCGTCATCAAAGACAAAAGTCCCGGCCTTCATTTCTGCTTCATCGCATCCATCATCCATTATCAGGGGGGTACAGGAGCCAATCATCCAACCATTGTTGAGGGCCGCCTATGCCAGCGGTCACCGGGCAGTCGGCGGGAGACACCCTGAACTGGTTGCCAGTCAATTACAGGGCATTCATTGATTTTTGGGGAAAGCTCACCCGCTGACCACTGCTGTTTTGCATGCACCCTTCATCCTCCCACCCCTATGAAGATTTGCTTCGAGGACACCATCCAACTTTGCTCTCTCTTGTTCACAGTGGCTGTCGAACGAGAAGAAATCGAGGCCACCGTCGAGCAGGAGTTGAAAGGTAAGGAGTTCCTCGTCAACTGCTCCCAGTCACGCTGTTGCGAAATCTCTGCCCTGCTTTGCCCTGAAAGCGCTCACTCGCTCTGCGGGTGCTCGATGGGTTTTGAGGCGGCGTCCACAGACATCAAGCAGTGTGAAATGTCTCAACTGTTCCTTTGCATGTCGTACGAAAAAAGAGAAAAAAACGTGGGTGACATTTGATGACTTTGGTCTCTTTGCATCTGTCGGTACCTTTCAATTTTGGCATGAAGGTCCTTGCAAGAGGAAAGGGTTTTGAGGGCGGTTGCCGCCGGGGGGGTTGGTGGTAGAGCTCAGATCCCATCTGAAGGTTGATCAGAAAAGACGTGGATATTTCTTGTCCTGGCTTGCAGATAGCGAAGATGTGTCTACTGTGGTTTGCAGTCCCCATAACCCCAGTCAACTATATTAGTTCGAATAAACGCCTTCTCACCAAATTTAGTCGCTATACTAACGCTTTGCGAGCAATTCTTTCCTCATGCTGTCAAGGACGAAAAAGGGCGTTTATTCTCGTGTCTGCAAGTCAGGTAAGAAGTAATCCAACAAAAGTGACTTTTAGCAGCGCCACTTCGAATTTTGCTCCTCAAAGTCTCCCGAGGGATAATTTGTCTTCAAGAAATTTCCACAGAAGAAGGATCAAATCTTCCTGCAAGTTTCTAATCAAAAGAATCAAGTCTTGCGTTTATTCGAACAAATATGGTGAGTGCAATTATTTCTTCCAGCATTGTGATTGCATGCACATTTTAATTTCCTCCATTAATATATCATTCATTCATTCATTCATTCATTGCAATACATTTGTGGGTTTCCACGCCGGCAGCTTAGTCCTTGCCTTCTCTCCGCAGAGCCGGGCTCAACGGGCGCGGCACTGCCGCTCATGGGAGCCTTCTCCGACACAGACGACTTCCCGGTGTCCAGCAGAACCTCCTCCGTGGGGTCCCGGACTGAGAGCATGAAACCGTCATTTACCAAGAAAATCAAGTTCCAATCCATTTTGGAGGGAGAACCGGTCATGTTCAAGTGTCAACTTCTGGCTTGCCCGCCACCGGTTTTTCTCTGGTTTCATAACAATAGGTCTATACCCAAAACGCGCAGGCGTAGGATTTGCACTGAGGGCACAATGCACATACACACAAGTAGCTTGCTCATTGATAGCGTCAGGGAAAAGGATTCTGGGAGCTACAAAGTCATGGCAATCAACTCAGAAGGTTCTGTTGAGTCCACAGCCTCTCTTTTGGTTTCGCTGAGGGAGGAGCAGTCGGCCAACTACCTAGGCTATGTCCGCCGCCCCCCTGCAGAGGTCCACAAAAGCACAGCCTGGATGGCTGAGCAGAGGAAAGGCAGGAAGATTAGGGTGGACCTCCGATATGTCGGATCTCCATTTGACAAGATATCCAAGGTGCACCAGCAGCAGACTTGGTCCAAGACAGGTCTGGTGCGTACCGTCTTCTTTCACTCCAATTCTTATTGGCGTGAGAAAGAGTCTGGCAAACAGTCAGAGTGCCTGGAGACGGCCTCTGAGCGCGCCCCCTCCCCCCAGCCCATGTTCGTTCGCTCCGATGGCTTTGACGATAGATGGAGCGACATCTACTGTGACCGGCACACCGGAACGCGATTCAGTGAGAAGTTTAGCGACGGCTACAGCGAAAGGTTTAGTGACACCGAGAGTCTTCACAATGAAGTGAAAAGTAAGCTCAGTGCTCTCCAAAAGGCTGTCAGGCAAAGAAAGAGGCTTTCTATCTCCACCGTCTCGTCCACTGAATTTGACTGTGAGTCGGTAGCCAGTGATTCGAGCTATGCCGATTACGCGGAGAGAATCCGGGTGAAGCCGAGCGTTCAGCGTTTCAAGAGCGCCTTTGACTTTGGCCAAGTTCCGAGGGAGTGTCTAGGCCCAGAGGTGAGCGCTGAGACCTCTCGGCCTCATGTGAGACATTTGTTTGAGCCTCAGTCTCGTAGCAGAGCTGTTCAGATCATGAGAGGTGAGCCGGTTGATGTGGCGGTGCCAAAATGTCAGACAAAAGTGTGTGCTGATGAAGTTCAGCTGAAACAATCTGATGAGGTTAAGGAAGAGTTGCGTGAGCTTCACATCAGGGTTGGCGATGACCAAGTCACAGAGGAGCTGGAACCGTATCCTCCTGAGCCCACATACCTTGCTAAAAGCCCAAAGCACCCTGAATTCCCACACAGACCCACGAGCCACCATGAACCCCCACACCAGTCTCAATCCAAATACCATGAGGAACACGCGTACCACCGTGAGCCCCCGTATCGCCCGCAAAGCCCACAATTCCCTCATGCCCATAACTCTCAACCATTAGCAAGTGGGGACACGTGGACATACACTGAGCATGCTAAAGACGACTTTTGGCTGCGCGAATCTCAGAACCGCGATGTGGTCAAGTCTTTTATGTACCATGTCTTGCCTGAAGAATGGGAACACACTGCAACAACAGTAGGCAATGACGGGTCCCTCAAAGTCCAGTGTCAGAGTCTGGATGATCATTTCCTTGACCACCAAGGGACAAGTTTATCACTTCATCTTAGAAAAGGCAGTAGGGTGTCAGAAGACGAAAGATCTGAATCGGAAACTGGCTTGCCAAAGCCCAGTGAGACACCGTACGCAGAGCCCAAAGAGCAGGAAGTAAGCGAAATAACTCTTTTGGAGCCCAAAGCCATGTCCCGTTGCCAAAAATCTCCCGAAATAAAGGCACAGGAAACCTGTCCTGAAGTTGCAGCAGTACCAGAATTGGAAGTCAGAGCAGAGGAAATCAAAAAGCACGACTTGTTCACGTGGCCACAGAAATTTCCTCAAGTCAAAGTACAAACTGAGGCACACTTTCAAACTCAAGAAAGAGGAGCGGCAGCAGAAATTGTTGAGCTGGCCTGGGACAGACACGCTGGCGAGTCACAATACCAAAAGACACTGAAAGCTGAGCACATTGAGTCGGAGGAAAGACTCCTGGCCCTATGCTTTGGCAAGTGGCAGCAGGTCGAGCAAATCCCACAGAAGGAAGCTTTTCAGCCCGAAAGGAGCCAGCCAAAGCCAAAGGAAAGATATACAACGCCACAAAAGCACACCGACACCCAGAGATGTGCAAGAGTGGACACTCTTGGAGAAACCGAAGCCATTTCAAATGTTTACAAATCTACAGGGGGGGAGGCCAAAGAATCTGGTTTTACAACTGCAGCACATTCAACTCTGGAAACAGACCTCAGAGCAGAGGATATAAAAGACTCCCAACTGTTCATGCAGCCGCAAGTGTTGCCGCACCTTAACACTAAAGACAGAGGAAAAGCACAAAAAAGCGTCGAGCCTGCCAAAGGATGTGAAGAATCCTCGAGGCAACGCTACGTGAGGAGCCTAGAAGCAGAGCGTATGGATTGTGAGGAAAAACTCCTGGCCCTGAGAATCAGGAAGTGGCAGCAAGGTATGGAAACATCTCAACTGGGAGCTGGCCTGACAACACCAAAAGGAGCACCATGTATGGATTCGGAAGATGAAACACTCCAATCTGGAACTGGCATGCCCCAGCCCAACGAGACACCTTATATGGAGCCCGAAGAACCTATTTACACTCAGCTGGGGGCAAAGCAATCGGGTCCTGGGACCAAAGCCATGTCCTGCTTCAACAATTCGACCAGGATGAAGGCCAGGAAAAGCCACATTGAACCTGCAACAGTTGTGATAGACAAATTACCTGAAGTCATGGCAAGGCAATCAAAAGACGACGACGACGATGGACTGTTTATGCAGGAACAGATTTCACCTCCAGTCCAAGCACACACCAACATGCACCAAACAACTAAAGCTAGAGGCGAGGCAGCACAAAGAATAGAGCCAGCTGGAGGCAAATGGTCTGCCGAGTCTTTGAGGGAGCAGCAGTCTGAGAAAAGCCCGGAAGCTGAGCACTTAGAGTGTGAGGAAAAACTCCCGGCCTTACGAATCAGGAGGTGGCAGCAAGATACACAGATGACACAGAAGGAAACACCTCAACCGGAAGGTGGCTTGTTCATGCCAGAAGGAACACCATGCGTGATCCCAGAGGATCATATTTCCAGCCTGCATGGAGAGAGAGAGGTAACTCGTGAAGGGCCCAAAGTCATGCCCCTGTGTTTACAGGAAACTGACCTTGAAACCAAAACTCTCTCAAGCAATAAAGTCCCCGCAATACAAGTCGAGGCAGAAGAAATAGAAGACAAGGACCTGCTTGTGCAGCCAATTGGGACACATCCTAATAGTACAGGTCGAGAAGAGGCAGCAAAAATGGTTGAGGCAGCCAAAGACAAATGGTATGAAGAGTCCTTGAGAGAGCACTATGACCAAAGTTTGAACGATGAGCATATTGAATGTAAGGAGAAACAACCAATAAAAAAGTGGCTGCAAGATTGGCAAATAACACCGGCGGAAGCATATCGTGGTGAAACTGACCCGCTCGTGCCGGAAACCACAACAATGTGCATGGAGCCAGAGGAGCATATTTCTTCCATCCGGCACAAAGAGTGTGGCCTTGCTCATGACAGAGACATGGACCCACGCAGATCTCCCAAAATGAAGGCCATGGAAACCAATCGTGAAGCTTCGAAAGTTGCAACGTATGAATTCCTTGACTTAGAAGGTAATGCCGAGAAAATGGATGAGGGCCTGCTTGTGCCACCTCAGACATCACCCCGAGTCAAAGTAGAAAGTCCTAAAACTGAAGGTAGACCAGACGCATCAAAAAGTGTTGAGCCAGCCTGGATCAAAAGGTCCGCCGCGTCCTTAAGGGAACAGCACGAGAAGAGCTTGGAAGCTGATCGCATCAAGTGTGAGGAGGAACTGCCACCACAAATCACAAAGCTGAAGCAAGGTATGGAGATGACACAGGGGGAAACATGTCCAACAGAACCTGACCTACTCATGCCAGAAGGAACACCATACGTGGATTCAGAAGAGTATGTTTGCAGCCAGCAAGACTTGAGAAAGATCATTAGGGAGGAGCTTGAAGCCACATCCCCGTGTTTCAGCAAAACTACCGCAGTTTTAACAGATGTCATACCTCAAGTCAGAACAGAGCAAATCGAAGACAAGGCACTGTCCGTGTGGCCACCAATGCCACCTCCATCAAAAGTGCAAACCGAGGCACGGTCTAAAACTAAAGGAAGAGGAGTGGCTGAAAAATCGGTTGAGCCAGCTGTCGGTAAGTTTTCTGGAGAGTGCTTGAGTGGACAGAATGAAAAAAGCCTGGAAGTTGAAGAGAGAGAGTATCAGAGAAAATACACGGCCCCACAAATCAGGACGTGCCAGCAAGGCAGGACAGCGGAGGAGCTGTCTCAAACTGCATCTGTACAGTCGAAGCCAGAAGGAAAACCCGACGTGGAAGTCGGAGGACCGGTTCCAAGCGAGACTGAGAGGGAGCCGTATCGAGCGGACCAAAATCAACCCGTGACGATGATAACCCAAAGGTCCGCTGGAGCGGGTACCCGAATGGAGCAGGATCCAACGCCTCCTCCTGCACCAAAAGGGAAAAGGCAGGCAAGGGGACTGGAAACACAACCTGCACAAATGAAATTGCCACCCAAGAACAGAGGAGGAGATGAAAAGCTTTTATTTGACAAAACAAGAGTGGAGCGAGAACTACAGCTGTCAATGGAGAACGTCTCCGAGCTGAAGAAGTGTGAGCTGTTTGTAAGTGAAGAGCAGGCCCTGGCTCAGCGCATCATGCAATGGCAGAAAGATGTTCTGATGGAACGCCGAGAGGCCGACAAGTCAGATGCTGAATGGACACGTGCGTATCCCCCTATTGTGGTAGAGAGGAACACTGAGGTAGAAAGAAGAGTGACAGGAATGATTGCTCCGGAACCTCCTCTGCCAAATGAGATGATCTCATGTGAAAGAACAAAGTTCTTTAGGAGTCATTTAGACCCAAATGAGCAGGGTGAGAGCGGGCCGTGGTTACATGATGGCGTGCTGCCGGATAAGGACCGTGAGGTCAGACTGCGGTGGGACGCTGACGATTTAGTCAGTGAGGAAGCGGCTCAGGATCAGCATCTCCCTAGATGGCCAACAGGTGTGGTCCAACCAGAGGAAGGAGCTGACCTGGAGTCTGACTGGGCTTTTGGTTTACCAGCTGAATCCTTCCCTAATGACCTCCTCCTTCCACAAACGGATGCGGCAAGGAGACCCTCGTCGATTTTGGAAGAAAAGTCCCAAGAGGAGCATGTGAGCGCGGGTAGAGACCAAGCGCAAGAGACCCATTCACTTCCATACCGTGCCAATTACAAGGCATCCCCACCTCAATGTCCACAGGTGGAATCCATGGCTGTGAAAAAAGAAGATGCAGGTGATGCGTCGCCCTTTCAGCGACATTTACCCTCACAACCTTGCGCTGTCTCTTCAGCCAGCTATGGACTCAGCCCACTATTGCAGGGTCCTCATGAGGAGTCTGTCGTCAGTAGACATTCCCAATCACACTGTCCTCAGACAAGTGAGTCGGAGCAGAGTCTGACTAAAGAGGAGGATAGTTCATCAGCATCCAGCAGCAAGCCTATCAGGGAGGCACTAAAGGAGGAGATTAGCTTCGGCACATCTGCAGACAAGAAGAAGAAACCACACACAGATCTGCTGGCGGTGGGAAAAGAGGTCAGTAAGGAGCTCTCAAAAGTCAAAGATGAAACCCATCAGGACAGGTCTGGACATGGAAGTGTAGCAAAAATGGAGAGAAGAAGCCAAAACCAGGACATTCCTGTGGGTGCTAAGCCAACGCGACCATCCACGTCGCCTCGGGAATTAAGTCCTGACAGTTTTTGTCCAATATTTCTACAAGAAATGTCCTCACTTAAAGTTAGAGTTGGAGAGATGTCAGAGCTGAGCTGCCAGTTTCGAGGCGACCCTCCGCCTCAAGTCACATGGCTCAAGGATGGACACTCATTGGCCCACAACCCCGACTACGACTTCACGGTCAAGTCCGACAAGTCGACGCTGACAATTTTCTATCCGACCACAGACCACGAAGGGACATACGACTGTGTCATAAGTAATAAACACGGAAAGTCCATCAGCAGCGCCAGTTTGACTCTCTCTGACAAAAAGATTGTCTCACGGGAAAAGTTCGAGAGGGGAGAGGAACCTCATGACAGCCAGGGACAAGCTTGCGATGAAACATTAAAAATTCCTCAAGCAGTCAGCCAGCAATACCTCAATGATGCAAATGAGTCTCAATCACCTACTGTGAAAATCAGAGTTGAAGCTCTTGCTCCAGACCCTGCGACCACGGAGGTGTTCAATGATGAGCAACCCCAGGACTGCTCTAACTTGACTTCAACAGAGCCACTCAGTCAGCAAAAAAGTACTTTTGCCTTTGGTGCGCCTGCTGAAGCTCCTAGTGTGGTCAAAGCGTTGGAGAGCCTCAGCTGCACAGAGGGTCAGACGGCCATGTTGGAATGTGTTCTTTTGGCTGAACCTTCCCTTGAGGTCACATGGTTTTGCAATGACGTCCCTCTTGAAACAATGACGGATAAATACAGGGCAGAAGTTGACGGTCAAGTACACAAGCTCTATGTTAGCTCTTTCACAGGGACCGACGCCGGCATATACAAATGTGTCGCAGAAAATAAGATGGGAGAGGTCTCGTGCACCTGTGATGTGTTCTGTCAAGACATCGTTGTTGACGACGTGGAAGACGTTGGCAGGGAGACAAAGTTAAAAGAACCTCCATCTCAGGTGCCATCAAAATCCAGGGCGGATGGACATGGGGTGCCTCCAATTATATCTGGATGTGGGCTGCAGCAGTCATCCGCTGTGATAAACGTGTCTCAGATTAAACGAGCCTTTGAGTCAGACTCATCTCCTACTTCATTTCAGAAGCAACGAGAGGAATCACCTTCCCCTGTGGAGTGCGTACCTGCACTGACCAGTCCTCGTGTTGAGTTACAGCGGCACCCGGTCAAACCTGAATGTGGCAGTGTCCACATTGATCCTTACATGGTCGCCAACTTGCCACATCTCACCCAAGGTCTTCCTGCAGCAAGGAGCCCAGAGCTCGCCACCTCAACAGAAAAAGTCTCTGAAATAATCGCGGAGGACACTAACATTGAGGAGTTAGCCATCAGACAATGTGGCGAGGGAGTGCGGGAGGCATCTGAACTCAACCGGCCAACACCCCAAAAACCAGCTGGCATCCCTGAACCCCTGATGGCAGGGCAAGCAGAGGTGGCGGGAGAGGAGCAAATGTTGCACATGTTTGACAAAACAAGTAGCTTCATCCCATTCCTATCAGATAAGGTTCCCACTGTAAGACGTTCAGTCCAGACTATCGGTCCAACCGGCCAAGCAGACAAACCTCCGAGTTTATCTGAACCGCTAAAGTCTGAAAAGCTCAGGGAAGCCGTGAAGTCTGAAGGTGCTCCAGAGGTGCAGGGATATGTTGTCGAGGAGAAGTTCGGTGATGTTTTTAGAGAATGGAAACAAGAACTTAAGAAAGGTAGTGATGTGGAGAGCATTTCCATCCCTGAGCCGTTGTTGGATAGCGGTGTTTTTTTCGGTGGGCCACCTTCTCAGCTCAGTGCGCAGTCTGCAGTCGACTTAATTGCCGGCGATGTAGTTGGAACTGAGAGAGGTAATGATCAACCTCTGGAATCATTAGTTGTCCGACCAATTGTCGAGGGTCACAAACGTGTCTCTTCCGAGAGCCCCGACTCTCGAATATCCGGAGGTGGACAAGCAACGGGAGCTGCTGTAGGTATCATGGAGGAAGAGGAGGTGACTTTTGGTGCAGTGTATGAATATTACAACCCTCCGACAGACTGGGCACGGCCACTCTCCCCTGAGTCTGAGATGTCGATAGAGATTGGCAGCACAGTTGGTGAGGAAGTCGCTGAGGGCTTCTACACACCAAGTTCATCTACAGAGATCTCTCATTCGACTTTCCATACCCCCAAGTCTCCGAGTTCCTTCCATGCTTTCAATTCTCCCAGTTCTTTCCATACCCCTAATTCTCCCAGTTCCTTCTATACCCCTAGTTCTGGTACACCGGGTGGTTTTGCTACCCCTCAAGAGTTTCCATCTTCCCCCACACAAAAGAACCCTTTGTCAGACTCCAGTGACAGGTTTTTCTCACCTGTCCAGTTCCTCGCGTCTCCTGTCGATGAGGGCATTGAAAGTGTAGCCACTGAAGTAAATGCAAACGAGCGGTGGTTTTGTTCCAAGAGCAGTGCCTCCAATCAGGAGAAGGTGCACGGAGTCCCGCCTGCCTTCCTCAAACCTCTGACGAAGAAAAAAGTCTTTGAAAACGACTCTCTGATCTTTCTCGCTGAGGTCTTTGGCCTCCCATTACCAGAGGTGAATTGGTTCCGAAACAAAACCCGGCTGACGGCTAACAAGCGGATCGTTATGGAACGAGATGGAGACAGCGTCTCTCTCACGATTCACTGTGTCACTAAAGCTGACCAGGGAGAATACATCTGCCAAGCGGTCAATGATGTCGGTGAGGCCCGAAGCGTCGCTTTAGTGCTTGTGGTGTCGCAGGAAGGAAGGCTCTCGCGTGCCCCGCCCGCTGTTACCCATCAGCACGTGATGGAGTTTGATGTGGAAAAGGATGACTCGTCTCGTTCACCTTCTCCCCAGGAGATCCTGTTAGAAGTCGAACTGGATGAGAATGAGGTCAAGGAATTTGAGAAACAGGTGAAGATCATCACCATTCCCGAGTACACAGCCGACAGCAAGAGCATGGTTATATCATTGGATGTTATTCCGAGTATTTACGAGGAGGGCACTGTGGACTTTGTTACCCAGGAAAACGAGAATCTGAAAATAGCGTTTGAGGTGACCGAGATGCCGCCGAGGTTTATCAATCCCATCTGCGATGTAGAAACCTCACAGAGTTCCACTGCCGTGTTTGAGTGCTCGCTGATGGGAATACCGTCCCCTGTCGTGTCCTGGTTCAAAGGGGACATTCAAATTCCTCAAAACAACAGACGGTACCTGCACTCATCTGATGGAGAACGTCATTTCCTGAAAATCTGTAACGTGACAGAGCAGGACAGCGGCGTGTACACCTGCGGTGCCGTTAATGTCGTCGGCGAAACGCTGTGCAGAGCCTCACTGGTGGTGCTGGGTGCAAAGGAATTTTCCGGACAGACCAGAGGCAGGGAACTGACGGCCGTGTCTCTCGGCAGCGCCAAAGACCAGCCGCAGAAATTTGACATGCTGGTGGGAAACACGGCGACGGACGAGCAACAAGCGTCAGAGATTGAGCTGGAGTTTGAGTTTCAGCAGGAGGCCGATGAATCTCAGCGTGCCGTCCGCCTGGTGGCCACTACGGATAGGGGGTTGAGCGAAGACCGGCACGTGAGCATCAACTTTGATGTGTTTGCCGAGTCCTCCAAAGAGGACAAGGTGGAGTTCAAGGGAAAGTCATCCGACATGTGTAGCTTTGAATTCCAAGTGACGGAGATGGCCCCGAGGTGCGTCATTCCCTTGACGGATGTGACCGCCACTGTGGGTGCGCCGGTCATCCTGCAATGTCTGGTCAGCGGGAAGCCAAAGCCCACGGCCGAGTGGTATAAAGATGGCGAGCGCGTTGCTCACGGCAGGTGTATCGTTCAGGAAAAAAACCCTGGCCACTTTAACCTTCTCATCACCAACGCCAGCCAGGGCGACGCGGGCGAGTACCGATGCCTGATCCAGAATGCAGCCGGATGGATCGAAACCTCGGCGCTCCTGAAGGTCTTTTAGAGAAATGTCTCCATGCTTGGTAATAGTGGTTGAATGGAGGCATCTGGACTCTTGGTTGTTGACGTTTTTTGTGAAACCAAAAGCGGTTCTTCCTCAGTTTGGAAAGGGCCCTTTTAGTTTGACATAGATGGCTTCTCTCAAACCAGTGGTCCGGGCAAGTCCCACAAGTCAGTTCCTCAAGTCGCCGATTTAAGAAACACTATTAGTTACTTTAGCACACTCGTGCAAACGCAAGACCCTCATAGCCGTTTGGAGGCGTCCATAAAAGCTGCTTGGGTGTTGGCCTGCTGTGACAATCTGCATTGAAAATATGAAAGTGGATCAGAAGTAGTTTGTGGGTGGAGTCTTCGTGGTCAGTCAAGGAAATTATAAAGTCACGTGCGCAAACGCGGCAAGTATGTCTCATTTTAAGAGCACTGTGTTCTAAAACATTTGAAGAAAAAAGTTGATATCACCCATCGTCTGACTCGTAGATGTGTGTATTCAATGCCTGTTATTTGAGTCACGTTTGTTTGATTGTGAACCTTTGAAAGTGTCACAGCATGCTTATTGGGCGTGTAAATGTGCCCTCTTCTTTTTGGTTTGAAGAGAGCATTAGAGATATTTCATTTTTACAAACGTGTCCTTTGTCTCAGAGTTTATACAATAAACTTCAAAAGTTGAACTCCAATCGGGGTCTTTTATTTTTTTTTTTTCCGTTTGAGATCATGACTTGTCAAGAGTTTTCTCTCCCTTTTTTTTAGTTTTACCAAGTGAAGCATGGAGTGATGAAAGAGACGTGGGTGATTCTGTGGGCCGCGTTGACTAATCGGAAAGTTTGATGAAGCTAATACTACCAGCATTACTCTTTCTACTACTCCTCGTAAAAGGTGTCAAATGCGGGTCCAGAAAGGAAAACCCCTGCCACAGTTTGGCTTCCCCCACGGGTGCTTCCAATCAACCAAGCGGGCAGGTAAGCTCCTCGGGATCCAGTCGATCAAAAGGACCTGGGGCCTAACTGTGGCGGGGTTTCTATTCTCTGGACCTGGATTTGACTCCGCTGCCGCCACCACCTTCATTATAAACACTCCCACCACTGTCACTACTGCTCCGATCACCACTCGTCAACTACTGCCACAGCTAACACTGTCACTACCACTAATAAGGAAAATAATGATAGTGACCGTAAGGTGTCTGCAGATGCTCAAAAACTCAATATTAACTTTAGTGATTCAGAAAAATGTGCCATTCCGAGGTATTAACGAGCTTTTGTCTGCAATCGGGAGAAGAAAAATGCTAAGACTTATTTGACGCGGTGAATCCTAAACATCTCAAGAATGATTCAAGAAGTTTGCCGTCGGCGCGGTGAAAACAATGGTAGCGCTGAACAAGGATGTTTTGGTTTTGCTCGTTTCCCTCCTCTTATGCAAAGGATACGTTTACAAAGTATCAAATCACTATGATGAAGGAAAAGGTTGGGACGATATTATATGGAACCCATCCATACGAGCGAGCGAGCGAGCCACCCTTGGTAGTCAAATTTTGCGCCGCTGTGGGTCAGGGTTGCATCTTGGCCTTAAATTTCACTCTACCTCATGGCAAGACCGGCGCTATGGCACTTTTCACATAGGCAGCATGCATTTTCTTGTGTGGCTAACATGACTTTTTTTCCTTCTCATTCTTGCTCGATGTTTTCCGACAGAACGTTCTAGCACTACTGTCACCACGGTGGAGGAACAAGAGGAGACCTACTACACGCGTGTCCAGTTGGCTCACAAAACCAAAACACTTGAACTCGTGCCAGAGCCCAAACCTTACTCTTCCACGATAGAAAAGAAAAAGGAGAAGCCAGTGTTTCTCAGCCAGCTCTCTCCAGTGGCGGTGAGCGCCGGGGAGAGCGCTGTCTTTAGTGTCAAAGTGTCTGGCACGCCCAAGCCCACCGTTCAGTGGTCTCGCGATGGCAAAGCCATCAAGAGTTCTTCCGTGTACAAACTGGTGGAGGAGAAGGAGGAGTTTACCTTGATCATCACTCGCGTCACGTCGGAGTACGAGGGCGAGTATTCCTGCACTGCCTCCAACCGCTTTGGCCATACCACAAGCAGCGCGTACCTGGAGGTGAAAAAGGAGGACCTTAGCCAGGCAGAGAAGTGGGTGGAGAAAATGTTTCAGTACACAGGTAAACCTCCGTCGTTCGCAGTGCGGCTTCAACCCGTGAGCTGCTCTGAAGGGACAGAGGTTCGTTTTCATTACAAAGTTGTCGGGGATCCGGTGCCCAAAGTCCAATGGCTCAAGGGTACTTTTGAGATCCAGTCAAGCCCCAAGTGTGCCGTTACAGCTAACCCAGACGGCTCTGGCTTCATTAGCATCAAGGATGTCAAACAGGAAGACAGCGGCATGTACACATGTAAAGCGTCCAACCAGTTTGGGGAGGCGTCGAGTGGAGCGGAGCTGGTCGTGCTCAGAGAATCTCACAAAAAGCAGGTTGTGCTCCAGAAAAAAGGTTATAAAGTTTCCAAGACAGAACAGGCTACGGAGTCTCGCTTGTTCCAGGTCAGCCTCCCGGGCCAGGACAGGGTCAGCTCTGATCAAATGGTATATACCATCGGTACTGAAGACCGGCGTGTTATTCCCAGTGAGCAAGTGGGTGCGCTCACCGAGCTGGATATCTCTGCCGCCACCGTTCACCGTGAGAAGGTGACCCATCAGGCAGCAGTGCTCCAGTCTCTGGAGGTGGAGGAGAGAGTTTCGGAGGCGCCAACCCACCCGGCTCGAGTTTCAGCTGTTTCTCAAAGGCAGCTTCACATGGCGGCGTTTACATCGTCTGTTGAGGAGAGTCCAGGCCTCACAGAGCAGCACTGTGAGCGCATTCTGAGTCCCGAGGTGATTGAGCTCCAGGCAAGAAGAGAGGAGAGGTCGCAAGTGATGTCGGCCGTAGCCGAGGAACTCACCCCTCTTGTTACCGCCGGCACGGAGCCGCTGGCCGACAGAAAGTCCACGTCAATCCAGCCCAGATCAGAGCCCAAGCATCTTGTTAGCGGGCATCAGGTGGAGTCGCAGATGGCAGTGATGAAAGAAGAGTCAAAAGAGCTTTCTGGGGCGCAGGGGGAGAAAGGGTACAAGGTGAAAGAGGGGGTCAAAATCTTGTACTCGGCTCAGTCTACTGAGAAATATGCACTTCCAGAGGGTCACACTGCTGAGCTAGCGACAGCCGACTCTGCTGTGACCACTTCTGTCAAGCGAGAGCACCGTCGTCTTGTTAAGGCCACAGTTAGCGAATCCAAACACACGCTGGCCAAGGAGACGGACTTCTCCACACAGACGCCGGCAAAGGAGACAGCCCTCCTCAGTAAGGACCGCGTGACCAAAGTGAGTCTAACAGCAGAGGAAAAGCACCCGTTTCGGGCAGAGTCCTCTCAGCAGTTGCCCACTTTGGACAGCGCCGTATCCATTCAGTCCCAAGTAGAAGGAGAGCAGCTCTTGCACTTGCAGGTTATCACCGATCAAGACCTGCTCCCCTCTGAAACCGGTTTCATTTGCGAGAAACCCCACGCGGAGCAGGCGGGGACCAGGATAAGTCCTACCGTCTTGCACTCGGTCAGCCAGGACGAGCAGAGGACAGTGGTTTGCGAGGACACGTTGGAGTTTGAGACCAGGGCGAGTACTGTTGCTCTTAAGTCGAGTAAGGAGTCCCCTACTCTGCTTCATCTCCAGTCAAACCAGTCTGTCGAGGTGCTTCCCAAAGAAGGTGTTCTTGTGACCGAGAAGCCCCAACAGCAAACAGCTACACAGAAAGCCGAAAAGGCTCGTAGTCACGCAGCTATCGCTGAGGAGAAACGCCAGCTGACAGCAGAGCAGCACTCTGAGCTCAACTTGTCTGTGACTGGACTTCAGTCTCAGCTTAGAACTGAGCCCAGGCCTCAGAGCATTCTCCAGCTGTCTTTTCAACCCATACAACTGCCCAAAGAGACGCCAGTCACATCTGACGTTAAGGAGCAGAGAGCCTTGGTGCAGAAAGAGGATCGTTGGAATCTGCTGCACCTCACCAGTGTAGCTGAGAGTCGGACGATAGAGGCGGGACACGCAGAGAGCCTAGGAGCTGTAGACAAGGTCACCTGCAAGACCACGGTAGAGCCAAAGGTTCCCGCAGAGCCGGTCCAGGTCGAGGAGAAGGAGCGCTGCACTGAGAGCAGTGACATTCTTGAAGCTGCGCAGCAGGACTTTGCCGTCCAGATCCAGGAAGGCCAATCAGTCAGGCAGTCAATAATAATGGATGAAAAGCCAATACTGACGGGGGAGCTCTCTCGAGAGATCGTCAAGTCCGAGTCGGCCAAAGTCACCGCTACTAAGCAAGCCCAACTGGCTCTGCACGCGTCAGAGTCCAAAGACAGCACAACTCTTCCCAAAGAGATGACGTTTGTGCTTCAGATGCCCAAAACATCCAGTGTGGGCATACGTCGTCAGCTCAGAAATGCGCTTCAGGCTGCAGTAGCCACTGAGCACGCTGTGTTGCTGGCCGACGTCGTCGGCGGGCTCCAGGCGGCACAAGTACAGGAAGTCAAAGTTCAGAGAGAACCCAAGCACACATTGTTTACATACCTGATCACATCGACGGGAACGCCTTTGGAAATCACTCTGGCTTTCCAGGGCCAATATCCTCGCACAGCTGACCTCAGAAGTGAACTTAGGGCAGCGCTCCACTCCATTGTTCACCAGGAGGCTCACGTTCTGACTTCAGATCTACCAGGCACCATGCAGCTTGACAAACCTCAGCGGGCGCAGGTCTCCTCTGCCCGCTCAAAGCAAGTCAGCTCCTCTGTTGTGCAGACAGTGCGCGTGGCAGAGAGCTCAATAGACCTTACTGCCATTGAATCTCAAGCGGCAGCCCTCAGAACCGAGTCCAAAATGGCGGTGGAGTGCGCCTCGGCCGAACAGCGGGTTGTCGTCCAGGAATCCAGGGAAGCGAAGGTGGCACAGTCCATTTCATCGCGGGTCCAAGTTTCCACCGAGGCTCAGGTGGCTTTTGAGCAGTCGGTGGTGGTGTCCAGGCAGGAAGTGAAGAGCCAACCCAAAGCTGAAGGGACTGCGGCACTTGCCGCCCCCCTGACCCCCACCGCAGCCCCCTCTGAACCGACCCGAGGCGTCACGGAGGAGAGAATAGAGCAGTTTGTCAAAGAGGAGATTTCAGTGGCCAAGCCAGAACAGAGAGAAGGTCCCCTTATAGTCGCTCCTCTGCAAGATGCAACAGTTGAGGAAGACGCTGACGTGACATTTAGTGCCAGCATCAAGTATGTCACCCAAGTGAACTGGTTTTTCAATGGGCAATTGGTACAATCTGGCAACGAGTTCAAGTGTTTGACAGAGCTCAACACGCATTCGTTGGTTATCAGAAAAGTTGTCAAGGAGAAACACCAAGGAGAATATGTTTGTGAGGCTGAGAATGAAGCCGGACGAGCGACTACATCTTCCAGACTCACAGTGGTCTCAAGAGGTTTGACATCAAGGACTATCTATGTTCCATCTTTTCCTCCCTTTTGTTCCTTGAGCGTCACTCCTAATCCACCCAGGCGTGTTTCATTTGTCTCTCGACTGTTCACGTTTCACTCTAACTCATCAATGTGTATTTTCACACCGACTGGTCTGAAGAGTAGAACCAGCACCCACTAGGTGCCTGGTGCTGCTTTTCGGGCAGCTTCCGTGGTCTGTCTCGGTTCAAAGCATGCGTTCAAAGCATGCGTTCAAAGCGGTCATCGTTCCACCCGTAGCCTGAACCCAAGCCCAAGCAAAAGTTCCATGAAACCAGTTTTCACAATCCTGGGGCTTGTGTTCTTGCTATCTGTTTTCATCACATCACCTGTGTCCTGTGTGTGCTTTCCACAAAAGCCATCCAGCCACGGTTCCACTGACATGTATCATCTTTGTCCATGTGCGCCTCAGTGCCGCCCATCTTTAGGCAGAGAATCACCCCTCTGGAGATAAACGTCGGCAGCCACGCCAGGTTTGAGTGCGAGGTCGAGGAGGCCCCGAGTGTGATCTTCAAGTGGTACAAGTCCGGTGTGGAGATCAAAGCGAGCGACAAGTACCGCATCGTCAGCCAGCACACTGGCTCTTCCCTGGAAGTCTTGAACCCTGCTAAAGCTGACAGTGGAGAATTCAGCTGCAAGGCCACCAATCAGTTTGGTGCCGCCAGCTGCGGAGCCTCTCTGGCAGTCACTGGTAAGAGACGCAAGCATCCCTTTAGTGTAAAATTGAAAGAGAGAGAATTATTTTTGGATGGGAGGCTGGGGGCAAAGTTCAACTTATCTGTGTGGTTATGACAGAAATGGCCTCTCGCAGTGGTGAACTGCTGCCAGGTGTCATTTTCCGCTTTCTAAGATATTTTGTACCTGCTTTCCATAGAAATGTACCCGCCGCTTTTTGTATCAAAACCAGAGCCAGTGACATCCTATATGGGAAAAACGGCCGTGTTCCAGTGCTCGCTCACTGGCTCGGCGCCGATAGAAGTGGTCTGGCATAAAGACAACATAGCCCTCTCACCGTCAGCGCACTATGCCATGAGGTGTGAGAAGAACAAGTACTCCCTGCACATCTCCAATCTTGAGCCCAGCCACCAGGGAGTGTACTTGTGCAAGGCGTCCAACGGCGCTGGCGCCGCTACTTTTAGCACAGAGCTCAAAGTCATCAGCAAGCCCAAATTCGTTAAGAAATTCGAGCCAGTGTCCGCCGCCGTTAACCAGATGCTGAGGCTGGAGTGCCAGGTGGACGAGGACACTGGTGTGACAGTCACCTGGAGCCGGGACAGTAAGAAAGTCCACCAGAGCCTGGAGTGTAAGCAGTCCTTTGATGACAGGGAGGCGGTTCTCGAACTTGCCAAGTCCAAAGTAAAGGACTCTGGCGTGTACGTGTGCACGGCCTCCAACGAGGCCGGGAGCTCTTCCTGCGAGGCTCTGGTGACGGTTCAAGGTAAGCTTTGACTGACATGTTAGCCGACGCCAACGCTTTGCATTGCTTCTTCTCTTTGACCAAAATAAGCACTCTTTTTGTTAAAAAAAAACCCAAAACACTCCCTCCCCGCAGAGCCTCCGAGCTTTGTCAAGAAAATGGACCCAAGTATCACATGGAAGCAAGGAATAGCTGCTCGCTTGCATTGCACCATCAAAGGTTCCCCAGAGCTCCGCATCCACTGGTTCTGGAATGATCGAGAGCTGGGCTCTGGAGACAAACACAAAATGTCTTTCGCAAATGGCACAGCCACGTTGGAGATCATGAACCTTCTTGTCACCGACAGTGGTCGCTACACCTGCGAGGTGTCAAACGACGCCGGCAGCGAAAGCTGCAGCGCGGCCGTGGCTGTCAAAGGTTTGTCCGAGACGTCTTGCAGCGTCACTTTTCTCGCCGATGTTTTCCCGTAACGTACAGCGCCACGTAACCCATCTGTTACGCGGCATATGTTCCAGACCTAGCAGCAAGGGCTGTAAATCGATCTTAATTCTAAAATAGCCATGGACAGGCGAGCCGAAATCCGCATGGATGTGACGCTGTAGAGCTACTTAAACACACACAGAGCAGCAGCAACCCTTACAAACAGAGCTTGGGTCAACACGCAGTCACAGCTACTGCTTGACTGTTTTGGGGTCATTGGGCGGAATCTTTCTCTCCTTGCTGTTAGCGTTCCAAGGGGAACACTGTACTCATGATCTTGACTTCTTCTGGTAACAGAGCCACCGTCCATTAAGAAAGCGCTGCAGACAGTGGAGGCAGTGAAGGGCGCCAGCGCTCTGCTGGAGTGTGAAGTCGCGGGAAGCCCTCCCTTTGAGATCACTTGGTCCAAAAATAAGAAGACCATAAGTAGTGACCACAAGTACAACGTTATCTCCCAAGAGTCCATGTTGAGGCTGGAGATCCAGCCCTTTGAAAGTACAGATATGGGAGAATATCAGTGTGTTATATCCAACAATGTGGGGAAAGTCACCACCAAGGGCGTAGCCAAACTTAAAGGTTGGTTGGTCGGTTGGTAAAACATTAACATTGCTCCCTGGCCGCTAGCTTAGCTCTCGTGGCTTTGATCTCTCTGTAGAGCCACCGACCTTCGCAAAGAGGGTCGAAAGCGTCACGGCGGTGTTGGGAAACACAGTGAAGCTCCAGGGAACCGTGAAGGGTTCTGCTCCCATCACAGTCAAGTGGATGAAGGACTCTGAAATACTGAGGGACGACGATCCAAACATCACTATGTCGTTTGAGAACAATGTGGCCATCTTGTCCATAGCCGTGGTGGCCATCGGCCACGCCGGCAAATACCTGTGCCATGCCGAGAACGAAGCCGGGCAACAGAAATGTGAAGCTGCCCTCACAGTCCATGGTCAGATGACATCCTCCTCCATGCAGTCTCCTTTGTTCTTCTCAATTGTAAATACTAAAAGTCTCTCCAATCTTATCTCAGAACCCGCTAGAATTGTAGAACCGGCAGAGTCCATCAGCGTGACGGCAGGCGATTCGGCCACGCTGGAGTGCATCGTCTCGGGAAGCCCGGACCTCAAAGTCAAATGGTTCCGAGACGACAAGGAGATGATCGGTGGGCGCAAGTACAAAATGAGCCAGAAGGACAACGTGGTCTCCTTGAAGATCCTCAAAGCAGAAAAAACAGATACGTCAGTCTACAAGATGGAGGTCACCAATAAAGTCGGGAAAGACCAGTGCACGTGCTCGGTGACAGTTCTAGGTGCGCTTTGCCCTAACCTCTTATGTGTGATTGTCTGTGAGGGACTTTGACGGAGAGCCGTGAAGCCCTCGGTCAAATCGCTTTTTGCTTGCTTTCCCAACGACTAATACACCCCATACCTCCCCTTTCATATGCAGACCGTATAATGCCTCCAGCCTTCATCAAGTTCCTAAAACGGGTTGACGGCAACATTGGCAGCGACATCTCACTGGAGTGTAAGGTGTCCGGGTCCCAACCCATCACCATTGCTTGGTTCAAAGATGAACAGGAAATCGAGTCCGGAGCCAAATTCTTGTCGGACTTCAAGGAGAGCTCTGCCTCGCTAACAGTCAGCCAGCTGGAAAAAGCTGACTCCGGAGTCTATAAATGCAGAGCCACCAATTCAGCCGGCGAGAAAGAAACCAGCGGCATACTTTATGTCAAAGGTGCGATTGCATCTTGCGCTGCCGTTTTATTGATTGGACATAAATGTAAAGTGCACGTTTCCTTCTCGTTCGCGGGCTCCAGAGCCGCCGCTATTCACAGTGACACCCGAGGACCGGGACGTTATCCCTGGAACTACAGTGTGCCTTCAGGCCTCTTTTACTGGAACCCCTCCTCTGTCTGTCAAGTGGTTCAGAGAGGATCGGGAAATGATCAGCGGAGGCTCTTGTTTCATCAAGAAAGAAGCCTCCGTGAGCACTCTGGAGCTTTCCTCCGTCAAACCCGGTGACTCGGCCAAATATACGTGCCAGGTGTCCAATGACGCCGGCAAGGTGGACTGCACCGCAGTGGTTTTTGTCAAAGGTGCCTGTCTCCATATGCGCGAATGAGCCCGTTTGACCCTAACTTGATTCCTAAACCTCACTCACCTCTTCTCTCAGAACCTCCCGTCTTTGTGATGAAGCCCGAGGCCACCGCGCTGGTGGTCAGTGGCAACTCGGTCAAGTTGCAGTGCAAAGTGACGGGCAGTCCTCTCATAGGTTTCAGGTGGCTGAAGGATGGCATGGAGATGAGCCACAGTCCCAAGTACACACTGACCTCGGTAGATTCGGTGGCCTCTCTGGAGATAGTCGAGTGCACTGTTGATGACAGTGGAAATTACGTGTGCATGGCTACCAGTGAGGCTGGCAGTGACTCTTGCAGTAGCACAGTCACAGTCAAAGGTTTGTCCACTTTGCAGTCAAATTGTACCTACCGTGCCGGACCCATGTTTAGAGTGTCGCAGGAGTAAGCCAAAATCGCTGCTGGTGATGTGTATTCTTCGCTTCAATTTTATATGTTGACTGTATTCCTTTAGAGCCCCCGGCGTTTGTTCGTTTCTTGGAGTCCAAAGATGCAGTGAAGGGGTCTGAGATGATGCTGGAGGCCCAAGTGTCCGGTTCGGCCCCATTCACTGTGTCCTTTTACAAAAACACAAAGCTGGTGAGGAACGATAAGAAACACAGGATCACGGTGAAGGAGGACCTGGTGGCCCTTCAGGTGCTGGCTTTGGAAGATGGAGACGTGGGCTTGTACCAGTGTAGAGTGGAGAACGAAGTGGGGAAGGCCACTTGCGAATGTCAAGTCACTCTCAAAGGTCAGTTCAGATGATCCCGCATCATCTTTGTACTTGGCACCTAGGCTCTAGACCGTTACCGCCGCTGCTGTTCTCTCACCCACCTCTTCTGCTGCTTCTTGCTTGGTGTTCCAATGTCTTTCTGCTGCTGGAAAATTGTTCAAATGAGCTAACACAAGGCACGATGATGAATTCTGTTGTAGAGCCTCCTTCGTTTGTCCAAAAGCTGGAGAGCGTCAGTGCCTTGGTAGGAAGCGAGGTGTCCTTGCGATGCTCCCTGAAAGGCTCGGAGCCCATGACCGTCACCTGGTTCAAAGACACCTACGAGCTGAAAGAGGGCGAAAACATTCAGACTTTGTACAAGGACCGGACGGCCCTGCTGCACATCGCCAAGATTGACAGCAAGCATGGCGGCAAATTCTCGTGCCATGCCCAGAATCAGGCGGGGAGCCAGACCTGCTCTGCCGTTCTGACCGTAAAAGGTCAGTAGTCTTCCAGATTCAAACTGTCGCCTGAAACTCAGCAGTTCACTCACCTCCGCTCGACCACATACGGCAATGTCAAATGGTGGTTTGACATGTATGACATGTATTTCAGATATATTCCGTTGCCAGCAAGCATGAGAGTTGAGTAGTAAGGTGTGTTTGTGACCCCTCACAGTCCATTTGTTCAAAAAGTGAATCCAGCTGATCTTGGTGGCAACGTGGAGACTCGCGGTCACAGGAGCTTTTCTTCTACTTCGACATTGTGTTGTGTATGAGTCCGGAGAAACTTTGCTGACTTTTGTCCTTCACATCCTAGAACCGGCTAAGGTCACTGAGGAGGCCAAGTCCATCAGTGTGACTCAGGGAGACCTGGCCACCTTGGCGGCCAGGTTCTCAGGCACCAAGCCCCTTAAGGTGCGCTGGCTAAAGTCCGGCAATGAACTGGTCTCCGGCCAGCGGTACAAAGTACAAAGCACGGACTCCGGCTCTGTGCTAAAAATCAATAAAACCGATAAAAGTGACGACGGGGACTACACCTTTGAGGTTTCAAACGATGTAGGGAGCAGTTCTTGCAAGGCCAAGCTCACCATTTTGGGTCAGTAGACGACATTTGTCGCAGATCTGTTACCACGGGGTTCCGTCTCGATGCACGCACTATTCCCTAACCTCTTTGTTCTTCCCGCATCAGATCAAATCATTCCGCCGACATTCACGAGGAAGCTGAAGCAAATCGAAGGTATCAAAGGCTCCTTCGCGCATCTAGAATGCGTCGTCTCTGGCTCACTGCCCCTCAGCATCCAGTGGTACAAAGACGAAAAGCAGATCCAGACGGACGCCAAACACAAGTGCACCTTCTTTGAGAATGTGGCTTTCCTGGAAATCTCCGACCTGGACAGCAAAGATAGCGGCAGCTATGCCTGCATCGCTAAGAACAAGGCGGGAAGCGCTCAGTGCTCGGGCACCTTGTTTGTCAAAGGTTTGAATCTCTCTCGTCTCGCTCGGGTTAAGAACTGCCCCGAGCTTGCTCGCAATCTTTTGATCTCCTTTTCCAGAGCCTCCCTGCATTATTGAACCACCAGAATCAATGAACGTTCTGCCTGGCTCAAAGGTCCATTTCAGCGCTTTGGTCTCAGGCACACCGCCGCTGACCATAAAATGGTTTAAGAACCAGAAAGAGATCTTGTCCAGCTCTGACTGCCTGGTAACAAAAGACAACAGCTCCACTTCTTTGGAGCTCTTCTTTGCCAAAACCCCAGACTCCGGCGACTACGTCTGCGAGGTTCACAACGATGTCGGCACCGTCTCCTGCCAAGCCACACTCTTCGTCAAAGGTTCCTCTCAAGACCTACTTTCTGTTCCATCCAACCGTCTGTTCCATTGTTTTAATTGAAACAAAAGAGAAACGGCCAAACTTGGTTCAAAAGGAAAGACAACATAGGGCTCAGCAAGACTTTTGCTGTGGCATAATGAATTGCTTCTGTTTAAATGAGTTTGAAAATATTGTTCACAAGGCTGAGCAGCTGACAGACCAAATACACGTGTGAGATTCACGGGGTTCAAAGGCAAACTCGAGTCTTGCTTTTGAGGTCTTTCTGATTGCCACGCGTGTGCTTGCTTCCCCCCACAGAACCGCCGAAATTCACGCGTACGCCAGCGCGCTTGTCTGTCATCCGACCGGGTCAGAGTCAAGTCTTTGAGTGCCAAGTGAGCGGCACTCCCGAGATAGACATCTACTGGTTCAGGGAGGGTTCCGAGATCAGCTCTGACAGTCGCCACAAGATGACCTTTGTCAACTCCTTGGCCACCCTGGAGTTGTGCGGAAGCGACGTCAAAGACAGCGGGACCTACTTCTGCGAAGCGCGCAATGAAGCGGGAAGCGAGAGCTGCAGTATGGAACTGCAGGTCAAAGGTCAGTTTAGTCATCTGTCCAAGTGGCTGTCTTAGGGTTCCAAATCCCGGGAGAATGACCCGTGTCGTTTCTCCACGTTAGAGCCGCCCGCGTTTGTACGAGAGCTGATGCCTGCTAGCGTTGTGACAGGCAGCGGTGCCTGGCTAAACTGTCAACTGGTCGGCACCGCCCCCTTTGACATCACGTGGCACAAAGACGGCAAGGAGCTGAAAGCCAGTGCTAAACATGGCCTCTCCCTGCTCAATGATACGGTGGGCCTGGAGGTGAACAGATGTGACACGGGCGATGTTGGCGAATACCAGTGTACTGTAGCCAACGAGGTGGGAAGCTGTAGTTGTAAGGCTGTACTGAGCCTCAAAGGTCGGTACCGTCGGCTTTGAAATGTTCTCAGGCTTGAGGCTGCCACCAGAATTAACGGCCCATTTTCTCCACCAGAACCACCGACATTTACAAAGAGAATGGAAAACGCCACCTGTGTTCTGGGTAAGAAGGTGGTCTTTGAGTGCTCAGTGGAAGGCTCCCCAACCATTTCTGTACAATGGCAAAAGGACGGCAACTGGATTTTGGAAGATCCAAACATGGAGAGAACATTTGAGAACAATTTGGCCACACTCAGGATCCTTGCCTGTGAAGCAGGTCACAGCGGCTCTTACACTTGCCAGGCCATGAATGACGCCGGCCAGGATAAGTGTGTGGCCACCCTGGCGGTCCAAGGTATTCCCCCTTCGTGAACCTCTTGAGCCCTTTCGAGTCGGGTCTTATGCCGGACCTGCCGTAATCTTGTGTCTTTAATGGCTTGGCCTGCAGAACCTCCTCAAATCTCCGAGAAACCCGAGTTGGTGAGAGTGACGGCCGGAGATCCGGTCAGTTTGGACTGTATGGTAACTGGCTCGCCAGAGCTCAAAGTGCGTTGGCTGAAAGAGGGCAAGGAGCTGCAGTCCATCAGGCAGCACAAGCTGAGCTTTGAGAACAACATCAGCAGCCTGAAGATTCAGTCAGCGCAGAGAGAGGACGAGGGCCACTATGTCTTTGAAGTGTCCAACCACATCAGTAGCTGCAGTTGCACTGTCCAAGTGGTTGTCTCAGGTCGGTGTGACGAGCATGGGTGCTGAAGAGCACCCTGACATCTGAACCACATCTTGACTTTGTGTTTGTCCTCCTGGTCGCAGAACAAGTCATCCCGCCGATCTTCATTCAACCCCTCAGAGACACGCAGGAGATTTTGGGCTCTTTTGTTCAGATGGTTTGCAAGATATCCGGGTCCATTCCCATCTCTGTAGAATGGCAAAAAGACGGCAGAAAGATCTCCAGCGGGGTTAAGCACAAACTGATTCAGCAAGACAATTCTGTGTGCGTGGAGATTGAGCACTTAGAGATTTCAGATGCAGGTTCCTACTCCTGCAAACTCAGCAACTCCGCAGGAAGCTGCCAGTGCACCGGAAGCCTGAGAGTCAAAGGTTAAACCGTGTTTTGGCTTGCTGACTTGATCCTCGACTTGAGGAGCTGCTTTTATATGCCGCTCCGTTTCGTTGTCTGTAGAACCGCCCACCTTTGTCACCATGCCAGAGTCCCAGGCCACCGTACCCAATGCCACGGTGCGTTTCAAAGGGACTTTCAAGGGGACACCACCCTTCAGTATCAAGTGGTTGAAGGATGATTTGGAGCTGATGACAGGGCCCGCATGTCTCATGGGGCTTGAGGGGCTCTCCTGCTTCCTGGAGCTCTACTCTGTGTGTGTCACCCAGAGCGGCGTCTACTCGTGCCAAGTCAGCAACGATGCCGGCTCCGTGCGATCCAGCGCAGACTTGACGGTCAAAGGTTGGACAATTGTCTCTCTTCGCTATGTTTAGTGGGGTTTGGTCGGCGTTAGCATTGCTTCGTTATCATGTGGGTATTTCTTCTGTCATTCTTCTGTCTGGCTGTGGTCGACCATCTCACAGTTTACGTTAAGCCAAGCTAAGTTCTTGGTCTCGCTAAGGAAGAGGTCCCTGCACTTGTCACTATGCCATGCTGCATCATCAATATGGCTAATATTACTTCTAGGGAGCTCGTTTGTCTGAAGGTGCCGCTAAGTCTGAAGTGTGCCGCGCAACCAAGACGAGTCCAACTGCCTCCACTCAATTTTCATGGTTATCCATGACCTGGATGACTCAGAGTCAACTCAGAGGTTACGCCATCTAATGCTAATGTTTTGACCTTTCCAGAACCACCTGAGTTTGTGCTGAAACTCCCAGCCAGTAAGTGTGTGAAGCGAGGCGAACCACTCCGCCTGGAGTGCAGGGTCACCGGTACCGGACCCATCAAGGTGACCTGGTACAAGCAGGACACCAAGCTGATGGACGGCGGCAACTTCGGCATGTCGTTTGTCGGCTCAGTGGCCACCCTGGAGCAGCGCACGTCTGCGTTCGACGATGACGGCGTTTACACGTGCGAGGCTTTTAGTGACGCCGGCAGTGTCAGCTGTAGCACCACGCTTACTGTGAAAGGTCGGTTTTTTTCACTGACTTCCTGTGAGCGATCACAAACCTTAAAGCTGTCTAAGCTTTTTGGGTTTCAGCTTTAAGGCTTTACGCCACCTGCAGGTCTCGTATGCCTTTGTACTGAATGATGTGCTGGTGTTCCCGTAGACCCGCCATCATTCATTAGAGTACCTGAACCGGTAGAAGGGCTGAAAGGGAAGGATGTGAGTCTGTACTTCGAGATGAGCGGCACAGCCCCCTTCCAGACTGCCTGGTTCAAGGAGGGCAAGCCTCTGATGGAGAGCAGAAAGTACAAGATGTTGAGTGAGGGCAGCTCGGCCACGCTGCACGTCATGGAGATTGAACCGGCTGACGCCGGGTGCTACGAGTGCAAGGCATCAAACCCTGTAGGCAGCGACACCGGCCAGGCGTCAGTTAAACTCAGAGGTCAGTGGACTTCAAAGCATCGCGTGCGGAACCTGGCTTGGATTCCTTCCCGTCGCTGACTGGTATCTCGGTCTCCTCCAGACCCTCCGTCCTTCGTGGAGAAACTGTCCAATGTGACGGTGGTTCTGGGACAAGAGGTGAGCCTCGTGGCCACCGTCAGAGGCTCTGAACCAATCGCCGTGTCCTGGCTTCTGGGCAAGGACCACATTCTCCGGGACGGCGACAACAGAAAAATCAGCTTTGAGAACCAGCGAGCATCTCTCAAAGTTTTTGCAGCTGATGCGGCTGCAGCGGGCCGGTACACGTGCCAGCTGTGCAATGACGCTGGGAGTACAGAGTGCTTTGCAAACGTGACTGTTTTAGGTTGGCAACCCAATAATTATCTCATTCTCTTGTAGTGTTTCTTCCTTCCTTCCCCAAACGGGCGCGCTTTTAAACATCCGTGTATGTCACTTCCAGAACCTGCCAAGATCGTGGATAAGCCTGACGCTCTGAGCGTGACAGCCGGCGACATCGCTGCCTTGGAAGTCAAAGTGTGCGGCACCCCAGAGCTGGTGCCCAAATGGTTCAAGGATGGAATGGAGCTGGCCTCCGGCAGGAAGTACAACATTTCCTTTTCCCGCATGATCTCCAGCCTGCACGTGCTGGCCGCGGAGAAACTGGATTCCGGAGAGTACACTTTTCAAATCACCAACGAGGTCGGGAAGGATCTGAGCAAAATTAATCTCACTGTCTTAGGTTGGTGACACTTTTCTGTTTCAAGTGTTTGTTTTGTGCCAAAGGAGCTGTGTGTCTATATTGCCTTGTGTGGCCCTCTATGACCTTTCGGAAGGAATGTTGCGTCACTATAAGCACTTGCCGCTGTCTGGGGCGTTTCCATTGCATGACTGAAGAAAGTATGGTTTATAGACACCTTTGTTGGTTTCTTTGATGTGTCATGGCAACTGCCTGTGCGTTTGAGGTTTGATTTTGCAAAAGACATTTTTGCATCCACCCGTGTCTTTGTTTTCATATCTTGAGTCGAAGCTGTGCACCTGTGTCAGAATCAATCAGCTTTATTGGCCAGGTTTGTGCATGCCAAACAAGGAATTTGACTTCGGTTGATCTCAGCCTCTATACAACATTGAAGTGACTAACAACATTCAGGTGACTAACAACATGTCGCTTCCTTCTGACATTTCAGCTCGCATTGCATCGGGAGTTGTTTGTATATCCGCTACCGAGTGCCGGGCCTTTATTTTGACTCTTGCAACAAATGGAGAGACAAAGTGTGACATTTGGGTATTCCACCTTTGTGTCGTCTTTCCGCCCCTGACAGACAAAATCATCCCGCCATCTTTCACGAGAAAACTCAAGGACTGTAACACGGTGGTGGGCCAAACCGTCGAGATGGAGTGTAAGGTGTCGGGTTCGACCCCTTTCACCATTTTCTGGTACCGAGATGACGAGGAGCTTCACAGTGGGCCCGCCTATGGGATCTCCTTCGGCGACAACAACTGCACCCTGAGGCTGCCGAGCCTCAAGCTGTCCGACTTGGGACGATACAGGTGTAAGGCGATCAATGAAGCGGGATCCAGCGAAACCAGTGCCACCTTGGACGTCAAAGGTAAGCAGCGTCTTTGAGAGGTGTTGCTAGTGCAATGTCTGATGCTAGTGACGGAAGAGCTTTGTGGCTAGTATCGGGAAAACACGCATTGAAAATGACTCAGTCCATTTGTTGCCATCATCCAATGTACCTTAAATTGCAGCCGGCAAGAAAATGAGCAAGAAACTGAAGTTACAAGGGTGCTCTCATAGTTTTTGTCCATGACTGCACAAGTGGAATGCCTATATTGTAGCAATCATGACTTGCTTTGTTGTTCCTAACTTTGGATTTTTTGACAATCCACAAAAGCCAAAACTCCATCGCTCTATTTACTGTCATTGTGACTTGTTCCTGTTCACAGAGCTGCCGTCTTTTGCGGTTCCGCCGCAGCCGGTCGAGGCGACGCTGGGCTCGGACGTCGTCTTCACGGCCATCGTGAAGGGCAGCGCCCCCCTCAGAGTGAAGTGGTTCAGGGGTGCCAAAGAGCTGGATGCCGGGCGGGACTGCAACTTCTCGCTGAAGGACAACCAGGTCCTCATGCAGCTCTCCCGGGTGGATAGGAGTCACGCCGGAGAGTACACGTGCCAGGTCATCAACGACGTGGGCAAGGACAGCTGCCCCGTCAACCTCCTGCTCAAAGGTTAGGGCCCGTCTGTCTTTCATGGTTCACCTTACATCTGATCGTGGGTCACTGGGTTGTAATTGACACCCGCCATCCGCCGACGTGCCTCTTCCAGAGCCAGCTTTGTTTGTGAAGAAGCTGAAGGATGTGTCTGTGGAGAAAGGTAAACTTCTGAGGCTGGAGTGTACGTACTCAGGGACGCCCGAGATCTCGGTGAGCTGGTTCAAGGACGAGCACCCGGTGTTTGCGTCGTACAAATACAACCTGAGCACTACGGAGAGCGCCTGCATCCTGGAATGTCTAAGCACAGATGATAAGGATGCCGCCGGAAAGTACACCTGCTGCGTGGCCAACGATGCCGGCAAAGATGAATGCGAGGCCACCGTCACTGTCCTGGGTGAGTACACGAATTCTCAAATTTTTATTGTCCAGCCAGTTATACTGGAGAAAACCCATCTGTACCCTGGGACTCCAGAGCCCCCAAATTGGAGGATCCACAGTACAGGCACAAGGGTCTTGACTTTGTCGCCACCTTTGTCTCCTTCCTGCAGAGCCGCCGTACTTCCTGGAGCCCCTGGAGTCCATGGAGGTCACGTCCGGCGACCCCGTCTGCCTCAAATGTCATGTGGCGGGCACCCCCGAGATCAAAGTGTCCTGGTTTAAGGGTGATGGCAAAGTGCGCTCCAGCGCCGCCTGCAGACTGGAGTACAGCAAAGGTGTGGCCTGCCTCAAACTCAGCAAAGCCACCAAGGTTGACATGGGCGAGTACACCTGCAAGGCCGAGAGCAAGATCGGGATGGCCGCCTCCACGTGTCGCCTCAGCGTGCAAGGTCAGGACTGATGCTCCTCAAACAAATACCACCAGTCAGAAAGGGCCATCTCCGTGATTTCGGACTTGTCAGAAGTTACATCAATACTTTTCAATCTTTTCAAATACTACAATGACTGTGTCTTCGCTGACTGATGCTCCTCTTCCTTCCTCAGAGGCTAAGACTCCGCCGAGCTTCCCCAAGAAGATCATGAGCCTCCAGCAAACCTTGGGATCTACGGTCTGTTTCGAGTGCCGCGTGGCCGGCTCATCCCCTCTAGACGTTTCTTGGCTGAAGGATGGCGAGCCGGTGCGCGACGGGGATGACTTTACGGTGCTCTACCATGACAACACAGCCACACTTACCATTAACCACAGCCAGATGAGGCACGCCGGGGAATACGCCTGCGTGGCCACCAACAGTGTTGGCTCCGCATCGTGCAGAGCTAAGCTCACCCTGCAAGGTCAGTGCCAGGAAATATCTTCAAATAAAAAACCAAAAAAACAAGTACCAGTTCAAATCCTCTCTCCGCAGAGCCCCGGTATCCACCGGTCTTTGACAGGAAGTTGTCGGCGATGCAGGCTGTGATGGTGGGTGACGGCATAGAGATGGAGTGTCACCTGACTGGCTCGACACCCATGAAGGTGACCTGGTCTAAGGACCACAAGGACATCCGGAGTGGCGGGAACTACAGGATCCGCATGGAGGATAACACCGCCCAGCTCAGCATCCTCAAGACCGACAAAGCAGACACGGGAAGATATTCCTGTCATGCTGCCAACGATGTCGGGAAGGACTCCTGCTTCTGTGATGTCACAGTCAAAGGTGTTTGTCATTGTGTGATTTCTCCCTGGTCTTTGTATCCCCAAACCCCTTGTCCTTGTGTTTCTGGTCCCAGCCCCCTTCATCTTCATCTTCATCTCATCCCATTATATTGTTTCTTTTTTTTTTTTTTGGATCCCATTCTCCTGGTATTGGTATTCAAGCCCCCTGATCTTCACGTCCAACCCACGCATGTCTTTGTGTGTATCAGCCACTTTGTCGTTCAGTCCTGCTCCCCTTGTCTGTATGTCTCATGATCTGGTTATCCCCCTGGGTTGCAGTTCTATCCCACACCCCTGGTCTTTTTTCTTACCCCCATAGTCTTTGTATTCTTCTGCCATAGTCTGTGCACGGTCCTAAACTTTGTGTCATGCCATCTTGGACTTTGCATTCTGTGCCCCTGGTCTTTGTGGCTCACCCCTCTGGTCTTATTTTGTCTCATCTCATCCCTCTGGTTTTAATCTCCACGGGTGTTCTTGTCTTATCCCTAGAGCGCAAGAACCCTCCGATATTCACCAAAAAGCCATCTGAGGAATTGGAGGACACTGAGGGTCGCCTGGTCAAGATGGAGGCCCGGGTGTCTGGATCCCAGCCCATGTCTGTCTTTTGGCTTAAGGATGGCACCAGCATCTCAGACTCTGATGATTATGACTTGAGCTTTAAGAGCAATGTGGCTGTGTTATGCATCAAGAAGAGCCGACGTGAGCACAGCGGAAAATATAGCTGCCAAGTGACCAATGAGGCGGGAAAGGCGGAGTGTGGCATCACCCTTAAAATCTCAGGTCAGTTCGCCCTCACCACAAAAAATAGGACATGTTACCAGCAATGTCATTGATATGTATGTTAGCATGTTACATAACATGGCTCATGTTTTACTACCAATATGCTGTAGATCAGGGCTTTCCCTTTGAGTAGACTGTGAGCTGCCAGTAGCTCGCAGCAAGCAGGCCTGCAATAGTGGTTTGGCCAATTAGTAGTACTAACGATCCTAGTATGGTAGTAGTTTTTTAGGCTGTTTAATCGCATGGCAAATGATTGAGCATTGTTGGCATTTATTGCTAATAAAATGTGTCGACTAGCACTCCAGCTAATGTGTATGCCCTTACGCCCCCCCACCGTGCCTCGCAGAGGGAAAGTCCGCCCCAGTGTTTGACGTACCACTGAAGGCCACGTCGATGTCTGAGGGAGAGCGTTTGAGTCTGCACTGCCACGTCCGTGGCTCACCTCCTCTCCGGATCCAATGGATGAAAGACCGAAAAGAAGTGGCGCCGTCCGCGACCTGTCGTGTCACCTTCTCCGACGGGACGGCCTGCTTAGAGATTGGCGCGGCGACCCGTCATGATGCCGGCGACTACATCTGCAAGGCCACTAATGACGCTGGCAGCGAGCTGTGCCGCGCTAAAGTCACTGTCAAGGGTAAAAGAAAAAAAGAAAAGCTTCAAAGAAATACTCAGTAGATAATTGCAATCTCTGTTGGACAACACGAGCAAGTCACCGTCAGGGATAGTAGACAGAGCCTCCGGCAACCCATTGTCACTCTTGTCTAGTTTTAACATTTATCTTGTCGTTTTTGTCGTTGAAGAAAAAGAAGCCGCGCCTACTGACCTGGCTGCTGAGGTTGCTGCCACCAAGAGGCTGGACCAGCTCTTCTTCATCCAGGAGCCCAAGGGCATGCACGTCACTGAGAGTGAGACACCCGTACACACACACACAGACTAAAATTTCCTTCCTCTCTCAGGGCCAGGACATTGCAAGAGACTGGATTTTTGTGTTTGGTTTTATTTTAAATTAGGGTTAGGTAACTTGGAAAAATCCCTGGGGAGGTTTGGTCCATCCCGTGCTTGGTGGATAAGTATCATGGCTTGTAATTGGCCGACACAAGATTTTAGATCTATCAATCAATTGCGATGGGGTTTACCTATGTTTTTCAACCTGGGAAATATAACAATACCCTACACCTTGCACCATACAAATAACACAATAACGCTTAACTGCATCGAAAAGATCAGCACGTGCAGATGCACAATCAACAGCGCAAGACACGGCACTCAAGCACAGTAATGACAAGAACCTTCCTGAACCTAATGGATTTGAAATAATCCAGAGACCCTACGGTGTCACTTTCAGAGGGCACGGCCACCTTCATTGCCAAGGTGGGCGGGGAGCCCATCCCCAGCGTCAAGTGGATGAAGGGCAAGTGGAGGCAGCTGACCCAGGGTGGCCGCATATCCATCGAGCAGAAGGGTCGGGAATCCAAACTAGAGATTCGGGAGGTGACCAAGTCTGATTCGGGCCAGTACCGCTGTGTGGCCTCCAACAAGCACGGCGAGATTGAGTGCCCCGCCGACCTCCACGTAGATGAGAAAAAGACGGCCGCCCAGCTCGAGGGAGACCTGAGAGCCAAGCTCAAGAAGTCAGTCCGTGCGCTGGCGGTGGCGCAACAGCCCCCACCTCTTCAAATAATGCCAGTGCTTCAACTCGAATCTTCTATGCCTTTCCAGAACGCCGTCCAAGCAGAAGAGTCCCGAGGCGGAGCAGGACATCGACATTGTGGAGTTGCTGAGAAACGTGGACCCCAAGGAGTATGAGAAATATGCCCGCATGTACGGCATCACCGACTACCGGGGTCTCCTCCAGGCCATTGAGCAGCTAAAGCAAGAGAAGGCTGAAGAAACTGGTCGACATGTAAGATAGGTCTCCCGCGTGCCGTCATTGGCGGCTCGGTCGGCGCAGAGGTGCTAATTGCGGCCCCTGTGCTTGACAGGAAATTGAGCGTGGACCCAGGGAGGACGAGGACATGGCCAGGCTGGTGGCCGACCTGCAGAAGAGGATGGAGCGCACAGAGGTCGGCAAACATGTCTTAGTTGAAGGCTCCAAATGTCTTGTCTCGGAGAAGCACTTTAAGGAGCCACTTCCCGAAGGATATTTATGCTCAGTCCATAGTTCCCAAACCTATGTCTTAAATGTCTGTCCCTTAGCCCGTAACCGTGGTGAAAGACATCAGTGACCAGTCTGTTCTTGTTGACGAGGAGGCTCTCTTTGAATGTGAGGTGAAAATCAACTACCCCGAAATCATGCTGTCCTGGTACAAGGGCACCCAGAAATTGGACATCGACGACAAGTACCACATCAGTGTGAGGGGAGAGTGCCACCTGCTGAAAATTAAAGGGTGCCAACTCGCAGACCAGGGCAACTACCGGGTGGTGTGCGGACCTCACATTTCCAGTGCCAAGCTCAACGTCACTGGTTAGTTTTGCAAAACATCATTATTACCAGTAGGCCAGATGGTCAGTCCTGTCAACAGCTCACAGTCCATGTAGCCCATAGTATGTAGTCCTCTGTTCATATTCCAATGTTCGTAGCCTACAGTGTATAGTGCTTAATCCATAGACCATAGTCAATAGTGCCTAGTCAGTAGTCCAAAGTCCATTTATCATAGTCCAGAGGACTGCAGAGCTTATTCAGAGACACAGTCCATAGTCACAGTTCAAGTTA
Source organism: Syngnathus leptorhynchus (assembly GCF_054491065.1). Lineage (NCBI taxonomy): Eukaryota > Metazoa > Chordata > Actinopteri > Syngnathiformes > Syngnathidae > Syngnathus > Syngnathus leptorhynchus. The sequence continues at coordinate 14,232,323 of NC_141203.1, read as the reverse complement.
ATAGTCCATCGTCCGGGGTTGTAGTTCGTAGTACTGACCCAAGCCTCCATGTTCTTGATTCTTCCAGAGGCTGTGGTGGAGACACACCTTCAGGACATGTCGGGTAAGGAAGGCCAGTCATGTACTTTGACTTGTCAGTTGTCCATCCCCAATGTGGAAGTGCAGTGGTTTAAGAATGGCCAGCTGTTAGACACCAAGGGTGGCAGGTTCAAGTCCGAAGTCAAACACAAGCTGCAGAAGCTTCATATCAAAGACTTGAAGCCCGAAGACCAGGGCCGGTACACCTGCAGGTACCTGAACCTGCAGTCCTCTTCGGACCTTTGGGTGGAAGGTTGGTACCTTGTCCAAAAACCTCCTGAATAATTCTTCACTAACCTCTTCTGACCCCACCATCATCATCGTCTCCGTGACTAATCCCAAACTTGTTCTTCTCATTGACTTCTCGACTTCCTGGGGAAGGTCGCCTTCCTCCTTAACTGGTCATCTTGCTCTCATATCACCCACCCCCTTGCTTGTCCTCCTTCTTGGACTCTAGTTCAGTTGTCACCCTAACATGGGTCCCGAATACACCCTTAAGACTGCTGGGTTAAAAATTTGACTGAACCAGGAAGTCGAGTCAATTGGTGGGTCCCTCCAATTTTTAATCCAACTTGGGTTGATTTGAAGGGTGTGGCTGTTTTGTGCTTGACCTGGAATCTGTCAGTCTACCACCCACTCCAGCGCTGCTCCCCTGCTAACCTCTCACAAAACATTCTCGTCATCATCATCTCATCTCCTCGTTTGTCCTCCCTGTTGGACTCCTAACAGGGGTACCGTCCCAACCCTTGTGTGGCTTTTGTGTCCTTTGTCTTGTCTGCCACCCTAACAGTGCTCCCCTCCAACACTCCAGCCATCCCTCCTCTGTCATTAACTCATACTCAGTACTCCCAACGTTTTCGTTCTCATCTTGTTCCTCTCTTGGAGTGCGTCTCTCCGCCATCTTAACGACATCCCTCCTAACTCTCCTGTCGTGCCAGCCTCTCTCACAGAGCATCACCCAAATGACACCTAGTGCAGATGTTGTCGCCCGCCGGGCCTCGCGCCGTCTTCTCACCCCACGCCGTCCGTCTTTGTCTATTGTAGCCGAGCAAATTCATTTCACCAAGCGCATCCACAACGTGGAGGTGAACGAGCGTCAGGCTGCCACCTTTGAGTGCGAGGTGTCCTTCGACAACGCGGTGGTGTCCTGGTACAAGGACACCTGGGAGCTGAGAGAAAGCCCCAAGTACAACTTCCGCAGTGAGGGCCGGAGACATTTCATGGTCATCCGAAATGTGAGCGTGGAGGATGAAGGTGCGTAGTCGCGCGCTGACCCAGCTCCCCCATTCGGGCACATCGGACCTTTTGCTGTGAGCGCTGACCCGTGACTTCTCTCACGTAGGCGTGTACTCGGTGATTGTGAGGTTGGAGCCCCGGGGCGAAGCTAAGAGCAGCGCCGAGCTCTATTTGTCTGGCAAAGGTACCACCTTGAATCACTCTTGGATTGACACTCTTGTTGGGCTTAACATCATCGTCTTCTTCTTCGCCCCTCCTTTTTCACAGAGATCCAATTAGCCACGGTTCCCTTTGGTAAGTACTTTCCTTTTCCAACACTGCACTCTGGTCTTTCACAGTTGATCCGAGGACTCAATGCCCACATGTTGAAGTCACGCGAGCCATGTTAACCGCAACGACGATTAGCGGCTCGGCTCCCCAGCGGTTGACATGCGCTGAGCCTTGAGTCCGAGCAGGATTGCCTCAGGCTGCGGGAGGCGAACCTGAGCTCAGTTTGGGGGATGGACGCAAGCTTGTCATGACTGATAATGACATGATTTTTTTCATGCTGTCAACGCACGGCCTGCACTACCGTTCAAAAGTTTTGTGTCACATAGAAATGTTCTTATTTTGAAAAAAAAATCCCTATTTTCCAACGAGGATAACGTCAAGCTAATCAGGAATACTGTGGTAAATGACTATTCTAGCTGCAAATGCAATATCTACATAGACCCATTTGCAGCAGCCATCCGTCACTCCAGTGTTCTAATGCTCCATTGTGGTTGCTAATTGTGGTAGAAGGCTAATGGAAGATTAGAAAAACCTAGAAAACACTTGTTAGTTTTCATGGAGATTCTTTGGGTGGGCCCAAATCTTTGAACGGTCGTGTAATTGGCCAATGACTCATCTCTGAACACAATGCAGGTACTGATAATGAAGAAATGAATTTTTGTGTAGATGTGGAAGACTTTCCTGTGGAGAAGCCTGAAGCGCCTTCATCGGTGGACCTCGAAGGTAAGACTGAAAACCGTATTTGCATATTTGTGACCCGCTCTGGCTGAGGAGTCCTAATGTCGCAAGGGCTATTTTCGCGTTATGGACAACAACAGACCTGATGTGGGAACCGTTTGACGTCGGGCCGCTCGGATAGCGTCCTGAACCGCTATTTGAAAGCTGCATGTCTACTCGTGAGAGACATGCCTCCTAAATTTCACGGTGCTAACTAAAAGTAAAGTCCAGTGATGAATTATAACACAACTTCAAATAGTAGTGACTATTTTAGTTTTTGTAGCGGAGGACCCACCCGCAGTTTGTCACAAATCTGTCGTCTTTGGTTATCACCTTTTGTTTGGTGACTTAGCCACACAAGAGGGTCTTCCTGCCTCTGGTTCTTCCATTTTGTGCCCTTGATGTGTCCCCTCTGGATTTCAAAATGAACCTTTCAAAATGTGTCTCCTGCAGTTAGTGTCCAAGAGGCAGTGGAAAGACAGAAAGTGGAAGTGAGAGAGGAAGTGCTTTCCAAAGGTACCACAAGCTTCCAAGAAGACCCACTAGTGTCTTCTTTGATGTCTTCTGGCTCACTTGTTTCCACTTTCCTTTTTTCCAAGTGGCCAAAGTCCAGGAGGAACAAGAAGTGGAGCTGGCAGCAGAGGAGGAAAAAGCAGCGCGCCTGCAAGGTGAGACGATCTACGCGTCCGATGGGTGAGTTTAGCATTGACACCAAGTGACTGACAGAAATGTTCATGTCGCAGTGACCAAAGTGGCAGAAGAAGTTCGAATGGCGAAGAAGAAGAAAGTCGTCAGCCCGGTCGAAGGTAGTTTGTTCCCTTTGATGGCGACTCTGTGATCAGTCGCTAATGTGGTGCTTAAATGTCTCGAAAGAAGCCGAGGCAGTCGCAGAGCCCCGGACTACAAAGAAACCGGAGCCAAAGAAAGGTACCTGTGCCTGCTTCCGGTTGCCTCTCACCTCTTGTTATTCTTTGCCCTCTTCGTATGTCGCTAACATCTCTCTGAGCCCTTATGTGCTAATTTCTGTGTTGCCTACCCTCAAGATGAGCCAGCACTGGCAGAACCTAAAAAGGTTCCACCTGAAGTCAAACTGGTGGTGAAGCCTGAGCTGGAGCCCGGGCTCAAAGTCAAGCAAGTGGCAAAGCCCGAGCAGGAGCCTAAAGTCAAGCAGGTGGCAAAGCCTGAGCCCCAGCCTGAACCAAAGCTTAAAGTCAAACCGGCGATGAAGCCCAAAGTGGAGCCTGAGCCCGAGCCTGAACCAAAGCTTAAACTCAAACCGGCGGTGAAGCCCAAACCGGAGCCTGAGCTCGAGCCGGCGCCCAAACTCAAGCCGGTGGTGAAGCCCGAGCAGGAGCTCGAGCCGGAGCCCAAGGTCAAACTGCCAGAGCCCAGACTCAAGCCGGTTGCAAAGCCGGAACCAGAGCCAGAGCCCAAACTCAAGCCACTTTCAAAGCCAGAGCCCAAACTCAAGCCGCTTGCAAAGCCTGAGCCAGAACTGGAGGGCAAGCCTGTGCCGTTGAAGAAGCCGACCGCACCGTCACCCACAGGTACTTTCTGCCTTCTTCTCTGGACGTTCTTTGTGCATGTGTTTGTCTGTGTGTTCGTTTCTTCGAGTGAAAGCTCATCTTTGAGTGTCAAATGTATTACTTTAAGTCTCCGAGGAGCCAAAACCAGAACCTGTTCAGATCAAGTCCAAACCTGAAGTGCCAAAAGCAGAGCCAGTGGTGGTGCCCGAAGCAGCGCCTGTAGCGGTATCTAAACCAGCCAAAGCAGAGCCCATCGTGGAGCCCAAAGCACTCACACCAGAGCTTGCGGTAGAAACTGGACCTGAGCCTGTAGTGGTATCCAAACAAGAGCCTGTGGAGATTCCACAAGTGCCTAAAGTGAAGCCCGTGGAGGCACCGAAACCCTCCAAACTGGAGCCTGTGGTGAAAAAAGCTGAAGTCGCAGAGCCCACGGTGACCAAAGTAGAACCGCCAAAGGCCAAAGAACCAAGGGAACCTTCCACAAAAGGTAGACATCTTCTAGCCTTGGGCTGTCCCTTATCTTCTTGAATCACAAAGTGGTGAGAAGGTTTCAATTCTTTCATCGATTCGGTGTACATATTGACTGAGATCTTGTCTCCAAGTGCCAGAGAAGCCAGCGAAGAAGGAGGCTGCTGCAGAGCTTCAGAAGCCTTCCAGAGAGGAAGTAACGCTCAAGAAGCTCACCCGAGGTATCTGAAGCCTAAGTGCCAAGATCTCAATCTTATACTCTTCTTGACGTCATGTGTGCTTCATCATGTTGTCTTCTTCATGTGGTTCTTCACGTGTAGTTATTGAATTGTTCAAATCCATAGTTAGTTAGTCCTGTTGTTTGTCTGTTTGTTTTGTACCTGCGGTTCTTCACACCTTCATGTTGTTTGTTCTATAATTTGTTCTTCGTGCTTGCTCCCCCATCTGTGGTTCAGATTGTTCACCTGCGGCTCATCATATGTAATTCTTTGGTCTGGTAGTGTTGTTCCTCTGGCACAATTTGTTGCTTCTTCACGTTCCCGTGTGGTTCATCATCCGTTCTTCACTCTTTGTTTCTTTTTCAACATGACACATTTGGCTCCCAATGAATGTTTCCTCATGCTTTGTGTTTTTTCTTTTTGTGCTTGTTGCTCATATTCTTTTGTGCTTGTTTACTTCATCGATCTTCTACACTTCTACACTTCTTCACACATGTTCTGCTCTCGGTCATTTTGTGACGCTAATGGCTTTGGTATCCTTCCAAGTTCCTGTGGCAGAGAAGATAGTAGATGAACCGAAAGTGGCCAAGAAAGCTGAGACTGGTGTGCTTCCTCCCAAAGAAGAGCCGGCAGAACCACAAAGAGGTATTTGGATGTTTGTACTCACCTCTGTCACCAGAGCAACAGGGAGCGCTGCAACTGCCCTACGGGTCGAGCCGGCCCAGCCTGGCTCGGTCGTGCTCAAAGGCTTCTGTTTTGCACGTGTAACAACACCGTGTAAACTTTGTGTGCCCGAGCGCATTGTTCTGCTCTTTATGTTGTCTGCATGTTATTGTCTCAAAACTCTCCAAGCTGGGAAAGCTGACCTCTTACTCCGAGACCGCCACGCGCCGCATGGACAACCTCAGAAGATGTCCCGTGAGGTTGTCGTTCCACCAGACTCACTCCAGGAAATAAGCCGGGAGAAAATATTAGAGAAAAGTCCAGATAAAGGGCCAGAAAAGGTGGCAAAGATGCTGCCTGACAAGGCTGACAATGTACCTGAGACGTTTGGTGATAAACTTCATAAAGTACCAGGAAAAAAGCTTGCTGGTGTACCAGAGAAAGAATCAGACAGCCTTCACCATCAAGCTGAAAAAGTACCTGAAAAAAACGCCCAGAAGATTCTTGGTAAGGCTGATGAAATACCAGAGAAGTTGAACGGTAAACCCCATGCACTGCACGGGATACTTTCTGGTACAACTGAAAAAGTACCCGAGAGGCTTCTCGATACACGTGAAGACAAAGTATCTGCAGCCATTTGTGATGAAGACCCAGACAAAGTATCTGAGAGGCTTTGCGATAAACCTGAGAAACAACTTGAGAAAGTAGCGGAAAACGAGGCAGCGGCGCTTCTTAGTATGAGCCGTGAAGCAGCGCCCAAGCTTCACCGTATGCCTGATCAAGTGCCAAGGAAGCTTCCTGCTATACCAGAGAATGGAGCAAAGCTTCTTGAGAAGCCCCATGAAGTAGTGCTCCAAGTGGCAGGAAATCTCTTTGATAAAACTGATGAATTTCCAGGGCAGCATCCTGATGTACCAGAGAGGCTTTGCCAGAAAACCCATCATATCCCAGAAAAGCTTCATGATAAACCTGAGAACAGTCACGCAAAATGTCCCCATAAGCAACCTGAGAAAGTACAAGGGAAACTCCAAGATAAAGCTGAGAGGCCTCCCAAGAAAACACTCGAGAAAGCAGACGAAGTACCAGAGAAGCTTGACAAAGCTCCCGAGAAAGTACCGGACGAGATTCTCGATAAACCGCGTGACACCGTCGCAGAGCGCCTTTCTGAAACCACAGGCGAGAAAGAACCAGAGAGGTTCCCTGTATCGGAGAAGCTCTCTGATAAACCGCGTGCCAAAGTGCCACAGACAATTCTTGAGAAAACACCAGAGAAGCTTCGTGACAAACCACATGAGAAAATGACTGTACAGAAAGCCCCGGAGAGGCGACACGACAAACCGACAACACCGCCAGATAAGAGCCTACTGGAGAAGCCTCCGGATAGAGTACCGGACAAGCTTCATTATAAACCTCATGAGAAAGTGCCCCAGAAACTTTCTGAGGAAACACAAGAAAAAGTGCCAGTGAAGCTCGATGATAAGTCACTCCAGAAACTAGTAGCAACATTGCACGATAAACCTGAGAAAATACCAGGGAAGCTTCCTGAGCAAATACCAGAGAAGCTTCCGGAGAAAATACCAGAGAAGCCTCCTGAGAAAATACCAGAGAAGCTTCCTGAGAAAATACCAGAGAAGCCTTCTGAGAAAATACCACAGAAGCCTCCTGAGCAAATACCACAGAAGCTTCCTGAGAAAAAAGCAGAGAAGCTTCCTGAGAAAATATCAGAGAAGCCTCCTAAGAAAATACCAGAGAAGCTTCCTGAGAAAATACCAGAGAAGCTTCCTGAGATAATACCAGAGAAGCCTCCTGAGAGAATACTACAGAAGGCTCCTGAGCAAATACCAGAGAAGCTTCCTGAGCAAATACCAGAGCAGCTTCCTGAGAAAATACCAGAGAAGCTTCCTGAGAAAATATCAGAGAAGTCTCCTAAGAAAATACAGAGAAAACCGAAGAAAATACCAGAGAAGCTTCCTGAGAAAATACCAGAGAAGCTTCCTGAGAAGATTCCAGAGAAACCTCCAAAGAAAATACCGGGGAAGCCTCATGAGAAAATACCAGAGAAACTTCTTGAGGGAATACCACAGAAGGCTCCTGAGCAAATACCAGAGAAGCTTCCTGGGAAAATACCAGAGAAGCTTCCTGAAACAATACTCAAGAAGTTTCCTGATGAAACTGAGACGGTACCACAGGAGCTTCATGACAAACCAGAGAAACATGAAAAAACAGCAGAGAACCTTACAAATAAAATGCATGAAAATGTGGCAGGCAAACGTCCTGATAAGCCCAAAAATGTATCAGAGGATGTACCAGAGCAACATCTTGATAGACCTCAGAAAGTACCTGATCACAAACTTACTGAAAAAGCCCAGCAAGTAGCAGTTGGACCCACTAGCAGAGTAGCAGAAACACTTCCTGATAACAGTCAGCAAGTACCAAGGAAACATACGGATAAAGTGCCAGAGAAACTTCCCGCTAAACCTCAGAAAGCACCACGGAAGCTTCCTGAGAAAGTAGCAGGGAAGTTTCTTGCTCAAAACCATGAAGGAGTACCAGAGGAGATGTCTGAGAAAAAGCCAACCCAGAAAAAGGTGGAAGAAGTCCTGGTTGAAAAGTACAGTGAGAAGCTTCCACAATGGCTGCTAGAAAACAGAGTTGTTGAACAAAAGCCTGTTCAGGCTCCCCAGAGAGCATCTCAAGATGCCAGGATTTCTCTCTCGACACCTGAGAAGGAGCCAATCTTCTCAGGGCTTGAAGTAGCCGCAGATTCTGCCACAGGTACAGGGGAGACAAAACCTTCTTGTATTCTTCCTCATCATCCATCTTCTTCTTCTTCTTCCTTCGTTTTGCATGCACATTTTGAAGAACTGCCGTGTGTTGGGCTCTTTGAACAGCTCTTGCAGTCTCACTTCTTGTTTGTGCCCGCTTGTTTGTCTAATTGACTCTCTCATCTCTTCTTTTTCTTCTGCTCGGCAAACGTCTCGGATGACAAAGTTGAAGATTTAGAAACTCAGAAGGTTGTCAAGATGCCAACATTGGTGATTGAACCAGAGGAGAAAGTGTCTCTCCTCGAAAAAGGTACCGGTACCAGCAGAGAGACCGCTTCAAAGCAGCCCTCCAAGCATCTAACGTCTTGTTTTTGTCCTCGTCTCACATTCGATTGTCTTTGTGTTTTGTCGTCACTTCTTGGCGCCGCCATATGACGCCTCTTGGTGCCTCAGCGAGGTCGAGCGGGCTTGAGCAGCCACCTCACTCCACAGAGACGGCCTTTCTCATCGAGGAAGCTCGCTCTTACGAGGCCGAGCCACGAGACCATGCCCGAGTCTCGGAGCAGAAGGCCTTGAAGATTTCCTTAACGGAAACCCGCCTGAAACATTCTGAGCATAGAGGCGAGATGTCTGCGACTGATGGGAAGGAGACTGCTGCCGTAGCGGAGAAACCGCAAGAGCTTGAGAATGACCGGGACGCCAACCAAGAAGTTAGCAACCAAAGAAAACACCAGAAGCGTGCTTTGGCAGTCAAGAAAGAAAGCCAGGATATCATCTGGAGAGAATCCGAGGAGGTCTCCAGGGTGAAACTGGAAACGGCTCTCAAAGACCGCATTGCGTCTCTAGCGCGAGACAAAAGAAGCCGCAGTCCGGAAGAGCTTGGATCAGATAAAGCTGAAGCCAAAGATGAACGTTCAGCAGGACGTCAACGAGAAGCTGAGAAAAGGCAAGAAGAGAGTCTTCGATCGATTGACGAGCCGCCGAAAGCAGAAGCAGAGGTCTCGGGGTCCGAGATCCCGTTTTGGCAAGCCCTCCGTCGTGGCCAAAGCCCAAAGGAAGACTCCGGGCTTCAGATTCAAACGTTAAGAAGAAGCCAAGAGCAAGAAGACGCAGCTGCTGCCAGAGGTACACCCGGGGGATATCGACTCAAGTCTCACCCGCATCTCTCTTTTTCCCCCATTCTTTTTTTCCTCTGAATTTTAACCTCTTGCATTTTGTTAAAGAAGCTGACAGGTTCTCCGCCATTGAGAAGCTGGAGAAAGAAAGCCAAAGAGGTAGAACAGCAGCGCGTCTGCCCTCTTGTCTTTTCTGTACCCTTTAACTGAGATGTCTGTCTGTCTGTTGTCTGCTCCTAATCTCTTGGCGCCGCCTAATGGCGCTTTCGTGTCACCATTCCCACCACTTAAGCGTCTGAGGGAAGAAATCAAAGGAGCGGCTTCCTGTCTGGGGAAGCCTTGGACATCCGGGCAGAAGAGCACATTGACCAGATTGAAGCGATCTCGAGAGCCAGGGCATGCAAATCTGTTACTGACGGTTCCGAGAGGCCGAGCCTTCAAAGAACGTTCACCCAGGGTTCAGGAGTCAGGTTTGAGATGAAAACTTCACAGGCAACCAGTGAGACAGACACAATCAGACAAGACAAGCCCAAAGTTGAAGCGACCCTGGCAGTCGTGAGGCAAGATGTGAAAGTGACAGTCAGCGACACGCAGTTAGATGAAGAACCTCAGAAACGGAGCAGGTACAGTAATGAAAAGGAGGCAAAGCAAGGAACTGGCAATGATGTTTTATCAGAAGAAAGTGTTCAAGTTGCAGACCGTCAGTCTCAAAAAATTTCAAAACAGGCTGAACATGGAGGGGAGAACTGGGAGAGCTCAGAAGGACCTGAGAGGAAGTTAGTCGCGTCCAACCGTCTCGTAGTATCCACAGCGGGGGGCTTAGAAGATGCCAGCGTGAAGTTCACAGCCGCTGTAAAGGAAGTTATGTTGGAGATGTTTCACCATGACAAAGTCCAGGATGAGTTAACTCAACCAAAGCTTAGCACGAGTGACTCCTATAAATTGATGGCTGGTGTGTCAAGTAAAGATCTTGAAAGACAGACAATATTAAGCAAACACCCGGAGGAACCCACCTCAGAAGCACAGCAACTAAACATCAATCTTCCTCATACTACAGAGGTGACTGCCCAGGAGTTAAATTCTGCATTTCTCCACGCTCAACAGATTAAAGCATCGCCCCTCGTCATGCTTGACGATTCAACACCCGAAAAAGCGCCATCGGGTCTCTTGGCCGGCAGGCTTGCGAGGAAACCCACTTCTCATGTCGAGTACCAAAGCAAGGCAGGGATTGAATCGGAGCTGTGTCAGTCAGCAGAGTCAGCAGTTCTCACAGATCCGACCACCTGCCGGGAAGACTGTCGGCTGTCAGCTGCGAGTGATGTCATCACCTCTAACCAGGCCCCCGTGGCGATGGCTCCAGGGGAAGAACGGAGCCTTGATGTTAAAAAGTCTCAAGAGCTAACGAAAGAAGTTCTTCACCCTCGGATACAAGAGTTGAAAACAGAACGACAAGAGGCCGATGGCCCTTTTGCGAAGCCACCTGCAGGAGAAGACCCTGAATCCGTTGTTGCAAAAACGTCAAAGGAGTCTGATGGACTGGAGATGTCTGAAGAGGTGGCCTCAATACTTGAGGAAGGAATACAAGCAGCTCAACATGTAGGAAAGAAACAAAGACAGGGACGACATGGAACAAAGAGCTTTGTTTCACCTAAAATAAGACCGAACCAAGTCTGTCCAGTTCCGCCAGAGCAAGAAGCCTGGACTGATAGAAGAATTCTGGATGAAAGCCAAAACAGCCAACGGTGTTCCTCTGCAGAAACAAGAAGCTCCAAGAAATCCAAGGCTGATCTGAGTGCGGTCCAACTTAGGGGATCCCAGTCTCACAGAGTCCAAGAAGAAAGCAATGGTCTACTGGAAAGTAGGGCGGCTGTGATGGAGCTGGCGACTCCTCCATCTGGAGTTGTTCACGATGCAGGCATCAAATCAGAAGCTTTGCAGAGATTAACAAGCCCTACTGCCATTGGGAAGGAACTTCAGGCCAGTCGAGAAGAGAGAGAGGTTTTTGAAATAACACAAGATCTGGCGAGAACTGGAGGGCCTGCTTCAGCTAAGATCGTAACAGTTGAAGACGACACAGGACATGAAAAAGAGAGAAAGGGAGTTGAGTATGCGGAAAAGTCTCATGATAGAACCAGAAAAGCGCTGACAAGTCCTTTACTCCTGACAACCGCTGAAGTCCAATCCGCAGTGTCTCCAAAAATGCAAACGATAAAAACTGAGACACGAGAAGAGGCTGATGCTTCCAAATCAGTCAAGAACTCGGTAAAGGAAGGAGCTGCTGCCGAACCCTCACTCAAATTCAGATCCAAATCCCTTAAAGAGAAAAGAAAAAGTTTAAGCAAAGCCAAACACATTTCTGTGGAAGATGTGTGTGCAGATGCCTCCGTGGTTCAGGGTCAACATGGTCATGTTTCAGAAAGACAACCTGTAAAAATGGACAGAAAACCTTCAACAGATGTGGAAGCTGCAGACAATCAAGCAGAAGTCCTCAAGTCCCAGGTCCCCCAAAGAGCACGAGGATATGAGCACATTTCAGACATGGCTGAGAATCCTTTTGATTGTGCCGTGACTTTCACTGAAGTACCGGATGTTGCCACGTTGAAAGCTCATATGTCACAGGAGGCTGACGACATTCGTGTCACAAAGGATTCACCCAGACATCAGCAGGTGAAACATAGAGCTCCAGACACACTCACAACGGACCATCCTCAGAGCTTGACACAAGCAGAACTGAAGCAGCAGATGGAAAGGAAGTCACCTGTTATGGATGAATGTCAGAGAGAAATGATTAGAGAGGGAGGGACACCCAGCAGAGAGCGTCCTAATTTTGCAAAGCCAGAGTGCAAAATGCAAGGAAAAGTTGATTCAGCAAAAGGTGAGATTAGTTTGATGGCTTCGGCCCAAGAACCTTCAGTAACAGATGAACAAGAGCCGGCTCCCCCGCAGGCCGAGAGCAGCGGCCAACACGAGCTTTGGTCTCAAACGGTCCGCAGAGGTATCAAGAGAAGCGTGTGGCGTGTCACGAGCACGTGTTTGTGTGACTTTGAACACGAGTCCAGCACGTCGGCAGTCACATTTTCTTCAGGCACCAACAGGCATTTCAATGCCGCCTCTTTCTTCTCCATCCACCACGTCTTGCATCACACCCTGTTTCAAACCGTGCACATTAACCTCTTCCGTCTCTGTCTGTCTGTCTGTCCGTGTGCTCGTTATCCTTGGCGTCGCCTGCACGGACGCTCTGACTGTCTTTTGATTTACTTTCCAAGCTACGATGGAGGAATTGCGACCGCCGGTCAAGGAACTGGTAGCCAAGCCTGTGATTCCACCAAAAGGTAGCAACTTCTTTGAATGTCACTCTTGCGCACAATTTTGACAGCCTTCTGAGGTCGACTCTGGGCAACATGCAAATCTTTCTGTTGACCGTGTACTCGAAGATCGCCAAGCACCGACACCAGTTGAAGTCAAAATGCCAGATGATGTTGAGCAGCTGCAAGAAGCACGGTCCAAGCCAGGTAGCCGAGACGCAATGCTCCTGTGACGGCTCTTCGGACCAAACACCTTCTCAACTCTTTTCACTGCAACATATCCCCCCCCCCCCTCTTTTGATTTGTTTGTCAATTCTGAAGCGGTCAAGCCGCTTGTGAAGGCTGAAGATCCCACCGTGAAGGTTGTGGCAGAAGAAAAATCTGTGAAAGTGGCCCCCGTGACAGGTAGTTTGTCAGGGAGGGTCTTTGTTTTCTTGTTTATGACTCAATGCATCGTTGAGGTCTCGAATGCTTTTACCCAGGCCTGTAAGGTCCAACAATTTCCACAAAAATATAACTGATAACAACCGTTTCAACCTTTAGATGAAACCAAGGGACCAGTTCAAGCACCAGCAGGAGTCAAGAAAGGTAGGAACGACGCTCCCATCGTGACACATTCACTTGTTTCTACTCGGTCTTTGTGTCTATTGTCTGCTGTGTTGTTTGTCTGTATCGGTTTCTGGTAACTTGAACCTGTGCTGCCTCAGAACCAGCTCGGCTAAAAAAAGGTAAAGTTCCCACGGAGGAGACAGGGATATTTGAGCTTTCGACTCTCAGGAAAGCCACTCCGGTCACGAGGGAAGAAGTGGAGCAGGGGCTGGAAAAGGTGCAGCTCAAGAAGATTCCGTCGGTGTCACCTAAAGAGGCTGAGAAGGAGCAGAAACTCGGAGAGGCCACCAGAACCACGCAAATTGACATAATCCAGCTGGTGCATGAAGAGCGTGCTGTCGAGATTACGGTTACAAGCAGGAGTTCTGAAGAGGAGAGGATACCGAGAGACAAAGCAGAGGTGGAGAAAAAGCAGGAAATTCCAAAGCCAAAACAAGAATTAGAAAAAGAAGACCTTGAGCCTAAATGGAGCCGTCAAAAAGAAACTCTAAAAGATGACAGACCAGAGCAAGCGGTTTTGCGGAAGAAATCAGCCAAAACTCAGGAGGAGGAGGCAGCTCCTCCTGCGGCTGCTGCTGCCTTGAAAAAAGTGAAAAAACTGCCTTCCGATAAAGTGGAACAAGAAGTGGTCAAACTAAAACCCTTTGAGAAGCCGATTCAAGTCGCCAAGGAGCGGGAGAAAGCCAAGGACACACCTGACAGAGACACTGTGGGAGCCAGGCCTCCCAGGGAGACTGAGGCAGAGGAACCACAAAAGATCCCTCAGAAAATACCAACAGAGGTAAAGGAGCTCTCAGCAAAGGTGCTAACGAGAGTACCCGAGGAAAAATCGGAGGAGGAGGAAGAAGCTAAAGCACCAGTAAAGGTCAAGAAAACCCCAACAGGGCAGCCTGAGCCAGCGCCAGAGAAGGTGGCTCCGAAGCCGTTCTCTCGGCCTTTGAACCAAGCTATTGAACCAGAGAAGAAACCGTCAGCCGTTGAAGAGAAGGGGCCAACAGAGGACCGTGTTGTGACTGTGGGTGAACCCGAAATGAAAGTACCAGTTGCTACACCAAAGAAACCTGAGACCCCTCAAGCGGAGGAGGAAAAACTGGAGAAGAAGAAAGACCCTGTGCCACTTCCAGCAAAAAAGACTCCCTCTCGAGTGCCATCTCCTTTGAAGAAAGCCGATCAAGTTTCAGAGGAGCCTAAAGCACTGAAGCTCAGAAAGGGAGTCACAGCCAAGGCCAAGGATCAGAAAGAAGTTGCTTTGACACCTGTGGAGCAAATCAAGAAGATTCAGCTGAAAAAGACACCATCGCCCAAAGTTGAGAAGACCAAAGAAACTGAAGGGATTCCTGCTCCCTATAAACTCAGAAAAACTCCCAAAACAGTTTCACCCAAGGACTCCCCAGATGCAGCCACTCTTAAGAAAGTACCCAAAACGCCCTCGCCGGAAGATCTCGATGCGACAAAGCCTCCCAAGGAAACGATTCCCCTCGTCAAGGAAATTTCTCCCGGAGCGGTCGAGATGAGAAAAGTAGAGACTCAGCCAGAAGAGGAGGTGTTTGAGGAGGACCTCAGGCTGGACGAGGAGGCAGAGCCAGAAGACGAAGAGGCCTGGGGCTGGGAACTGGTTCCTGATGAAGACTGGGAAGGTGAAGGGGAGGAGGAGGAGGGCGCTCTGGAGGTGCCGGGGGCGACCAGGAGAGGTGAGACGTCAGAGCCCCGGAACCACCTGCGACAGAGCCATCCTTCATGCACCGAATAATCAACTCATTGCCATGGTCATGCCTCCATCTTCACACCGCTCACCTGTGTTTGGTGGTTCTCAACCTCACTGGTTACGTTGTGATGTCATTCCCGTCCACTTGGGTGTTGTCGTCGTCATCTTCATGTCATTCCTGTACTTTCTCTGATTAACATAGCACGACACGCATTCACGCTCATTTCTCCACCTTCATTCCACAATTGTTTAAGAGTAGATGCTGTTTGCAAGCAGCTCATAGCTTTGTCTTTTTGAACAGAGGGACAGCCGGCAGAGGAAGCAGGAAGGGCAAGAGGAAGAGGCTTCAAACGTGAGACATCTGACGAAATTCGCTCGGAAACATCTGGTTTTTCTGAAATTTAATTTCATTTTCATTTGTCTTTCAGCCAAGCTGACGCCATCGCCCGGTGAAGGCAGGGGACGTGGTCTCAGACCTGCTGGACGAGGCGCTCCTACACCTCCGGAGGAGCCTTTTGGAGGATTCAAACTCAAAGCGGTGCCGCTCAAGTTCATCAAGAAGCTGGAGGACATTGTGCTGCAGGAGGCCGAGTCCATCGGCTCTGCGGCCATCTTTGAGTGCCAGGTGTCGCCGTCCACCGCCGTCACCTCGTGGATGAAGGATGGCGGCAACCTGCGCGAGAGCCCCAAACACAAGTTCACCTCAGACGGCAAGGACCGTAAGATGATGGTTAAAGACGTGCAGCTGTCGGACACTGGAGAATACACTTGCGTCGCCAAGAACGCCGGCAAGGAGATCAGCTGTACCGCCAAGCTCATTGTCGAAGGTGCGTAGTTGCTCCTTCGTGGTCATCCTGTTCTGAGTAGGTCTTTGAGCGTAGGCTAGATGCTGTACTGTCAGGACCTCACCTGAATTTGTCTTTCTAATTTTCAGAGCTCCCTGTAAAATGGATCAAGGAGTTGGAGCCGGAGATGTCGGCTGTGAAGGGTCAGCCGCTCTACCTGTCCTGCGAGCTGAACAAGGAGAGAGATGTCATCTGGAAGAAGAACGACGAGGTCCTGAAGAAGCAGGAAAACAAGATCCAGATCAACATCATTGGGCTGGCGCACGCTGTGACCATTCAAAACACCATTGAGGAGGATGCTGGTTGCTACTCCTGCGAAGTGGCCAACCAGACTGAGTTGAAGACGTCGACAAACGTCAAAGTGACGGGTGAGTGTTTTCCACTTGGTCCTCAAGCCCGGCCATCTCCATACACTGACGGTCTGCTCTGGGTAAAACAGAGGTCATCAAGGATTGGCTCGTAAAGCCTCTGAGGGACCAGCATGTGAAACCCAAGGCAAGCGCCACGTTTAAAGGCCTGCTGTTCAAGGACACTCCCAACTGGAAATGGCTCAAAGGAGACAAGGAGTTGATCCCCTCCGACAAAGTGGAGATCAACAAGGACGGGAAGGACCTGACGCTGACCATTAAGAACTGCCAGCCCGACGACGTTTCGGACTACTCGGTGGAGGTGGAGGGTCGTGTCTACAGCGCCAAACTGACTCTCGGAGGTTGGGGTCTTCATTTTGGGTTTCATCTGCCACATTTTGCTCTTTGCTTCGTGCGATGATAACGTGTCTGATCTCAGAGCGCGAAGCTGAAATCTTGAAGCCCCTGACCAGTGTGGAGGTGTTCGAGAAGGAAGATGCTGCCTTTGAGACAGAAATATCTGAGGATGACATTCCAGGACAATGGAAGCTTAAAGGGGAGCCTCTGACTAGATCCCCGGTATGACTTGTTCTACCTTTTGCCCTGTATGGAGTTTTGGCTCAAGTAACTCTCTTCCTCCCGTAGACCTGCGACATCCAAATGGAGCGTGGCGTGCGCCAACTGAAGCTTAAGAAGTGTCAAGTGGATCAGTCGGGCGAGGTGTCCTACCAAGCGTTGAACGCTGTCACGAGCGCAATGCTCACCGTGAAAGGTAAGCACGTGCTTACAGCGTCTTGGATCGCAATGGTCTTTTTCAAACATGGACTTTTTTTATTCAGTCTCAGTTTATTCAGTACAGATCTAAAGGCAGGAATCAAATCAATTCAGGTCCATGTAGGACGTCATTGCTAGGTTTGGCGTGCGTACGCTAGCTCTAACAATGGAAGACTCGGGACCCCCGCCCGCTCCTCCAAACATCCCTCTTCTTGTTATTTTTCTTTGGACTGGTGTTTGTCATTCTTCATGGTCTGAAAACGCATTGAGCGATGTCTGCAGTGTATGAGGTGATAGAAGGGCACCTTTGTGTCTGCTGTTCACCGTTGTCACTGTCGTTTGATGTTTGATGTGCGTGCCTGTCACATTCTGACATTCTTCAGAAATCCCAATGGACTTTGTCGTACCACTCAAGGACGTAAGTGTGCCTGAAAAGAAACAGGGCAAGTTTGAATGTGCCATTACCAGAGATGCCCCCACGGCCATGTGGTACAGGGGAAGCGAAATAATCACGCCAGACACCAAGTATGACATCATTGCCGATGGCAAGAAGCACTTGCTCATCATCAATTGCTGCGAGTTTGACGACGAGGACGAATACAGGATTGAGGTTTTGGGCAAAGAGTCCAAGGCGAGACTCATTGTGGAGGGTAAGCGGGGGACGCATGGCTTTGCGCCGCCGACACTCCATGCAGCCAGCGCTCAGTGTCTTAATGACTTTGACGCTGCGGTTGTAGGCATCAGGCTCAAACTGACTTCGCCGCTCAAAGACCAAACGGTGAAGGAGGGCAGCATAGTTTGCTTTGAGCTGGAGCTCTCCCATGAAGATATTCCGGTGACCTGGTACAGGAACGACGTCAAAGTCCATCCCAGCCGAACGGTGCTAAAGCACGTGGATGGAAAGCGTCACGTCCTGGAGATCAAGGACGTGACTCTGGATGACACTTGCCAGATCAAGGCTGAGGCCAAAGGAGTCTCCTCCATGGCGAACTTAACCGTCATAGGTAACTCTTGCTCTCTTTGGCTGTCCATCCGGGGCCCAGGCGGGCATCCTCGTCTGCCGTCTTTGTGTCTCTGTCTTGTCGCTTTTGTGTCACCCTTGTCCGATTGCACCCTTTCAGAGGGAGACGCGTACTTCACGGTCAAGCTGCAGGACTACACAGCAGTGGAGAAGGACAAGGTGGCCCTGGAATGTGAGCTCAACAAAGATGTTAAGGTGCTTTGGTACCACAATGAAGAAGAGGTGAAGGCTTCCAAAGTGGTCGCCATCAAGGCCGAGGGCAAGCGCAGAACGCTGCTCATCAGGAAAGTGGCCGACATAGACAAAGGACAGTACGTGTGTGACTGCGGGACGGACAAGACGACAGCAAGCCTTCACATTGAAGGTAAAGGCAGCAATTTGCTGTCACTTTCCTCCCGGTAAATCCCGCGGCTCGTGCGCTATGCCATCTTCTGCTTCATCGCCATCTTCATCATGCTTTCACCTTCTCGCAAGTTAGTCGTTAAGTTGTGGCCTTTCTTCAACGATAGCCCGCCATATCCGAGTGATGCGGCCGGTGTACGGCGTGGAGGTGTTTGAGGGGGAGACGGCTCGCTTCGAGGTGGAGCTGAGCGAGGACGACGTCCACAGCCAGTGGAAACTCAACGGCCAAGTCTTAAGTCCATCTCCCGTATGCGCACCCCTAGATCTTCCGCTCTGTGTGTCTGTGTGTCTTTGTGTGAAACGGTGGTCTGGTGACCCTGATCTTAGCATTGAAAAGTGCATCGGCATCTACAGGATGTGGAGATGGTGGAGGATGGAGCCAAGCACACTCTGGTGTTCTACAACTGCAAGGTGCCTCAGACCGGCGAGGTTTCGTTTAGCGCCGCTGACGCCAAGTGCTCAGCCAATCTGAAAGTCAAGGGTGAGCGTTGGCTTCCCCCTCGCCAACGGGGCCCTCGAGCCGGCATTAATTGTCTCGCTATCAATCAACAGAGATTCCCGTTTCTTTCATCACGCCGCTGGCTGACGTGCGCGTCTTTGAAAAGGACGATGCCAAGTTTGAGCTGGAGGTGTCCAGAGAACCCAAAAGCTTCCGTTGGTTCAAAGGCTCTCAGGAACTGATGAGCGATGACAAATATCAGCTGCTGCGAGACGGAAACAAACACTCTCTTGTTGTCAAATCCGCCAGATATGAAGATGAAGCCAAGTACCTGTTTGAGGCCGAAGATAAGAGAACATCAGGGAAGCTGATCATTGAAGGTAGCCCACGTCAAAGCGGGTGGACGTGCTAACCAGATGTATTTTTCTCACCAAATGAATTGAGGCCACAGCTTGCGTGCTGGCTGACAAAGTTTAGAGCGCCGCAGAAGGTTCTACAGGTGCATGAAGGCACGCCACTTGGCCTTAATTTGAAAGACTTTCAAAGGCTTGTCACGCCGTAGCTTGTTCTTCTACACCACACTCTCCCGAGCACAAAGCGTGCCAAGCTTTGCAGAACAGGAATTTGCCCAAACTGTTACAGTTGTGCAAAATGTCTTGGTATGATGTCAAGCTCAAATACTTTTGTCCATGTGGTCTCGCCCAGAGCACAAATCCTGCTAAACAGGATTTGTGCTCTGGAAGCGTGCAGATTTCATGTCGATGTCCCCGGACTACTCGGGATTTGGGCAGGTATTCCTCAGCCACAGTGTGAACACAGTCTCTGTCCGTCAGGTATCCGCCTGGAGTTTCTCAAACCCATCAAGGACGTGACGGTGAAAGAGCGCGAAACGGCCGAGTTCAGTGTGGAACTCTCCCACGAAAACATCCCGGTGGTTTGGTACAAAAGTGGCGCACGCGTGCACCCCAGCAAGGTGGTGCACATGTCAGAGGACGGTCGCGTCCACACACTGGCCTTCAAGGAGGTCTCTATTGATGACACGTCCCTAATCAAAGTAGAAGCCATGGACAAGACGTCTGAGGCCATGCTCACTGTGCTGGGTTAGTATGCGAACCCGGAATCTTTGTAAGCGCCTGCTGACTCCTGCGCTCGTCAGCCAGCAAATCATGTTTGCGCATTAACACCGTGACCCTCACCTCTTGCAGAGGGCGACCTCTACTTTACGCTCAAGCTCCAAAACTACAGCGCTATCGAAAAGGACGAAGTGGTGCTGTCCTGTGAGTTGAGCAAAGCTTCCGGCGAGGTCCGCTGGTTCAAAGACGGCAAGGAAATCTTTGCTTCCAAGAACATTGTGATGCAGTCCGACGGCAGGAAGCGCATGCTGGTCATCCGCAAGGTGTCCAAGAGCGATAAGGGAGCCTTCACGTGTGACTGTGCCACTGACAGAACCACAGCCCAGCTCAACATCGAAGGTAATCCTTGTGCCGGAGTCTCGCGATTTGGGACCTGAATCTCTGGAGTGGTCATCTCAAATCTCAGTGTCCACATAGTCTCCACTTTATTCCGTCAGATAGGATTTGCTTTCTAAAGACAGCCGACAGTGCTTAGGTGTGTTTTGCGGAGGCTCAAACTCTCTTTAGAGGTTCTTCTGCGCCTCTGTAACGCCACTCCTGCTTGAACATTGCCGTCTCAAATTTCTTTCGCACAACTGTAGAGGGCAAAGTTCCTCAATGGGAGATTAGAGGTTAGGTGGTCCCGCCCAGTTCTGCTCTCTCCAGTTAATCTTGCCACAGCCTTTATACTAACGCTAGCATCTGTCCATGCGACGCAGAGCGCGACATCAAGGTGATGCGTCCACTCTACAGCGTGGAAGTCACTGAGACCGAGACGGCCAAGTTTGAAACCGAAATCTCAGAGGCGGACCTTCACGCCACCTGGAAGTTGATAGGCGAGACACTTCATCCGTCCACTGTGAGCTTTTCCTCCCCCTTCGCCAGCGTCTTTTCTTGCGAGCGCCGTCATGCGAACACGCCTACCTCTTCTTGTCCTTCAGGATGTGGAGATCAAGGAGGAAGGCGTCAGGCACACCTTGATCCTCTTCAACTGCCGCATGGACATGGCGGGAGGAGTAGACTTTGCCGCTGCCAATGCAAAATCATCCGCTCAGCTCCGTGTCAAAGGTGAAACTGTGTGTGTTTTGCAGGCCTTAACGGGCCCACTTTCCCGCCACCGATTGGCCGGGCCGGGATGTGACCTGGCTCATACGCTAATGAGCAGAGCCCCCCTGGTGCTGGGCGCCACTGGCAGTTGTACTGCGGGCGTCTCGCAGCTGCCCCAACGACTTTTCCCAGAGACTCGTTTTTTTTGGGGGGGAGACTGCGGTACTGCCTCTCACGCCAAATGTCTTCTCCTTGCTCCAAAGCCCGAGTGGTGAGCCTGACGCGGCCGCTGAGCGACGTGACGGTGACGGCCGGCGAGACGGCCACCTTCGAGTGTGAAGTGTCTTACGAGGACGTCCCCGTGGAGTGGTTCCTGGAGGGCGTCAAGCTGGAGCCCAGCGACCGAGTGAGTATGCCGCTGGCCGCCTGCCGACTCCACTTCCTGTTTATCCTGTTGCAGTTGGTTTTGGGATGTGCTGACCATCATTACGGGCAGCATTCAAGGATCGAGACTGAGCTTGTCACTGAACTGCAGGTGGTACTGAAGTCGGAGGGTAAAGTCCACAGTATGACCCTGAGGGACGTTCATCTGCATGAAGCAGGACATGTTCGGCTCACCACCAAAGACTGCCAGACCGAAGCTAGACTCATCGTCAAAGGTGGGACGTCCGAGATGATCGCTAGCCGGACTGTCCCGGCTTGATACTCAAAAGCGGTTTGTTGTGGTTTTGCAGAGCCACCGGTGGAGTTCACCAAGCCACTGGAAGACCAGACAGTGGAGGAGGAGGTCACCGCCACTCTGGAGTGTGAAGTCTCTCGGCCCAATGGCGAGGTGCAGTGGTTCAGAGACGGACAGGAGATCCGCAAGACCAAAAAGTACGAGATGCTCGTAGACGGATGCAAAAGGACGCTGCTCGTCCATGGATGCGCCTTGGATGACTCCAGGACCTACTCCTGTGCTGCCAAAGAATTCAAGACTTCATGCTTCCTAAACGTAGAACGTGAGTACCAACACCCACTACATGAGAAACACCTATGGGAACCAGTTTCAAGAAATGAACTTAGTACAGCCTCACTTCCTGTTCTCTCTTTTACATTGGAAGTCAGGTAGTCCCCATGAACTGACATTCTTGTTCTAGTTCCACCACTAAAGAAAAGGGTCTCCCCAGGGTTTACGAGGATATATTCACAAAGTCAAAGTCCCAATGATTGTCACACACACATCTGGGTGTGGTGAAATTTGTCCTCTGCATTTAACCCATCCCCGTGTGATTTTGATCCATCCCCTAGGGGAGAGGGGAGCAGTAGGGAGCAGCGGTGCCGCGCTCGGGAATCATTTGGTCATCTAACCCCCCATTTCCAACCCTTAATGCTGAGTGCCAAGCAGGGAGGCAATGGGTCCCATTTGTTATAGTCTTTGGTATGACCCGGCTGGGGTTTGAACCCGCAACCTTCCAGTCTCAGGGTGGACACCCTACCACTAGGCCACTGAGCTTGAATTTAAAATTGAGGCGGTCTCACTGACTATCTGGAGACAGACTTTTGTGAATCCCTCAGACTGACATCGGTGTCTCTACCCACAGCTCTCCGCGTGGAGTTTTCCAAGCCGCTCCATGACTTGGAAGTGCAAGAGAAGGAATCTGCCAGGTTTGAGTGTGAAGTATCCCGAGAGAATGTGAAGGTGAGTTTGGTTGCCTTGGTGCCCTCATCGTCATGCCCGTTCACGTTTATTTGTAGTCAAACCATTGTCTCACCCCCTCCTTCCTCTTCGCAGGTTTGCTGGTTCAAGGACGGAAGTGAAATCCGAAAAGGGAAGAAGTACGAAATCATTGCTCAGGGACGCCAACACGTCCTCGTTGTCCACAAGTCGGTGATGGATGATGAAGCCGAGTACGAGTGCGACGCTAAAACCGCCAAGACCTCCGGAATGCTGACTGTTATCGGTAAGAAGAGTGATGCTAGCTAGGTTCAGTGTGTGTCAAACATTTCACACCAATACCGCCTCAAAAAAGCTACATGTACCACCGTCAATGAGAAGCGTCCAAATACAGTCGGGAGAAGGCCCGAGTGTTGACCGCACCGGCAGAATATAAGAACGAGTGATGCCGTGTGACTCAAACTGGTGGTGGTCTCTCACAGAGGAGGAGGCCAGGTTCACCAAGAACCTGTCCGACGTGGAGGGAACCGAGACCGACACAGTGAAACTCATCTGCGAAGTCTCCAAAGCCGACGCTGACGTCACCTGGTACAAGGGTGAGGAAGAGTTGCCGGAGGGCGGCCGCTATGACCACATTGTGGACGGCAGGAGGAGAATCCTCCTTATTCAGGACCTGAAGATTCCTGATGCCGGAGAGTACAACTGCAGGCTCAGTCCCAGGGTCAGAACCTCAGGAAACCTCAGGATTAATGGTACACACACTGCTACCTCTCATCTAGCGGCTGCTTCCCCCCCCCCCCCCCTCCCGAAAAAAATAATAATATATACCTATATATCCTACTTGGGAATTTCATTCATTCTGCAACCAAGCTCCTTGATTTACGTTTTCCAACTGGTCTTGTCCGCTCCCAACTGGTCTTTCTCGCCTGCTATTTTAGAACTGGCGGCCGAGTTTCTCTCCAGGCCTCGCAGCGTGGAGGTGGTAGAAGGCGAAAAGGCCGAGTTCACCTGTACTGTGTCCAAAGAGACCTATGAGGTCAAATGGCAAAAGGACGACAAGGAGCTGGAGGGCGGGGACAAGTACCATATGGTCAGTGATGGAAAGAGAAGGACTTTGGTCATCAAGAACTGCGAGCTCAGCGACGAGTGCAAATACGTGGTCTTGATCGGAGCCACCAGAGCCAGCGCCCAGCTCACTGTACACGGTAAGTGACACCGCTAGGGTTCCTCCGGGCCCAAATCCAGGCAGGTGCGATATGGGGTCAGACCACAATGGCAGCTGAAAAAGATGCTGGTCAGATAATGGTAACTTGGTGGAAGCAGCCATCCGCCACCAAAGTTGATGAGCAGGAAAAGCCCTGGCTACATGAACGCATCTGAACCCAAGGCTAATTTCCATGTCACTCGCTGACCTGCAGAAAAACTGAAGATCATCACGGCGCTAAAAGACACGGAGGCCAACGAAGGCCAGGAGGTGGTCCTTATTTGTGAGGTGAACAACGAGGGTGCCAAGGTCAAGTGGCTGAAGAACGACGAGACCATTTTTGAAAGCAGCAAGTACGTGATGCTCCAGCGGGACAACATCTTCTCGCTGAGGATTCGAGATGCGCAGCAGGATGACCAAGCCGATTACAGCGTCCATCTCAGCAATCACAGAGGAGAGCAGGTCAAGAGCTCCTGCACACTTGTTGTCAAAGGTGAGTCCGCCTTGCGGGCCTTCCATCATAATTTCCATTAGCATGGTAGAATATTTTGTTAGGAATGGTCCCTGGATGCAGAAAAAGTTGTAATGCTGTTCTGTGTGGGACGATTGGTACTCGGTTTCCAATCCCGCCGTGTTACCATTTTAGCATAGCAGCTGCAATGGTGTTAGCATTTTTAGAGAAAGCTGTACAGGGTAATCAGTTTGCTATCGATGCTAGCTTAGCAACAGTTGGCCATTCTTGCTCTAGGTTAGCGTAGCAGCTGTTAGCATGTTAGCATTCCTGAAAATGATTCTGAACAATGTTACCTGGATCTTAGCGCAGCGTCTGATGTTTGTGTCCTCAGAGGAACGTTTGAGGATTGTGGTTCCTCTGGAGGATGTGGACACACAGGAGAAGAAGACGGTCAGCTTCTTTTGCAAGGTCAACCGCCACAACGTCACTCTGAAGTGGATCAAGGCCGGCGAGGAGGTTGTCTTCAGCAAGCGGCTGGTCTACCGGGTGGACAAAGACAAGCACACGTTGACCATCAAGGACTGCACGCTGGCGGACGAGGGCGAGTACACGGTGGTGGCCTGCGACGACAAGTCCACGGCCGAGCTGATCATCAGCGAGTCGCCAGCCGACTTTGCCATGCACTTGAAGGACCAGACCATTACCGAGTTCGAGGACGCCGAGTTCTCCTGCAAGCTGACCAAAGAGAAGGCCGAGGTCAAGTGGTACAGGGACGGACGCGAGATCAGAGAAGGACCCAGGTGCTGATTTTTAGAAAGTGATTGGCCAAAATCAACATCCTCTAATTTTCACATATTTTTGACTGACTCAAACTATTCCAACAACAAACCTTTCAGCGTGTTCTTTTTTTGTTGTTTTTAAAAGCAAAATATGATCGATCTTAATTTCCATTTTTTAACTCCATATTGCTTATCAAGCTTCCATTCCAAAATCACATTTTCCAAAGCTTTTTTATGTACTCATTTGTAATGAGACCCTTGAAAGACTTTTCCTTGATAACACGGGTTGTACAGGGCAAGCCAAACTGTCCGCGTCGCAAATTGTGGCTTGCCAACTTGCAGCTGTTCCATTTCCAAATGTTCCCTCTAAAATCCCTCATCCAGGATATAGCAAGTCTCACATTTGACAGTTCAGCTGCAGCTCTGTAGCATTGGCGCACATTTCCAACACAAAGTGCCCTCACTAAAACAACTCCTGTCTTCTCCCAGATACACGTTTGAAAAAGACGGGAATATGTGCTACTTGCGCATCAAAGTGTGCCGACTAGACGACGAGCGCGAGTATGCGTG
Source organism: Syngnathus leptorhynchus (assembly GCF_054491065.1). Lineage (NCBI taxonomy): Eukaryota > Metazoa > Chordata > Actinopteri > Syngnathiformes > Syngnathidae > Syngnathus > Syngnathus leptorhynchus. The sequence goes on along the minus strand of NC_141203.1, from coordinate 14,206,997 downwards.
CGGTGTCGACGACAAGCGATCCAGAGCCAGGCTCTTCGTGGAAGGTGAGATGGCTGGGCCACGCTTCGCCGCAACTTCTTCCGACCTGCGCAAATATCTCACCTCTGACTTTGTGGATCGCAGAGATCCCGGTGGAGATTGTCAGGCCGCCGCAGGACGTGTCTGAGCCGCCCGGCTCGGACATAATGTTCGAGGTGGAGCTCAACAAAGACAGAGTTGAAGTCACCTGGTTGAGGAACAACATGACCATTGTGCAGGGAGACAAATACCAGATGATGAGCGAAGGCAAAGTGCACAGGCTGCAGGTCTGCGAGATCCGCCCTCGAGACCAGGGCGAGTACAGAGTGGTGGCCAAGGACAAAGATGCCAAAGCCAAGCTGGAGCTGGCGGGTAAGCTGGTAAACAATTAGCGCACAACACAGGCGTGAATGCCAATCTGACATCACAAAGCCACCAAGTATGAATGTGACGCAACCGTGGCTCAGGAGAGCCAAGCGGATCGAAACCTCCCTTCTCCCAGTTGCGTTGCTTGGATGAGCCCTTCTATCTGACTTTTTGTTCTCACGGCTTCTCCCGGTCTTGCCCCTGCAGCGGCGCCCCAGATCAAGACCACAGACCAAAACTACGTCACTGACGCGGGGAAGCCCCTGGTCATGACGGTTCCCTACAGCGCCTTCCCTCAAGCCAAGGCCGACTGGCTGTACGGCACTTCAAGTTTATCCCAGGATAGCATCTACACTTCTTCCGACTGCACAGAGTACCGGATGAAGGACCCCAGAAAGTCTGATGAGGGTCGCTACAAGGTCATCGTCAAGAACAAACATGGAGAGGGTGAAGCTTTCATCAACCTGGCTGTCATTGGTACGATTTTCCGGGGCTCGGTAACCAGCAAGAAACACCGACACCGTGCGTTTGTAACAGACACGATGGTCATGAAGCTAGCTTACCTAACAGAGGACGCTTTCTCGTTCAGTTATTTCACACAAAGCAAATGTCCCGAGAGTTAGAGTCGTGATCCACCGATCACATCGCAACTGAAATCTCTGTCTGTCTGGACCCAGATGTCCCGGGGCCCGTGCGGAACCTGCAGGTTGTGGACACCGCTGACGGAGAAGTCAGTTTGGCGTGGGACGAACCGGAAAACGACGGCGGAAGCAAAGTCATTGAGTATGTGGTGGAGAGGCGAGACGTCAAACGCAAGACCTGGACGCTGGCTACGGAGCACGCCCAGAGTCCGGAGTACACCGTGACCGGACTCCAGAAGGACTCCATGTACCTATTCAGGGTCTACGCCCGAAACAGAGTTGGCAGTGGACCCCTTGTAGAGACGGACAAACCCGTCCAGGCCAAGAACAAGTATGGTAAGGCAATCACTTGACGTCTGCAGAACATTCCTTCGTCCAATAATGGCAACGTTACCCAAATTCCACTTATCGCAATTTGATATTTGATTTTATATTGCACTTTCTGTCAAGACAATATGGGGCCTGTTATCCATCCAAAGTTCTGAATTTGAGAAAGCTTGCACGTGAGCACGTCCATGCTGCCCATTTCTGGAGTGTTCCACCTTCCATTCCCACTGTCTACATTTCAATCATGCTTTTCAGTTTCTTTCGGGTATCAGGGTCATTCCCGGGCAAAGTCGACACATTGCATTCCCTCCTTCCTTGTCGAGTTTTTGAGTCTTGTTTCTCTCGCGGCCATCAGACGTTCCCGATCCCCCTCGGAATGTGACGGTGGGGAACGTCTCCAAGTTTGGTTGCACCTTGACCTGGGAACCGCCCCAGTATGACGGCGGCTCACCCATCACCTGCTACATTGTGGAGCTCCGTGACAGGACGTCCGTCAAATGGTTGCCGGTCCAGGTGACCAAGGCCGATGAACTGAGCGTCGTCATCAATGACGTCATTGAGAACAAAGAGTACATCTTCAGAGTCAAGGCAGAGAACAAAGCCGGCGTCGGAAAGCCCAGTGCCGCCACCTATCCCGTCAAGATTATGGACGCTATCGGTGAGTCCGAGCCTAGACAACTTTCTTAGTAGTTCTACACTTTTATTTGACTTGGACTGTTTTGCCTCACTTCCAGTTTCTTGCTTTTCTGTTAGCTTTTATTTTTGAACACTTTTGTTTGTTAACTGTAACGCCCTCGGGTGAATCCAGCTGGCTGGAACTAAAAGTTGTCAAGTGTGAATGCGGTGTTACATTTACATTGGACTCGCCGTGCCACCAACAGAGCCTCCCAGCCCGCCTCAAAACCTGGTCTGGCAGAACCAGAACAAGAACTCGGTGCAGCTGAGCTGGGAGACACCGCTCAGTAACGGCGGGAGCATGATTACCGGATACATTCTGGAGCGCTGTGAGGACGGAACTGACAAGTGGCTCCGCTGCAACACCCGCCTCTGCCCCGACCTCTTCTACAAGGTGCCGTGTCAAGGAGCAGACGCCAAATTCTGTGATTCCCTTATGTGATATCAGTTTCATGTTCTATGTTTGATTTCAGGTGTCTGGACTCAAATGTGGAACATACTACAACTATCGAGCGTTCGCTGAAAACGCCGCCGGCATCTCGGATCCATCCAACGTCATCGGACCTCTGCTGGCCGACGACCCGCACAGTGAGTGGGATGGGCTGCCGTTGTAGTTCTCAGAGTTGATCGCCACCTCGGCTGACATCACTCGGTTCCCTCTCCTCTCCAGCCCCACCTACCATGGACCTGAGTGGCTTCAAAGACGGCCTGGAGGTGATCGTTCCAAATCCGCTCACCATCCGAGTCCCCATCACCGGATATCCCGTCCCCATCGCAAAGTGGACATTCGGGGAGACTGAGCTGAGCAGTGCCGATGACCGCGTCACGGTGACCACCAGGTCCACGTTTGCGGAGCTCATGGTGACTCCCAGCGTCCGTCCGGACAAAGGCGCCTACACCCTGCAGCTGGAGAACGACGTTTCGTCTGTCTCGGGAGAGATCGAAGTCAATGTCATTGGTAGGGAACAGCAGAGGCTTTGTGTGTCACAGCCGGACAAAATGCATCTGTACTAAGGTTTTATTTTTTCACTTGCACATTGCAGCCGCGCCGAGTGCACCAAAGGACTTTAAGGTTCTGGAAGTGACCCGCCAGCACGTTCACCTGAGCTGGGATCCTCCAGAGCACGACGGAGGAAGTCCTCTGATGGGCTATCAGGTGGAGAAACGAGAGGTCTCCCGCAAGACCTGGGTCAAGGTACGATGCTTCGAACGATATCTCAGTCGACCGGACCGCACCGTACTGAGCCGTCCTCTCTCATCCTTTGTCAGGCGGCCTCAGGCATCCAAGATCTGGAGATGACAGTCACCGATGTGATTGAAGGCAAAGAGTACCTGTTCAAGGTCACGGCCTGCAATAAGTGTGGACCAGGAGAGCCGGCCTACATTGACGAGCCTGTTAACGTGTCCTCTCCTGCCAGTGAGCCGCAGAACAATCGATTTGTGAACTGAAGAAGCACAAAGTGAACCCAAACAATGTATAGCTAACCGCCAATCACTGTGTCTCCCAGCCGTACCTGACCCACCAGAGAATCTGCGGTGGAGAGACAAGTCGGCCAGTGGCATCTTCCTGACCTGGGAGCCTCCCAAGTATGACGGCGGCAGTAGCATCCGCGGCTACAACGTCGAACGCTGCCAGAGAGGAAGCGATCGGTGGGAGCCTTGCGGAGACCTGGTCCCCGAACTCAAGTGTCAAGTCACGGGTCTTACCGAGGGAGAGTGGTACTCGTACCGAGTCCGAGCGCTGAACCGACTCGGAGCCGGTCGGCCCTGCAAGGCCACGGATGAGATCCAGGCAGTAGACCCCAAAGGTAAAGACCAAAGTTGGTTGATTTTCAGAAAACACTGATAAACATTCAAGGTCGCAATTCTAGTTACAGCATTACATCAAATAGGGCACCATAAATCATTGCTAAAATGGACCTGCGGTGTCCCGTAGGGGTCTTGGAGTGTTTTAATTGGTCACCATTGTCCTAACTAGTCATCCACAATGAAACCTTTTCCAGAGCCACCAGAGATCCAGCTGGACGCCAAGCTGCTTGCCGGTCTGACCGCCAAAGCCGGCAGCAAAATTGAACTCCCCGCCCTGGTGACGGGCAAACCCGAGCCCCGGGTCAAGTGGACCAAGGCCGACCTGGTCCTCAAAGCAGATGACAGAGTCCATATCGACACCAAGCCGGGACACTCCACAGTCACCGTGTCCAAGACCAAGCGGGATGACAGCTCAACCTACATCATTGAGGCCACCAACAGCTGCGGCAGAGCCACCGCCACCGTCGACGTCAATATTCTCGGTAGAATGGAAGTCTGGATGCAGCCGTAAGATGTTCTTTGGACCCAAATTCAGTCAGTCGTGTTTCTCCCACCTCAGACAAACCGGGACCCCCTGCAGCCTTCGACATTTCGGAAATTACCAACGAGTCCTGCTTCCTGGCCTGGAACCCACCGCGTGATGACGGCGGCTCCAGAGTCACCAATTACATCATTGAGCGCCGCGCCGCCGACAGCGAGATTTGGCACCGGCTCTCGTCCACCGTCAAACAGACCACCTACCGGGCGGTGGATCTGGTCAAGTTCAAAGAGTACATCTTCAGGGTTTTTGCCGAGAACCAGTTTGGTGTGGGGCCACCGGCCGAACACCCATCCATTATCGCCAGATATCCCTTCGGTATGTCTATCTCGCAACGAGGTTACAGTACTTCAGTTGCATTGTCGTCCTAAAAAATTGATATATTTACATTTGCGCATTTTTTGAAGCATTTATGTAGATAACGTCAAGTATTGTATACCTTTGGGGGAAAACTATTTTGAAACATTAATTTTGGTGCATTTGTCTTTTTATTTGACATTTGACTTGCATCATTTGTCTCTAGAAATGTTGATTGAGCCAAGTAGAGTGATCATGTGCAGAGCCCTTGTTGACCAAGCATTTTTTTTCCCCCAGACACCCCGGGCCCTCCTTACAAGTTGGAGCCTTCGGACATCGCCAAGGACTCGCTGACTCTCAGCTGGTACGAGCCCGACGAGGACGGAGGAAGCCCGATCACCGGCTACTGGGTGGAGCGATATGAGCCCGACCACGACAGGTGGATCCGATGCAACAAGCTGCCCATCAAGGATACAAACTACAGGTTGGTTTGGACCGGTGACCGTTTGGTAAACATTTGCAAAAATGGCTGCCTTTGAAAAGACTCGTGATTGCTTGCCGCTCAATGGGAGAGGGGCTTGAGATCAGGTTCAAGTGTCTCGCTTTCTTTCTGCCCGCGAGACTTGGTCTAGTCTTGTTTGGGACTTGGAGATCCTTTTCAGCCGTTACTTTGTGTAAAAGGTTTAGGAAATGCTGGTCTAAAGCATGAGCTTGGTTGTCTGCAGGGTCAAAGGTCTTCCCACAAGGAAGAAGTACAAGTTCAGAGTCCTGGCTGAAAACCTGGCCGGAACCGGAAAACCGAGCAAGGAAACCGAGCCGATCCTCGTGAAAGATCCGATTGGTACAACGCTTTGGACTCGTCGCTGTCTTGTTACTCGAAGGGATTTGTTCAAATTCCTAAACTCCCGACGGCTTTTCCAGATCCTCCGTGGCCTCCTGGCAAACCGACGGTGAAGGACGTGGCCAAGGCCTCCTGCTTCCTGACGTGGACCAAACCGGAGCACGATGGAGGAGCCAAGATTGACGGCTACGTCATCGAGATGCTCAAGAGCGGAACCACCGATTGGATCCGTGTGGCGGAGGGCGTCGGCTCGACCGAGTACTTCCTGAAGGGCCTGATGGAGAAGCAAGAGTACTCCTTCAGGGTGCGAGCCGTCAACGTGGCCGGGGAGAGCGAGCCCAGCGAGCCCAGCGACCCGGTTCTCTGCAAGGAGAGACTCAGTAAGAGACACGAATTAGCTGGGTCACATGAAATCCCACCAATGACTCGGTGCTCTCGAATCCAAAGTCAAGTCTAAAAAGCATTTTTTGAAACAGAAATAAAGCTGCGAGCTTTTTTTTTTTTTTTTTTTACGTCATTCATTTGTCTGACAGTTGAAGTCAGATGTCGTAGGTAGTTGTCTGATCGAAATGACTGACTTCAGTCTGATGACCTAACTTGAGTGGCTCATGTCACGCGATGTCCTCACAATGTCACTCTCTCCACAGACCCACCTTCCGCTCCTCGCTGGCTAGAGGTCACCGGCATTAGCAGGAAGAGCGCCGAGTTGAAGTGGACCGTTCCAGAGCGCGATGGAGGCTCCCTCATCACCAACTACGTGGTGGAGAAACGGGATGTTCGGCGTAAAGGCTGGCAGGCCGTGGACACCACCGTCAAGGAGCTCAAGTACACGGTGGCGCCGCTCAACGAAGGCTCGCTCTACGTGTTCCGCGTGGCGGCTGAGAATGCAGTTGGCGTCGGCCCCTTCTGCGAGATGGAGGACTCGGTGCTGGCCAAGGATACTTTCAGTAAGTCGGCAGGCAAATGTTTTGCTGTCAGACAATCGAATCCTCTCTGGCCTTGTTGGCTGTGGAGGAAAGTTTGCAAAAGCTTTTCTCTTTTCCAGCCACACCCGGGCCACCGTACGCCCTCGCAGTGGACGCCGTGACCAAAAGATATGTAGACCTGCAGTGGGAGGCGCCCAAGAATGATGGTGGCAGACCTATCCTCAGGTAGGACATGCGACGCGACACACAACCTCCTTCATGTTTGAAATCATTCCAAACTTACTGTCAGTGTACTTACTGTCAGTTGCAGTGCCTTTTCACTGAGGCCTTACTGTTATGCCACGAACCTTGCAGGTATTCTATCGAAAAGAAGGAGAAGCTCGGAACTCGCTGGGTCAAGTGCGGAAAGACATCCGGGCCGGATTGCAAATATAGAGTGACAGACGTGATCGAAGGAACAGAAGTTCAGTTCCAAGTCCGCGCCGAGAACGAGGCAGGAGTCGGACATCCGAGCGAACCTACCGAGATCCTGACCATCGAAGACCCGACAGGCAAGTTGACGGAAGTCAAACTGCCAACCGAGAACCCGAGCGAGAGGTGTCGGCTTCCTGTCGATGTGAGGTAAAAAAAATGGCTTGCCTTTTGCAGGTGTCCCGTCACCTCCCGTCGAGCTCCACGTGACAGCCGCCGGCCGAGACTTCCTGTCCATCGGCTGGAAGCCTCCACAGAGAGACGGCGGCTCCCCCGTCACCGGCTACCACATCGAGATGTGCGAAGCCGGGTCGGAGAAATGGATGAGGGCCAACTCTCGTCCCGTCAAGGAACTCAAGTTCACCGTGGCGGAAGGTGTCGTCCCTGAGAAGGAGTACGTCTTGAGAGTGAGAGCTATCAACTCTGTCGGAGTCAGCGAGCCCTCTGATATCTCTGAGAACGTCGTTGCCAAAGATTCCGACTGTAAGAATGATAGACGGGGTGCTTGGCTCCGAGCGACCACTGTCGCTTTGTTGTTTTTTGTTTTTCATGCTTGCACTTGTCTGCGTTTACAGGCAACCCCACGCTGGAATTCCAGACGCTGGATTTGATTGTCGTAGAGACAGAGAAGCTGCACATCCCGGTTCCCTTCAGGGCAGTTCCCTCGCCCAAGGTCACCTGGCACAAAGACGGCAAGGAGCTGAAGGGCAGCGACCGTCTGGGCTTCAGGTGGGTGCTCCTTTCTGTCGTGTTCGAGTGGCTAGGGGCTGACGAGAAGTCTTTGTTCACACCAGAAAAGAGTATACTTGCTGTCACCTGGAGGTGGACAGTAGCCTTCACTCTGATGCAGGCCAGTACAAAGTGACTCTGGAGAATAAACTCGGAGCTGCCAGTGCTGCCATTAACGTCAAAGTCATCGGTAACTAAGCGGCCCACCGGCAGCACGAGCTGTTAGCCACCAGTGTCTTACCAGACTTCAAACTGCACATCTAGGTCTTCCAGGCCCGTGCAAGGAAATTGTGGCCTCTGAGATCACCAAGAGCTCTTGCAAGGTCTCCTGGGATCCTCCCGACTATGATGGAGGCACCCCGATAATTCACTACGTTCTGCAGGTCAGTAAGCCAGCGCCTGGTCAAGCCCTTTTGGTTTTCAAATTTTGGGCTGCCTGAGCGTGACACGTGGATTTCTAGAGCCACAAGCTTCCAGAAAGGGTTGACCTTTGGTCTAAACGATGTTTGATTCTGCTGCAGCGGCGGGAGGCTGGCAGGAGGACGTATGTCAATATAATGTCTGGAGAGAACAAATTGAGCTGGAATGCCAAAGACCTCATTCCCAATGGCGAGTACTACTTCAGAGTCCAGGCGGTAAACAAGATTGGAGGAGGGGAGTTTGTGGAGCTTCGCAACCCTGTCATTGCTCAGGACCAGAAACGTAAGAAACAAGTGTTTGGCCCAAACATGGCCTGCTGCTGCTGTGTCTCGTTGGAACCAACCTGCATCTCACCTTGCGTCAGATCCTCCTGACCCACCGGTGGATGTGGAGACCCACAATCCCACTTCGGGCACCATCACACTGACCTGGAAGCCTCCCATGTATGACGGAGGTGCCAAGATCATGGGTTACATCCTGGAGCGGCAGCTGAAGGGTGAGGACAAGTGGGAGAGGTGCAACGATTTCCTGGTTCCGGTGCTGTCCTACACCGTCAGAGGGCTAAAGGAGGCCAAGAGCTACGCCTTCAGAGTGCGAGCAGAAAATTCCGCTGGTGTCAGCGACCCATCCCGCAGCACCCTGTTTGTCAAGGCCTTGGATGCAGTCGGTGAGAACATTTTTCATGCTTCTGACTCTGACTGTCTCGTGGCCTTATAGCTCTGATTTGTCCGTCTGTGTTTGCCATCAGATGCTCCGAAGGTTTTCCTTAGTGGCAGCCTTCAATCTGGACTAAACGTGAAACGAGGCAGTGAGATCCGCCTGGAGGCCAATATATCCGGCTCACCGTACCCTGAGATTACCTGGTACTGGAACAACCAGGTGATCCGGCCCGAGGCGCCCCGCAGGAGGCCGGAGAGACCGCTGAAGAAAAAGGTGGAGAAGAAGGAGGAGCAGGAAGGAAAAAAGAAAGAGCAGGAAGTGGGAGTAGTCAAGGATGCAGAGGAGAAGAAGGAGGAGGTGGCAGAGCAGGAGGCAGAGGAGACGGATTACCCGACTATTGGCGAGCGGCTGAGCATCAACAACAGCAGGAGGGGCGAGTCCACAGCAGTTATCAAGGACTCACTGCGTGTCGACCACGGCGTCTACATGGTGAAGGTGGAGAACGACCACGGCGTCGCGTCAGCCACCTGCGATGTCAACGTCCTTGGTGAGAGCTCAGGTTCTTCTCTTGTCCGTCCGTCTGCAGCCCTAATAATTCTTCCTCCTCTGATGGCATATTGGTTTACTGGACGACGGTAGAGTTTCAGTGTGTAAAGTTTTGTCACGGTTTTCAGACACTCCTGGACCTCCAATCAACTTCTGCTTTGAGGAGGTGAGGAAGAACTCAGTGATCTGCAAGTGGGATCCCCCTAAAGATGACGGAGGCAGCGAGATCCTCAACTACACACTGGAGAAGAAGGACAACTCCAAGATAGAGCTCGGATACAGTTGTGTCACCTCCACACTTAGAGGGTGTCGTTATCTGGTGCCCAAACTCATTGAAAAGAAGGAGTACATCTTCAGAGTTGTCGCTGAGAACAAGTATGGTGCTGGTCCCCCCTGCATTTCCAAACCTCTTGTTGCCAAGAACCCCTTCGGTGAGTGGAAGCTTTTTCAAGACTTGCTCCCGTTTGCGTGAGCTACTTGATGAATCGGGTCATCTGGCCGCCCTTCATTCCCAGAACCTCCCGAGGCTCCCGAAAAGCCGGAGATCGATGACATCACAGCCCACAGCATGCTGGTCACCTGGAAGGAGCCAAACGACAACGGCAGCCCTATCCTGGGGTACTGGGTGGAGCGTCGTGAGATCAACAGTTCCCACTGGGCTCGGGTCAACAGGTGGAGGCTTTTCAAAAACAGCCATGCTTGCTTTACTTTCCTGTTCTGACTTCATTTCATTCATGCGTTCTCCAGAAACATGGTCCCTGCTACCGAGCTGAATGCGGAGGGACTTGTCGAGGGCTTAACGTACATCTTCAGAGTGGCGGCCGAAAATCAGGCAGGCCCCGGAAAGTTCAGCATTCCTTCAGATCCTAAAACGGCACAAGCCCCAATATGTACGTGCATTTTCCAGATGGCAAAACGCGTTCCATTCGGAGTACCGGTATCCATTTTGAGTCTTTGTTTTACAGTACCTCCCGGACCACCTATCCCCCGAGTAGCGGCGACCACCGACCACTCCATTGACGTTGAGTGGGACCCACCTGCTGACAATGGAGGAGGCGAGATCCTGGGATACCAAGTGGACAAGGTACTTAATCATCAACTCTGGCCACGTGAAGCCCATTGAGATGTTTTTATTTTCTTGTGATTACGGGCTATATCAATAAGTACATTTGACATGACTTCATTTGACGCTGCGTAAACATAAATCCCTCCCTATTTTTCTGCGGTGTTCCCTAGACTATGGCTGGGACCAAAGACTGGTCCAGGTCTACAGAACGTCCATGGAAGACTCGGGCATTTACGGTATATGGAGTCCGTGAGGGAGCCAAGTATCTGGTCAGAGTCATTGCCTGCAATGCTGCGGGAGAGGGAACCCCGGGTTTCACCGAGTCAGTGTTTGTCAGGAATCCTGCAGGTCAGCGGCCGGAAGGCGATGATGTGCAAATTTCCAACCTATCAATGTCAAATGCAGCAGTGCGAACCAGCAGCAGCTCATTCTTACTCTCCCTTTTGCAGAAATGCCTGTGGTGGAGCTGGACGTTTTGGTCAAGAATGGGGTGGTCATCCGAGCTGGCGAAACACTTCGTGTTCCGGCGCTTGTCACCGGTAAACCCTACCCAACCATCACTTGGACCGTGGACGATAAAAAACCCGACAAAGACCACATAGAAATCCTCACCGAGGGCAACAACAGCGTTGTGCTAATTAAAAGCGTGCAGAGGAAGGACTGCGGCAAATACTTGATCTCTGCATGTAACCCCAGTGGGACCAGGTCAGCCTTCACCCGGGTGGAGGTCATGGGTAGGTGGATGGACGCATGGAAAGCACTGATGGTTCCAAAAAGTGGACCGACGCCAATCCCCTTTTCTTTGCAGATGTTCCCGGACCGGTCACTGACCTGAAGCCAGTGGTAGTGACTAGAACGATGATCTTCCTGAACTGGGATGACCCGGCGGACGACGGCGGAAGTGACCTGACCGGCTTCCTGGTGGAGCGCAGAGATGCCAAAATGCACACGTGGAGGCAGCCCGTTGAAACCGTCTCTTCCAAATGCGAGTGCGTGGGCATCATGGAGCGACAAGAGTACTTTTTCCGTGTTTTTGCCAAGAACAAGTACGGCATGGGCCCGCCCGTCGAGATCGGACCCATCAAAGCTGTGGACCCGCAAGGCGAGTCCAGAGAGGCCTCCGTACCGACCGTGTCCCATGCCCACGATTCCGATGTGAAACACTTTCTCTTGTCACGGGTTCCGCAGGACCGCCGTCGCCCCCGGAGAAGTTCCACTACACGGAGCGCACCAAGAACTCCATCACGCTAGCATGGAAGCCGCCTCGTAATGACGGCGGCAGTCCTGTCATCGGCTACTTGTTGGAGAAAAAGCGTCAAGACAAGCAGGCCTTTGAGCCTTGCAACACAGAGCTCTGCCCCGACTTGAGCATGACGGTGGAGGGCCTGGACGAGGCCTGGATGTACGAGTTCAGGATCAAGTGCGCAAATCTGATTGGGCAAAGCGACCCGTCCCTTGCGCTGACCGTGGTCATCCAAGACGATGAAGGTACGCCAATTCTGTGGAACGCGAAGCTGTAGGCCAGGGCTGGGCAACCTTTTTGAAGATGTCCAAGTGTTGAAACATTAATCAAGGCCAGCAATCCGAAAGGGTTTTGTATCCGTTTTTCTAAAAAAAAAAAAAACTCGATAAGGTGTGAATATGAAGAAAAGTCAAGAATCAGATGATAATGCACAACTGAATCTGCTTCCTGTACTCGTTTGTTTTTCCTTGTTGGGCCCTAACGTCCATCAAGCAAAGCCTTACCCTTTCAAACCAGACCTGTGTTGTTGTCTCATCTCCACCAGTGGCCCCAGAGATCCACATGCTGAAGATATTCAAGGCTGACAGCATCACGGTGAAAAAGGGCGAGCCGGTGGAGATCCCTGCTGACATCCTGGGCCTCCCCATCCCCAAAGTGGAGTGGTCCAAAGATGACGTGGTGCTGAAGAAGCCCATGGAAAGTCTACTGATGGAGACGACGGTGACGGGCAGGATGAACTGCAAGTCCACTCTGTCCATCCCTGCCGCCGACCGGAAGGATCGTGGCAGCTACACCATATCAGCCTCCAACAACATGGGCTCAGCCAAGCACACCACTTCTATCATGGTGCTAGGTGAGCTACCCTCAAGACACAACGTCCCTCGTGTCCGAAATACCTCACTTGAGAGAGGAAAAGCCACGTTGACTGCTCTTGGGGGCGAGATGATTGAATTGCAAGTATTCAAGACATTTTTAAGCCTGGGAAAATGTATCTGCCAAAGAGCCCAAATGGACACATTGTCAAATGGGGAACAATCGGACTGCAGTCGAAGTCCCCTAGAGAGCAGACTCGACCATAGACATATGCTAATGTTCTAATTGGTTTGAGATGTTGATTTTTTTCCAGATATACGCTCCACATAAAGATCGAACGAGAAAAAACAAACAGACAAACAAGTAAACCAACCTCCTCTCTTTCCCCAGACCGCCCGCTTCCTCCCAGAAACGTGGCAGTGTCCAACATCAAGGCGGAATCCTGCCAGCTGCAGTGGGAGGCGCCTCTGGATGATGGTGGCAGTGAGCTAACCAACTACATTGTTGAGAAGAAAGAAGTGATCACAGACGAAGGGGAGGAAGAGGGACAGGAAGTGGAATGGGCGGAGCTCACCAACAGCATCGTTGACAAGAAGTATCGGGTAGGTCCCGTTGGCTCTCAGCTTACTCCTGGCTCCTGGTCTGTAGGCACATGCTGGGACACATGCAGAGTACAAGGCCTGATTTCATGCTTGTACTCTGGTCACGGTCATGAGTAAGCGGTCTTCTCCTCCCTCTACTGCAGGTGTGGAATTTGGATACCAACAAATCCTACCTGTTCCGCGTCAGAGCAGAGAACCGTTACGGCAAGTCTGACCCTTGCGCAACAGAGGAAGTTCAAATCACAGACCCCTTCGGGCTCCCCGGCCCCCCGGAGAAACCGGCAATCACCGAGTATACCAAGAACTCCGTGACCCTGACCTGGGAGCCACCGAGGGACAACGGTGGCTCCATGATCATTGGCTACTGGCTGGAGAAGAAAGAAAGAGGCTCCGCCTACTGGGCCAGAGTCAACAAGATGCCGGTCACCAAGAGGGGCATGAAAGGCTGGGACTACCAGGTGGGGCTTTGGATTTTGTCAAATACATCTTGACTGGAAAAGTGTCCAATAACTTTCTGCGTTTGCCAGGTGACTCGCTTGTTTGAAGGGAGTGAGTACGAATTCCGAGTCGCCGCCTTCAATTCAGCCGGAACGGGACCTTTCAGCGCACCATCCGACCCAGCCTTTGCTGTCGACCCTCTGAGTGAGTCGGCTGAACAATACACCGGATTGCGTAAATTCGTACTCATCCTCTCCCTCAGTTGAATGGACTCTTATTTGTCGCTGGAGAAGTTATATCTTTCATTCAAAAGGCTTTTTCGGTTTTGGACGCCATGTTCTTTCTGGAACCGACCAGCATGACAAAGGCTTCTTAGTTGTTGAAAGGTGTTTGACCTTGACTTCAAAACTCAGTTGGCAATTTTTGGTGCGGAGTTCCCCTTTTTTGGTCTTGGCGAAAACGCGTTGCATGCTTGGGAAGGTGTCAAACCTCCTCCTCAGTTGCGACAAATTTTCCACAGATTCCCGTTCAAACCGGGTGTCTGTCCTGACCAGACTTTTCCCTCAAAGGGATGTGACATTTGTATCAAAGGTCTTCATGAGCAAAGTCCAGTTGCGTTTCAGCGGAACACTCACCATTTCCGTCCGTCTTGCATATCTGTACTGTTTGCTCCGTGATTTATTTTGAGCCCAATGGAACCGTTCTGCCCTCCCTCAGCTCCTCCCAGCATGCCTAATGCTCCCGTGGTGGCCGACAAGACCAAGCACAATGTCACTCTGACCTGGAAGCCACCGGAGAAGGATGGCGGAAGCCCCATCAAGGGCTACATTGTTCAGATCCAGGACGAGGGCAAATCAGATTGGGTGAGGGTGAACGAAGAGCCGCACCCCACCACCGATTTCACCGTGCCCAACCTACGTGAGCTCAAGCGCTACCGCTTCAGAATCATTGCAGTCAACGACATCGGCGAGTCGGACCCCAGCCCCCGCACTGGCGAGGTCTTGATTGAAGACGTTCAGCGTAAGTGTTCGATCCTGGCAAGAGCACGTGGAAATGAGGCGCTTGTCACTGATGTTCCTCATCCGGCGCTATTTCAGTCCCGCCCTCCATCACCATTGACATCTTGGTGGATGATCTTCTCTACATTCGTGCCGGAGATCCCATCAAGATCCCAGCCACCATCAAAGGTCGTCCTGTGCCCAAGGTTACATGGGACTTTGATGGCAAAGCCAAGTCTCACAAGAAGAACAAATTGCACACTCTTCCCGTGGACTCGGAGGTGACTTCTTTTGGCCATACAAAGCAGACGTGAGAAAATGCTCCATTCCTAAGCTCAACGCACTCTTGTGTCTCCTCAGGTCGAGTCCACAGACACCACGTCTGTCGTGAGCATCCCCATTAGTTTGCGGACCCACTCTGGACGCTACACCATCACGGCCAAGAACAAGTCTGGACAGAAACACGTCAATGTCAGAGTCAACGTCCTCGGTGCGTCTTGAACTCCACTGGATGCGAGGCGCTTGCTTTGTTTTTAGTTGGGCGTCTGTTTGTATGGCTAACGAGTTACTTCGTTATTTCAGATGTTCCGGGACCTCCGAAAGATCTGAAGGTGACCGACATCACCCGGTCAACCATGAGGCTGATCTGGAAGCTGCCTGACAATGACGGTGGAGAGAGAATCAAAAGCTACTACATTGAGAAGAAATGTGTCACTGACAAGGCCTGGACGAAGGTAGAGCCGGTGAAGGATGGACAAACTGTCAGGCGAACAGACGGACAGACAGACAAACAGACAGAGAAAGAAAGACATACAGACAGAGACAGACACAAAGACAGACACACAGACGGACACACAGACAGACACGCAGATAGACGCACAGACACACATGAGGAAGTGACGACGGTGCCTTTGATTGTTGCTCAGGTGAATGCGGCCTGCGCCAGTCAAGCCTTTGTGGTCCCGGGCCTCCTGGAAGGACAGGACTACCTGTTCAGAGTGCGAGCCGAGAACCGGCTGGGCTTTGGTCCGTTCACCGTCACCACTGATCCTGTCCGAGCCAGCGACCCCATCTGTGAGCCCACGCTGACGTTTTTCCATGCAAATGTTACCCCGAGAGTTTATACGCACCATGTTTTTCGGGTGCCTCTGAAATGGGCGTTGAAGCTCGCTGTCTGTCCACACCTGCAGACCCGCCGGACCCGCCTACTAAGCTGAAAGTCAACTTGGTGACCAAGAACACGGTGACCCTGAGCTGGGAGCCTCCCAAGAACGATGGAGGCTCTCCTGTCAAACATTACGTGGTGGAGCGCTTGAGCTGGGACACCAGCGGCAAGGAGAAGGAAACCTGGAAGCAGTGCAACAAGCGAGACGTGGAGGAGCTCAGCTTCGTGGTGGAGGACCTGAACGAGGTCAGTCCCGAGGCGCCTTCCTTCCTTCCCTGTAGCATAGGTCCACTGCCGCCAGCGTGGCGTGACCGCTGATTTTTTTTTCTTCAGGGTGGAGAGTACGAGTTCCGAGTGAAAGCCGTGAACGCGGCCGGACCCAGTCGACCCTCAGCCACTGCTGGACCGCTCTTCATCAAGGATCAGACCTGTGAGTTGGACAAGCCTCAACTTAATGTTATCTTGAGACAAACCAACAGCAACGTTATCCCGCTGTTGGCTGGCCAGTCCGAGAAGGAACTGTCAGCATTCGCGCTATTGCGTGAGCGCTGACTGTTGTCAAACGTTGCGCTCTGAGTACCAACCGATGGCCAACATTCAAATACAGTCACGCAGTAGGCCCATGTGTTCAACCCAAATGAATGTTTTGTACACCTAAAGCACAGCAACATGAGCTAGTGGCTGTGGTGGTTACAGTAAATGCAGGAGCAATGGCGGCATGCATCTCAGACACTCCCACTATGCTGCCTGAGCTGGTCACGACGTATTTGACGTGCGTGTTTGACCCCGTTTCAGGCCCGCCTGCCATTGAGCTGCGGGAGGTGCTGGAGGGTGAGGAGGGCTGCGATGTCAGCCTGCCGGCCAAGGTCAGTGGCTGTCCTTTCCCCAGCCTCTCGTGGCAAAAGGCCAGCCCGGCAGCGCCCGAGCAGAAGGTGGCCGTGCGCTACGACCAGCGCGTGGCCAAGCTGGTGACGCACGACAAGTGCACGCTGCTGCTGCAGAGGGCCACCCGTGACGACAGCGCCCTCTACAGCCTGACTGCCAGCAACGCCCTGGGCACTGTCACCAAGGACGTCAAACTCTTGGTCTATGGTGAGCATGAATTCACCTACATTTGGTTCCTGGTAGTAAGGCTCAAAATTCAGTGTAGTGGAAAGCAGCACTTTTTGGGCTTTACCATTCAGTAAAGTGGGGGACAAAAAAGTCAACTCATTCCAACTTGAAAATATTGACCACTTTAGTCTTGACATCACTTTCACAATAAGCTGCTCCAAATACGATGTCACCAACAAATCCCACGAGGTTCACGAATAACATTTAGCAGCATCATCAAATCCCAGCTCTCTTAACAAGACTTGGTGTGACCTCCACAGGACCTCCCGGCCCACCCGTTGGACCCATGAAGTTCACCGAGGTGTTTGCGGAGAGGATCGGCCTGGCCTGGAAGCCGCCCCTGGACGACGGCGGCTCCAAAATCACCAACTACGTTGTGGAGAAGCGCGAGGACAACCGCAAGTCTTGGGTGCATGTGTCCAACGAGCCCAAGGACTGCGCCTACCTGGTGACCCGGCTCACGGAGAACCACGATTACGAGTTCAGAATCATGGCGCAGAACAAGTTTGGAGTCGGGCCTCCGCTACTCAGCGAGCCTGAAAAAGCCAGGAACCTCTTCAGTGAGTGCCACACGCAAACCTCTCTCCCTGGGTTCCAAAGCCCAGGCTTCAAATGTTTCATGTATGCTCACGCCCGCTCCAATTCTGTTCCGGCATAGCTGTTCCAGGCCAATGTGAGAAGCCCACCGTGACCAACGTGTGTCTGGAGTCCATGACGGTGAACTGGGAGGAGCCCAAATACGACGGTGGCTCGCCGGTCACTGGCTACTTCATCGAGAAAAAGGAGACCACCAGCAAGCGCTGGGCTCGCGTCAACCGGCAGCCCATCCGGGCGCTGCCCCTGGGAAACAACTGGGACGTCACCGGCCTGCTGGAGGGTGCCATGTACCAGTTCCGAGTCAGTGCCGCTAACGCCGCCGGTTGCGGACTACCCAGCCTACCCTCAGACCCTGTTCTCTGTAGGGACCCCATCAGTAAGTCATCTGTGACTAGTTTTCATGACTTCCCTAATGTCCGCAAAATGACTTAGGCCAACTGTTTGTGCAACGCGCAGAGCCCCCTGGCCCGCCCACTCCAAAGGTGATGGACTGGACCAGGTCAACGGTGGAGCTGGAATGGCTTCCCCCCCTGGTGGACGGAGGCTCCAAGGTTACCGGCTACATTGTGGAATTCAAGGAGGTGTGCAAGGAAGAGGAGGAGAAGAAGGCTCAGAGGAAGTTGATTCTACTGAGCAGCGCAGACGATGACAAGGAACCGGAGAGCTGGGAGAAGGTAAACTGTGTCACTCACACCACACGCTGTAGTCCCGGGAAAGTTGACTCTCCCCAACTGGTTAACGTGTCCTTCATTCCCACGTTGCCCTGTCTTCAGGCCAAGGACTCAGAGATCAGAGGAACCAAGTTTGTGGTAGCCGGTCTCAAAGAAGGTGGTTTGTACCGCTTCAGAGTCCGAGCCGTCAACGCCGCCGGGGTCGGTGAACCGGGAAACGTTTCGGAGCTGATCGAAGCCAGAGACAGGACAAGTAAGAACAGCACTACTTTGAATTACATGGGCTCCGGTTCAAAAGTTGGACAAATTACCAGCCATTGCTGGGTTGATTGTTTTTGGTTTTTTGCCTTGTTTTTGCTCAATTTCAAATCAGGAGCGCGTTTTAGACACGTCACTATTAGAACTGGAGTAATTGCACTTTCTGACGTTCATTGAACGCAGCTGCCAGTCATAGCCAAAACCCTCGCAGCGAGCTGCTGTAGGCCGCAACTCACGCCCAGGCCCTCACACGTAGACAACTCCTGAGGCCGCTCACTAGGCCACGCCCATTAAGGGCACGCATTCAACACTAATTACACAAATGCGCGCGTTAGTGGCGTGGCGTGTACGCGCACGTTTTTGAACACCTGTCAATTCAGGGAAAGGCACAAAAGTAAATGAAATTATGAGCAAATGAAACTCTTAAATCAAGCTACCAGCATCTGTCTACTTGCTGTGATTCCATGAGAGCTGCTAGCTAGCTGGAAACCTCAGTGTGGTGTTTCTCATCAAGCCTCCGCTCTTCCTTCAGTTGCGCCCGAAATGGACCTGGACGCCTCCGTCAAGGAGAAAATCGTGGTCCACGCCGGTGGGACCATCCGCATCATCGCCTACGTGTCCGGCAAACCGGCACCGCACATCAGCTGGTGCCGAGATGACGGCGAGGTGCCCAAGGAGGCCGCGGTGGAGACCACGGGGATCTCCAATTCGCTGGTCATCAAAAACTGCAAACGCCAGCACCAGGGCATCTACACGCTCTGCGCAAAGAATGAAGGTGGCGAGAGGAAGAAGGCGGTCATCGTGGAGGTCTTGGGTGAGTTCCAAGGCTCCCGAAGACTACTGCCGTGACTTGGTCTCCTGAGAGTCCTTGTCAAGATTTTCTCCAGTTTGGCTGTCCGCAACTCATTTTTAGGAGTCACTAATATTCCTTACTTATATTCCTATGGCTACCCGTTGGAACCCCCAACTTCTTCTCGTGAGTTTCAGAGCATCCGCAGCTCGTGTTCATGACTTGCCGACTGTTCTGATTTCTTACGTGTGACATTTTTAACGATCGTCCACAGCAAGTTACCACGAGTTGCCGACCATCTGTAGCCCCAGTGTTCATGGCTTGCCAACCATCTGTGTCTTTTGTCCATGTGTTTTGGAGTGTCCACACCTAGTTTTCATGAGTTTGCATCTCTGGCCTCCAGACGTTCCCGGACCAGTCGGCCTCCCCTTTGCCGGTGAGAACCTGACCAACGACTCGTGCAAACTGAGCTGGTATACCCCCGAAGACGACGGCGGCTCGGCCATCACCAACTACATCATCGAGAAGCGGGAGTCGGACCGCATGGGCTGGACTTCGGTCACTTACACGGTGACCAGGAACAACGCCGTGGTGCAAGGACTGCTGAACGGGAAAGGCTATTTCTTCAGGATCGCCGCCGAGAACATCATCGGCATGGGCCCCTTTGTGGAGACAGACAAAGTCGTGCTCATCAAAGACCCCATCTGTAAGATTTGTTTGTTTGCGTGGATGAAAACGCCATCTTGTCCCATCCAGACGTACACGTGACATCATGGTCAATGACGCTGTGGCTGTAGTAAAGTTTTGGCAAACTGCAAAGGACAACTCTTGTCTCCCATAGCCGTACCCGAGCGTCCGGAGGACCTGGTCGTCACGGCCGTCACCAAAGACTCCATCTCGGTAGCCTGGAAGCCGCCCAAGTACGACGGGGGCGCCCAAGTGACCAGCTACGTCCTTGAGTGTCGCATGATCGGCCGAGACAACTTTGTCCACGTGGGAGGTGACAAGAAGCTGATGGACAGAAAGTTCACCCTGAGCGGACTCAAGGAGGGCTCCAGCCACGAGTTCAGAGTGGCTGCCGTCAACGTAGTGGGACAAGGCAAATTTTCCTTTGCCACCAAACCCATTCAGTGCAAGGATGAGCTGGGTGAGCCATGTGATGCGCAAGGCTGCTTTTTTCAAGGAGAACATATCAGGGAAGCGCGGGGCACACAAATAGCCAGCGGCCTCGAGTCGACCTTTTCTGCTTTTTCCATCCACCAGAACCTCCGAGTCTGGACCTGGACTTCCGAGACAAGATGACGGTGAAGGCGGGAGACAGCTGCACGCTGTCGGGACGCTACGGCGGCAAGCCAAGGCCCAGCGTCACCTGGACCAAGAACGAAGAGGAGCTGAAGCCCGATGCGGACCTAGCCGTCCACTGCGGCGACACGCAACTCAGTCTGGACATTGGCAAGGCCCGGAGAGACCACAGCGGATGCTACTGCGTTAGCGTGGACAATGCGGCGGGCAAGCGAAGCGGAATCTGCGCCGTCACCGTCGTCGGTGAGTTGCACACCGGGCAAGCGCTTTAATAGTCCTGCTCACACTGCACTACGCTCATCCTCCATCTCCTATGTTGCCAGCCCAAAGACTTTGGAATTTTTTCAGAAAATAATAAAACTATAACCTCTGAACGCTTCCTCCCTCCCGCCAGACCGACCTCAGCCTCCCGAGGGCCCTGTCATCTTTGAGGAGGTCTACAGAGACCACATGCTCATTTCCTGGAAACCTCCCCTGGACGACGGTGGCTGCGCCATCTCCAACTACGTCATTGAGAAGCGAGACACCAACCGAGACTTGTGGATGCCCGTCAGCGCGTCCTGCACAAGGACCGCCTGCAGGGTCCGCACCTTGACCTAACCTGGCCGAGCTTGCTCTCAGCGCCATGTGTAATTGTCCCCTTTTGCCCATTCAGGTGCCAAAACTGATTGAGGGTCGCGAGTACATCGTCCGAATCATGGCCCAGAACATCTATGGCATCAGCGACCCGCTGCTGTCCACCGAGGTCAAGGCCAGAGATGTGTTCCGTAAGTAATGTCGGGCTTTGGGCCGGGGGAAAACGAGGTGAAGTCACGCTCATTGAAATACAACAACATCCAATCAATGGGTGGTGTTACGAGACGAGAAACACTCGACGATGAAACTGAGTAAAAAAAAATTTTACTTTACATTTGAGCAAAATGGTGCTTTTGTCAAAGTGAAGAAGTGTATCTCCTACAAAATCCTGAAATCGGATCATTGATGCAAGTGCGTTGTGTGTTTGTGCCGCAGGGGTGCCCGACGCACCCAAGCAGCCCACCGTCAAGGCTGTGTACCAGGACCGCGCCCTGGTTTGCTGGGAGCCTCCGGCAGATGGAGGCAAGCCAATCAACGGATACATTGTGGAGAGGAAGGAGACAATGGCCAACAGGTACCAAGGCACTCCATGGCCACTCAAGTTGAATGAAGGCGACTTTTAGGCTGCTCTCACCTATCGTCCTACAATACTGCTTTGATTTCTTCCGGCGCCCTTGTTTGCTGCACTCCAGAGTGCCTTGTTTCACCAAAAGCTTTAAATGTTCATGTTTTTGTTCGGCAGATGGGTCCGCTGCAACACAGAAAAGATCCATCCCATGGTGGAGTACATGGTCCCGGACCTGCTCAAGGGTTGCGAGTATGAATTCCGAGTTCGCGCGGAGAACATGGTGGGCGTGGGTGACCCCAGTCCGCCGTCCAAGCCCGTCTTCGCCAAAGATCCCATCGGTGAGGCACGGAAAAGGCTCAGCAACCTCAAACGTGCAAAGTCAAAGTCAGCTTTATTGTCAATTTCTTCACATGCTAAGACACAAAAAGAGATAGAAATTGCGTTTCCCACTATCCCACGGTGACAAGACATTACAAAACATCCAAGAAAACAATACAAAAAGTAAAAATAAGAAGGCACATACAATGAATAAACAAGAGCGATGAATAAATAATAAATAAATAAATAAATAAATAAATAAGAGGAGCAAAAATGGAGCAAGTGTGCATACAGCAGACAGTCAGAATATAGCGCGAGAGTAGTGCAAGGCAGCCAACGTGGCCCAAAAGGTCAGGACGTTATGCAGCCGAGAGTTCAGGATCCTAACAGCCTGGAGTATGAAGCTGTTGGTGAGTCTTGTGGTGCGGGAGCGCAGGCTTCTGTACCACTTCCCAGAGGGCAGCAGATCAAACAAAGTGTGAGCGGCGTGACTCACATCACATGCAATCGTGGTCGCCTTGGGGGTGAGATGGGAGGTGTAAATGTCCTTCAGGGAGGGGAGTGAAGCCACAATAATCCTACCAGGTGTGATTATTGCAAAGTCATGAGATTGCGTTCATCTGCCTAGGCTTTTGAGCAACAACAACCACAAAATATATTTGGTTGTGTTGCAAGAGCACCATAATTTTCACATTTCAAGGTGCCTCGTAAAACAATGACCAAACTAAGGCAATGAAATTCCCATTTTCTAAAAGTAACAGAACACCTTAAGAGCCAGGCAGGTTGCCGAGCTGCCATCGAATTTGAGCTCGAGGCCGTCTGCTCCTGGCCAGAATATCGCCGTCAACGTTGGATTACACGTCACTCGCCAACCGCTCTTTTCCGCAGTCAAGCCGAGCCCACCGCAGAATCTCAGAGCCGTGGACCACACCAAGGAGTCTGTGACTCTGACCTGGGAGCCACCCGCCGACACTGGCCGAGGCAAGATCTTCGGCTACCTGCTGGAGTTCCAGAAAGCTGGCGAGGAGGAGTGGCAGAAGGTCAGCTGCTTGTTGCTTTGTACGCACGCACACTGTCCGGAAGAGCAGGAAAAAATGTTGGACTGATTAGAGTAGTTGGGGATTTTTAATGACAGCTCCATGTTAGTTTGGTTTGGTTACTTCTAAATGGTTTGTAGAGTGGCTTTGTTAGGTTGTCATTTCCAACCACCGCTCCACATCTTGCCTCCATCCTCCTCCAGGTGAACCACACTCCGGATTCTTGCCAGGGGACCAAGTTCAAGGTCGTGGGCCTGGAGGATGGCGCCCTCTACCGTTTCAGAGTGAAGGCTGTCAACGCTGCCGGGGAGTCTGACCCCGCTCATATCAAAGAACCGGTCAGAGTGATGGATCGACTCGGTGAGCGATTCGAACGTGGCCTAAAAATGTCCTACTGTGGTCCAGCGACTCAGGTTTGTGTTTGCTGCTCATAACATTAGAAGCGCCAGAGTTGATTCTGGATGCCGGTATGACCCGGGAGGTCAAGGCCCTGGTCGGCACTCACATCACTCTCATGGCGGCCATCACGGGCATCCCCTTCCCCTCCGTGGTCTGGAAGAAGAACGACGCCGACTTGCCCACCAGGGCTGACATTGAGACCAAACAAGAGGGCACCAAGCTGGAGATGAGGTTCTGCAACCGCGGCGACTGTGGAGACTACACGCTCACGGTCGAAAACCCTGCCGGCTCCAAGACCGTCACATGCACCGTCTTGGTCTTTGGTAGGAGTTCACCACAAACAGATCCACTCTGAGCCACTTTCTACTCAAATTAGGCTCGAAACCTTGAAAGGCAGACTTAATATAAACTTGCGTCCAACTGTGGAATGTTCCACTTTTCTATGGCTACCTACGTCAACTTCACGGCTCAAACTCTTCCAACAGCAAGTTATGCAATTAGGTTCTGAAATGTTCAAGCGTTGGACAAAAGTTTAGAGAAGGTCAAAGTAGGTTCACTGGCATTTTCAAGCAAAAGGCCAAACTCGGCGAAAGAAAGTTGTGTGAGTGATGTGAGTTGTCCTCATTATGTGTTCAGACAAACCTGGTCCTGTCCAGCACCTTCGCGTCTCAGATGTCAGGAGCGACTCAGCCAACCTGTCTTGGAAAGACCCGGAGGACAACGGAGGCGCTCGCATCACCAACTTTGTGGTGGAGAAGAAAGACACGGGCTCCACTCAGTGGGTTACCGTGTGCTCCACCTCAAAGAAACGCAGCATGATGCTGAAGCACCTGACGGAGGGACTGGCCTACACCTTCCGAGTTGCGGCCGAGAACCAGTACGGCCGCAGCGAATATGTGGAGACGCCCAAGGCTATCAAAGCCATGAATCCGCTCTGTGAGTAGCGACGCCTTGCATACTGCCGAGCCCCATTCATCAACCGCGGTTGCTCCTCCAACACGCATCCACGGTTGAAGCAAATGCACATAAATAACAACCGCACACACACCGAGTTGGAGCACCGCTGGTCTGAAGGTTGAACATGTTTTTTCCGTAGTCCCTCCTGGTCCTCCCAAAGACCTTCACCACGTGGATGTGGACAAGACAGAGGTGTGGCTTGCCTGGAACTGGCCCGACCGAAACGGCGGGAGTGAGATTACGGGCTTCTTGGTGGAGTATCAAGAAGAAGGAGCGAAAGAGTGGCACGAGTGGCAGACGGTCAGTATCCCGGAGAGTCACGTGACTGGTCTGGAAGAAGGCAAGACCTATCGCTTCAGAGTGAGAGCCGAGAACGCCATTGGCCTCAGCAGACCCGACACCACCCTTCCCATCCTCTGCCAGGAGAAACTGGGTGAGATTATGAGCTCGGGGGTAGATTAGGGAGGGAGGGAGGGAGGGAGGGAGGGAGGAGGGAGACCCGCAGGCTGACAGTAGAGGCAGCAGAAGAGTAAGCTCTTAAAAGAGCTGGAGTGTGTGACATGTCAAAGGTGTCAGACCACAGACCCATGTTTCATTACAACACAGCTCAAACGCTTTTGGAAACAGGAATAGAAGTGATCAGCCCAAAATATGCATAGTTTCAAAGAGGGAGCTAGTTTTCACTCCGCCCACGTGTCGTCTGTCAACAGTGCCTCCGATCCTCGAGGTGGATGTCAAGCTGACTGACGGCATCATCGTGAAGGCGGGCACCACCATCAGGCTGCCCGCCATCATGAGAGGAACGCCAGTCCCGACTGCCAAATGGTCCATCGAAGGAGAGGAGATCACCAGCGGTGGCAAGATCAAGATTGACACCGACAACTTCTCCACCGTTCTCAGCATCAACGAGTGCACCAGAAATCACACGGGCACCTACCTACTCACCGTGTCCAACCTCGCCGGCACCAAGACGGCGGCTCTGAACGTCACCGTTCTGGACGTCCCGGCGGCGCCCATCGGACCCGTCAACATCCTGGAGGTGTCCCCCGACGCCATGACCATCGAGTGGCGTCCTCCCAAGGATGACGGCGGCAGCCCCGTCACCAACTACATCGTGGAGAAGAAAGATTCCAACAAGGAGACCTGGGGAGGGGTTAGCTCTGGCAGCCTGGCCACCAAGCTCAGGATTGTGCGCCTGCAAAAGGGCATCGAGTACATGGTCCGCATTCGCGCCGAGAACAAGATGGGCATCGGGGCGCCCTTGGAGAGCAAGCCTACCATCGCCGAGCATTCTTTCATGCCGCCAAGTCCGCCTGGTAAGCCGCTGCCACATGACATCTCAGAGGACGCCGTCACGGTCGGATGGACCATGCCCTTGTCTGACGGTGGCAGTCCGATCACCGGTTACCTCATTGAACGCAGACATAAAGGAGGGAAATGGATCCGCGTGAACAGGACACCCTGCAAGGACCTCCGCTACCGAGTCCTGGGCTTGTTTGTAGGGAACGAGTACGAATTCAGAGTATTTGCAGAGAATAGTGCTGGCTATAGTGGACCCTCACCCATCTCTGATCTTTGCAAGCCCTGCAGGCAAATCACAGTCCCGAGTGCTCCGATCAACCCCAAAGTCAAAGATCACAGCAAATCAACGGCCGACTTGGTGTGGACCAAACCCACCAAAGATGGAGGCAGTCCCATTCTGGGCTACACTGTGGAAATGATGAAGGCCGACGGCGACTGGAAGAAAGTCAACGTGGACGACTTCATCAAGTTGTGCGTATATACAGTCAAGGGGCTCGAGCAGGGTGCCACCTACAGATTCAGAGTGTTTGCCTCAAATATGATTGGTGACGGTGAAGCCAGCGAAGTTCCAGAGTCAGTCACGGCTCAAGACATTCTGATCCCACCGGAGATCGAAATGGACGCCACGTGTCGCGAGCGTGTCACCGTGCGCGTTGGACACAACGTCAACATTGTCGGCTATATCAAGGCCCGTCCGGAGCCTGAAGTGCTGTGGTCCAAGGGAGAGACTATTCTGGAGAACAGCAAACGTGTAACTCTGATCCAGAACCTACCTGTGGTCCAACTGAAGATCAAAGAGGCCACCAGAGCTGACCATGGTAAATATACCCTGAAGGCCTCAAATGTGGGCGGAGAGGCCACCTGCTGCATCACTGTCAATGTTCTGGACCGTCCCGGCCATTGCCAGAATCTCCATACCACCTACGTCACCAAGGATTCCTGCATGATCAACTGGGATGCTCCAAAAGACAACGGTGGCTCTGAAATCACCAACTACATTGTGGAGTGCCGAGAGCCCAGCATCAGCATGTGGTCTATGATCTCTTCCCATTGCACCAACCGCAAGATCAAGACCAAGCTGATGGAGGGCCACCAGTACCTGTTCCGTGTCTGTGCCGAAAACAAGATGGGACCCGGGCCCTGTGTGGAGACCAAGGTCCCCGTGCTAGCCATCGACCCCATTGAAAAACCAGGCGAGCCCGAGAACTTCAGGGTGACAGACATTGGCAAGAGCTACGTCTATCTGAGGTGGAGGAGGCCTGACTATGATGGCGGCAGCCCCAACCTCTCTTACAACCTGGAGTGCAAAGTCAAAGATGCACAGGAATGGGAAAAACTCAACACGGGCGTCCTAACCAACACTTTCTTTTTGGCAGACAAGTGTGTCGAAAATCAGACGTACACGTTCAGGTGAGTCAAACGACTTGCCCTGGCGGCTTATCAAACAAATGTTTCAAACAAGTGTGAAAAGTAAATGCATTTTCTTCTGGCGCTAAGCTGCCATGAATGCCTAAAGCACAAAATTTTTTTTTTACCAGGGTGCAAAGCGTCAATGAAGGAGGAGAGAGCAGCTGGGTGAAATTGGCCGATATTCTAGTGCGTGAAGAGATCCAGAAACCGGTCCTCGACCTGAAGCTTTCCGGAACATTGACGGTGAAGGCCGGAGAGTCGGTCAGAATGGAAGCTTCCTTGAGAGGAAAGCCCCACCCTGAAGTCAAGTGGATCAAGGACAAGGCAACCGGAGACAACCCCAGAATCAGCTATGAGACCGGCTCTGACTACTCCAAGTTCCTTTTGACCAAGTCCCGACGCACTGACTCCGGGAAGTACATCGTCACCGCCACCAACCTGGCCGGAACCTTCACGGCGTACGCTAGCGTGAACGTCCTGGACGTCCCCGGAGCCGTCAGGAACCTACGAGTCACTGGCATTGGAGCAGACAAGTGCAGAGTCATTTGGGATGCGCCTGAGGATGACGGAGGCTGCGAGGTGGACAGCTACATCTTGGAAAAGTGCGAGACCAGGAGGATGGTGTGGTCCACGTATTCTGCCTCGGTCGTCACGGCGTACTGCAACGTGACGCGTCTGGTGGAGGGCAACGAGTATATCTTCCGAGTGCGGGCCGAAAACAAGATGGGAACTGGGCCTGCTGTGGAGAGCAAGCCTGTCACGGTCCGGACTCAGTTCAACAGACCCGGACCGCCCGACGCCCCTGAGGTCACTAAGGTCGGTTCTGAACACTCACGGTGGGCAGTAGTGGATTCATATTTAGAAAGTACAGATGTTGATTTTTCAAATCTAGGAGAGTAAAAGTAAAAGAAGAAATCTCCCAAAAATAGTAAATACTCTGAACAGCCAAAACGATGATCCTATTGGTGTCATGCAGATAAGCAAAGAGGAGATGACAGTGGTCTGGACTCCTCCCGAGAATGATGGAGGAAAATCCATCACGGGCTACATCCTGGAGAGGAAGGAAAAAAGAGCGGTACGCTGGGTGCCGTGCACCAAGAGTCCAATCCCCGAGAGACGCATGAGAGTGACCAACCTGATCCCCAACCACGAGTATCAGTTCAGAGTCAAGGCTGAGAATGAGGTCGGTCTGGGAGATCCCAGCAAACCCTGCAGACCTGTCACGGCCAAAGATCCCATCGGTGAGTTTACTTTGATCGGACTGAATCCTGTTGGTGTGTCCTCCAGAACAGCGGCACTTATTCATTTTGCTTTGTTCATCCCCAGAACCTCCTGGGCCACCCGCAGGCCTGAAGGTGTCAGACAGCACCAAGACCTCCATCACCCTTTCATGGTCTAAACCCGTGTACGACGGGGGTGCGCCAATCATCGGCTACAGTCTGGACATGAGACTGAAGAGTGAGGCGGACCCCGAAAAGCCCGCCGAAGGCTGGAAGAGGATCGACACCCACGGCCCACTGGTCCTTAAAGAGTTTACCATTGGACAGCTGGATGAGAAACAGGAATACGAGTTTAAGGTGTCCGCCCAAAACCAGGTGGGCTGGGGACGTCACGCCTACTTAAAGGAACCTGTCTTCCCCAAGGAGATCCTGGGTAAGAACCTGAACTTGGTTGACTCGGTTGTCATCATTTTTGCGAGCTTGTGTACCCTGTCCAGAACATGAAGCGGTCTAACCTTGAGTCTGTTTTTCACCGGCAACAGAGGCTCCCGAGATTGACCTGGACGCAAGTTTGAGGAAAGGTCTTTCGGTCCGGGCTGGCTGTCCCATTCGACTTTTTGCGATTGTCAGAGGACGCCCCTTCCCGAAGGTCACCTGGAAGCGCGTGGGGGTGGACAACGTGGTTCGCAGAGGTCACGTAGACCAAGTGGACACCATGTCCTTCCTTGTCATCCCTGAAAGCACCAGAGAAGATTCTGGAAAATACTCACTTACTCTGTCCAACTCTGCCGGAGAGAAGGCTGTCTTCGTTCGTGTCAAAGTCCTCGGTAAGAAAGCGTCACAACCTTTTCAGTAGACTGTGCAAATTACGTACAGTCAAACGCGGGCTCACAAATTTCAACTTCTAAATGCCATTCAACACCTGAAGCAATAGGCCAAATAGAATTTTACTCCAATCCCACAGCAAAGTTAGCTTTTTAGGTGACCCCCTTGTGCATGTAGTGGGTGAAGCGGAGGGCTGGTGAAGCAGGTTTAGCTTGAAAACCGTATTTGGAAGAGTGTGAGCTGATTTGCAAATGTGTAATCCGTCTTCTGTTAGACACTCCTGGTCCCGTCGGTGGTCTAGAGGCGACCGACGTTACCAAAACCACAGCGCAGCTTTCCTGGTTGCCGCCGGAGAACGACGGCGGAAGCGCCATCCTCCACTACATTGTGGAAAAACGGGAGGTGGACAGAAAGACCTGGACCAAGTGCACAGAGGACCTGAAGAAGACCAGCTTCAAGGTGACCAACATGGCCCCTGGCATCGAGTACTATTTCCGGGTGGTGGCGGTCAACAAGTATGGAATCGGAGTACCTCAGGACTCGCCCAAGTCTTACCTGGCCAAGGACCCCATCAGTGAGTATTGCGATCATCCAATGATCCTTTGTACTCGTGTTCCGTACACAAGCTATTGATACCCATTTTCAATGACTCGTGGGCACGACGTACACAGTTATCCCCGCCACTGTAGCAACACCTCGCAAACGATATGAAGCAGATAAAAATAAGGTCCTGCACATACTTCGAAGTTTGTATGTGATCAATTCTCTTCTTTTCCTTTCATCTCGTGTATGTATAATCAAGCCTTGAGATATTAGTAAAAAAAAAAAAAAAAAAGTGTTGCAATTCTTTTGATTATAGAAAAAAGTGTCTCATACATTAGTAAAGATGTCACTTAACGCAGCGTGTAAGTACTTTCCATCTGCTGCTGGTTGTGGCTAAGACCTGCTATGCTTCTCAGGTGAGCCAGATCCGCCCAAGAAGATGGAGGTTTTGGAGATGACGAGGAACAGCGCCACACTGGGCTGGCTGAAGCCTCTCCGAGACGGAGGAGCCAAGATCAATGGCTATGTAGTGGACTATCAGGAGGAGGGGGCACCGCAGGACAGGTGGACACCGTACTCGGTGGTCAAAGACTTAACCATTGTGGTCGTGGGCCTGAAGGAAGGCAAGAAGTACAAGTTCAGGGTGGCGGCCAGGAACTCGGTCGGCGTCAGTCTTGCTCGAGAGGCCGAGGGAGTCTTTGAAGCCAAGGAGCAGCTCAGTGAGTACACCGGCGGCGAGTTCGAGGGCAGGCGTGTCCGAGGGATCGCAAGCAGAGAAATTCATAAGGCGCTTTGACACTACATTGACACAAATTCTCCTTGTTCCCTTCTCCTTTGTCTTCTCCCTCTCTTTGTCATTTTGCCTTGCCACCCAGCAAGTAGGGGAGCAAAGCGCACATCCCGCGTCAATGCGTAATTTTAGCAGGTCATTGTTTGGACACGCCTGTTCTAGGAAGAATTCCAAACACAAAAGTTGTGACAGTGTGCTAACCAATGCCAATTGTCGCTCCCTCAGTGGCTCCCAAGATCATCATGCCAGACACAGTGACTGTCCGAGCGGGACGCAAGATGGTGATCGAGGCTCTGGTGGCTGGTAAGCCGGCTCCCTTCTGCAAGTGGAAGCAGGGCAACGAGGACGTCCTGACATCCGATCGCCTCTCGGTGGTCAAGACGCTCAGCAGCTGCACGCTGATCATCAAGAACGTCACCCGCTCGGACAGCGGCTACTACAGCCTGTCGGCGGAGAACAGCACGGCCAAGACCAGCCAGATCCTCAAAGTCGTAGTCATGGGTCAGTTCAAAACGTAGATGGAGCTGCAACAATTCTTGTCGATGAACTTGTCACTCCTTTTGACACTAAAATAAATCGGCTACGGCAACGGGTGTATTCATAACAATGAGGTGGATCTTTGTGCCGCTGCGCAGACATCCCAGGACCTCCCGAAGCTCCGCTGGAGATCACAGAGCAGGATATTGATGCCTGCACGCTTCTGTGGAACCCTCCTCAGGAGGACGGCGGCAGCAACATCACCAACTACATTGTGGAGAAGTGCGACGTGAGCCAGGGCGACTGGCTCACTGTCTCCTCGTCCTGCACCAAAACCAGCTTCCGGATGACCAAACTGATCACCGGCACCGAGTACATCTTCCGGGTCCGGGCCGAGAACAGGTTCGGCATCTCTGAGCCCACCTACTCCGAGAAAATGATTGCCAGATATCCGTTCGGTGAGTTGATGCCGCTGCCGCTATCCGTGATTCCCAAACGTTCTCAATCTCCTTAAAGATCAGTGAGGCCAAGCGCTCTTCTGGAATAATGTTGATGACAGAGCAGACAAAATCAAAAACAGTTCTTTGCAAAACCAAACAAATTTTTGAAATGGAGACATTGCTAAGCTTTGAGCCGATAATGAAGTTTACGTTTTTTGAATGCACGTGTCAGATCGTCCGGCTTTCATTCGCCCCCCAGATCCTCCCAGTGAGCCAAGGAACCCTCGGGTAAACAAGATCAACAAGGACTTTGTTATCCTGTCCTGGGAGCGTCCCAGTAGCGACGGCGGAAGCCCAATTACAGGATACTGCATCGAGAAGAAGGAGAGGAACAGTTTGCTGTGGGTCAGGGCCAACGAGTCCGTGGTCAAATCCACCCAGTACACCTGCACCGGTCTCATCGAGGGGCTGGAGTACACCTTCAGGGTGTCTGCCATCAACCTGGCCGGACAGGGAAAACCCTGCAAGCAGACCGAATTCGTCACGGCCAGGACAGCTGTTGGTATGGAAAGCTTCCAAGCACATACGACGCTGCCTTGACTTATTCCAAAATACCCAGCAATTTACCCAAATGTGGAGTCAGCATCTTATCCAAATCAAGTGTGTGTATTATACACGGATACGTGGGGAATGAAAAAAATGTTCACGCAAACTTAGATAGTCAAAAAGACTGGACCCCAAGACCTTGGGTCATGTGCATGGATGCGTACAATCTGTTGGTAGAAGCAGAATTGAGGTGCAGAGGTTCGGTTTTTGTGATGCGTATGGTAGGCAAGAAATTAAGATAAGGTCCTGTCAGGCCCAGTCGCCGATACACTCGAGGCCATTCAATCCAGTCGCTCACAAGGCACGGCTCTGAAAGGCACTCATCTGACATATAAGTACACAAAATCAAGGTACCGCTGTATTGTGAAACCAGACCCTCTCGGAGAGCTGAATCCAAATTCCTTTTCACCAGACCCTCCAGGTAAACCCGAGCCCATGGACGTGACCAGGAGTTCCGTGTCGCTAGTGTGGACGCGACCCAAGCACGACGGCGGCAGCAAGCTTATTGGCTACTTTGTGGAGTACTGCAAGTTGCCCGAGGAGAAGTGGAGCCGTTGCAACAGCAACTGCATGAGTGTCCAGACCGAGGACTACGTGGTAAGCGGTCTGGAGGAGGGCCAGCGCTACGTCTTTCGAATCATTGCCAAGACGGCTATTAACGTCAGTCTGCCCTCGGAGCTCTCGGATCCCATCGCCGTCATTGCTGAGAATGGTAAGACTCTACTCCACTCGAGTGGATTTAGTTTAAGGACAACCGCAACAAAGTGCTCTATGTAAATGCAACCTCAATAAAAGTCAAGTTAAAATAACAATGTCGACATAAAACATGAATGTTGAATGAATAGGACACAGAGAGGGCAGAAACTCCAGCTGAGTTCAAAGCCAAGGAATAAAGTTCATCAGGGTCCTGGCACAAGGACACAAATAACCACTATGGTCTTCTTCTTATTCCGTACAGTTCCTCCACGTGTGGAGCTGGGGGTCAACATGAAGAATTTGATTGTGGTGAAAGCTGGGGCAAATGTCTGTCTGGATGCGGAAGTGTTTGGGAAGCCTCTGCCCAAGGTGAGCTGGAAGAGAGACAACGTTCCTCTCCATCCAGCAGAGGGAATGAAGATGACACAGAAGAAACACGTCCACCTGTTGGAGCTCTACTCCGTCACCAAGAAGGAATCCGGAGACTACACTATTCTCGCCGAGAATGCCAGCGGCAGCAAGTATGCGACCATTAAAGTCAAAGTTCTCGGTAAGTTGACTGCGTGCAATTGTAAGGCTACGAGTATTGTCTCGGCATCTCAGCAAGTCCCTAGTTGACAACTATTCTGAGCATATTCAGCATTCAAAATTATTCCGCAACATTTTCTGGGCGCATGGAAAATTAACAGTTGGAACACTGCCTAAGTCTTCAAACCTACACTCCGGTTCTTCCTCACAGACAAACCAGGTCCTCCGGCTTCAGTGAAAATCACCAAAGTGTTTGCAGACCGCGTCAAGCTGCGGTGGGAACCCCCGCTGGCAGACGGCGGTTCTGAAATCACCAACTACATCATCGAGAAGCGGGAAACCAGCAGGGCCAACTGGGCGCTAGTCACCGCCAACATACATGGACACATCACCGACTGCTCGGTTGAAAAACTCATTGAGGGCCACGAATACCAGTTTCGAGTCAGTGCTGAGAACCAGTACGGCGTGGGCGATGCCACCATCACCGAACCGGTCACGGTCAAGAATCCCTACGGTGAGCACACGCTTCCAGATGTCCGCTTTGTTTTCCAACCTGTATATAGACTGCTCCAAGTTCCCCCGTCAGGATCAACTGATTCTGATGTGATCGCTTTGGTTCCCTCAGATGTTCCCGGGCCTTGCGAGGCACCTGTCATCACCAACATCACCAAAGACTCCATGACGGTCAGTTGGAAGGCGCCGGCCAATGACGGGAGAGCCCCCATCCTGGGCTACATGGTGGAGAAGCGCGAAGGCACCGAGTTGACCTGGGCCAAGGTCAACCGGCGGCCAGTGATCGACAGAACCATCAAGGCGAGTCAGCTAACCGAGGGCTCCGAGTACGAGTTCAGGGTCATTGCCATGAACAAAGCCGGTCTGGGGAAACCAAGTGATGCGTCCGGCGCGGCTCTGGCCGTTGATCCCGTCTGTGAGTATCCCTTTGGATGTAAGAGCCTGTGATTGGTTGTCATTCAAATGAAAATATCCAGTACCTCTGAAAAGTGAGCACACCTCTGAGTTTTCTGGGGATTTGATTTGATCCTGTTATGAAAAGAAAACACTGCGGCCACGATGCCCCTATGTAAAGGAGTCAGTCTGACGCCTTAGTATTAAAATAAGTCAACACACAATGTCTGAACCACTGGTGACTAAAGGAACTGAAACTGTCCCAATTTGGCACACTTAGTCCATTTCGCTCCACTGTGTCAGAACAAGAAAATAATGTGAGGGAGGGGTGTGCTCAATTTTGTGAGTTACTGTACTGGTACATTATCAAGTGTCTGGCTCCGTCATCACTCAATGTCTGTATTTGTCAGATCCCCCCGGCCCGCCCGCCTTCCCCAAGGTGGTAGATTCTACCAGGAGGTCCATCAGCCTGAGCTGGACCAAGCCAGCCTACGACGGAGGTTGCGAGATCATCGGTTATCTGGTGGAGTGCAAACTTGCCACTGCAGAAAACTGGACCAGATGCAATGTCCCCAAGAAGCTCCGGGCCACCAAGTTCTTGGTAACAGGCCTGATGGAAGGCACGGAGTACCAGTTTCGAGTATTTGCCGTTAACAAGATTGGCTACAGCGAGCCCAGCGAAGTCCCCGGGAACCACACGGCCAAGGACATTCTCAGTATGTTCTCCTTTTGCATTGTTTTACAGGCAACCGCTGTTTATTTTAGTGGATTTGTCATGTCACATCGCTTTGAGGAAATGAAACAAAGGCAGCTAACCGGCTCACTCAAGTCTCCAAACATTGGCACGTGCTCTAAAATCAGACTTGCCTGAGTAACTGGAATGGTCGCATTAAAAAAAAGAAAAAAAACACATTGCTTCGAACCCTGCGTTTTATAGTGGGTGGCAGTAAAGGCCGAACTGCGACACGATACGCTGACATTGTAACAATGACGTCAAAACTAAACGAGTGAACCTAATGCGATTTGCAGAAATTGTAAGAATGAAATCGAAATTAAACTAGTGAACAAAATGCGCTTCCCACAGTCCCACCAGAAGCCGAGCTAGATGCCGACCTGCGGAAAACATTGGTTCTCCGCGCCGGTGTCACCATGAGGCTCTACGTCCCCCTGAGAGGGAGGCCGGCACCCAAAGTGACGTGGAGCAAGCTGGACGGAAATCTGAAGGACAGAACCGGCGCCCTGATCAAGACATCAGAGTGGGACACCCTGCTCTTAGTTGAAGACATCAACAGATACGACGCTGGCAAATACGTCCTGATGCTGGAGAACAGCAGTGGATCCAAAAGCTACACCATCGTGGTCAAGGTCCTCGGTGAGATAGCCGTCATCTTTGCGGCCTTGAGCGAGTCCCTTAAGTAAGCAGAGAAGGAATCCTTTCATTTTCCCACACCTTTTGTGGATCCTGGGACTTTTGACAGGGGCGACGTTGCAATTCCCATGCCTGCAGTAGTGAGCCAATGCTTATCCCTAACCCTAAGCTATTGGCCAGAGTAGTACCTAGTGGTTGAGGTAAACGAAGCTTGAGTATCTTGCCTTTGTTGATTCCCTTCCTCTGTAGATTCTCCTGGACCACCTCAAAATCTTACTGTGAAGGAGACCTCTCTCAACCACGCCTGTATCACCTGGGACGCCCCGTTGATTGATGGCGGCAGTCCGGTCAAAAACTATATTGTGGAGAAGCGTCTGGCCGAAAGGAAGGCCTGGACTTGTGTGTCAGCTGAGTGTCACAAGATCTCGTACAGGATTCCCAACTTGGAGGCAGGACAAGCCTACTGCTTCAGAGTTCTGGCTGAGAACGCTTACGGCATCGGAGAGGGCTGTGAGACTGCCGGCAGCGTGAGAGCTTCAGGTATGAGAGTACCCGCCCCAATTCTTCTGAGTGTTGTGTATACAATGATTATTGACCGTGAAAAAAAATTCAAATCTTTGTATCCGATCTGCTGTTTCTTACTGCCATGACAGTCTTTCTTATTGTGATACAATTCTTGATGCCGCTCCAGAGCAACCTGGTCCAGTGATGGACTTGAATGCCAAGAAAACCAGCAAAGATTCCATCACGCTAGCCTGGAAAAAGCCCATCAGCGATGGCGGAAGCCACATCAGCGCCTATATTGTGGACCAGAGCGAAGGCGAGAAGTGGAAGCAGATCTCTAAGGGCAAGAACACCTCACTGACTGTTGGGGAGCTCACAGAGGGCCAGCAATACTTGTTAAGAGTCAAGGCACTCAATGAGTCCGGAGAGGGGCCACCCTCTGAGATTGCAGCTGTTGCCAAGGACCAGTTTGGTAAGGACCCGTGATTGCACCTGCTTTCAGGATGTGACACTAAAAGGCTCGGTAACTGTTGCTTCCATTTTCTCAACGTCCCAAATGCTACGCTGCTTTCCAGTACTACCTGACTGCAACCTGAGCTGTCTGCACGACGGTTGCTACGTGGTGAAGGAGGGGACTACCGCCCGCATTAACATCCCCATCTGCGGCGTGCCCTATCCTACCGCCACGTGGAAGAAGGGCGACGTAGCGCTCGGCGATACCGGGCGTATGTGTGTCGAGGCCTCCCAGGGTGTTACCACTCTCCTGATCAGAGACTGCCAGAGAGGAGACGCGGAAATCTACACCGTCAACGTCAGGAACAGCTTGGGCTCCAAGGACTGTAAGCTGCAGCTAAAGGTTGTGGGCAAACCGGGCATCTGCACCGGACCCATCAAGTTTGATGAGATCACAGCTGACGGCATCACACTGGAATGGGGGCCACCCAAAGATGACGGCGGTGCAGAGGTGTCCAACTACATTGTCGAGAAAAGGAGGACGACAGACAACAAGTGGGCCACGGTAGCTTCGGCAATACAAAAAACCACCATGCGAGTCATACGTCTCCACGACGGAGTGGAGTACATTTTTAGAGTGTTTGCTGAGAACAAATACGGAATTGGAGAGCACCTGAGGTCAGACACGGTCATAGCGCAGCATCCTTTCAGTGAGTATCTGAGACTGAAACGAAATCACCTTGCGTGGTTCATTTGGTGTGGGGGGGAAAAAAATCTCTTTTGTTGCCATCCCCAGATGTCCCAGAGGCGCCTGCACCCCCAGACATAATGAGCATTCGCCACGAGTCAGCCATCCTAACCTGGGCCGATCCCAGAGACACGGGCGGCTCCCCAATCACAGGTAACCGAGTGCCGTTGCGGTGTAAAGCTGAAACCTGCAACAAAACGTGGACTGTGATTGCGTGCAGGCTATCATGTGGAGTTTAAGGAGAGGAACAGTCTGATGTGGAAACGAGCCAGCAAGACTCCTCTCAGACTGAAGGAGTGCAGGGTCACGGGTCTGATCGAGGGACTGGAGTACGAATTCAGGGTGATGGCCGTGAACGTGGCCGGTCTCGGGAAGGCCAGCAGACCTACTGAGGCTGTTGTTGCCCTGGATCCCATTGGTGAGTTTTTCAGCTCAGTCAATCAATCAAACTTGATTTACTATGTGGCACTTTGAACACATAAAATGCAGCTCCTACTTGGCGTCTGGCAGAAAAAGACGACAGTGATGTCTTTGTCTTCTGTTAGATCCTCCTGGCAAGCCCGAAGTCATTAATGTCACCAGGTCATCAGTCACTCTTATTTGGACTCCTCCCAAATATGACGGCGGCTACAAACTGACTGGCTACATGGTCGAGAAGTTAGAGGCTGGCGCTAAGGCCTGGATGAAGGCGAACCACGTCAACATTCAAGGCTGCGCCTTCACAGTCACTGACCTGACAGAGGGAGCTCAGTATAAATTCCAAGTCAGGGCCAAGAACTCTGCCGGTGCTATTAGTCTCCCCTCAGAGACGACTGACCTGTTAACGTGCAAGGATGAGTTTGGTAAGTAGATTTTGACTGAAATGGTCCATTTGTTTGCCGTGTTCCAGCTTGCAATGTAACATTTTGCATCCCTTGATTTCTCAGAACCCCCGAGCATCACCATTGACCCAGACATAAAGGACGGCCTAACAGTCCGGGCAGGAGATACAATCATGGTGTCCGCTTCCAAGATTGTCGGCAAACCTCCGCCCACCGCTGTCTGGTCAAAGGCCGGCCGTGAGCTCAAGAACTCCGACATTGTTAGCATCACCGGCACTCCGACCTCCTCCACTGTGGCCATCAAGTACGCCAGCAGGAAAAACACCGGAGAGTACACCATCACTGCCAGTAACCCGTTCGGCATCAAGGAAGAACACGTCAAAGTGAAGGTTCTGGATGTTCCTGGACCTCCGGGCCCCATTGAGGCCAGCAACATCTCTGCTGAAAAGTGCACCCTGACCTGGCTTCCGCCAGAGGAGGACGGAGGCTGCTCTATTAAGTCTTACACCCTTGAGAAGCGAGAGACCAGTCGTCTGCAGTGGACCAAGCTGGCTGAAAATGTCATGGACTGCAGATGCGTTGCCGGCAAACTGATCAAAGGCAACGAGTACATCTTCAGGGTGTCTGCTGTCAACCAATATGGCATTGGAGACGCAAGCCTGTCCGGTCCAATCAAAATGGTCGACAGTTATGGTACGTTCAGTCAGTGTTCTACAGTGTTCTGCTCATCATAACTTGACTCTTTTGGTCCTGTCAGATTTTCATGACTAACAATCACAACCATCTTTGCACTCGTAGGTCCACCAGGTCCACCATCGAGCCCAGAAATTGATAATGTCACCAGGAACTCTGTCACAATTTCATGGAAGAGACCATTGCAGGATGGGGGCAGTGACATCAGGGGGTACCTTGTCGAAAGGAAAGAGAAGCGTGGCATGAGGTGGGTCAGGGCTTCTAAAAGAACGGTCCCAGACCTGCGCTTCAAGGTGCAAGGCCTAAGCGAAGGGGTCGAGTACGAATTCAGAGTGACTGCCGAGAACAAGGCTGGCTTCGGGGAACCCAGTGAGCCTTCGCGTCCGGCCATGACCAAGGACATCGTGTGTACGTAGTTCGAGAGCAATAATCACATTTAGTTTGAGCCACATAATGATGTTGTGTTTTTTTCTTTTCCCTCTTCATCAGATCCACCAGGCCCTCCTTCCAACCCAAGGATTACAGACACCACAAAAACGTCTGCCAAGTTCACCTGGGGCCGACCCCACTACGACGGCGGACTGCCAGTGGATGGATACATTGTGGAGTATAAAAAGGAAGGGCATGATGACTGGGAGACTGAGACAGAGTACCAGCTGAAGGCTACTGTCTATGTGGTTGGAAAACTGCAGAAGGGAGGCAGGTACCAGTTCAGAGTCAGAGCTGTGAACTCAGAGGGGGTTGGCGAACCTGCAGAGGTGGAGAAAGTAACAGAACTTGTGGACCAGGAGTCTGTTCCAGACTTTGAGCTAGACGCTGAACTCCGCAAATCCCTGGTGGTCAGGGCCCGCACGTCAATACGTCTTTTTGTTCCCATCCGAGGTCGTCCTGTCCCAGATGTTACCTGGACCAAAGATGATGTCAATCTGAAACTGCGTGCGCATATTGACACGACCGAGTCTTACACCCTACTGGTCATCCCGGACTGCACTAGATACGATGCCGGAAAGTACAACCTCTGCCTGGAGAACGTGGCCGGAAAGAAGACCGGCTTCATAAATGTTCGGGTCTTGGACACACCGGGGCCCCCAGTTAATCTCAAACCAAGAGAGATTGCTAAAACAAGCATAACCCTTCAGTGGGAGATCCCCATCATTGACGGTGGCTCTAAGATCCACAACTACATCATTGAAAAGAGAGAGGCCACAAAGAAGGCATACACTGTCCTGAGCACTGCCTGGCAGAAGTGCTCCTTCAAATTCACTGACCTGGAGGAGGGCGCTTACTACTACTTCCGCATCTCTGCTGAGAATGACCTTGGCGTTGGCGAGCCCGCTGAAACTGCCGACCCAATCAGGGCCTCTCAGGCCCCTTCGCCACCAGAAAACCTGTACATCACAGATGTTACGGCTGACAGCGCCAGCTTGGCGTGGACCAAGCCTCTTCACGATGGTGGTAGCTTGATCACAGGCTATGTCATTGAGGCCCAGAGGAAGGACACTGAGTATTGGCTCCATGTTGCTGCCATCAAGGCTCTGGACTACACTGTGAGCAATCTGATTGAAGGAGAAGAATATATTTTCCGCATAATGGCAGTCAATGCTTCGGGTAGAAGCGATCCACGTGAGAGCAGACCAGCAATTATTAAGGAGCAGACATCAGCGCCATCGTTTGATCTACGTGGTGTCTACCAGAAGACGGTCATTGCCAAGGCTGGCGACCGCGTTAAGTTAGAGATTCCAGTGCTTGGAAAACCCAAGCCCGTTGTGTCTTGGAAGAAAGGAGACGCTGTTCTCAAAGAGACACAAAGAATCAACACAGAAACCACAGCAACGTCAACCATCCTCAACATTGGCGAGATCAAGAGGACTGATGGAGGCCAGTATTCGATGACAGGAAAGAACATGCTGGGCACAGTGACTGATACAATCACAGTATTAGTCCACGATATTCCAGGTCCACCCACTGGTCCCATAAAGATGGACGAAATCTCGTCCGATTATATCCTCATGTCCTGGGAGGTCCCTGAGAATGACGGAGGTGTTCCCGTCAACAATTACATTGTTGAAATGCGGGAGACCACCGGTACTTCCTGGGTGGAGTTAGCAGCCACTGTCATACGCACCACATTTAAGGCAGCCCGGCTCATCACTGGAACTGAATATCAGTTCCGCGTTAAGGCCCAAAATCGATACGGCATTGGACCGGCCATTGTCTCTGAGCCGGTGGTGGCGACCTATCCGTTTGATGTCCCAGGCCAGCCAGGGCAACCTGCAGTCACGTCTCACAACAAGGACGCAATGACTCTGAGCTGGAACGAGCCAGCTTCGGACGGGGGCAGTGTCATTCTGGGCTACCATGTAGAACGAAAAGAGAGGAACAGCATTCTGTGGCAGCGAATCAGCAAATCTCTCGTGGTAGGGAACATCTTCAAATCAACTGGCCTGGTTGATGGAATTGAATATGAACACCGTGTTATTGCTGAAAACCTGGCCGGTCTCAGCAAACCCAGCAAACCCTCTGACCCATTGCACGCTCTGGATCCGGTGGATCCGCCAGGCAGACCCTTGGCACTGAACATCACCAGACACGAGGTGACTGTTTCCTGGACCAAACCAGAAGCAGATGGAGGATTCCCCATTACCGGCTACACCGTGGAGAGGAGAGAGCTGCCAAACGGGCGCTGGCTCAAAGCCAACTTCAACAACATCCTCGAAACGGTCTACACAGTCAGTGGTCTGATTGAAGACGCAGTTTATGAATTTCGCGTGTTGGCTCGCAATTCAGCAGGAGCTGCGAGCGCACCTTCTCAACCCTCGGAAGCCATCACATGCAGGGATGACATTGAGGAGCCCCGGATCAATGTCGACTCCATTTATAGTAGCAATGTTGTTGTTATGGCCGGAGAGGTGTTTGCACTGGAGGCCAATGTGACGGGTCGGCCCATCCCCTCACTTGTGTGGACCAAGGACGGGAAGGAACTCGAAGATACCGGAAAGTTGGAGATCAAGATGTCTGCTTTCCACACAAGCTTAATCAACAAAGACTCTTTGAGAAGAGATGGCGGTGCGTTCACCCTTACTGCCAGTAACCCTGGCGGCTATGCTAAATTCACTTTCAATGTGAAGGTCCTTGATAGACCAGGACCGCCCGATGCCTTAACGGTTACCGACATTGCTGCGGAGAAGTGTGTCCTCAACTGGCTGCATCCGACTCATGATGGCGGTGCCAAGATTGAATATTTCATCATTCAGAAGCGTGAAACCAGCAGGTTGGCCTGGACAAATGTGGCCACAGATCTACAAGCAAACAGGTTCAAGGTCACCAAGCTTCTGAAGGGCAATGAGTATGTCTTCAGAGTTATGGCTGTAAATAAGTATGGCATTGGAGAGCCGGTGGAGTCCCTGCCTGTCATATGTGCCAATCCCTACGTTCCCAGTGACCCGCCCGGGCAGCCGGAGGTCACGACCATCACCAAAGACTCAATGGTGGTCTGCTGGGAGCGCCCCGAGCATGACGGCGGGAGCAGAATTAACACTTACGTCGTCGAGAGAAGGGATAAGACTGGACTGCGCTGGGTCAAGTGCAACAAAAGGACTGTAACGGACCTTCGGTTTAAGGCCTCTGGCCTCACACCGGGCCACGAGTATGAGTTCAGAGTTTTTGCAGAGAACAATGCCGGACTGAGCCAGCCGAGTCCCTCGAGTCCGTTCTATAAAGCCATGGACACAATATTCCAACCAGGACCCCCAGGGAACCCGAGAGTTCTAGACACGACCAAGTCTTCCATCACTCTTGCATGGAATAAACCCATCTATGATGGTGGTTCTGAAATCACTGGCTACATTGTGGAGACTTGCCTGCCAGAAGAGGATGAATGGACAATTCACACGCCTAAGAAGGGATGGACAGCTACCTCATTCACCATCACTGGGCTGAAAGAGAACCAAGACTACAAGATCAACATCTGTGCCACCAACTGCGAGGGTGTGGGAGAGCCCGCTGCTGTCCCCGGAACTCCAAAAGCTGAGGACAGGTTACTACCTCCTGAAATTGAACTCGAAGCAGATCTCCGTAAGGTGGTCTGCATCCGAGCCTGTGGCACACTCAGACTCTTTGTGCCCATTAAAGGCAGGCCGGCACCTGACGTCAAATGGTCACGAGAGCACGGGGAGTCCCTAGACAAAGCTATCGTTGAGGTCACGTCATCATTCACCGCTCTGCAAGTTGAAAATGTTGACAGGTTTGATGGTGGTAAATACATAGTCACTGTGGAAAATGCCTCGGGAAGTAAGAGTGCTTTTGTCAACGTCAGGGTGCTCGACACCCCTGGGGCACCGCAGAACCTTCTCATCAAGGAGGTTACCAAAGATTCAGTCTCGCTCATTTGGGATGCGCCTTTAATTGACGGCGGCTCCAGAGTCCGTAATTACATTGTCGAGAAACGCGAGTCAACCAGGAAGGCCTACTCCACTGTCAGTTCAAGCTGCCACAAATCCAGCTGGAAAGTTGGAGAACTGGAGGAAGGCAAGATGTACTTCTTCAGAGTTTTGGCTGAGAACGAATATGGCATCGGCCTCCCGGTGGAGACGGTTGACCCCATTAAGGTGTCGGAGAGACCTCTCCCTCCAGGAAAGGTGACTCTCCGCGAGGTTACTGGCACCAGCGTTACACTCACCTGGGAGAAGCCCGACCATGACGGTGGCAGCAGAATCACTGGCTACATTG
Organism: Syngnathus leptorhynchus; assembly: GCF_054491065.1. NCBI lineage: Eukaryota > Metazoa > Chordata > Actinopteri > Syngnathiformes > Syngnathidae > Syngnathus > Syngnathus leptorhynchus. The sequence goes on along the minus strand of NC_141203.1, from coordinate 14,163,763 downwards.
TTGAGATGCAGTCGAGTGATAGCGAAAAGTGGACCCAGGTTATGGCAGTCAAGACCAACGAGGCAGTTGTAACAGGTTTAACGCAGGGAGAGGAGTACATGTTCCGTATCTCAGCAACCAATGAAAAGGGAGTTAGTGATCCACGTTCTCTCAGCATGCCAGTGGTGGCCAAAGATCTGGTTATAGCGCCAACCTTCAAACTGGCTTTTAGCACCTTTAGTGTGCTCGCCGGAGATGATCTGAAGATTGACGTACCTTATGCCGCTTGTCCCAAAGCAACAGCGACGTGGTTCAAAGACGGCGTCGCCCTCAAGGAGACGACGAGAGTTCACGCCGAAAGCACCAACAAGAACCTTTTCCTGGTCATTAAGGAGGCCTGCAGAGATGATGTGGGTGTGTATTCCATCAAACTTAGTAACACAGCAGGAGAGGCGACTGCAGACATAAACGCGGTGGTCCTAGACAAACCAGGCCCTCCGACTGGCCCAATCAAGCTGGATGAAGTCACTGCAGACAGTGTGATCTTGTCCTGGAATCCGCCAGAGTACGACGGTGGCTGTAGCATCAACAATTATGTCGTGGAGAAGAGAGACACGTCGACCACCAACTGGCAGATCGTATCAGCCACGGTAGCCAGAACCACTATAAAAGCTGTACGTCTGAAGACCGGATGTGAGTACCAATTCAGGATCGCCGCAGAGAACCGCTATGGCAAGTCCTCAGCATTGCTATCTGAAAGCATAGTGGCTCAATATCCATTCGACGTACCCGCTTCACCACGTTCCGTGGTTGTCCAGTCAGCCACCAAGGAGAGCATGCTCGTCGTTTGGGATAAACCAAGCAGTGATGGTGGAAGTCAGATCCTGGGCTACCACCTGGAGCTCAAAGAGAAAAACAGTATTCTGTGGGTTAAGCAGAACAAACAGCTTATCCCAGAAACCCGATTCAAAGCGGTTGGCCTGGAAGAGGGTATTGAATACGAGTTTAGAGTTTATGCTGAGAACATTGTCGGCCTAAGTAAAGCAAGCATCGTGAGTGATTTGCAGGTAGCCAGAGACCCTTGTGACAGACCAGGAAGGCCGGAGGCTGTTATCGTAACCAGAAACCAGGTGACCCTCCGATGGGCCAAACCCGAGTATGATGGTGGCATAAAAATCACGGGCTATGTGGTAGAGAAGAAGGAAGGAGCCGGACGCTGGATGAAGGCCAGTTTTGCCAACGTCATCGAGACTTCATTTGTTGTCACGGGTCTCATTGAAGATCAGACTTATGAGTTCCGCGTCATTGCAAAAAATGCAGCTGGTGTGAGCAGTCAACCGTCCGACTCCACCGGAGCCATCACTGCCAAGGATGAGGTGGATCCACCCCAAATTGACTTAGATGCCAAATACTCCCAGGCTGTGGTCGTGAACGCCGGAGAGTCATTCACGCTTGAGGCGGCTTTCTCCGGCAAACCCGTACCCACGGTACAATGGCTGAAGGAGGGTCAAGTCATGAATGAAGCAGCCCGCCTGGAAATCAAGAACACAGACTTTTTAGCCTGCATTGTTGTCAAAGAAGCCATTCGTGTCGATGGGGGCCAATACACGTTGCTGGTGAAGAATGTAGGTGGAGAGAAATCTGTGAACATTCATGTCAAAGTTCTGGACAGGCCAGGTCCGCCAGAGGGCCCAATTTCCATCTACGGTGTAACGAGTGATAAATGCTCCATTTCCTGGAAACCACCTTTGCAAGATGGCGGTAGCGATATCTCACATTACATTGTTGAAAGGAGAGAGACCAGCAGACTGGTTTGGACAGTAGTTGAACTGAAGGTTCAAACCCTGAACCTGAAGATCACCAAGCTTCTCCCCGGTAACGAGTACATCTTTAGAGTGATTGCAGTGAACAAATATGGGGTCGGTGAGCCTCTGGAATCCGAGCCCATGATTGCCAAAAATCCATTTGTCACGCCCGACCCGCCAAGTGAGGTCGAGGTCTCCACGATTACCAAGGACTCCATGGTAGTGACCTGGGAACGGCCGAGTGACGACGGCGGCAGCGCCATCCAAGGTTATGTTGTGGAGAAACGTGACAAGGACGGCGTTAGATGGACCAGGTGCAATAAGCGTAACGTAAGCGAGCTCCGTTTCAGAGTTACCGGTCTTCAAGAAAACCACAGCTATGAATTTAGAGTCTCCGCAGAGAATGCTGCAGGCATCGGAACGCCCAGTCCCCCAACAACATATTACAAAGCCTTGGATCCTATCTTCAAACCAGGCCCGCCAAACAATCCCAAGGTGGTGGACACGTCAAGATCCACCGTTTCCTTGACCTGGGGTAAACCCATCTATGACGGTGGCTGTGAGGTTCAGGCCTACATTGTAGAAGCATGCAACAGCGCATCAGACGAGTGGTTCATATGCACTCCTTCCTCTGGAATCGCACAAACGTACTTCACGGTGACAAAGCTCCTGGAGAAGCACGAGTATCAGTTCAGAGTGTGCGCCATCAACAAAATGGGTGTCGGCGAGCAAGCTGATTTCCCGGGGAAAATCGTTCTGGAAGAAAAGCTCGAAGCTCCAGACCTGGACCTTGATGCCGATATGAGAAAGATGATCAACATCAGAGCCGCAAGCACACTTAGGCTCTTTGTTCCCGTGAGAGGTCGTCCCGCCCCTGAGGTCAAATGGGGCAAGGCTGATGGGGAGATTAAGGAGACAGCCCAAATTGATAACACAGACAGCTACGCATCGCTTGTTATTGAGAACGTGGACCGATTTGACAGTGGCAAATACACACTTACTGCAGAGAACGCCAGCGGAATAAAGTGCGCCTTCATCAGCGTCAGAGTCCTGGACTCGCCGAGCCCTCCAAACAACCTTTTTGTCAAGGAGATCACCAAGGATTCCGTCACCCTGACGTGGGAGCCTCCGCTCATCGATGGTGGCTCAAAGATTAAGCAATACATCGTGGAGAAGCGGGAGAGCACTCGTAAGGTTTACTCCCCAGTCACCGTCTGCAATAAGATGACATGGAAAGTAGAATCTCTGCCAGAGGGCGGAATATTCTTCTTTAGAGTAATGGCTGAGAACGAGTACGGCATCGGTCTGCCTGCCAAAACCATTGAGCCTATTAAGGTATCTGAGAAGCCGCAGCCCCCCGGTAAAGTCAGCGTTGTTGACGTCACGCACAGTAGCGTCACCTTGACGTGGGAGAAGCCCTTACATGATGGCGGCAGCCGGATAAGCCACTACGAAGTTGAACTGGCCCCAATGGACACTGACTCCTGGTCCGTTTGTGCCAGTGGGAAGGCAACCGAGACCCGAGTAAGTAACTTGCTCAAGGGAGAAGAGTATCAGTTCCGAGTGGTGGCTGTCAACGACAAGGGCAGGAGCGACCCCAGGCAACTGGCTCAGTCGGTCATCGCGAAGGATCTTGTGATCGAGCCTGCCGTTCGTCCTAAAGCCAGTAGCTACAGTGTTCAAGTGGGACACGACCTCAAGATGGAAGTGCCAATTGCGGGACATCCAAAGCCGACCATCTCTTGGTCCAAGGATGGAGCCGCCCTCAAGCAGACCACCAGAGTAAACGTCACAGATTCCGCACATCAGACCACACTTACTATAAAGGATGCCACGAGAGAGGACGAAGGCATGTACACCATCACTGTTACCAACGATCTGGGATCCAAGGAAGCCACTGTTGAAGTTATCACTTTAGATAAGCCCGGACCACCGACGGGGCCTGTCAAATTGGATGATGTCAATGCAGAGAGTATCACACTGACATGGGAACCTCCCACTTATACAGGCGGCTGCCAAATATCAAACTATGTTGTCGAAAAACGAGACACAACCACCACCAACTGGGTAGTGGTGTCTGCCACCGTGGCCAGATCGACACTCAAAGTGGGCAATCTGAAGACCGGCGCCGAATATCAATTCCGAATCTATGCTGAGAACAGATATGGCAAGAGTTATGCCATTGACTCGGACCCGGTCGTGGCGCAGTATCCATTCCAAGAGCCCGGGCCACCAGGCACACCATTTGTGTCTTTATACACTAAAGAGTACATGGTCGTGGAGTGGCACAAATCTCCATCTGATGGCGGCAGCACCATCTTGGGCTACCATCTTGAAAGAAAAGAGAAGAACAGCATACTTTGGACCAAGATTAACAAGACTCTCGTCCAAGACTGCAGGTTCAAGTCCACTCCTCTGGAGGAAGGCATTGAGTATGAATACAGGGTCTACGCCGAGAACATTGTCGGCATTGGAAAGTGCAGTAAAGTCTCAGAGGTCTATGTGGCCCGTGATCCGTGTGATCCTCCTGGCTGTCCAGTAGCACTGATTGTGACCAGACACTCAGTGAAGCTCAGGTGGGCTGCCCCGCAATACAACGGCGGAAGTCTAATTATTGGATATGTCGTGGAGAAACGGGATCTTCCTGAAGGCAAGTGGATGAAGGCCAGCTTTGCAAACGTCACAAGCCTTGAATTCACGGTGACCGGCTTGACAGAAAACAGCAAATATGACTTTAGGGTCATTGCAAGGAACGCAGCCGGTGCTGTCAGCAAGCCTTCCGAGAGCACCGGATCCATCACGGCGATAGACGAAGTTAACCCGCCCGGCTGTGAGACGGACGCCATGTACAATCAGACGCTTGTCATCAATGCTGGGGACACATTCCGTTTGGAGGCCAAAGTGGATGGAAAGCCCATTCCCACAGCTCAGTGGTTTAAGGGAGATGTTGAAGTGGAGAACTCAGCCCGAGCGGAGATTAAAAATGAAGACTTTAAGGCTCTTCTAGTTGTGAAGGATGCCATCAGAGTGGACGGCGGCCAATACACACTGGTACTGACCAACGTGGCCGGCAGCAAGACTGTCCCGTTCAGCGTGAAAGTCCTCGACAGACCGGGTCCATCGGAGGGTCCTCTTACTGTCAGCAATGTCACAGAGGAGAAGTGCTCCCTGTCGTGGCTTACACCGAGGCATGACGGCGGCAGCAGCATTTCTCACTACGTCATTCAGAAGAGAGAGACCAGTCGCTTGGCGTGGACTGTGGTCTCCAGTGATTGCGTCGCCACCATGTTCAAGGTCACCAAACTCTTGAAGGGTAACGAATACATCTTCAGGGTCATGGCGGTCAACAAATACGGCGAGGGGGAGCCTCTAGAGTCAGCTCCAGTTATAATGAGGAATTCATTTGTCCCACCTGGCACACCTCGAGAGATTGACATCACCAACATTACCAGGGACTCCATGACTGTCTGCTGGAACCGCCCCGAGACCAACGGAGGCAGTGAAATTGTTGGCTACATTGTTGAAAAGAGAGATCGGGCTGGCATAAGGTGGACCAAGTGTAACAAGCGCAGGGTAACGGACTTGCGTTTCCGAGTGACGGGACTGACCGAGGACCACGAATATGAATTCAGGGTTTCTGCCGAGAATGCAGCTGGCGTGAGTCAGCCAAGCCCTCCCACACCTTACCTGCAAGCCTGTGACCCCACTTTTGAGCCTGGCAGCCCCACCGACGTTCATGTGACAGACACCACAAAGGACTCCATAAGTCTGGCATGGCACAGGCCCATATATGACGGTGGCTGCGAGATTCAAGGTTACGTTGTTGAAATCACCAAGGCTGATGAGGAGGAGTGGACTATTTGCACACCACCTTTTGGAGTAAATGTCCCCAGGTTTACCATCACCAAGTTGACTGAGCATCAGGAATACAAAGTGCGCGTCTGTGCCATCAATAAGCTGGGCATTGGGGAGCCAAGCCAAGTCCTGGGCACACTTATGCCTGTGGATAAGATGAATGCCCCGGAGATGAGTCTGGATGGAGAACTTCGAAAGGGCATTATCGTTCGTGCCGGAGCCCCGATGAGAATTGGAATTCCATTTAAGGGTCGTCCTACACCGGAGATTAGCTGGGCCAAGGAGGACGGTGAACTTCCCAGTAAAGTACAACTTGGAATGGAAGATGACTACACGCAGCTCTCCATCGATATCTGTGACCGATATGATGCCGGAAAATATGTCCTCAATCTGCAAAACAGCGCAGGCACCAAATCTGCATTTGTATCTGTCAAAGTTCTGGACACCCCAGGAGCGCCCATGAACCTGACCGTCAAAGATGTCAAACGGGAGAGCGTCACCCTGAGTTGGGAGCCCCCTCTCATTGACGGCGGTGCAAGAATAAAGAATTATCTGGTTGAAAAGCGTGAGTCCAACAGGAAGGTTTATGCCAATGTCGACAAGTGCACAAAGACCAGCTATCGAGTCACCGGGCTCACCGAGGGAATCATTTACTACTTCCGGGTCCTTGCCGAAAATGAGTTTGGTGTCGGACTACCCATTGAGACAACAGACTCGGTTAAGACCGCTGAGCCTCCTCTGTCAGTTGGTAAAGTCAATTTGACCGAAGTCACTAAAACAACGGCCTCGCTGTCATGGGAGAAACCAGTCCACGACGGAGGTAGCAGGATTATCGGATACCACATCGAAATGCAAACTATGGACTCTGAGGAATGGGTGGAGGCCACCACCACCAAGACCTGTGAAGGCACGGTCACAGGCCTCACTGCCGGACACGAGTATCTTTTCAGAGTATCTGCCTTTAATGACAAAGGTAAGAGTGACCCTAGGGCTCTGGCCGCACCGGTCATAGCCATGGATTTGACCATGTTGCCCGGATTCAGCATGAGATTCAACACGTATAGTTTGCTAAATGGTGAAGATTTGAAGATTGAGATTCCAGTGACCGGGCGTCCAGTCCCGACAGTGGAGTGGAAGAAAGAAGGACAGGCTCTTAAAGAGACGACCAGGCTCAATGTCTCTGGTACGCTTACGTCAACAAAGCTGTGCATCAAGGACGCAAAGAGGGAGGATTCCGGCAAATACACCGTCACAGCTACCAGCAATGTCGGAACTTCAACCGAGGAGATCACCGTTATCGTTCTCGATAAACCGGGTCCGCCCACCGGTCCTGTGAAGATTGACGAAGTGAGCTCAAATTACGTGACGCTCTCTTGGGAACCACCGACGTATACTGGCGGCTGTCAAATTAACAACTACATTGTCGAGAAGAGAGACACCACCAGCACAGTTTGGCAGATTGTGTCTGCGACCATCGCCAGAACAACCATCAAGGTCAGCAACCTGAAGACTGGAGTGGAATATCAATTCAGAGTGTCTGCTGAGAACAGATATGGAAAGAGTTCCACTATCGCCTCACCACAAGTCATGGCTCGGTATCCGTTCAGTGTGCCTGACGCACCAGTGGCGCCCGTTGTGACTGCGGCGACTAAAGACAGCATGGTGGTCGAGTGGAAGCCGCCCCTAAACAATGGTGGCAGTCCCATTCTTGGTTACCATCTGGAAAGGAAGGAGAAGAACAGCCTCCTATGGACTCAGCTCAACAAGCTGCTCATCCCCGATGCACGGTTCAAGACCGGTGATCTGGAGGAGGGCATCGAGTATGAATTCAGGGTGTGTGCCGAAAACATTGCAGGACTAAGTCCCGTAAGCAAAGTCTCGGAAAGCGCCGTCGCTCGGGACCCCTGTGACGCACCGGGTACTCCCGAGGCCATTGAAATAACACGAAACCACGTCACGCTTCGGTGGGCCGCTCCAGCGTATGACGGAGGCAGCGTGATTACCGGCTACATGATTGAAAGGAGGAAACACCCAGATACTCGCTGGATGAAGGCCAGCTTCACCAACATCCTTGACACACAGTTTACTATCACTGGCCTGACTGAGGACTGCATTTATGAGTTCAGAGTTGTGGCCAAGAATGCAGCAGGCATATCCAGCCGTCCCTCTCCGAGCACAGGAGAAATAACTGCCAAAGATGAAATTGAGGCCCCCGAAGCAACCATGGATTCCAAATTCAAGGATCTAACGGTGGTTCGTGCTGGCGAAACGTTTGTCATTGACGCAGACTACACCGGCAAGCCTCTGCCTGAGGTCATCTGGTTAAAGGATGGGAAGGAGATTGACCAGACTACGCCAAGAATGGAGATCAGGACCACACTCACGCACACCGTCTTGACAGTGAAGGACTGCATCCGCACAGACGGGGGACACTTTGTTCTCAAACTGGTGAACGTGGGAGGAGTTAAAAACATGGCGGCTAACGTCAAGGTTCTAGACAGACCCGGCCCACCGGAGGGCCCCTTAAAGGTCAAAGGCGTTACTGCCGAAAAGTGTTATCTGCATTGGAACCATCCCTCGCAGGACGGCGGAGCTGGCGTTTCACACTATATCATCGAAAAGAGAGAAACCAGTCGTTTGTCGTGGACTATGGTGGAGCCCAACATACAAGCCATCAGCTATAAAGTCATCAAACTGCTGCCTGGGAACGAGTACATCTTCCGAGTCACGGCTGTCAACAAATACGGTGTTGGAGAGCCACTCGAATCTGAGGCAGTTGTCGCACGCAATCCATTCACCACTCCGAGCGCACCGAGCATACCAGAGGCCGGTGCCGTCACCAGAGACTCCATTGTGCTCACCTGGGAACGGCCAGAGAGCAACGGGGGAGCCGAGATTGAGGGATACATCCTTGAAAAACGTGACAAGGACGGCATCCGATGGAGCAAATGCAACAAGAAGAGGCTGACCGACCTGAGGTTCCGATGCACCGGTCTCACCGAGGGCCACTCTTACGAATTCAGGGTCTCTGCTGAAAACGCCGCTGGCGTGGGCACCCCCAGTGCACCAACTCAGTACATCAAGGCGTGTGATGCCATTTACCCACCAGGACCCCCAAACAACCCAAAGGTCGCCGACCATTCAAGCTCAACGGTCTCCTTGACCTGGACCAGGCCTATATATGATGGCGGAGCACCCATCAGCGGTTACATTGTTGAAATGAAGGAGGCCGAAGCGGATGAATGGGTTGTTTGCACTTCACACACTGGGGTGCAGGCTACTAACTACACTGTGAAGAAATTGAGGGAGAACGCAGAGTACCATTTCCGCATCTGCGCTGTTAACTGCGAGGGTGTGGGTGAACACGTAGACCTGCCTGGCAGTGTCATCGCCGCTGAGAAGCTGGAAGCTCCCGAAATTGAACTGGACTGCGATCTTAGAAAGATGGTCAACGTCAGGGCCACAGCGTCCTTGCGTCTGTTTGTCACAATCCGAGGGAAGCCTGAACCCGAGGTCCGATGGTCCAAGGCAGACGGCGCTCTCAACGAGCGTGCTCAGATTGAGGTGACGAGCTCCTACACCATGTTAGTGATTGAGAACGTCGACCGATTTGATACCGGCAAATACGTACTGACGCTGGAGAACATGAGCGGTTCTAAATCGGCCTTCATCAATGTCCGAGTCCTGGACTCACCTAGCGCCCCCACAAACCTTGAGGTGAAAGACGTGAAAAGAAATTCCGTGTCTCTCTCCTGGGAGCCGCCTCTTATCGACGGAGGGGCAAAGATATCTCATTACGTTGTGGAGAAGAGAGAGCAGAAGAGAATGGCCTTCACCAGCGTGAGCACCAATTGTGTGAGGAACTCTTACATGATCTCTGACCTACAGGAGGGAGGCCGGTATTACTTCCGCGTGCTGGCTGTAAATGAACTTGGTGTGGGTCTGCCCGCCTCCACGGAACAAGTCAAAGTTTCTGAGGCTCCCTTGCCTCCTGGCAGAGTTCAGTTGATGGACGTCACGCGCCACACTGTCACTCTGTCCTGGGAGAAACCTGACCATGATGGCGGAAGCAAGATTACAGGCTACATTGTGGAGATGCAGCCCTACGGAGACGAAGTGTGGAGTTTGTGCAGTGAAGTTAAGGCACTCGAGGCCACCGTTGAAGGTCTCACAACAGACGAGGAGTACTTCTTCAGGGTTTTGGCGGTGAACGACAAGGGCAGGAGTGACCCCAAACCTCTAGCTGAGCCCGTTTTGGTGCGGGACACCACCGTGAAACCCACCATCAACCTGCTGTTCAACACGTACAGTGTCAAAGCTGGAGATGACCTGAAGATTGACGTTCCCTTCAAAGGCAGGCCACAGCCTGAAGTGACCTGGAAGAAGGATGGTCAGGTGCTGAAGCAGACCACTCGAGTCAATGTTCTCACCTCACAGAGCTCATCGAAAATCGTCATCAAGGATGCCACCAGGGAAGACGTAGGAAAGTATGAGATCTCTCTTACGAATGCAGTGGGCACTACAACAGGTGAAATCTCTGTTATCATCCTGGACAAACCGGGACCGCCCAGTAACATTAAGATGGATGAGGTGAGCGCTGACTTCATATCTCTGTCTTGGGATGCTCCGACCTACCACGGCGGATGCCAGATAAATAATTATGTGGTGGAAAAGAGAGACACGACAACAATCGCATGGCAGATTGTGTCTGCTACCGTCGCCAGGACCTCGATCAAAGTGTGCCGTCTAACTCAGGGAACCGAATATCAGTTCCGCGTCGCAGCCGAGAATCGATACGGCAAGAGTCACGCTGTCGACTCTGCTCCCGTCATTGCTCAGTATCCGTTCGAACCGCCGGGCTGTCCCACCAACGTTCGTGTTTCCCACGCCAACAAGTCTGGCATGCTTGTTGTTTGGGACCGACCCATCAGGGATGGTGGAAGCCCCGTTGTTGGTTATCACATTGAATGCAAGGATCAAAGCAGTATCCTTTGGACCAAGGTGAACAGAGGTCTTGTGACCGAGAGTCAGTTTAAGATGAGTGGCATCGAAGAAGGCTTGCTCTATCAGTTTAGAGTCTATGCGGAGAACATTGCCGGCATCGGTCCAGGGTCTAAAGCCAGTGAGCCAGCGGCAGCAAGGAATCCTTGTGAACCTCCTCGCAATCTAAGAGTCACCAATATCACAAGGACCTCCGTCTCCCTCTTCTGGGACAAGCCAGAGCATGATGGTGGAGTCAAAATTACAGGCTACATTGTTGAACGCAAAGAGGTTCCGAATGGCCGCTGGCTGAAGTGTAACTTCACCAACCTACAAGACACTTACTTTGATGTCACTGGCCTAACTGAAGACGTCCAGTATGACTTCCACATTATCGCCAAGAATTCTGCAGAGGTGTTAAGCGTTCCTTCTGACAGTACAGGACCTATAAAAGTCAAAGATGATGTCGATCCACCCACAATCATCTTGGAAGAAAAGTTCAGACAGCTGCTTGTCATCAAAGCTGGAGAAATTATTCAAATTGACGCTGAAACTACTGGGCGACCACTTCCTGTCGTGACATGGTCTAAGGATGGAAAGGAGATTGAAGCCAAGGCCAGGTGTGAAATCGCCACCACCAACTTTGCAACTACTCTGCTGATAAGAGATGCTATCAGGAGAGACTCTGGCCAGTATGTCCTGACTCTGCACAATGTGGCAGGAACCCGGTCTGTGGCTATCAACTGCAAGGTTCTGGATAGGCCCGGACCTTCTTCGGGACCCTTGGCTGTGTCTGGCCTGAGAGCAGAAAAATGTACTCTGAGCTGGGGACCTCCTCGGGAGAATGGTGGCGCCGACATCATGCACTACATTGTCGAAAAACGGGAGACGAGCAGACTGGCATGGACTCTTGTCCATGGTGACATGAAGGCCACCACCTGCAAAGTTACCAAGCTGCTTAAGGGAAATGAGTACATCTTCAGAGTTAGAGGAGTGAACAAATACGGGGATGGCGAAGTCCTTGAAAGTGAGCCAACAAAGGCCATGGATCCGTTCACAGTCCCCGGTGCTCCCACTAATGTTCAGGTCACCTCGGTTACCAGCGAGGCAATGACCATCTGCTGGGAAAGACCAGTCTCTGACGGTGGCAGCAGCATTGCTGGCTACGTCATCGAAAAGAGAGAGAAGACTGGCCTTCGCTGGTGCCGTGTGAACAAGAAACCCGTTTATGACCTCAGAGTCAAAGCATCACACCTTCGTGAGGGCGCTGAGTATGAATACAGAGTGTTTGCAGAGAATGCTGCCGGTCTTAGCGCTCCCAGCGTTGCTTGTCCGCTCACCAAGGCAGAAGATCCCCAGTTCTTGCCTTCACCGCCGGCGAAGCCCAAGATCATTGACTCCACAAAGTCCACTGTCACCCTGTCGTGGAATAAGCCACTGTTTGACGGCGGTGCGCCCGTGACGGGATACCGAGTGGAATATAGAAACACTCTGGATGATGAATGGACAGTGGGTGTCCAGAACACCAAGAATACAGAGTTCACAGTGGTAGGACTGACACCTGGTGCAGAATACGTGTTTGTGGTGAAGTCCATGAACAAGATTGGAGTCAGCGACCCCAGCCCAGAGTCTGACAAGCAGCTGGCCAAGGAACGGGAAGAAGAGCCCATCTTTGACATAAGCAACGATATGAGGAAAACTCTTATTGTGAAGGATGGTAGCTCCTTCACCATGACAGTGCCCTTCAGAGGCAAACCCATCCCCAGTGTGACTTGGAGCAAGCCAGATGTCGACCTAAGGGTCCGTGCCGTCATTGACACCACAGACACTTTCACCTCAATCACTTTGGAGAAAGCCACTCGCAACGATTCTGGAAAATACACAATCACCTTGTCCAATGTAGCTGGTACTGCCTCCTTGACTCTCAATGTCAGGGTCCTGGATTCACCTGGACCTCCAGCATGTGTCATGGTCAAGGATGTGACCAAGAACTCTGCAACTGTGACATGGGATACTCCCGAGAATGAAGGAGGAGGACCGGTAAAGAACTATCTGGTGGATATTCGGGAGGCCAGTAGGAAGGGCTGGACTCAGTTGACTGACACATGCCATAGACTGACATACAAGGTGTCAGACCTGCAAGAGGGCGGAGTGTACTACTTCAGAGTGACTGGCGAGAATGAGTATGGCGTCGGAGTACCTGCTGAGACCAAAGAAGCAACCAAGATCACGGGTACCGTTGTTTTCATTAAGTCATGTTTCACAGAATGTGACAATACGAAATGAGCGTAACACATTGCTTTTGTTTTTTTTGTTTTTTGTTTTTTTTCCCCCCCTCCAGAAAAACCAAGCCCACCGGCAAAGCTTGCTGTTACTGATGTGACCAAGGAAAGCGTAACCCTGGCTTGGGTCAAACCAGAGCAGAGCGGAGGCAGCAGAATTACAGGATATTTAGTGGAAGCGTTGGAGAAAGGCCAGGAGAAGTGGGTCAAGTGCGGCGTAACCAAGTCCTTGCAGTACACAGTGTCTGGTCTGAGGGAGAAAGTCGAGTACTTCTTCAGAGTCCGAGCTGAGAACCATGCTGGATTCAGTGATGTCAAAGAAATGATCACCCCGGTGTTGGTCAGAGACCAACACGGTAAGTTATGGTGACAGTTATTATCGAATCAAGCATATTTTCATGTATTTCACCAAAGCCGAGAGATTCTTCAGTTTCCTCAGACATCAAATTCAGTGTTCCAATTCTCTCTCCTCATTTCCCAAAGAATCTCCTGAGGTCGTGATGAAGGACTTCCCCCACAACACAGTGTATGTCAGAGCTGGCTCCACCCTCAAATGTGAGATTCCGTTGACAGGCAGGCCACTGCCCAAGGTGTCCCTCTCCAAGGACAATGTGATACTTAAGTCAACTATGAGGTTCAACTCCGAGGTCACTCCCGACAGCATTAGGATCACGCTCCGTGAGAGCGTCGCAGGAGACGCTGGCCGTTACGATATCCTCGCTTCCAACTCGAGTGGCACCACCAAGTCCTTTGTCCACATTGTGGTTCTGGACAGGCCCAGTGTTCCGCTGGGACCCGTGGAGCTGTTTGACATCACGGAGGACAGCGTGAGTCTGAAGTGGCTCCCGCCTTCTTATGAGGGTGGCAGCGCCATCACAAACTACATCGTCCAGAAGAGGGAGACAACCACGGCCAGCTGGACAGACGTCTCCTCTGCTGTGGCTCGCTGTACCATCAAGATCCAGAAGCTTACAACCGGCCTGGAGTACCAGTTCAGGATTAGAGCCGAGAACAGATATGGAGTCAGTGAGCACATTGACTCACCGGCTGTTTCCGTTCGCCTGCCTTACAGTATGTAGTCTGGGCTGTTGATTGTTTCATTTTGGCCCTTTGATGTCTGTCACGTGTGACCATGACACCACACTCATAACTCGTTGTCTTCCCGCAGCCTTGCCTGAAGCGCCATCCACTCCGGAGATCACCGGTGTGACCAGGGAGACCATCACTGTAGCCTGGAAGGAGCCCAAGTCAGACGGAGGCAGTCAAGTCTTTGGCTACCATCTCCAGATGAAAGACAGGAACAGCATCCTGTGGCAAAGAGTCAACAGAATGATCATCCGGGCCACCCACTTTAAGGTCACAAGCATTCACGCCGGACTCATTTATGAGTTCAAGGTGGCGGCAGAGAACGCCGCTGGAATCAGTGAATTCAGCAAGGTTTCCGATGCAGTGCTGGCAATTGACGCCTGTGGTGAGTCCCGGTGCCGGCAACCCGGCTCCTTTGGACGCTTTTTGTACTTGCTGTGGTCTTATCAGTGTCATCTGTTCCCTGCAGAACCACCCACCGATTTACGCATTAGCGATGTCACCAAAAACTCCATTAGCCTGGCCTGGCAGGTGCCCAACTTTGATGGGGGATCCCAGATCACAGGCTACTTGGTGGAAAAGAGAGAAGGAGTCAATGGCAGGTGGATCAAGGCAAACCTAACCAACATCAAAGATACACGCTACACTGTGACTGGCCTGACTAAAGATCAGACCTATGAGTTCAGAGTCATGGCGAAGAACGCCGTAGGCTCGGTGAGCAATCCTTCCATGACAGCTGGACCTGCCACATGCGTTGACACCTTTGGTACGTAAAAGCACATTTAACATGTTCAACTGGTGAGTGCGGGTTTTCTCATCGGAAGTATTTATTTCTCCTCCTCTAGGTGCTCCAGAAATAGAAATACCAGCAGAGTACTTGAACGAGTTGAAACACAGCGCAGGCTCGGATGTCCAACTCGAGTTTAACATCATTGCCAAGCCTGCTCCCACCATCGAATGGCTGAAGGATGGACGAGAACTCAAACCCAGTGCCCAATTGTCCTTCAAACACACCTTTGAGTCCACAAGTTTGTACCTGAGGGACACCTCGCGCCTAAACTCTGGTACCTATGAGGTCAGGCTGAAGAACTCCTTGGGTTCAGCCTGTGCGGTTGTCAGATTGCTCATCCAAGGTACTTGAAATCAATTTGCATATTTGTTTCTTGTTCAAAGATCATTATTTGAGGTCCCAATAGCAATATATCCTATGATTGCCACTTACAGACAGGCCAGGTCCCCCCGCTGGAGAGATCCAGTTCAAGAAGGTGACCGCTGACAACGTCACCATCATGTGGTCTCCTCCTTGTGACGAGGGTGGTGCCATGGTAACGCACTACCTTGTGGAAAAAAGGGAGACTAGCAGAGTTATGTGGTCCATCATCTCGGAGAAACTTGTCGACTGCATCGTTAACGTGCCCAGACTCATCCAGGGCAACGAATACGTATTCAGAGTCCGTGGTATCAACAAGTATGGCGTCGGTGACCCTCTGGAATCGGCGCCCATCGTTGCCAAGAACGCTTTTGGTAGAAACTACGCAATAAACGACGCATGGATTGGCATCTCAGCCAGTTATCAACTGATTGATGGCTCGTTCATTTCAACAGGTCCTCCCAGCGAGCCATCGAAGCCTCATGTCTCCATGATCACCAAGTCAACCATGACGGTACTTTGGGAGAGACCAGCTCTGGATGGAGGCAGCGACATCGACGGTTACTACCTGGAGAAAAGGGAAAAGAAGAGTCTTCAGTGGTTCAAGGTTGGTTCGTGGATGGTTTTGGCGCCGCGAGTCTTCTCGTCACTGGTAGCGGCTGCAAAGCTAATGATAATAATGGCCGGTTGCGGTTTATTGCGCAGGTGGTGAAAGGCACAATCAGAGACACTAGGCAGAAGGTCAGCGGGCTTGTGGAGAACAACGAGTACCAGTACCGAGTATGCGCTGTCAACAAGGCAGGAGCAGGAAACTACTCAGAGGCCTCCGAATTGTACAAGGCCTACGATCCTATCGGTACACTTTTGCACTTATTCCGACACGCCGCCTTTCCCGTACCACAGCTGATAGACCCCTGGTGTCTACCTTCAGATCTCCCTGGCGAGCCATCCAAATTGCGTGTGGTGGACTCAACCAAGACCTCTATCACTCTCGGATGGGAGAAGCCTGTGTATGATGGTGGCAGTGAGATCACGCATTATTTCCTGGAGCAAATGAACTCAGAGGAGCGAGAATGGGCGACAGTCAACCCGCAAGTTAAGACCTGCGAGCATGTGGTTTCTCACCTCAAACCAGCAACCTACTACTTCTTCAGAGTTTCTGCAGTCAATTGCAAGGGCAAAGGAGAGGATATCAAGATGTACCAGCCTGTGCAAGCCAAGGATATCTTGGGTTTGTAACCTCACAAACGCAAAACTGCCGAGAGGTACAAAGTTGCTTCTTCTGACGTCTGTGTGAAATTTCTCTTTTGACAGAGGAGGCTGACGTTGACTTGGATGTTCCCATGACCACCCACTATATGGCCCGAGCAGGGCGTGACGTGGAGGTGTTTATTCCGCTGAAGGGACGTCCTACCCCGGGCGTCACCTGGCGCCACGGGGAACGCAACATCGCCGCCGACACCCGCTACACCATCACCAGTACCGAGCGCGCTACCACCCTTCTAATTCCCAAGGTCACTCGCGATGACTCTGGCAAGTACATGCTGGAGATTGAGAATGGCGTGGGTGAGCCCAAGATCCTAACTGTTTCCCTGAAGGTGCAAGACAGTCCGTCCACCTGTCAAAAACTGATGATTAAGAATGTGTCCAGAGGTAATTTGACGCTGAGTTGGGAGGCTCCCCTCATTGATGGCGGCTCCCCTGTCACTAAATACATTGTCGAGAAGAAGGGCTCCACCATGAAAGCATACCAGATGGTCACGGACCAGTGTCCCAATACAAGCTATAAGGTGTCAGGCCTGGAGGAGGACATCGCATACTTCTTCCGGGTGTCGGCGGAAAATGAGTTTGGTGTGGGTGACACCTGCGAGACCTTGGAGCCTGTCAGACCCACTGAGACCCCCGGTGCAGTTAAAGACCTGGTTGTGCTTGACTCCACAAAGACCTCCGTCACTCTGCAGTGGACCAAACCCGACCATGACGGTGGCAGCCACATCTCTGAGTACGTCATCGAGAAGAGAAACGAGAACAATGTCAGCTGGACTTTAGCTACAACTTGTAAGCGCTGCACATGCGAGGTGACAGAGCTGGAAAAGGATTCGGAGATGAATTTCAGGGTCTATGCAAAGAATGAGAAGGGCACCAGTGATTTCTCACAGATCGGCCCAATCACGGTGATGGACTTTGTCATTTCCCCCGAGGCCTGCCTCAGTGACTACCCCAACGGAGAGCTGGCCGTTCGTGTGGGTCAGAACATCCACATTGAGCTGCCCTTCAAGGGAAAACCCAGGCCTGCCATCAGTTGGCTGAAAGACAATTTGCCTCTTAAGGAAAGCGAAAATGTCCGCTTCAGGACCACTGACAACAAGACAGCGGTTACAGTCAGAGATGCCAAGAAGGAGCACGCAGGCCAGTATACTTTGGTTCTGGACAACAGAGCTGTAAAGAACTACTTTGACATCGAGGTGACCGTCCTCGGGCCCCCCTCTGTGCCAGTTGGCCCCATCCACTTTGACGAGATCAAGGCCGAAACTATCATCATCTCTTGGAATGAGCCAAAAGAGAACGGAGGCGGCGAGATTACCTGCTACAGTGTGGAGAAGCGTGAGACTTCCCATGCCATCTGGAAGATGGTCTGCTCAAGTGTGGTCAGGACATCCTTCAAGATACCAAACCTGGTGAAGGGAACTGTGTACCAGTTCAGAGTCCGTGCAGAGAACAAATACGGTGTCAGTGAGTCACTCATCTCCACAGAGGTCCTTGCAGAGCATCAATACAAACCTCCAGGTGCTCCTGGAAGGCCAGTGGCCTACAACGTAACCAGTGATGGCATGAGCATTCGCTGGGAAGCGCCAGAGTTTGATGGAGGGTCGCCCATTCTTGGCTACCACGTTGAGAAAAAAGACAGAAATAGTCTCCTGTGGCAGAAGGTAAATTCCACCATCATCTCCAACACAGAGTACAGGATCATCAGTCTTTTGGAGGGTCTCGAGTACTCCTTCAGAGTCTATGCAGAAAACAATGCCGGACTCAGCCCGGTTAGCGAGCAGAGCAAGCACGCACTCGCTATCGCCCCTGTCGGTGAGTACCTGTGACCGGTCTGTTTATAATCGTATGTAGTATCTGTTAGATGAAGCAACGTTTGATTTGACAAATCTTTAGATCCGCCTGGCACCCCGACCTGCATCGACGTGACCCGAGACTCGGTCACTTTGACGTGGGATATCCCCAAGCGAGACGGAGGTAGCAAGATTGTGGCCTACAGCGTGGAGAGGCGCCAGGGCAGGGGGAAATGGCTGCGGTGCAATTTCACTGACATCAGTGAGACACAATTTACAGTGACCGGTCTGTCTGCTGGAGACAGATTTGAATTTAGGGTGATCGCCCGCAATGCTGTGGGCACCATTAGCCCCCCGTCCAACTCCTCTGGATACATCACGACCAAGGATGAGAGCAGTATGCATTCTAAAATTGAAAAAAAATGCTTTTTCCATTACAAATGCTAACAAGTCTTCTTTTCGGTTTGTAGTCTCTCCTGAGATCGAATGGTCCCCAGACCAGGTGCTGACGCTGAGAGCCGGAGAGAATGTCAAGTTGAGCTGCAACATCACCGGTCGTCCAGTACCGCAAGTTGTGTGGTACAAGGATGGAAAAGAAATCGACAAGAGGACTACGACGGACATGGAGATTACCACTGGTATCGGTACCAGCGGCCTGTTTGTTCGCGATGCAAACAGGAACCACCGTGGTGTCTACACTGTGGAGGCCAAGAACAGCTCCGGTGCCAAGAAAGCCGACGTCAACGTCAGAGTCCAAGGTTGCTGCATTCTCACACCGTCGCTCCTTGACGACCAAATGTGCGTATTTGGAGCGTTTACCATCCCTTGTCTTTTCAGATACCCCTGGACCAGTTGAGGGTCCCATCCGTTTCACTGGCATCACGGCCGAAAGGTGCTCAGTGTGGTGGAATCCCCCGGAAAATGACGGTTGCGCCGCCATCACACACTACGTCGTCGAGAAGAGGGAGACGTCCCGGCTTTCCTGGGCTTTGGTCACCTCCAAATGCGAAGCCTGCTCGTTCAGCGCCACCAACCTCATCAAAGGCAACGAGTACCAGTTTAGAATCTCTGCTGTCAACAAGTTTGGTGTTGGCAAACCACTGGACTCTGTTCCCTTCATTGCTCAGATGCAATTCAGTAAGAATTGTTGTGTTGTAATGTCTGTTCCTCATCTTAGCCTCATGTTTTAATGTCTGTTCTTGTGCACAGCTGTGCCTGAGGCACCCGGTACCCCGGATTCTACACACGTCACCGGCAACAGCATCACCGTGTGCTGGACCAGGCCGAGGTCAGACGGCGGCAATGAGATCAAACACTATATCTTGGAGCGACGTGAGAAGAAGAGTCTGCGCTGGGTGAAGGTTTCTGCAAAAAGGCCCATCACCGAGCTCAGGCATAGAGTCACCAACCTTACTGAGGGCAATGAGTACGAGTTCCGTGTCATGGCGGAGAACGGCGCCGGTGTCGGACCGGCCAGCGGCACATCCAGGCTCTTCAAATGCAGAGAGCCTACCAGTGCTCCCAGTGCCCCAACACTAATCAAGGTAGGTTGGCATAGAGACAGCAAAATTTTGAATCAGAGTCAGCTTCAGACTTTAGATCTCGGCATGATGAAAGCCCAAGTGGTTGAGTAACTGTGCTCTACTCTGCTCTGTCTCCATCAGGTTATTGACTCCACCAAATCCTCTGTCACCCTGGAATGGACCAAGCCAGTCTTTGACGGCGGCCTCCCAATCATTGGCTACAATATTGACATGTGCAAGGCCAGCCTCGAAGAGTGGCATCGAGTAAATACCCAGATTTGCTTCCACAAGCGGTACACTGCCAAGGGCCTGGTTGCCGGTGAGCTTTACAAGTTCAGGGTCAGCGCTGTGAACGGATCTGGGGAAGGTGAATCGTCAGTGATGCCCAGCGCCGTGCAGGCTCTCGACAGGCTAACATCGCCCGAGTTCGACATCGATGCCAACTTCAAGCAGACGCATACGGTGAAAAATGGTGGCACCCTCTCCCTTCACGTGGCTTTCCGGGGCAAACCGACTCCTCTGATCACCTGGTCCCGAGTGGATAGCGAACTGCCAGCGATGGCCGATATTAAGAGCACAGATTCCCACTCGACTCTCACTGTCGAGGGCTGCACGCGCTACGAGGCTGGCAAGTACACGCTCTCCCTGGAAAACAACAGCGGGCGCAAGTCCATTACATTTACTGTCAAAGTGCTGGACACGCCCGGACCTCCAGGTGCCTTCACCTTCAAGGATGTCACACGCGGAGCATTGACCATGATGTGGGATGCCCCGAGCAACGACGGCGGCTCGCGAATCCAACACTATATTGTGGACAGACGCGAGGCCAGCCGCCTCACGTGGCAAGAGGTCAGCACCAAGTGCACCCGGCAGATGATCAGAATAACCGGTCTGGACATCGGGGTGTCATACCTCTTCAGAGTCATTGCTGTTAACCAGTACGGCCAGGGGGAACCTCACGAGATGAACGACCCCATCGTGGCGACCGAAGAACCCGCTCCGCCAAAGAGAGTAGATGTTATTGACACGAGCAGTTCTACGGCCTCACTGGTGTGGCTCAAGCCTGAACATGACGGTGGCAGCCACATCAGAGGTTACATCGTGGAGTTCAGAGCTGAGGACAAACAGTTCTGGTCTGTCGCAGGGGAGACCAAGTCCCTTAAGATGCTGGTGGAAGGTCTGATTGAAGATACAGAGTATGAATTCAGAGTCAAGGCCAAGAACGACGCGGGCATCGGTGAGCCTCAGGCGACCTTAACTTCGGTGCTCATCAAAGAGCCTCGGATTGAACCCACCGCCGATCTCAGCGGCATCACCAACCAACTCATCACCTGCAAGACCTCCAATACCTTCACCGTTGACATTCCCATTAGCGGCAGGCCGGCACCTAAAGTCACCTGGAGGCTGGAAGAGATGAAATTGAGCGAGACGGACAGAGTTTCCATCAAGACCACCAAAGAGAGAACCACTCTGGTGGTGAAAGATAGCAAGAGAAGTGACAGCGGCAAATACTACCTGACTCTGGAGAATGCTGCCGGAGCCAAAACCTTTACTGTGACTGTGATGGTGGTCGGAAGACCCAGCCCTCCCACAGGCCCTCTGGTGGTTTCCGGTGTATCCTCTGAGTCCTGCTCGTTGTCCTGGTCCGAGTCCTCTGACGATGGCGGCACAGAAATCACTAACTATATTGTTGAGAAGCGCGAGTCTGGCTCGGCCTCCTGGCAAGTGGTCAATTCCAGCGTGAAGAGAACTACCATCAAGGTCACTCATCTGACTAAGTACATGGAGTACACTTTCAGGGTTTGTGCTGAGAACAAGTTTGGAGTCAGCAAGTCCATCGAGTCTGCAGCCGTGATCATTGAACATCCTTTCGGTACGTTTTGATCGTGCTTCACGCGTTACCTCAAATGTTCAGGGCTTTTTTGGGTAAAATTATGATTTCCTCTGATGAACTCCCGTAGTTCCTCCAAGTCCTCCAACCCGTCCGGATGTGGTGACTGTCTCCGCCAATGCCATCAGCATTAAATGGGATGTGCCCTATGCCGATGGTGGCAGCATGGTGACTGGTTACTGGATTGAGAAGAAAGAGCGTAATACCATTCTGTGGGTGAGGGAGAACAAGCTACCCTGTCTGGATTGCCACTACAAGGTGTCCAGCCTGATTGAGGGTCTCGAGTACCAGTTTAGAGTCTACGCCATGAACGTCGCCGGAATCAGCAAGGCCAGTGAGGCCTCAAGACCAGTGGTGGCGCTCAACCCCGTCGGTGAGTAGCAGCCTGTCTTTTTTACACATGCAAAGCTTTAGTAAGTCCAGCCCTATGTCTGCACGTGCTCAATGATGGCTACGATCAAGGGTCCTAAATTCCATCGTAAAGACCCTGGGGTTCAAAAATGTGTGTGATTAAAAGTTCTCATCCTACTCTCCTCAGATCCTCCCGGTCACCCTCAGGTGACAGACATCACTCGCTCTTCCGTGTCATTGTGCTGGACCGTGCCCGAGAACGACGGCGGCAGCAAGCTTGTCGGCTATGTGGTGGAGAGGAAAGTCTACAGCACTGATGAGTGGGACGAGAACCGCTGGCTCAAGTGCAACTATGCCACCATCACGGAGAACTACTTCACCGTCACCAACCTGGGAGAGGGAGAAACCTTTGAATATCGCATCATTGCCAAGAATGCTGCTGGGGTCCACAGTGCTCCCTCCGTATCCACTGGACCCGTGACCTGCAAGGACGAATACTGTAAGCTCTACAATTGAGAACGTCATGTTTGTTCTCATTTCTTTTCTTTCAGTTACAGTTGGCCCTGACTTGGAAGCAGATTCTAACAAAAACTGCCTTTCTCCACCTTCAGCTCCTCCTCGAGCAGAGCTGGACAGCAAGCTGACTGGCGAGACCATTGTTGTCAACGCCGGCTCCGATCTCGTCCTGGATGGTGCGGTGGGTGGTAAACCAGAACCCACCGTTTACTGGTCCAAGGGCGACAAGATCATGGATCTGGGCGAGAAGTACTCGCTGACCTACACAAGCACAAGAGCAATGGCTGTCATTAAGAACTGTGACAGATTTGACACAGGCAGATACACTCTGACCGTCAAGAACGTCAATGGAATCAAGACGGCGGCTGTCACCGTTAAAGTCCTGGGTCAGTCGGCTAAACCTTTAACGTAACTAGGGTTGTTGTTGGGTTGTTTTTTTTTGCGGAAGGTGTGCCACAAATTTTGACTTGTGCATTCCGAAACAAGCCATCAAAATAGAAAGTCACCACTTAAGAATCTGCGCGAAGTGCTTGCACAATCATAGAAAGGTGACAGACATTCTGAACTGACAACCTTTTGGTGTCTCACAGACACTCCTGGGCCCCCAGCTGATAAAATCGTGATAAGCAGAGTGACGGAGGAGAAGTGCACCGTGTCCTGGAAGATCCCCCTGGAAGACGGCGGTGACATTGTCAGCCATTACGTTGTAGAGCGCCGTGAGACCAGTCGTCTCAACTGGGTCATCATGGAGACCGAATGCAAGAGCTTGTCCTGTGTCAGCACCCGGCTGATTAAGGGCAACGAGTACGTCTTCCGAGTGCGGGGAGTCAACAAGTATGGACCTGGTGTTCCACTGGAATCTGAGCCGGTCATAGCCAGGAATGCTTACAGTAAGTGTATGCAAAGTCATTTTTTAGCACACACATGCACACGGTTAACGTGGTTTTAGGGCAGCAGAAATAGGTTTCGTCCCTTCAGGCTTAGGCTAAGACACAAACAGTATGTACATCATAAGGACATTTCAAGTCTATTTTCAAGAAGGTTCCAATCGACGTCAATCAATCAATCAGTCGGTCAGTAAAAGGAATAAATAAATAAATAAATAAATAAATAAATAAATAAATAAATAATGACACAGGTCAAGTGGAGTCGTGCAAGTTAGAGTTCATTTTTGTGTCTTTTTTGTCTCTACTCCAGCTTTTCCATCCCCACCGGGCACACCAGAAGCCACGGCCGTGGGCAAGGAACACGTCATTATCGAGTGGATGAAGCCAGAGAGTGACGGAGGCAGCGAGATCAAAACTTACCTCGTCGACAAACGGGAGAAGAATAGCACCAGGTTTGACCAACACACACTTCAATCTGGAAGGATGATTTATGACTGCTCGTGATTACGTTCGGTTTCAAAAGAAAAACATCATCGGAAGGGTTTGAATAGTATGACTTCACTCGTTTTGCCACGGGTTTTGATGGTACTTTACGTAATTTACGTTGCCACGTCTAAGTTTCCTAGTCAATTGTCAGATTAGATTGTCTCTTGTCAAATTAGGTCATTAGGTCTTGCTTTTTTAAATCCCGTTCTTTGTATTTTGCCTCTGCCCGTCGTCTATGTTCTCGCCGTGCTCCTGACACATGCTGGCTCCCCTTTTGCAAACCAGGTGGACGCGGGTCAATAAGACGTACACCATCTACGACACGCGCCTCAAGATCACGAGCCTGCTGGAAGGAAGCGAATACCAATTCCGTGTGACGGCCGTCAATGCGGCGGGAGATAGCCAGCCCAGCGATGCCTCGCCATACATCCTCCTCAAAGATCCCAGCTGTGAGACTCTCTTTGTTTGTGGATCTACACCAAACTTTGTTTTCCAAGTCACACATAGGACAGATCGAAGGGTGCAAGGCTCAATTGGACAGGCTTCAGCTTTGATTCATTTATACGTAGAAACATATTTTAATTTTGAAGTATACTCAACAAGGATGTATTATTTTTGTACATATAGCGTATGTCATTCAGTCAGTCCTGCTATCTAATTTCGATAGCACTTTGCATTACAACCTTGACTGCCACTGGGAGAACACGTAGGGTATATCGAGTCTAGACAAATGAGCATTCCCACCTAAGGACAATGTCGAGTTTTCAATACAACTAACAAATGTGAGAGTAAACCTGAGTACTGGCGGAAAATCCGAGTGAGCGTGGTGGTCATCTCCCGAGCCAGAGGTTAAAGTGTCCTTGAGGGAGACACCCCTGATCACCTCCGTCTGAGGTGCATTTTGAACAGCATCCTAACTTTTGCTTGCATCCCCTTGTAGACACCCCAGCTCCCCCATCAATGCCTCGCATCACAGACACAACAAAGCACAGCATCAGCATGACTTGGACCAGACCCATGTACGACGGTGGCTCGGATGTCACCGGCTATGTGTTGGAAATCCTAGAGGAGGGTTCTGAGCAGTGGTATCGCGCCACAGCCAAGGCTCTCAAGACCAATGAGTATCTGGCCGGCGGTCTGGTCGCCAATAAGAAATACCGATTCAGGGTGGCAGCTGTCAACAGCAACGGCACCGGAGAGTTTAGCGAACCCAGCACTGAAATCGAGCCCCTGGAGAGAATTGGTAAGTCTTGCCCAGAGGACATTGTTCTTGATTCTGTCTGGCTCTGATGACACCGCCTACTCGCAGAAATGCCTGACCTGGAATTGGACGAGGACCTGAAGAAGACTGTTTGTCTTCGTGCTGGAGGAACTTTGCGACTTTTTGTGACTGTTGGCGGACGACCAACACCGGTTGTGTCCTGGAGGAAGACGGGCGTGGAGCTGCAGAGCCGCGGCTTCCTGGAGACCACTGACAGCTACACTATGCTGATTGTGGAGAAGGTTGACCGCTACGACTCTGGGAAATACGTAGTGGAGGCAGAGAACCCCTCAGGCAAGAAGTCTGCAACCATCCTGGTCAAAGTCTATGGTAGGTGAACACCCAAAGATTCTTGGAATGCA
Organism: Syngnathus leptorhynchus; assembly: GCF_054491065.1. NCBI lineage: Eukaryota > Metazoa > Chordata > Actinopteri > Syngnathiformes > Syngnathidae > Syngnathus > Syngnathus leptorhynchus. Next base: position 14,138,290 of record NC_141203.1, on the reverse strand, counting down.
GCTTAAAAAGTGGGGTCGAATTTCACTCTATCTATTCATCCCCTGCAGACACTCCTGGTCCTCCAGCTTCTGTGAAAGTGAAGGACTATACCAAGGAGTCAGTTGTCATCACCTGGGACGTCCCAACTATTGACGGCGGCGCTCACATCAGCAACTATATCATCGAGAAACGAGAAGCCAGCATGAAGTCTTACAAGACTGTCACCACAGAGTGTCGAAAGACCCTGTTCAGGATCACTGGCCTGGAAGAGGGTGCGCACTACTTCTTTAGAGTACTACCAGAGAATATCTATGGCGTCGGGCAGCCCTGCGAGACAGCTGAGGCTGTCCTGGTGTGCGAAGTGCCATCGGTGCCTCAGAGCCTCCAGGTCACTGATGTCACAAAGTCTTCAGTCACTCTGCGATGGGACAAACCCATGCATGAAGGTGGCAGCAGGCTGACGGGCTACATTATTGAAGCCTGCAGGGTGTCAACAGACAGGTGGACTACAGTGGTCACCGTCAAGGCCTCCATCTCCCAGTACACTATCGAGTCTCTCACGGAGAACGACCAGTACTTTTTCAGAATCCGAGCTTGCAACAGCAGAGGAAGCGGTGAGGCCGTGGACATCGTCACCCCCGTCACCATACAGGAAGTCAAAGGTATGTCCGCCAAGAGATGCAAACCTTCACAGCTGTAAAATGATCCCCCACCGTTATCGTTTCACATGACGCATCCACCCACCTCTGTGTTTGCCTCCAGTCATGCCAAAGATCGACATGACCAGCATTCCTCAGAGGATTGTCTACGTCCCCCGTGGTAAACCCATCGATCTCAACTTGCCAATTATGGCCAAACCGCAGCCTATCTGCTCCTGGTTCTTTGGCGGTGTTCAGTTAAAAGACAGCCTGGAGCGCATCAAAACAGAAAGCAATGGCAAATACAGCCGTCTGGTCATCCGTGAGACCACTATCGACGACACAGGAGACTACATGCTTGAGGTCAAAAACGCCATCGGTGTGGCAACTGAAGTTATTAAAGTGGTCATCCTAGGTAGGCTGGCAGAAACTCCAAATCGACACCAACGTGACGTTTGAGTATTTGCGGTGTGAGGATCTGGACCCCTCTCTTCATATGCTATTTCAGACAAACCCGGCATACCGATGGGCCCCATGAAGATCGTCGAACTTGATGGCCAATCAGTGACAGTCAGCTGGCAACCTCCAGAGAAGGACGGCGGCGCTAACATCAGCGGATATGTAGTAGAACAGCGCGATGCTCACCGCCCCGGCTGGATCACAGTCTCAGAATCGGTGACCCGACCGTGCTTCAAGTTTACCCGACTTTCTGAGGGAATCGAGTATGTGTTCCGTGTTGCCGCCATGAACCGCTTCGGTGTTGGTGGCTTCCTCCAGTCGCAAGTGGTGGAATCTAAGAGTGCCAAAAGTGAGTGCACAAACTGACAAGGCCTTGGAGGCACCGCAGCAAGGTTTGATTTGCCTATGATTTGCCCTCCTAATTTGTCTGCGGTTGACTTGCGCAGCCATCCCTGGACCTCCGACCAGACCACAGGTACTCGACGTCAGTCACGAGGGCATGACCCTCACTTGGCATCCGCCGGAGGACAACGGTGGCTCCACCATCACCGGTTATATCATTGAGCGCAAGGAGCCTCGTTCTGACCGATGGCTGAGGATCAACAAAAACCCAGTGACCATGACCAGGTACCGCTCTTCTGGTCTGATCGAAGGCCTGGAGTACGAATACCGCATCACAGCCATTAACTCCAGAGGAACCGGCAAACCCAGCGAGACCTCTGCCATCACTGTTGCCATGGATCCCATAGGTACATGATAAACCTACACACTTGTACTTGTGAATAAGTGAATCTCACCGACCCTATGTATATTGTTGTGAAAATAGCGCCACCGGGTCCTCCAGTTCATCCCAAAGTCACAGATACCACCAGAACTTCTGTGTCTCTGGCCTGGTTGCCTCCTGTAGAGGAGGGTGGCTCTGCGGTCACCGGTTACTTTGTTGAGATGCAAAAGGTGGACCAGGTGGAGTGGACCCTGTGCAACACCACATCCACCAAAATGTGCGAGTATACCCTCACACACATGCCGCAAGGTGCAGAATACAAGTTCAGAGTCATCGCCTGCAATGCTGGTGGCACTGGGGAAGCCGCAGAAATTTCTGGGGTTATCAAAGTCCAGGAGATGCTCAGTAAGATAAATTCATTTGATCATTATTTTTACAGTGTACTACATCGTTTGCCACATTCTATCCCACACAAATCTCCTCTGTGTCTTCCTTAGATTATCCTGAATACAAGCTGGACAGTAGATATGAGGAGGGCTACGTGGTGCGGCAAGGAGGAGTCATCTGCCTGTCGGTGCCCTTCACTGGTAAACCCATTCCTACGTGCAAGTGGACCAAGGATGGACGCGACATCTCCCACCGGGCCATGATCGCTGTCAACGATGACATAACGGAGCTTGTCATCAAAGAGGCTCACAAAGATGACACGGGTACTTACGACCTGCTGTTGGAGAACAAATGTGGCAGGAAAGCCGTGTACATCAAGGTAAGGTCAAGTCCTGTGAACTGCAACCATCTTATATTCTTTTTAATCTTGTGCGGATGTCTGCCTATCTCCAGGTGAAGGTCATCGGGCGTCCCGATGTCCCGGAGGGCCCTCTGGAGTTCGACGATATTCAGGCCAGATCGGTCCGAGTCAGCTGGCGGCCCCCGTCTGACGACGGAGGCTCCGACCTCCTCGGATATATCGTGGAGAGACGCGAAGTCCCCAAGGCTGCTTGGTATACGGTGGACGCTCGGGTCACAGAGAACTCCCTGGTGGTCAAAGGCCTGAAAGAGAATATGCAGTACCACTTTAGGGTCTCTGCTGAGAACCAGTTTGGTGCCAGCCGCTCTCTGAAGTCCGAGGAGCCTGTCACAGCAAAGACACCTCTCTGTGAGTACCGAGAATATCAAGTGGTAACGTGACTTGAAGGTGCCTTGATTTAGGAGTTTGCCAAGTTTAAAATGGTCTCTTGGTTGATATTTCTTTTCTTTTTGTCTTGTGAAATATGGGAAATAATGACCTCATCGCTCCCCGTTTCTACTCGTTGTTGGTTGTGTGGCAAACGGGGACTGTCCACCCTCACCCTCAGTGCAGTTTTTCTTTATTGAAAGCACGTATGGCTATCCAAACTCTCTTATAAGCTTTTGTCTCACTCTTATTTATCTAAAGGCCCACCGGAACCCCCCAGCAATCCTCCAGAGATCATGGAGGTGGCCAAGTCCTCAGTCTCTCTATCATGGGCCCGGCCCCGGGACGACGGTGGCTCACGTGTCACAGGATACTTTGTTGAGAGGAGGGAGGTTTCCACGGAGAAGTGGGTCCGCCACAACAAGACTCACATCACAACCACCATGTACAACATCACCGGCCTCATCCCCGATGCGGAGTACATGTTCCGAATTGTGGCACAGAATGACGTCGGGCAGAGTGAGCCGGGCCCTGCATCTGAGTCGGTGGTCTGCAAAGATCCATTCGGTGTGTAAATGTCCCACGGTGGTGCCCGGGAGCGAATCAATTAATATTAATATTAATATTGATTGATTGTGTATTGTTGTTGCCAATCGACACACTCATTGATATCTTCTCCCCAGACAAACCAAGCCAACCGGGAGAGATCGACGTCATATCCGTAACCAAAGACTGCATTACCATCCATTGGTTACGGCCCGACTTTGATGGGGGGAAGGAAATCTTGGGGTACTGGATCGAGTACAGGCAGTCCGGCGAAAGCGCCTGGAAGAAGTGCAACAAAGAGCGTTCCAAGGACCGCCAGTTTACCATGGGGGGCCTGATGGAAGCCACGGAGTACGAGTTCAGAATCTTGGCCGAGAACGAAGCCGGACTCAGCAGGCCTAGGCGCACGCCCATGGGCATCAAAACCAAGTTGAGCGGTGAGTGACGGTTATGGAGTTCATCTCACTGCTTACATTGTCAAATGTACTTCTTGAAATTGACTCTGACTGATGTTCTGCAGTTGGCGAGGCTCCGGCTTTGAAGGAAGACATCGCGGATGTCACAACCAAACTCGGAGAGTCTGGCACGCTGTCCTGCGGCATTATCGGCAGACCTCTGCCAGAGATCAAGTGGTACCGCTATGGCAAAGAGCTGATTCAGAGTCGCAAGTACAAGATGAGCTCAGATGGCCGCAACCACTCCCTTAGCATCATGACAGACGACCAGGAAGACGAGGGCCTGTACACCTGCAGGGCCATCAATGAAGCCGGGGAGATGGAGACCAGCGGCAAACTGCTGCTACAGGCTGCACCTCAGCTGCACCCCGGCTTCCCGCTGAAGGAGAAATATTATGCCGGAGCTGGCACCAGTCTCCGCCTCCACGTGGTCTACATCGGCCGCCCCATTCCCCAGATTATGTGGTTCTATGACAAGAAGCCTCTGAACTCGTCCGAGAAAGTGATTATTGAGAACACGGAGAGCTACACCCACCTGGTGGTGAGGAACGTCCAAAGGAAGACTAACGCCGGCCGTTACAAAGTGCAGCTGAGCAACAAGTTTGGCACCGTTGATACAGTATTGCGGGTAGAAATTCAAGGTAAAGCTATGTATGACTTTAAGATATGATATGTGTGTGTCATTTCATCGCCATTGCTGAAAGTCTAAAAGTGCCCATTCCGACGTACCCAGATAAGCCGTCCATCCCGGAGGGCCCGGTGGTGGTTGAAGCTCTGTTGAAGAGCGTCGTCATTATTGGGTGGAAGGCTCCCAAAGATGACGGTGGCGCCATGATCACCAACTACATTGTGGAGAAACGCATGGCCAAGGAGGGAGAAGTGTGGAACCTCGTGTCCTCTTCTGTCTCTGGAACCACGTGCCGCGTACCCAACCTTGTGGAGAGTGCCGGATACTACTTCCGAGTTTCTGCTCAGAACCAGTACGGTGTCAGCGAGCCTCTGGAGATTCCCTCAGTGGTCATCATCAAGAGTCCATTCGGTGAGTCGCGTAGCTACAAAGAAGAAAGATATTTGTCTTTGATTCCGCTTTGATGGTCCTTTCTGTGGTCCTCAGAAAAACCTGGCATACCACAGCAACCCTTCATCGTCAGCTCCTCCGAGGACTCGTGCGTCGTCAGCTGGAAGCCACCAAGCAGTGACGGTGGCGCTAAAGTATCTGCCTACTATCTGGAAAAGCGTGAGAAGAAGCAGAACAAGTGGATGTCAGTCACCACTAAGAAGATTGTGGAGACCAGCTTCGAGGTCACAGGCCTAATTGAAGGCTTTGAGTATGAGTTCCGTGTCAAGTGCGAGAATATGGGTGGAGAGAGTGACTGGAGCGAAACCTCAGAGCCCATTGTGCCCAAGTCCGACCAGTCTCTGCGTGCTCCCAGCTTCAGGGAGGAGATCCGAGACATGACTGTCAAATACCATGCCAATGCCACCTTTGTTACCAAGGTTCTTATCTCTATATCTTTTGACAATGCATACCTTGTACATCTTGCAGTTATCATCGTAAGTTCATATTCTTTTGCCACCTATGTGCAGGTGGTGGGACATCCCAAGCCTGTAGTCAAGTGGTACCGAAGTGGAAAGGAAATCCAGGCTGACGGAACCAAAATCAAAGCCCTTGAGTTCAAGGGCGGTTACTACCAACTGGTTATCACTGCCGCTGAGGAGAGTGACGCCACAGTCTATCAAGTCAGAGCGACCAACTCTGCTGGCTCCATCTCCACCACAGCAAACTTGGATGTGGAAGGTAGACAGCGCGACTCGCCGATAACTAGCCGGAACGATCCTTTCAATGGTGATCGCTTTGAGATTGAGCCGTGCTATGTGTGTCTGTGGTAATTGCAGTTCCTGCCAAGATTCACCTGCCAAAGGAGCTCCAAGGAATGGGAGCAGTCCGCGCTGTTCGGGGTGAGCACATCACCATCAAAATCCCCATCTCAGGAAAGCCCGAACCAGCAATTACCTGGCAGAAGGGCCAGGAGATCCTCTCCAACTCTCCCTATCACCAGATCATCGCCACTCGCTCCTTTACATCGCTGGTCTTCCAGAAGGGAGTGCAGCAGAAGGACACGGGCTACTATAGCATCACTGCCAAAAACAGGTTCGGAACGGACAAACAGACCATCGAGGTGAGCATAGCAGATATTCCCGAAGCTCCCAAAGGACTGGTGGTCAGCAACATCTCCCGAGACTCCATTACGCTGGCCTGGGAGCCCCCTGCCAGCGATGGCGGGAGTGACATAATCAGTTACATTGTGGAGAAGTGTCCCACCTCTGCGGACAGGTGGATTCGCGCCGGACAGACTGCTGACTGCAGCATCACCATCCTCAACATCTTTGGCAAGGCCAAATATCAGTTCCGCGTTATTGCAGAAAACCAGTTTGGCTTGAGTTCTCCCTCTGCACCAACGGAGCCCATCACCACAAAGGAGGACAAGTCTGTGATCAGGAACTATGATGAGGAAGTGGACGAAAGCAGAGAGACAACCAAAGAAGAAGCTCACTCATTCAAGATCAAGGAGCTCCACTCCAAGTACACCATTTCGGAGGAGTTGGCTCGTTGTCAATTTGGAGTGGTCCACCGGTGTGTGGAGATTGCAACCAAGAAGACCTTCATGGCCAAGTTCATCAAGGTCAAAGGAACTGACCGTGAGCTGGTTCTTAGGGAAATTGAGGCCTTGAATGTAGCAAGGCATAAGAACGTAATCTACCTGCACGAGTATTTTGAAAGTATGGAGGAGATTGTCCTCATCTTTGAATTTATTTCTGGAGTTGACATCTTCGAGCGCCTTGGAACAAGCAACTTTGAGCTCACCGAGCAGGAGATTGTCCTCTATCTCAGACAGGTCTGCTCGGCTCTCAGGTTTATGCACAGCAACAACTTTGGCCACTTTGATATCCGCCCAGACAACATTGTCTACGCCACAAGGAAAAGCAAGGTTGTCAAGATCATCGATATGGGTCAGGCTCGCTCGCTGGCGCCAGGTGAAAACATTCGAATGTTCTTCTCAGCCCCAGAGTACTGCGCCCCTGAGGTCCACCGTCACGATTTGGTCACCACAGCCACTGACATGTGGTCCGTCGGTGTGCTTGCCTACGTGCTGCTGAGTGGCGTCAATCCGTTTGCAGCGGAATCTGTCACACAAACGGTTGAGAACATCTGCGCCTGTGAATATGTCTTTGACGCTGACTCATTTAGGGACATCAGTTTAGAGGCTATGGATTTTGTGGACAGACTTCTCGTCAAGGACAGGAAGCTCCGTATGACCGCCCATGAGGCATTGGAGCACCCGTGGCTGAAGATGAAGATGGAGCACGTCAGCAGGAAGGTCATCCGGACTTTGAGACACAGGAGGTATTACCATTCTGTGGTGAAGAGGACTGACACGATTGTCTCGGCAGCTCGTGTCGCCTACGGCGGCGCCTTCAAGAACCAGAGAGGGTTGTTTGTAGGCAAAGTGAAGATGGCCAGCGAATATCACGGTCTCCGCGCCGGCCCCGTCATGCACGCCTCTGCCGAGGAAGGTGGCCACGTTAGGTTCACTTGCAGCATTGCCAACTTTGACCAAAGTACACAGGTGACGTGGTACTTTGGCAGCCGCCAGTTACACTCAAGCTCCAAGTACGAGATCACGTACCACAACGGTTTTGCCAGCATATATGTGAAGGACATTGAAGAGAGCGATGACGGCGTCTACAGGTGCAAGGTGTTGACTGACGACGGCGAGGATAGTGCGTATGGTGAGCTCTTTGTCGAGACAGTCAGAAGCATCAGGGAGCACTATGTGAGTCGTTCCATCAAGAAACTAAGAAGGAGGATTGACAAGACCAGAATCCTCTACAGGCCACCGGAGTTCACGCTGCCACTGTACAACCGCACCGCTTACATTGGCGAAGACGTGCGCTTTGGCGTCACCATTACCGTGCACCCCGATCCTCGTGTCACGTGGTTGAAGAACGGCGAAAGAATCTCACCCGCCGACGGTGACCCCAAGTACACTTTCCTGAGCGACAAGGGTCTGTACCAGCTGATTGTCCACAATCTTGACACGAGCGACGACGCCGAATACACGGTCATGGCCCACAACAAGTTTGGAGAAGACAGCTGCAAAGCCCGTCTCACCGTGACACCACATCCCGTGACAGAGGAAAGTATGAGGCCCACGTTCAAGCGCCTGCTGGCCAATGTCGAATGCACAGAAGGGGAGAGCGTCCGCTTTGATATTAGAGTGTCTGGAATCCCAACTCCTTCCCTGAAATGGGAGAAGGATGGCCATTCTCTCCAGCTGGGTCCAAAGATAATTGTCATCCAAGAGGACACTGACCACCATGTTCTGTGCATCAGGGAGACACTGATTGAGGACTCCGGTATCTACAGAGTGACCGCCACCAACTGCGCCGGCTCTGTGAGTTGCCAGGCGATCCTGAGTGTGGACCGCCTCACGTATACCAGAAGAGAGTACAAGAGTGAGGAGGAGAAATACAGATATGTCCAGAAGCAGATTGAAAAGACCAACAAAATGGCTCAGAAGATTGTTGCCACAGAGGAGATTGTGCCGCTGAATCCAACGGCACAAGAGGCTCTGAAATTTGCCGCCGAGATGTACAAGCCTGCCTTCAGCACCAAGAACGTCGAGGGCGAGTTCGACATCACTGTGGTAAAGTCGGAGACCAGGAAACTAGAAGACGAGAGAAGGATTTTCATGCCCTATGAGATTCCCGAACCTGCCATTCATGACCGCCGAGCTCTGGATGAGGACCAAGTTATTAAGCAATTTGTCGCACTCTCTGACATGAAGTGGTATCGCAAATTGAGAGAGCAGTATCTGGTTTCAGAGAGAAGTGAAAGGTTTGTGCAAAAGCGACAAAGGCGAATTCGCCTGTCCAGGTGGGAGCAGTTCTACGTCGTGCCGCTCCCCAGGATCACGGACCAGTACAGGCCAAGATGGCGAATTCCAAAAATGACTTTAGATGACTTGGAGATTGTCAGACCTGCCCGCCGCTCACCGTCTCCCGAGTCTGCCGTTTCGTTCAGATCCAGGAGACGATCTTTGGGTGACTTGAGTGACGAGGAGTTGCTGATCAGCGCTGCTGATGACTATCTGTCCTCCAGAAGGACAGAGGAGGAGAAGATGATGCTGGAGGATGAACTGGAGCTTGGCTTTTCTGCCTCCCCTGCGGTCAGTCCGGTTCGCATCGAACGACGCGCGGTGCAGCGCGAAGAGAGGTCTCGAGAGATACGACGGGACGCTTTGGAGATTGCGGAGACAAAGAAAAAGCGGACTGTTTCTCAGTACATGAGAAGGAGGCGCTCACTGTCCCCCACCTACATTGAGCTGATGCGCCCGGTCTCCGAGTTGATCCGACCGGCTCGCGTGAGACTTGCGGCGGAGGCAGAGACCGAGCTTGTAGAGAGGAGGTCTCCAACGCCAGAGAGAACTCGTCCTCGCTCTCCGAGCCCCGTCAGGTCTGTTGAGAGATCGTCCCGTTCCACATCTCGGTTTGAGCGCTCTGCCCGCTTTGACATCATGTCCCGCTACGAGGCGAGAAAGGCAGCTCTGAAGTCTGAAAGGACGTACCAGGTTGTGAGTCAGTCGCCTTTCAGCCTGGACCACGGGCCCCGCGTGACCGTCAGGATGCGCTCTCACCGCGTGCCACTAGGCCAGGACACCAAATTCACTCTGAACATCCAAGCCAAGCCGGAGGCCCAGGTCAAGTGGTTTCACAACGGAAACGAAATCTGCGAAACCAGCAGCAAATACATCTTTAGCAACCTGAGCGGAGTTCTGACCATCACCATCCTGGATTGCCAGGAGGAGGACAGCGGTACATACCGCTGCTTCTGTTCCAACGCCAGAGGCGAAGCCTCGGACTACGCCACCCTGGATGTGGCAGGAGGTGCCTACACCACTTTCTCTTCTCGCCGCAAGGATGAGGAAGTTCCTAAATCTATCGTCCCCGAAATGACTCGACTTGATCACTACAGCTCGTCCCGCTTCAAAACTGGCTATGAATCTGAAAGCCACTTTGCAGTGGAAGAAAGCAAGACTAAGTTATCTGAGACACGCGAAGACATCACTCGAGAAAGGTATGACGGCGGGGCATCTTCTGAGAGGTACTCGTCTGCTGAGCGCTACGGCGCATCCGTCAAGTACGCCTCTACTGAATACTTGTCATCTGCCTCTTCCTACTCCTCTGACAAGTTTGCCCTTTCTGAAAAACACACAGCGGCCGGAACCAAGTCAAAGTACGCTGCTTCGTCCGAGCAGTTTTCTGCCCAAAAAGCGACGCCGACTATCGCGGCTAGATTCCTCACCAAGCCACAGTCTGTGACCCTTGCCGCGGGTGAGACAGCCCGCTTTTCCTGCGATATTGATGGTGCGCCCGCGCCTTCTGTGACCTGGATGCACGAGGGAAAAACCATTGTTTCCTCCCACCGTGTTCAAGTCACCACCTCGCAGTACAAGTCCAACCTGGAGGTCTCTTCTGTCACATCCTCTGATGAGGGCAGTTATACAGTCATCATAGAGAACTCGGCGGGACGACAAGAGGCTCAATTCACCTTGACCATCCGCAGGGCCGTTCCCAAAGAGGTCAAGGGCATCAAGTCCCCAGAACCCAGTGTGAAGTCACCGAAGCCTTCGGTCACATCACCGTCGCCGTCTGTGACTTCCCCTGTTCCGAGTGTGAAGTCACCGGCGGCTAGCCTCAAGTCTCCTGAACCTAGGGTGAAGTCACCGCCACCTAGTTTCAAGTCTCCTGAACCTAGGGTGAAGTCACTGCCACCTGGCATCAAGTCTCCTGAACCGAGTGTGAAGTCAGCCGCACCTGGCGTCAAATCCCCTGAACCTATTGTGAAGGCACCAGCAGCACCAAGTGTTAAGTCTCCAGAGCCAGATGTGAAGCACCCTGAGCCCTCAAAATCCAGTGTGAAGTCACCAGCATCCAGAGTCAAGTCCCCCGAACCTAGTGTGAAGACACCAGAACCCGGCGTCAAGTCCCCCGAGCCCTCGGTGAAATCACCAATACCCAGGGTGAAGTCACCAGTACCGGCTGTCAAGTCTCCAACGCCTGCTGGGAAGACATCGAGTGTGAAGTCACCAGTTCCTGGGATCAAATCACCTGAACCACAGGGAATTAAGTCTCCTGGGGGTGTTAAATCTCCTGAACCAGGACCTAAGTCACCGCCACCAGTCAAGTCACCTGAAGCTGAGGAACCTAAAATGTCCCGGAGCATCAAATCACCTGAACCTGCAGAGATGAAAACACCTAAAGGCATCAAGTCCCCAGAACCATCTGGAATCAAGTCACCGAGGGCTGTAAAGTCCCCTGAGCCTGAGGCAGTCAAATCTCCGACCAGAACAAAGTCTCCACCTCCTGCGATGTCCTCAAAGAGGGTCCTGTCACCGCCAGCTGATGAGTCTCCAACCCCCAAGCCACCCAAAATCGTGAGTCAGCTGGCAGCTGTGGCCTATGAAGACTCCGTCAAGATGTCTTGTGTTTGCGAGAGCAGCGTCAAGGACGTGTCGTGGTATTGCAACGGTCGACGACTTTCCAAGAGCAGTCGCTTTAAGATGCAGTACTCCGAAGGTTCCTGCAGTCTCCTGATACACGACTTGACCGACAGCGACCAGGGAGAGTACACCTGCGAGATGACATCAGAGGGAGGCGTCTCAAAGTCCTCCATCTCCTTCACTGGACAGCTTTACCAGTCCATTCGCATGAAGGTCAACACTTACCGTGAAAAGCAACTTGCAGTTAAAGGTGAGCAACAAGTCCCAAGTGAGTCACGTGGGGATGGTCGATCATTCGCACGCATCACTCAGAACAATGTTTCCGCAAACGCTTCTTGGTGCACGGTCACGCTCTTTCAAAGAGAGTTTTATCGCGGATAACAGACGCAAGTATGCGGGAAATTAATTGGCCAGCAAACACCACAATGTCACCGTCATTTGCTTTTTCTTGAAGTGAAACAAATTCTATCCAAATCAGATTTTGATTTCTGAAATGTATCCATTTTATTTGAGGGGCATTTCCTATTCTGGGCTCTCCTGGATGTTAAGATGTACTGCATGTTAACTTTTCCTTGTGGACTGTCAACAGGATCCAACGTGACGAGTTTCAAGGAGGCATCCTCATCCAGCTCCTCCATGGCCACGAGGACAGCAACTCGCACAGTGGAGGAGTCGTCGTCTTCCTTCTCCTCGTCCTCATCTTCCGCCCAGAGAGCCATGATGTCCTCCATGATGGAGTCCAGCTCCTTTGGCAGCATGGCGGCCGAAATGAAGTTTGAGACCATGTCCATGTCCAGTGTGTCCTCTATGGCCTCCGAGTCCTATGCCGCGAGCTCAAGCAGCGTCACGGGAATGAGCTCGCACCTGACCGGATCCTCCTTCAGGGCTCTCGGTAGGATTGACGTTCCCTCTTTGTTTTTTGTTGCTGTAGCAATGGCACAGAGTTGATTTGCACGGTGAAGGCCTTCTGGAACCACCCGCTCGCTCGCTCGCTCGCTCGCTAAAACTGAAAATGCGCCTTATAGACTCGAGCGGTCCCTTGAGATTGTGAACGGGAAGCCGTCATAGCGGTGCAAAACAAGCAAAGGCTGTAACAACCTTTTGCTTGCGTGCAAGATGCACCGTGTTGACATCCAATTAGCATCTTTGCCGTCCACGGCAGCGAATGTGTGAAATTCAACAATGAAGGTCAGCTTTGTACACTGAGTCAGCCTAACCCGTTTCAGGTTCCGCCGCCGCTCCCAGAATCGAGGCGGTGCCCGAGGACATCAGCATCGAGGCCGGCAAGGTCCTGACGGTGGCCTGCGCCTTCTCGGGCGACGCCAGCCACGTGGAGTGGTCCCGCGGCGGGCAGAAGATCCGCTCGTCGCCGGGGGGCCGCTTCCACGTGGAGACGGGCGAGGACCTGACCACCCTCATCATCGCCGGCGTGCGGGAAGAAGACGCAGGAACGTACACCCTCAAACTGTCCAACGAGCTGGGATGCGACACGGCCAGCGTTCGCATCAGCATTCGATCCCTGTAAAAAAGAAGACGATAAAGCGTCCCCAACCCCAACCCCAGCCACTTCCCTTTCCCCTTCAGGATTGGACTCCACTTGTAAATAGGAACTCTTTTTGTACCGACCGTGACAAAGTGGAGTATTACCACTCCATGTGTTTTCCAACGCGATGACACTTTTGCAGTGACGTGTACATAATGTATATAGCCGGATGTGACGGTTACGAGGAATGTGTGCTATGCATCATCGTTATTGATGACAGTTCATATGAAGTGAAACGAGGAAACCAAAATAGCCTTTAACAGGAGAAAGTTCCCGGAGCGGAGCGAATACCCTGCTAAAGGCACAAACTCCAAACCGCGCCTCGACGCAACTCGCGTCGATGTCTAAGATTGCCTCGGCAGGTAGAGCGTCTCCCTGTCGACGTTTACTCGACCCTAGACTGGAAAAAAAAAAGACCAAAAAAAACAGCCCGCGTGAGCGAGGTCCCGAGCGCTCTTTGCGTCCACCCTCACGTAAGCAGCGCCGACGGCTCTCGCGCCGCGACGGAAGATGTCGTACCGCCGTTTTTGATGACACGCTCACAGTGCGAGCGGCCTGCACTCCCTGAGCACGTTTTTGCTTGTTTCTTTTCTTTTTGTTCTTTTCAACGGAGGCCTGCAGCGTGTTAGTGTGGAGAGAAAGGGCCGGCCGGCCTGCCCATTGACCGACCCACAAAACGCCATCACGTGCGGCGGTGGCGGCCCGACCCGAGGGAGAACTTCCTCCTCTTCATTTTAGTGTGTGTTTGTTTTTCCGCAGCCTCCTGGAACTTGATTGATTAACTGATTGATTGATTGAATAAAGCGTGATTGTCAGCACAGCAGCACAGCTGGAGTGTGTGCGTGTCTTTTTTCAACGCCTGTCACGTGAGGCTCCATTTTCATGGCCAGTGAACGATTATGGAAAACATCCCGCAACGACATCTTTTCATGACATTTCAGGCTCCCCGCTGGCTGTTTTTTTTTTGCCTCTATGTCATTGGTGACGTTTTGAATTTTTTGACCGGTCTGATTTTATTCAAATCCGTCCGGGGTCTATGTGCTCCAAGATTGGATGCCATGGGATTTTTTTTTTGCATTGCGACCGCTCTGAACATCCAGGTCAAGACGTATGCTCTGTGTGTGTGCGCGCGCGCGTGTGTGTGTGTGTGTGTGTGTGTGTGTGTCTGCGCGCGCGTGTGTGTGTGTGTGTGTGTGTGTGTGTGTGTGTGTGTGTGTGTGTGTGTGTGTGTGCGCGCGCGTGCGTGCGTGCGTGCGTGCGTGCGTGCGTGCGTGCGTGCGTGCGTGCGTGCATGAGTGCGTGCGTGCGTGCGTGCATGGCATTAGTGTATGCGAGCGCGCCTGAGCACAATCGGATGCTTCCCGTCTGTTTGTGAAGCATGTAGTAACCAAAGCGTCCAGTCGACGGCGCCAGGCGCACATCCAGGAATGCCCACGTGCGCTCAAGACCAAGGAGCGTGGAACTCATGCGAGAGCAGGAGGCCTTATAAAGACAAAACATGCTGCTCACACACACACACACACACACACACACACACACACACACACACACACACACACACACACGTACACAGTAAAAAGCTCAAGTCCACCCAAGAAGGGCATGAAGTGGGAATGCGTGTCTTTGTGCAGTCCTTGTGAGGACATTTCAAGATGAAGTGAAGACACAATGAGGACACTTTCAGACAAGTTAAGGACAGAAGGACTTGAGTGGTCGGCCTTGCTGCAAGATGCTGCACTTGCAAATCATGCACACGACATCCTGCACATTTGATTTGGAAATTTGTCTCGAAACAGGAAATACTTCCCCCCCCCCCTTCACTTGCACCCCCCTCCTCCTCCCACCCGCAGACAACGCGCGCACACACACACACTTGGTCTGTTTATGAGGGTTTTGTTCTGTGTTTATGAGTATTTTACAGATTTGTTGAAAAGCCGTCTTCCTTTGAATTCGGGGCGGGGCGGGGTCATTTCCTGGACGTGTGTTTGTGCGAGTGTGTCCTGGCTGCTCTTGACCATATAAGGAGTTTGGGTTTCCTTTTCACTCCGACGTCTGACACAGAGCCCGGTGCTTGTGCGCGCGCGCGCGCGCGTGCCTATTTAACGGGATGTTCCGTTTGGATGAGTGTGCGAACTTGCCGCTCCGGCAGCCGATTGGCCCGGGGCTTCCTCACATCCAATCAGCGTGACGTACATTCAGTCTGTCACTCACATACTGACTGAAGTCCGTTTGCTTGTTTTCATGTACTGGCTTCTTTTTCCAGCCCCCATCCATCATGCCGCCCCCTTAAAGATTGCTAATCGGACCATCGAGCCGTCGGTCTCTTCCGAGGCTTCCTTTACGCCCCCTCTTCAGGTGTGCCATGCGATCAGTGTTACCTTTGATTGACGCGGGCCCTGAAAAGAGCGCCAGACCACTTCCTGCCCAGTGCGGCGTTCCGTGGGAACGCAGAAAAGGCAAGTCGGTTTCGCCGGTCTTCAGACTCCATGACCTTATTTGGCCACGCCGCTCACTTGATGTGATGTAAGACCCCCAGCCCCCCCTCCTCCCCTCGGCGCCCCAGATGCAGGGGGCGGGGGGCAGCGCTACTCTTCCAGGACAGGGGCTTTAACCCAGCTGTTTACTCTCCCGCTCGCTCCATCCGCCGAGGAGGAGGAGGAGGAGGAGGAGGAGGAGGAGGCAGCAGAGTCAGTCCACGGTGGCAGGAGGCCTGACGGGCAGCACGAGCACCTGAACACCAACCAGAAGAAAGAAAAAGGAGAAAGACAAGGACTGGCAGAGCAAAAGTGGCACAAAGCCCATGCGGCCAGCCAGGAGGAAACCAAAAGAAGAAAAAAAAAAAACAAGAAGGACGGGGCGCGTGCGGGCAGGGGGGAGCAGGAGAACCAGGAGGGACACGCGCTGGCAAAGTGACCCACACCTGAACACCAACCACACCAGGGACTCGGAGAAGTGGAAGCGGAAGAAGACGGACGAGCACGCAGCCGGTGGCAGTGGGCCAAACAGGGAGGGAGGGAGGGAGGGAAGGAAGGAAGGAAGGAGGTAAAAAAGCAAAAGGACCCAGCAGAAACAAATTAGAAGAAGGCTCAATCCGCCACCATTGGCCACAAGCCAAGCCAGGGACGGAAGAAACACCTGAACAAGCAGCAGGAGGCCAAGCTGGGAGCAGGACAAGGAGGAGCTCAGGAGGCGCACCACAAGGCTGCGGGTAGCAGCTCCACGCCCGCCCACCGAGCGTGGAGGAGACGGACAAGGAAGGAGGGTGCCGCCTGACCGCCATGGATTTTAAGGCCAACTTGAAGGGGGTCAAGGCCAAGATGGAGGACGAGCAGCGCAAGGCGGCCAGCGGCGCCGCCGCGCAGGTGGACTTCCGCGCCGTGCTGGGTAAGAAGGGCGGCGGCGCCGCCAACAAGGCCGCCGGCTCGCCCCAGGCGCCCGCCAAGAAGAACGCGCTCACTGCCCTCGACGACAAGAAGACAGGCGGCGTGGACAAGAACGGAGATGGCGGCGAGGTGGTCAACAACTGCCTGAAGGATGGCGGCGACGCCAAGTCGCCGCGCTTCACCGAGAAGCTGGGCAACGTGACGGTTCTGGACGGCCAGCGCCTGCATCTGCAGTGCCGACTGGACCCGGCCTGCGATGACGTCGACGCAAGCTGGACGCTTGACGGAAAACTTATCAAAGCCTCCAAGTTCATCGTGGTCAAGAACCAAGGTCAGCACACGCACATGCACGCACAAACGGGAGCAAGGTTCAGGGGTGCCACTCGAGTGACCAGTGTATTGATTCATTTTCATCCAAGTGACGTACGCAGGCATCGGGTCGTCAAATGATCACTTTTCAGGAGAGCCCCAACATGGCAGCGCTCGGCATCTCGCTTTTTCATCAGAAAGGCTGAACGTGAATTGCGTGAGAATGTTTTCTTTTCTCCCTGTGTCGTGCGTGCGACAGGCGGCGTGTGCTCCCTGAGCATCGACAAGGCACTGCCCGAGGACGAAGGCGAGTACAAATGCAAGGTGGAGAACTCGGCAGGCCGGGCCGAATGTTCTTGTTTGGTTCTGGTGGACGGTAAGAAAGCCGGCGTTCAGAGGTCACGTGGCGCCTGCGCCTCCACTTGCTCGCCTCTCCGAACCTTTGGATCAGCCCTACGTCGCCTTGAAAAACAACGCTCAACGCAACGAGTTGTACCGATACACAACAAAAAGCCCAAAAGAGCGCTTTGGCTTCATGATGGAATTCAGCGAGCCTCCTTCTGCAGGCGGTGGCGGCCGGCGCTTTCCCCATATTTCAATTTGATCGGAGAGCGCAGAGAAAACTATCGCGCACAAGCCTCCGCCGCCGCCGCACAAATTTGTTTCGGGATTTCTACACAGCATTGTCGGAAATGTGCGAGCTCACAATGACAAGCTCTTCGGTCGTAAGTGGAGGCGGCGCGCTCGCAAATGACATCTTTGATTTTTCACATTGAAGTGTTTGAATGCTTCCGTGGCGGCAGATCCTCCGGAAAAGTCTGGGGCTGACAAGGAGTCCAACAAGAAAAAGACGGCGGCCACCTCCGAGAGTAAGTTGAGCTAATTGAGCCGTCGGAAGAAGAGTCGAGGATGGCGAGAAGCGAGAGAACGATGGATGCACGCTGGAAAAAGAAGAAGCTAGGCCAGGCTAGGCCAGGCCAGGCCAGGCCAGGCCAGGCCAGGCCAGGCCAGGCCAGGCCGCACTTTTTGTCCCAATAAGGACATGCAGACAGCGAACGCTGCTGGCGCACACACATTTCTCGACCTCGCGCGCACAAATACGAAGAGTGGGTCCCACAGACTCACAAACATGCAAACACACGCACACATCTTTCTCTCACACGCACGCACCCACCCACGCACGCGTGTCTCTATGCCGTCTACTTGCTCTCGTCAAAAAGGATTCAAGATACGAGTTGCTCGATAGAGCGTGCTAAGCGAAGAAGAGCGAGAAGGTGCGCGCCACGGGATGCCACGTGATAGACAGACAGTGCGCACATGCGTGTGTGTGTTTGTCTTCTCAGGTGAAGCTCGAATAAAGAAGCCTCCAGCCAAGACACCTACCAAGCAAGGTGACGCGTACGCGCGCGCGCACACGCGCACACACACAGCAGGCGAGGCTACTGATGTGTGCTTGCTTGCTTTCGTGCTTGCGTGCAGCGCTGCCTCCTCACATCGTTCAGTTCCCGGAGGACATGAAAATCCTGGCGGGGGAGAAGGTGGAGATCCTCTGCAAGTTCTCCGGAGCCCCGCCCATCAGCTGCACGTGGCTCAAGTTCAGGAAACCGGTGAGGTTGTGCGTCGTCACACTGCCGAGGTGACACGCCTTTGAACATGCGTCACGTTTGGCCAGATCCAGGAAGGCGCAGCGGGGACGTCCATCTTCAGTACGGACGGCAGCAGCCTGCTGACCATCGCCAGTGGACAGCAGGAGCACTGCGGATGCTACACGGTGGAGCTGAGGAACCAATATGGCCTCCGGCAGGCCGCGCTCAACCTCACCATCGTGGGTGAGCGATTAGCCTCTTGGCTTTAGCGTGAACATTAGCGTTTGTTCCAGCACGTGATTGATCGCACTCTCGCAAAGCGTTTGAAGTCAACGACAAAATGGCTGATTTGGATTTCTCATTTCTCACCACACACATTTTGACCTTCCGCTAACCTCATTTCTTTCGGGCGTGACATTAGATTCCTTGTAGAATTGGAAGCAAACCTTTGTCCTAAGCCACATCTACTTCTTGGCCCGTGTCCCTGTTAGCACGTCGAGCGTCTGTGCCTTCCGAGCCTTTGCGCGAGGGGCACGTCTCGGCTTACTACGCCAAGGTGGTCGGCTGGGTCGGCATGGATTGACCCATCTTTGTTTGGGGGAAACGTGAAGGCACTGCGGATGCCTTTTATGGCAGCGGAGGACCGACCGACCGCACCGCTCGCTCGCCTGCTCGCTCACGTGTCCTGTCAGCTCAGCCTTGGCCTTGGCCTTGGCCTTGGCCTTGGCCTTGGCATGCCAGCCTCTCTCTCTCTCGCGCGCATGTGTCCAAGAAAAGACATCTCCCAACGACGCTAACTTGCTCACACCTTTAGTTGGCAAAGAAGCAGCGCCAGATGTGTGAAAAATGTCCTCCGTCCTCCAGACAAGCCGGACCCGCCCGCAAAGGTTCCGGCCCTGTCGGACGTGAGACGTTCCAGTCTGACGCTGTCCTGGTACGGTCCCACCTACGACGGCGGGAGTGCCGTCCAGACCTACCACCTGGAGATATACAACTCTGTGGAGCAGAAGTGGACGCCGCTTGTGTCCTGCAACAGCACATCCTACAACGTCCAAGTGCGTCTGTGGCCAACACATGTCCTTGTCTACTTCACTATCTTTGTCTCACGGTCGTTTCCGTCCACCCACCTCCAGAACCTTCTTCCGGAGCGCCGATATAAGTTCCGAATCCGAGCGGAGAACGTCTACGGCGTCAGCGAGCCGAGCGCCGAGTCGGAGGAGGTCGCCGTGGCGGATGACGACGGTGAGGACAAAGCGTGCGGCGTGACCTCAGCAAATGGACTAACGCCTTGTGTTGTTTGCTTCCGCCCACAGAGAACCAGGAGGAGGTGGAGGAGGACGAAGACGGTATTCCATCTTTGGGGAGACAATAAGACAGAATTTGACAAATGCTCCATCTTAAATTTGAAAAGATGTTTTTGCTTCTTGCGGCGTTCCCGCTCTGACGCGCTTTCCCGTGCGGCAGACTCGGAGAAGGAGCCCGACTACAGGCAGGTGACAGTGCGAACGGACATGAAGGTGAAGGAGCTGTACGACGTGGAGGAGAGGCTGGGAACGTAAGCGTGCGCGCTTTGGCTCAATGTCCAAACACTCGTGCCCAAACCATATGCACGTCTGCAGGGGCAAGTTTGGCCAGGTGTTCAAGCTGGTGGAGAAGGCCACTAAGAAGGTGTGGGCAGGCAAATTCATCAAGGCCTACTCGGTCAAGGACAAAGACAACGTTCGGCAAGAGATCGGCATCATGAACAGTCTCCATCATCCCAAGCTGGTCCAGTGCGTGGACGCCTTCGAGGGAAAGTCGGACATTGTGGTGGTGCTGGAGATGTCAGTGCTCTTCCATTTGTTTGCCTTTCTTATTCTCACTGATGACCGAGTTCGGGTCAAAGCCCGTCGACAAAGGACCGGCGGCGCGGGCCTGCGACCGTTCCTCGTGACTGTGACCTGACAAAATGGCTGATTGAGACTTCCTGTGCCGGGCAGGATCTCCGGCGGCGAGCTGTTTGAGCGCATCATCGACGAGGACTTTGAGCTGTCGGAGCGCGAGGTGATCAAGTACATGCTGCAGATCGTGGACGGGGTGGGCTTCATCCACAAGCAGGGCATCGTGCACCTGGACCTCAAACCCGAGAACATCATGTGCGTCAACAAGACCGGCAGCAAGATCAAACTCATCGACTTTGGCCTGGCCAGGCGTCTAGGTGACTCTTGCCGGCTTGGGGACCGGCGAGCTCGGAGTCGCCTCCTAACCCCACCCACCCTCTTGCAGAAAACGCGGGAACCCTCAAAGTTTTGTTCGGAACGCCCGAGTTTGTGGCCCCCGAAGTCATCAACTACGAAGCCATCGGTTACCCCACCGACATGTGGAGCATCGGCGTCATCTGCTACATTCTGTGAGTATGGCGTGGCCGTCGGCTGAGCGTGCAACGGCCGGCCCTTGGCTGAGCGCCCTGCGTCCGTCGCCGGCAGGCTGAGCGGTCTGTCGCCTTTCATGGGCGACAACGACAACGAGACGCTGGCCAACGTGACTTCGGCCACGTGGGACTTTGAGGACGAGGCCTTCGACGAGATCTCGGACGACGCCAAGGACTTCATCACTCGGCTGCTCAAGAAGGATATGAAGTCAGTTGTTTTGTCGCTCGTGGCGGTTTCCGTCCCGGCCGGCCGGACGCTCGTGTCAAGTTGTGTTTTCAGGGCGCGTCTGAGCTGCCCCCAGTGTCTGGAGCACACCTGGCTCAAGCAGGACACCAACACCATGAAAGCCAAGAAGCTGTCCAAGGAGAGGATGAAAAAGTACATCTTGAGGCGCAAGTGGCAGAAAACAGGACACGCCATAAAGGCCATCGGCAGACTGTCGTCCATGGCCATGATGGCGGGGCTCCACGCCAAGAGGGGTTCGCCCACCGAAGGTACGCCGGCCGACGAGACTTCCAAAGCCGCCTGAATCCAAAGACCTAGCAAAAAAGGGGGTGGCGCCGGCTGCCACTGCTTCGCTATCCTTAGTTTCCGTCTTTGAGCGTAAAGCTAGCCGAGCGACGTGTCGGATACACGCGGCGGCAACGGATCGCTCGCTGTGCCTTTCAGACGACAACCGCTTCCTGGAGTGCTTGGAGCCGGAGCAGAAGGCCGAGAGCAAGCCCAGCTTCAGCGCCGTCATCCGCGACGTGGAGGTGGTGGAGGGCAGCGCCGCACGCTTTGACTGCAAGATTGAAGGTAAGGGCCTAGCCCACCCGCCCTTCCGCCCGCCCGCCCGCCAGCCAGCCGCCGGCTTAACCGCCCAGCCGCCCTGGCTCGGCAGGTTACCCCGACCCGGAGGTGGTGTGGTACAAGGACGAGCAGCCCATCAAAGAGACCAGGCACTTCCAGATCGACTACGACGAGGACGGCAACTGCAGCTTGGTCATTTCCGAGGTAACGGCCTTCAGCCGGCTCAGCGCGCCCCAGAAAGGAACAGAGAAGAAAAGCAGGGAGTGGCAAAATCCAAACTCGGCCTTTCGACGTACTGCAGCTCAAGTCTCATTTTTGGGTCCGTATCTGATTTTTTTGTCACATTGGGTGTCTGCCGCAGGTGTCGGGCGACGACGACGCCAAGTACACGGTGAAGGCTGTCAACGATCTCGGTGAGGCCACCTGCACCGCCGAGCTGCTGGTTGAGGTCATGGCTGCTGAGGAGGAGGAGGAAGAGGAGGAGGAGTGAGCTTCACAACATCCGGACTCTGGTGGGGGAGGAGCCACTCGGGCCGGAAGTGGCGTACTCCTCCAGCCTCTCCGTCAGTATGGTCACCTTGATTATTTATAACCTCAGGCTGCGGCACGTGCGTGTGTGTGCGAGAGCCTTTGAGCCGTCCCGACGCTGCCGACATTTCCTTTAGCTGCCTTTTTGCTGCCTTTTTGCTGTGTTGGCGGGCCTTTGCCACATCCTCGTGATGACGTTATCATCACACAAAAAAAAAAAAAAAACATTTAGATTCCAAGACAGTTTTTCCACTTGTGTTGCCTAGTCGTTCTACTCATGCCCTCAACTGTCTACTACCTGAAGTTGAATATCTTGGATATCTTAGCAAGGATATCTTGGATATCCAGGATATCAAGGATGTCGAATAAACAGCTTTTCATCAAATACACTTCACTCGACACACTCAAACACTTTCATCCTATTGATATCGTGGTGTCAATAGGATGAGGACATGAGGGCTACAGATCATTGTTTTCTTGGACTAATGTGTCAATCAAATATAAAGTGAGAATGGGACGTCCGCTTTGTAGCAAGTCAGCCAAATCAAAAGCGCGTACGCGCGCTCGCGCGCCTTTACCGTTGAGAGGTTAACGCTCCAAATATTGCCACCGTTTGGAGTAAAGCAAGGTCTCTAAACAGTGATCTGAAGATTTGTCAATCACTTAACGGGTTGAGGTGCGTGCAGATGTCTCCCGGATGCAGGTGACGGTGGCCGCCTTGTCGCTGGTCCGAGTGACCCAAACGTGGACCTCGCCGCCGCCGCGCTTTGTTTTTTGCACACTCGGCACACCACTCAAACGTTTGCGCACTTTGATTTGATTTCACGTTGACGTTTCTCCTACCGTCAGCTGTGTTCCAAGAAGGTTTGTACAATTCTATAGCGAGTTTGACACGTACGACAAGAGAGCACAGGTGTACTTTCTCACATACAGCCAATTAAAGAATCACCCCAAAACATTATTTGTCCCTCTGTTTTTGGATACAGACAGTGGTGGGCCTTATACATGGTCTTTTTTTTTACTGAAGAAAAAAAAAACAACAACTTTGTTTATTGTGTTTTGATGAATTCTATTATTTCTCGGTATGATCTGTTGATGGTTTCTCTGTTGATGGTCTCAGCGAAGACACCTATGTTGCGTAAGAGGGTGAGCCCTCCTGCACATTGCAGCGGCAACAGGATCATGGTGGGTGTGTCAACAGAGCTGATGGTCCTCCCCGGCCGGCTTTATTTATTTCTGTCCGCTGAGTTGGGTGCAATCGCAAGGCTTTCACACCGCTGACATGTCTTACATGCATAGGGTTTTTTTTGTTTTTTACTAAAACAAATCCTTACATGGTCATTTTCTTCCGACAAAAAAGCCTTACGATACACGGTCATTTTTATTGACGAAAAAAAGCCTCGCCATACATGGTAGTCTTGGCTCGTGAGTGAACGATCCGTTCAAAGGAACGAATGTTTTCAGTGAATGAGTGAAGTTCTTTTTTCACTTCATATGACTTCAACCACTAGGTGTCGGTAATGCACGTTAAAGCTGGTGCCACCTCGCCGTAAAACAAAAAGAAGAAGAAAATGACCTCATTTCCCGTGAATTGCATTTCCCGTTCACTAACTGAACGGATCTGTGAGTGAGTGAGTGAGTGAGTGAGTGAGTGAGTGAGTGAGTGAGTGAGTGAGTGAGTGAGTGAGTGAGTGAGTGAGTGAGTGAGTGAGTGAGTGAGTGAGTGAGTGAGTGAGTGAGTTGAGTGAGCGAGCGAGCGAGCGAGTGAGTGAGTGAGTGATTTGCATTTCCAGTTCATCGGAGAACGAACGGATCAGTGGGGAACGAATCGTGACTTTCCCGAGTCAATGGGTGAAGTTGAACTGCCTTCCTTCCTTCCTTCCTTCCTTCCTTCCTTCCTTCCTTCCTTCCTTCCTTCCTTCCTTCCTTCCTTCCTTCCTTCCTTCCTTCCTTCCTTCCTTCCTTCCTTCCTTCCTTCCTTCCTTCCTTCCTTCCCGCGCGTGCATCAACGGATCAGTCAGCGAACGTGTTGCGTCTCCCTCCTGGCCGGCGTGAACTATGGAAGCCAGAATGTCGATTTACGATTTGCCAAGGAAAGAAAGAGCCACCACTTCTTTTATGCAAGCTAACGGCTAACCTTATTGCAGGAAGGGATGCGCCGTGATGCAAAAAACGGGGAGTTGATGCTTCTCTTTGGGTCATCTTTATTTTATAACACTTATTGTAGTTTTTAAATAACGTGTATGCATATATACGCCTAAATATGTTTATCCAATATATCTACTGCAATTTTACATTAGATTGCTGGTTTGAAATTTACTTTTATTATGATTATTATGATTATTTTAATAAACATTTATGTTAAAAATTGTCTGGTGTTTTATTCCTTGTTCGCCAATCGAAACATAAAAATCTGACATTTGGTTAACTGCTTTATATGTATGTGTTTTACGTTCTTGTATGAGTTGGTGTCCCCCAAAATAACAAATGTCGGCATAACGGATTTTTTTTCTTCAACCTTTTATTCAAACACAAACTACGACAAATACAACATTAAAACATCAATGTAACTAACGTGTGTCGGCTGGCATAACAGCAACGCTGTCTGTCACTCACTCGTGAATCTTAAGCGTTTTTCCTAATGAAGTGGCCTGTTATTAGGAACACCTGAAAATGACGCTGTACTTAATGGAGTCCCGAGTAACGTCACAGATGCAACAGCCAATCAGAAAGTCACCCCGCTCACTCTTTGTTTGTATTTCTGCCCTCTAGGAAGAGATACAGATGCCTGCGCTCCCGCACCACCTGACTCAGAGACAGCTTCGTGCTCCAAGCTGTCCGGATCCTGAATTCCCTCCACCCTCTGCTACATGATGTCCTGTTCTTTTGCGCTATGATCTGGCTGTCTGCTATTAGCGCGCTTGCTCCATTTTGCTGCTCTTATT
This sequence comes from Syngnathus leptorhynchus, assembly GCF_054491065.1. Taxonomy (NCBI): domain Eukaryota; kingdom Metazoa; phylum Chordata; class Actinopteri; order Syngnathiformes; family Syngnathidae; genus Syngnathus; species Syngnathus leptorhynchus. Next base: position 14,113,252 of record NC_141203.1, on the reverse strand, counting down.
TGTCTATTTATTTATTTATTGTTTATTTATTTGGGTTATTTGCTTATTACTTATTCGTTGCTCTTGTCTGTTCGTTTTTACTCTTTGTGCTATTTGATGTGAGTGTTGTGTACTGTGTCTAGTCACCGTGGGACGGTGGGAAACCTAATTTCGATCTCTTTGTGTGCCTTGACATGTGAAGAAATTGACAATAAAGCGGACTTTGACTTTGAAAGTGGGGATGAGGGTGGGTGTGGCACTTTTCACTTTCACTTAAGCTTTTTCCCTAATGAAGTGGCCTGTTATTAGGAACCTGAAAATGGTGGTGTACCTAATGGAGTGTCCGAGTGACGTCACAGATTAAGCAGCCAATCGGAAAGTGGGGGTGAGGGCGGGTGTGGCACTTTTCACTTTTTTTTAAGCTTTGACCATGATTTTTCCCTAATGAAGTGGCTTGTGATTAGGTACACCTGAAACCCGCGGTGTACCTAATAGAGTGTCCAAGTGACGTCACAGATCAAACAGCCAATCAGAAAGTGGGGGTGAGGGCGGGTGTGGCACTTTTCACTTTCGTTTAAGCTTTGACCATAATTTTTCCCGAATGAAGCAGCCTGTGATTAGGTACACCTGAAAATAGCGGTGTACCTAATAGAGTGTCCGAGTGACGGCACAGATCCAACAGCCAATCAGAAAGTGGGGGTGAGGGCGGGTGTGGCACTTTTCACTTTCACTTAAACTTTTTCCCTAATGAAGTGATTAGGTACACCTGTGTCAGTGTGACGTCACAGCTCAACCAGCCAATCAGAAAGTGGGGGTGAGGGCGGGTGTGGCACTTTTCACTTTCACTTAAACTTCGACCGTGATTTTTCCCTAATGAAGTGGCCTGTGATTAGGTACACCTGAAAATGGCGGTGTACCTAATGGAGTGTCCGAGTGACGTCACAGCTCAAACAGCCAATCAGAAAGTGGGGGTGAGGGCGGGTGTGGCACTTTTTACTTTCACTTAAACTTTTTCCCTAATGAAGTGATTAGGTACACCTGTGTCAGTGTGACGTCACAGCTCAACCAGCCAATCAGAAAGTGGGGGGTTGTTTGGGTGTGGCACTTTTCACTTTCATTTAAATTTTGACCATGATTTTTCCCTAATGAAGTGGCCTGTGATTAGGTACACCTGAAAATGGCGGTGTACCTAATGGAGTGTCCGAGTGACGTCACAGCTCAAACAGCCAATCAGAAAGTGGGGGTGAGGGCGGGTGTGGCACTTTTCACTTTCACTTAAACTTTTTCCCTAATGAAGTGATTAGGTACACCTGTGTCAGTGTGACGTCACAGCTCAACCAGCCAATCAGAAAGTGGGGGGTTGTTTGGGTGTGGCACTTTTCACTTTCATTTAAATTTTGACCATGATTTTTCCCTAATGAAGTGGCCTGTGATTAGGTACACCTGAAAATGGCGGTGTACCTAATGGAGTGTCCGAGTGACGTCACAGCTCAAACAGCCAATCAGAAAGTGGGGGTGAGGGCGGGTGTGGCACTTTTCACTTTCACTTAAACTTTTTCCCTAATGAAGTGATTAGGTACACCTGTGTCAGTGTGACGTCACAGCTCAACCAGCCAATCAGAAAGTGGGGGGTTGTTTGGGTGTGGCACTTTTCACTTTCATTTAAATTTTGACCATGATTTTTCCCTAATGAAGTGGCCTGTGATTAGGTACACCTGAAAATGGCGGTGTACCTAATGGAGTGTCCGAGTGACGTCACAGCTCAAACAGCCAATCAGAAAGTGGGGGTGAGGGCGGGTGTGGCACTTTTCACTTTCACTTAAACTTTTTCCCTAATGAAGTGATTAGGTACACCTGTGTCAGTGTGACGTCACAGCTCAACCAGCCAATCAGAAAGTGGGGGGTTGTTTGGGTGTGGCACTTTTCACTTTCATTTAAATTTTGACCATGATTTTTCCCTAATGAAGTGGCCTGTGATTAGGTACACCTGAAAATGGCGGTGTACCTAATGGAGTGTCCGAGTGACGTCACAGCTCAAACAGCCAATCAGAAAGTGGGGGTGAGGGCGGGTGTGGCACTTTTCACTTTCACTTAAACTTTTTCCCTAATGAAGTGATTAGGTACACCTGTGTCAGTGTGACGTCACAGCTCAACCAGCCAATCAGAAAGTGGGGGGTTGTTTGGGTGTGGCACTTTTCACTTTCATTTAAATTTTGACCATGATTTTTCCCTAATGAAGTGGCCTGTGATTAGGTACACCTGAAAATGGCGGTGTACCTAATGGAGTGTCCGAGTGACGTCACAGCTCAAACAGCCAATCAGAAAGTGGGGGTGAGGGCGGGTGTGGCACTTTTCACTTTCACTTAAACTTTTTCCCTAATGAAGTGATTAGGTACACCTGTGTCAGTGTGACGTCACAGCTCAACCAGCCAATCAGAAAGTGGGGGGTTGTTTGGGTGTGGCACTTTTCACTTTCATTTAAATTTTGACCATGATTTTTCCCTAATGAAGTGGCCTGTGATTAGGTACACCTGAAAATGGCGGTGTACCTAATGGAGTGTCCGAGTGACGTCACAGCTCAAACAGCCAATCAGAAAGTGGGGGTGAGGGCGGGTGTGGCACTTTTCACTTTCACTTAAACTTTTTCCCTAATGAAGTGATTAGGTACACCTGTGTCAGTGTGACGTCACAGCTCAACCAGCCAATCAGAAAGTGGGGGGTTGTTTGGGTGTGGCACTTTTCACTTTCATTTAAATTTTGACCATGATTTTTCCCTAATGAAGTGGCCTGTGATTAGGTACACCTGAAAATGGCGGTGTACCTAATGGAGTGTCCGAGTGACGTCACAGCTCAAACAGCCAATCAGAAAGTGGGGGTGAGGGCGGGTGTGGCACTTTTCACTTTCACTTAAACTTTTTCCCTAATGAAGTGATTAGGTACACCTGTGTCAGTGTGACGTCACAGCTCAACCAGCCAATCAGAAAGTGGGGGGTTGTTTGGGTGTGGCACTTTTCACTTTCATTTAAATTTTGACCATGATTTTTCCCTAATGAAGTGGCCTGTGATTAGGTACACCTGAAAATGGCGGTGTACCTAATGGAGTGTCCGAGTGACGTCACAGCTCAAACAGCCAATCAGAAAGTGGGGGTGAGGGCGGGTGTGGCACTTTTCACTTTCACTTAAACTTTTTCCCTAATGAAGTGATTAGGTACACCTGTGTCAGTGTGACGTCACAGCTCAACCAGCCAATCAGAAAGTGGGGGGTTGTTTGGGTGTGGCACTTTTCACTTTCATTTAAATTTTGACCATGATTTTTCCCTAATGAAGTGGCCTGTGATTAGGTACACCTGAAAATGGCGGTGTACCTAATGGAGTGTCCGAGTGACGTCACAGATCAAGCCGCCAATCAGAAAGTGGGGGTGAGGGCGGGTGTGGCACTTTTCACTTAAGCGTTTTCCTAATAAAGTGGCCTGTTATTAGGAACACCTAAAAATGGCAGCGTACCTAATGGAGTGTCCGAGGGACGTCACAGCCCAAACAGCCAAACAGAAAGTGGGGCTCAGGGCGGGTGTGGATGATTTTTGATTAGAAAAAAAAAAAAAAAGGATCAGTGGGAGGGACAATTCATTGAACGATTCGTTTGAACAAATCTTTTGAGTGAACTGATTCTAAAGATTCAGTTCACTTAAAACAACTGGAATGCACATCACTAATACACAGTCATTTTTCTCAAAATTTCATTCATACATAAATGATGCGTTCAATTCCTTTTTTGAATGTATTCCTTTTAATTTGTTGCATTTATAATAGATAAAAAAAAGAGACGGCTCGAGAGAGGGAGATTTGCATTTTGCAATCGAGGTCAGAAAATTTATTACAACAGTATCTGAAAAGCACAATGAGTCCCGGGCACCGATTGGACGAACAACTTTCAAGGCCGCGCCAGCGCGGAGCAAAGTTTATGTCAGCATGGCAACAACGTGAACGAGGATCTGACCACGGATCAAGCACAACGGGGCCACGCGGCCCTCCATCCACTTGCACATCTTTGGCCCGTTGAGCAGGGGAGGGGCACTCGGTTGTCGGAACCGTCCCCGATATGCCCTCCATGTTGCGGAGGCGTGTCGAGTTGCCAGTTCGAGGCCAGCCGTGGGCGTGCGTACATGCATGTTTGTCCATCCTGTTGCCCTGGTCACAACTCGCTTCAGTAGGGCGAGAAGAGGGCGGAGCTCTGGTTGGCTCGAATTGGTCCAGGCGCAGGGTGGGCCAAGGGGGGGGTCACATTGGCGTCGGACGAGCTTTGCAGCGCCAAGGACCAATCAGAGGTCGTGGTCACCTCCTAACAAGAAACAAAGGCGACAAGAAGCAATGCTAGCTTTGGCTCACGACAAGCCATGTGAGCTGCCGCCAAAGCGGAGGGTGACGAGGACGACACTGACCCCGCGTTGACTTTTGCTGAATCTGGGCTTGCTCGGCTTCCCCGCCAGGCGGTCTTTGTGCCTCCGGCTGGACACGTGCTGCGACCACAACAAGGACATGGAACGGAGTCAGGCGGCGCCGCCGCCGCGCAACAACCGGCCTGAGACAGCCACGTGCTCGCTCCGTCCGTCACCTGCTTGAATTGAGTCTCAGAGTTGGCATGGATGTCGCAAGTCTGGCAGCGGAAGGTCTCGTTTGCGGGCGGGGCGGCGGGAGCTGACGTGTGCGCCGCGCCGCGAGCGTCCAAGGCGCTCTTGTGCTTGGCGCCTGCGGGACATCACGGCCGTTTGCAAAACGAAAAAGCTTCTTAAAGCCTTACCGGTCAAAAACGCCACTGCGCTTACCCGAATTGTGGGCCTCCAGCTGCGTGAGCGAGTTGACGGCCACTTTGCAGAGCGAACAGTAGAGCCGCTTCTCGGGCCGCTCCGGCGCCGTCGGCTCCGCCTCGCCCGACACGTCTGCGACGGACGGGCAACAGCGGGAGAGCGAGTTCAAAACTGTCCGGTGCCAATCGTTGAGATGAAATCACGGGAAGGAGAAACGCGAGAAACGGGGAGCGCCAACGACAAAAGACGGACAGACTCTGATGTCACGGCAGCTGGACGCCAGGAAGCGACGGCTGCCGAAAGGCTGTGAGCCGGCCGTGGCCAAGCACCTGCGTCGCCGTCGGCTGCCGTGGAGCGGGCGGATCCGATGTCGCAGGAGCTGCCGTCTTTGGCATCCTCCGTGCAGCGCTGCATCTTCAGCTTCTTGGCGTGGCGGCTGCCCCGGTAGTGCGCCTCTGCCTGCGACTGCGCAAACAACGGCCGTCAACAACGACGGCGACGCCGCCGCCGCCTCACTCACATCAGAGTTGAACGCGAGCCGGCAGACGCCGCAGTCGACCGGCCGCTTCCTCCTCATCTTGGGCGCGCCTCGGCGGATGCCAAACGCGTGCTTGATCACCGCCTTCTGCACCGGATCCATCTGTGTCGACATGTGAAAACAGAACACCGTTAACTGACATTAGTGGTCAAGTGTAACACGGGCAACGTTTGGACGTACCGTGCTGAAATGCGGGTAGACGGGAGCCGCTGGGATAGTCGCTGGGATAGCCGCTGGGATAGCCGATGGCGGAGCTGCGCCGTCGCCGGCAAACTGCGGGTAAGGTTTCACCATGGCGCCACCGAGCAGGCCCGGCAGGGCGGCGGCCAGCGTGGTGCACATGTGTCCTGACGAATACAAAGAGAGCAGAGTTTGCTTCTTGCCATTTTGGCTGATGAGTTTAAAAGGTCCATTTGCTTTGCTTTGCTTTGCTTTGCTTTGCTTTGCTTTCCAGTCAAGCCCAGCACATGAAAACGTTTAGTTGGTCTTGTCAAAGTGGGGAATTTCTTTCTTACGTCAAAACATGAAATTTACGCGAGTTGTTTTCGAGATGGTGACGCAGGGTAGGACAAGAGAGTCAAATTGATTAGAAAGCAGCCTTTCCATTTCTCACACGCCTCTTTTCAACTCGCTTCGCCCCGGTGACGTTTTGCGCAGACGTGACTATACATTTGGAGACCCAAATCTTCGTCCAAAGTGGGCTTCTCGTACGACATCGGATACGGAGGCGACAGCACCCTACCTGGCGAACGGCCGCGGTTGTTTCGTTCCACAGCCACGACGGTGTGGCCCTCAATAATGTGCTTGCATTGCTTGCATTGCTTGCATTGCTTGCCTGCTTGCTTGCTTGCCTGCCTGCTTACCTTCGTGTGCCGGGCAACAGCATACTCCCTCGGGCCTGTTCGTCTTCCACGGCGCTCGCTGGAAGCCGGACTCTTTGGCAAAGCGCTGCAAGTGCACGTCGCTGCTGTTGTAGCCGGGTGGCGCTGAGTAATGGTCGCTGTGATAGTCGTTATAGTTCGCGACGTGATGTTCGCCGTATTGCACGTTGCACGGTGGCTCGGTCGCGCTGCAACTCATCCTTCTGGGGATTTTGAAACTAACTCTGCCTTTATAGTTTCTCATTTTTCTGCTGACCACAAGTGCTCACCATTTGCATGCGTCTCTTTCCCGCTGTTAGAGGCGAAACCGGAAGTGAGTGAGCCGAAAAGTCCCTAGGCGAGCACGCGCATGTCCGGATGTACGTCACCAATGGCACCGCCCCCCCCTCACTCGTTTAAATGTGAGGGGAAAAGGATTATTATTTCATCCCGCGGCAGAATGACGACTTTTAAAAAGTGCACATAGTTTTTAGAAGTTTATATATATAAAAAAAAGCGTCCGTGTTTGACCTCCAATTCCATTTCCGCGAAACAGACCAATCACAACCTTCAATTAAGAAAAACTGGCCCCGCCTTCGTCTCGCGGCACAATGACGACTGCATATTCCTAAACAAGTCACGCTTTACAAACGTCCCGATCATATGTTGATTAAGTTCTGCATTTTACTTTACCATACAAGATAATTGAGACAAATGACACAATAGTGTTGGTTGAGTAACAAATGGATTCACTTCCAAATTACTAACAACCATGCTGCCCTGTCCAGATGGCTGACTCCAAACATCAGACGTGCACTTATGATACCAGACATGTGGCTTGTTTTATTATCAGGGCATATAAAAGTTAGGAGACAACGTTTTTCCATTCTGAAAAAAGTCAAGAAAATATGGCTCGGGTAGAAACGACGCACTGTCAGCGTTTGGAACCATTTCAGCAAGCTTCTGAATACGGTCAACACTTCCACCTGTCATGCAGCTGTTTGTTTGAATGATTTGGATTTGGTTGAAATGGAGCAAGCAGCCAAGGAGGCCGGCCTACTTGTTGGGGGTCCAGCATACACCCGGCTTTCAAAACATCTCCCAAAGCAATAATCATGAGTGTGTGTGTGTCAACTATCGGCATGTTTCTGCTGGGTGGGTGTCGCAAGCGATGGACATTGAAAAAGCTTGTTGTTTTCAAATCTCGATGAAAGCGGAACATCCGTTGCGTGCGTGCGTGCGTCCATCCATGCGTCCATCCATGCGTCCATCCATGCGTCCATCCATGCGTCCATCCATGCGTCCGTCCATCCATCCGTCCATCCATGCGTCCATCCATCCATCCATCCATCCATCCATCCATCCATCCATCCATCCATCCATCCATCCATCCATCCATCAGCAAACGTTGAAAGGTCACTGGCACCTTTTGGCCGAGCGCTGCCATTATCGGATCAAAGTGTCGCGCTTGGTGTTCCGAGGCAGAACCGCCCGACCGAGTTCAGCTCACGTGGCAAAGGTGGAAGTGTGACAGCTGTTTTGTCTGGCAACGTTGTTCAGCGCTGCCGCCGCCTCCTGTCGTGCCGCTCGCTCTCCTCCGCTCTGGCCCTCCCTGGTTTGTCCCTTTGATGCCCGTCCTCCCTCCCCTGCTTCTCCGGCTCCCTTTTGAGCGGCCGCCCCTTCTCGTCTTGGTCCCGCCACCCGCGGTGGGGCTCGGTCGTCTCGCTCTCCCTTCTCGCGGTTGTCGTCGATGAATTCTTCTTCTTCTTCTTGTCGCTTTGTCCTTTCTGCTTCCTCCTCCTCTTCTTCTTCCTGCGTTTGCCGTCCGAGTCTGGAAGGGACACAACACACGTCAATGGAAGCAAGCGGCCGCGGTGGTGGCAAGTGAGCAAAGGCTGTGACGGGAGGCGTCGTTCGGGAGCGGGCACCTGAGCTGCTGCTGCTGCTGCTACTACTGCTGCTGCTGCTGCTGCTGCTGCTGCTGGACGAGGACGAATCCGATCCGTCGGACGAGGAGTCGGAAGATTCCACTTCCTGGGTCTGAGTCATGATCATCTTGGGGGCGTTCTTCAGATGTTCCCTCAGCTCGTCCCTGGAACGGGCAAGCCGCATGGAGTCGAGCAAAGCCAAAGGGCCGGTGGGTCTCGCTCGGTGACTTACGTCAGGCCTCCCAGGCCGATGGAGGTGAAGAAGTTGATGGCGAATCGGGTGTTCCTGGGATTGTCGCGAGGGAAGAGGCCTTCAAAGAAGCTCTGCAGCGTCCTGCCAGACACAGACGGGTTCAAGTCGGGCTTGGGGGGAGGAAGGACGGAAGCGTGCAAGCAAGCGGCACGTACATGTCCTTGAAGCGCTGGTTGAGTCTGGGCAGGCCCATGTAGGCGCAGAGCTCCTGGAAGAGAATCTTGACAAAGATCCTGCTGGAGGAGGTGGTGGTCTCCTCGCTGATCTTGATGCACTCCAGAACCTACAAAGGTGAGCGCAGACGGCCCATCGGCTTGAGGCGGGGACGCTCCAGCTTTGTACGGAACCGGACCCGAGCCGAGCCCAGCCCAGCCCAGCCCAGCCCAGCCGGGCAAAGAATTTTGGGCTGCTTACGCTCCAGGGGACCGAATCGGTGTAAAGGAGGTGCGCAAAGAGTCTGGCCACGTTCCTCAGCTTGTTGGTCTCCAGCCGGTGGATGGTTTCGTACTGCTCGGCAAAGATGGCCTCAAAGCTCTCCATGTACTCCTTCTTCAGCAGGCAGAACCTCTACAGAAATCAAACATTTGCGTGACAATTGCGAGGCGGCCCGTTGAAGGAAGGCAGCGCTCCCGATTGGCGCGTCTCACCCCTGCCAGCAGGCCAAAGAACTTCTCGTAAGTCCTCTGTTGAGCGCAGCAGTCTAGAATCATGTTGCAAAGCTCCTTCTGCGCGCGCACGCACACACACACACATTGACACATCAGCGCTCTGACAAACAACCGCAAAGTGTGCGTGTTTGCGCGTGCGTGTTACCGTCTGACTATCTGGAAAGTCCATCTTGATGAGCTTGTGAGCACACTCCTCAAAGTCCAAACTGCACAAGGAAGCAGCAAAGACGCACACGATGAGTTGATCTCGTTTGCTTTTCACTCCCGAGCCCGACGCGGCCACTAGATGCCCATGTGTGTGTGTGTGTGTGCGTGTGTGTGAGACCTGGACTGAATGACAAGGTAGATGGTCCTCCTGAAGGCCACCAAGTTGACCTCCGTCTGATCCAAGATGGTCACCTTCTCGTCTGCGGCCATATTGCGCGCGGTCATCGTCACAAGCAGAAGCGGTGGCCGAGCCGAGCGCCTCACCTTCCCCCTCGGGTTTGCCGTCGCCATCTTCCTCATCTTGGTCGTCGTCGCTGTCCTCTTCCTCCCCCGAGTCGCCGCTGCCCTCGTCCAAGATGTCTGGCCGTGGGACAAAGTTGTTTAGCAAAGTTGCATCCACCTCGTTCTCGCCCGGGCATCTTATTCAAACGTCCGCCGCCGCCGAGCTTCAAAGTCGGGCTGTGCGCTTCATCCAGTTTTCTTTTTTTTTTTTTTAATACGAGCGCCACCTTAGCAGACGCCCGCAGTTGGCCCGCCTCACAGTTGGCGGAAGAAAAAAAACAAAGAAAAAGCGCAAGCCGACTGTTGACGCTGCATTAGCGCAACAAGCCAAATGGGAGCGTGGCCGTGTGGCGGCGCCAGCAGCTTACCTCGCTTCAGCGTCTTGTACTTCTCCTCGTTTTCCTCGAAGTTGGGGTCCATCTTGAACACATCTGCACACACGGACGTTTATCATTGCGCACGCCGCCAAACGTTTTTGCAGTGTCAACGAGGTCATCCTTCGATGAAACGGAAGCCGGCCGGCCGGCCGGCTGGCCGGCCGGCCACACAAAAGCATAACAAGATGTCGGCCGGGGGCTCGGCCCGGCTCTCCGCTAACGACTCACTGAGGACGTCGTCGCCGTCGTAGTCGTCGTCCAGCGGCAGCATGTGTGTGAACTGGTCGTCCTCGTCCACCAGGTCCAGACCCTCGGGGATGACGGGGTGGTCCTTGAAGCCGTCCTTGCGGATGGCGAACATCACCTCGATCATGTACTGCACGCGCTTGTCGATGGCCGACTCGTGCAGGACGTTGCGCAGGCGCTCGAAAATGGCTGCGAGCGAGACAAGGCGCCGCCGGCGTCAGCCACTTTGCCACCTGTTACTGAACGTCAACGCCTCGGGGAGGGGCTGACCGTTGATGCCGCGCGGGGAGACGTCGGTGAGCTTGAGGCCGCACTCCTTGAGGAAGGCGATGGCCACCTCCACGCTGTCGTCGGTGGGCCGCTCCAGAAGCAGCGTCAGCATCTCTAGGCACAGAACCTCGTGGGCCTGCCCAGACCAGACGCAGGCATCAGACGCGCACGAGCACCTCCCCCTCCCCGGCCGGCCGTACGTACCACGTTTTGGTTGATCAGGTGGGCCACAAACTTGGACGACGTCAAACATTGTTGCTGGGAAAGAAACACGCACTTCTTGTAAAATGACAGAATCCAATGTGAAGGAGAGGAAAACGCAAATGGTGTGGACGTTCAGTTCCCAAAAGAGGGCGGGCGGGCGGGGCGCCGCTACGCCACCTTGATGTTGCGCCGGTATCCGCGCCTGAAGGTGAGGATGAGCCGCTTGAGGATGAGCTCGCCAATCTGCGGGAACTTGGAGTTGATGATGGCCACCACGGCGGCGTAGACATGCGTGAAGATGGGAGACGCCGCCTGCGCCTGCAGCACAGAGCGTGACAGCAGACCCCTGGGCACACCGGACCGGAGAGAACGGGATGCATCTCGGGCATGTTCAAACGGATTCAAATCTAGCCAGCAAAAGCCAAGGAGGACGTTCCCTGGAGCTGCCGCGTCAAGCGCTGCACTTTAGTGGGGGTTTTGATTTGGTTTTCTGCGCGTGGCTCTGACCTGCCCCTGACGATGTTCTCCTGCAGGATCTCCTGGATGATGTTGACGATGTTGGACACGTTGACTTTGTTGATGAGACCGTTGATGGACTTCTTGAGCGCCTCCCAGCTCATCCTCTGGTAGGCCAAGCTGCGTGCGGGGGTGGGGTCAGCCTCTCGCCAGCACGTAAAGCGACAGCGGCCTACCTGCTCTTGTCGGTGATCTGCTGCTGCATCAGGCGCAGCTTGGCAGGCGGGATGTAAGCGCCGCCCGTCCGGGTCAAGATGGGGTCCAGCTCCTCCTTCTTCTTCTTGGCCGGGGGATCACCGTTGGCCGAGGGGGAGCGGCCGCGACGATCCCTGAGGGGACACGGGCGAGGCAACTTATGCCGCAACTTCAGATGTTCAAAACATGGCACCCAAAACCTGCATTATCTTGAATTATGATGACTCCTAAGGTTGCTGGCCGAGCTTCTTACCGAGGGTGCCGGCCTCTGTCAGAACCGTGACGGTCTCTGGACCCGGACCGCTCTCGCCCTCTGGACCGCTCTCGCCCTCTGGACCGCTCTCGCCCTCTGGACCGCTCTCGCCCTCTGGACCGCTCTCGCTCTCTGGACCGCTCTCGCCCTCTGGACCGCTCTCGCCCTCTGGACCTGGACCGCTCTCGCCCTCTGGACCTGGACCGCTCTCGCCCTCTGGACCTAGACCTCTCTCGCCCTCTGGACCGTTCTCGTCGCCTGGAGCCGGACCGTTCTCGTCGCCTGGAGCCGGACCGCTCGCGACCTCCGGACCGGTCTCGTCCCCTGGACAGGTCGAGCCCCGCGGATCTCTCCGGGCTCGCCGACCCGGATCCGACCCGTTCCGCAGATCCAGCGCTTCTGGACGGGGACCCGTCAGGTTGTCCGATATCAGCCGCCGGCTCTTCTGCAGCCCTCTGCGCACAAGCACAGGCCCGTTTCAAAAGCTTTGCGATTCCACAAGTGCGTAAGGCCACAGGCGGCGGCGTGTATTACGGCAACGTGTCTGAGCCCAAATTATTTTCTTCAATCATGTCGTCACAGTCAAAAGATTACTGTCAATCTTTATCACGTGAGGGGTTCTCCAGTTCACATCAAGTTGTCTCCCATTAGGAGCCAAATTAAAGGGTGAACTCTCGATGGTCCCTCCGTGGCGTGTGCGCATGGCATCAGCTCCCAAGAGTCCTCGCTAAAAGCGCACAGGAGTTTTGCTGGTTGCACCGCGGCGATGTTATTGATTTAATTTTGGCAGGAGAAACAGAGATGTCAAACATGCGAGTGCCCCGGCCGGCACGTACCGTGACGTGAGCCACGCTGCTCCTGATCTTCCTCATGGCAATGTGATGTTCATCCTCGCTGCTGCTGCTGCTGCTCCTGCCGCTGCTTCGTGCCCGACGGCCGGCCGCATCGCCGCCACCCCCTCCTACTTCTTCTTTTTGGTTTGAACTCTTAGGAAGAGGGGAATCCCGCTGGGGCTCAGCATCCTCGTCCGACTCTTCTGAAATGACAAAAAACCTCTATAATCCCACATGATGGTAAACACTCGCATCTCAAAGGTGTGTGCACACAAACGAAGGATGACAAAAGTGGGTGTATAGTGTCACAGGTTCAATATGTGAGCACGTAAACACAGCGGTCCATTCCTAAATATGACATCGGCCGTGCAACTTACCATTGGGTTGTTTCTGAGCAGGACTCGTGCTTGGGCGCTCCATTTCTGAAACGCACATGACAAATCCAGGCATGAAAAGCGGACCAACACGTAGTTACAAAACACGCCAAGAGTGGTCAGGATCGAACAGACAGACAAAGAGACAAAACAAACACGTTTTCTCGTCTGATTTTCGCGTTTCTCGACCGTGTCTTGGCTCGTGCTAAAGCTAGCAAGCTAAAGCTATCGGCGCCAAACTTGTCTCGGAGGGACTCACCCTGTTTCGAATTCTTAAGACACAAGGTCTTTCGTCTTCTGTCAACTTCCTGGACGTTTTTCTGTTAAGTCGCGAATGTAAGCTTCCAGCTTGAGCCTTTTTCCGCTGCTAAGTCAGAGAGAGACAAAACGCAACCTAGTCGGATAATGAAGGCTTTTCGCTCGAATAGCTTCCGGGGCACTTTCCTGCCGAAAATGACGACATCCGTTACAAATTGAATATATGACACATTTCTTTCCCTTCAGCTTCATTTGAAAAGTTTTGGTTTGTACGTGGGATTGTTATATTGAAAAAAAAAAAAAAAAAAAAATTGGGGGAATTTTTTGCGGTAATTACTGGAGTGGCTTTGGGGTCAAAGTCATTATGTTGCATTCGCGGAAAATTGGAAATCGACCAATTCCATGACACGCATCTATATTCAAGATGCTCAAAGTGCAGCGGGAGCGCATTATCGCGATTGCTTGAGGCTCCAGTTGTTAAAAGTTAAAGTCCCAATGATCGTCACGTACACATCTGAGTGTGGTGAAATTTGTCCGCTGCATTGAACCCATCCCGGTGTGATTTTGATCCATTCCCTGGGGGAGAGGGGAGCAGCAGCGGGGCCGCGCCCGGGAACCCCCCCAATTCCAACCCTTAATGCTGAGTGCCAAGCAGTGGGTCCCATTTTTCAGTCTCTGGGTTCATTCCAGGAGTGCCAACGCAGCCAAAAAGAACCAAGCCACAAAATAAAATGTTCCGTCTTACCTTAAGTCAGCTGCCCGAATCTTTGCGGCTGCTCTCCGTTCCTCCTCTGGTTGCTAGGCAACGGGCACGCGGCAGCTGTCGGCATATACAGGGCAGGCGGTTGTGCCCCGCCGACTGTACTGACGAGACGAGGCGAGGCGCGAGTGCACAAGATTCACACAACACACAATGAATTGTGGGTGACTCACGCCTGCCACGCAATTGAGAATTTTATTAGTAATAGGACTGTCAATCAAATAAGTTTTTCTCCCAAACATTTACAATATACACATGGAGGCCAAACAGTGAACAACATCAGCACGTGAAGCGCTCCGGTGGCCGTTTTGAGCGTACGTGTGGCGGGCGGGAGGGCAGCCGGCCCCGCCCTGCCCTGCGCTGCCCCGCCCCTTTCTCAAGTGTGAGTCAGGTGCCGCTACAGGGGTACCTGTTTTCTGTCACGTGGCGTGGACCTCCACAATGTGCTCGTCGGCGGCGGGCAGGACCAGGACTTGCCGAGCGTGGCTGTGGTTGAACACCTGACCGGGACCGAAGGGGTCCAGACGGGGCAGGACCACGCCCCTGTGCTGCTGCTCGCCCAGCGATTGGACGCTGCCGCGACTGCGCACGCTGGCCGTGTCGGCCGCCGCGTCGTCCAAAGTCTTGTCCAGGAGAGACAGGCTGTCGTTTTCCACCTGGCTGTCTGAAGACGCAGGGCAAATGATGGATTGACGGAGCGCGTCTTTGATATTTGGCGCAAACCACAGCGGGCCCAAACCTTTTGGCACCGCGTGGCATTTGCACCGAGCGCTTGGCTCGTCAATTCTTCCGTTCTCACAATTTGATGCCGCGTCAAGTATACCAAACACGAGCGCGGCGTTTCAGAACACGGCTGATGCGACGGCGGGCCGAACCATTTGGGAGGGTGCGTGTGCATTACTGACCGGCGTCTGCTTGGACGCTGCTGGCGTTGTGAGGAAGATACTTGAGGACCTTGATCTTGGGGAAGGGAAGATGGCCGGCGAAGAGCGGCATGACCTCGATGTGGACTTTGTGGGCCCAAGAGCCCGACGACGGCGGCATGGACACCAGGCCCGAACTCCGACCGCACACTGCCCAGTTACTGCTGCTGTCTGCCACTGCACGGGAGCAGGCACGGACGGACGCATCAGCACCCGCACGGCACGCAAATGGCTTGGCTTTCTTCTTCAAAGATGCTGAAGCCTGACGGCGGGCGTCATTCGCAGCGACGATTTTGGACAACTCGCGTCGCCGTCCTACCTTCATACATGACCTTGCCCATCCCGAGGCCCTCGGTGTCTGTTTTGTCGTCGTCGGCCGGTTCGCCGTGCGCGGGCCGGGCCGCTCGCTCGATGACCACCTCCAGGCCGCAGAGGGAGCCGGAGCGACAGTGACTCTCACCCGCCGGCGGAACCATGTCGGCTCTCACGCTGTACAAGGTCTGCCGGGTCCAGAAATAAGATGACACGACAGATGCACCTGCCCGGGCCAGAGCGCCCCCTGATGTTTCTTACAGGCACGTTATCCACCAGGAAGTGGTAGTGGAAGGGCTCGAAGGCGGCGTCCTCGCAGCGGCCGCGGGGACAGAAGCTGGCCGAGAAGACGCACTCCAGACTGGACGGGAGAGCCTCCTTGCACGAGGCCTCCCACAGGAAATACACACTCTGCTTGCTGCATAACAACTACACACACAGAGGGGCGGGGCGGGGCAGGGAAGGTGTTGTCACACATCAATGGGCGGTCAGGAAGGAAAAGTGTCACCCAGTGTTGCGGAAAATGATTTTTTTTTTTTTCTTGCTTATGGACCATCAGCTGATTAAGGTGAGGAGCTCGCTCACCTGCCGGGCACTGGCATTGAGGCACGGCATCTCCAGAGGGGCCCGCCGCCGCGGCCCTTTCTCGGCCAGTTTGACGTGGGCCAGCGTGAAGTCGCAATCTGATACATTGCGCACGCATACCTGGATGTACTTCCTGGCGGGGGTGGGACCGGAGAAACGCAAACAAAATATGACAATCAGAAGCGCCGGCAGCAGATCGGCCGCACTTTGAGAAAAAAGGAAAAAGACGGCAGTCGGCCTGGTCGCCAGCTCTCACCTGTTTCCGGCCGATAGTAGCGAGTGCTCCGTCTTGAAGGGGATGTGGAAAGTGAGGCTCAGCAGGGTGGAGTAGATGGACCACGGACAGTCGATGGACATCTGGGGACAGAGAGAGGGGGAGGCGGGCTGCGATGAAGGCGGGCGGGCGGGCGGCCAGGCGTCTCCCTCCGGGGAGCCGCGCCCACGGTCCTCGCTCACCCTCTGATCAATGGCGGCCATGGCCGTGTCGGGGTGACTGTAGCTGCGAGGCCGGCGCGGCGCCTCGCCGTTGGTCAATCTCTCGTCGACGAGACGCTCCGGTCCGGGCGGGATGAGGCACAGGACCTCCAGATGGAACTCCAACGTGTGGTAGGGAGGGGTGGGAGGCAGGCCGATGCTCGTCACCTTGTCTGAGGACTGGACGGACAATGCGCTCTCCGCCACGGCTGTCCAATGAGGAAGCAGCGGTGCAATTAAAGTCTGTGGTGCGATGGCACCGGCCGGCGCATGGCGCCGGCTACGTACCGCCTCCGTTGTTGGCGACGCGTGCCGTGCAGCCGACGTGGGCCAGAACCGGCATGCTGTCGCTGTTGCTGAGCTGCAGGGCGTCGCCCTTCCTCACGGCGTAGTGGCCCGTCAGCAGGGTGAACTTGACCGTCTGCGGGAGGCCCGCCAGCAGCGGCTCTGAAGGCGCACAAATGAGGATATGGCCCCGCTGGGTTGCCAGTTGCCGCGGTGACTCACCTGAAAGCGGCCGGACGCTGAGCTGCGGTTCCTGAGAGTAGACGTGGTACTGGACTGAGGGGTAGATGT
Organism: Syngnathus leptorhynchus; assembly: GCF_054491065.1. NCBI lineage: Eukaryota > Metazoa > Chordata > Actinopteri > Syngnathiformes > Syngnathidae > Syngnathus > Syngnathus leptorhynchus. The sequence goes on along the minus strand of NC_141203.1, from coordinate 14,096,576 downwards.
GAGGCAGGACAAAGTTGACGTTGGCCAAGGTGACGCACAGCTGCCGCAGCGTGTAGGTACCCGCCTCGTCGCTCTGCGGAGGGGAGAGAAAAAAAAAAAAAGGCGCTGTTCATTTGGCCGCCGGCGCGACACCTAAGACGGTAGACAGCGGCGGCGGTGTCTCACCGCTGCTGCCAGGACGACGCCGTTATCTCCGGGCTCCAGCGTGATGCCGCTCGCCCTTAGCACCAGCGCGCCCTCCTTCAGGGCCGCGGGCGGCGCCGCGCCCATGGCGCCGTTCCGAGGCGGGGGGCCGGAGGCGTCTGGAGGCGAGCCGCTGTCATGTCGACGCACCAGCAGGTGGGCGTTCCTGCACACCACGCCCGCCGAGCTGAGGGAATCGTCCGAGGGGCTGCGGTCGTGCGCCTCGTCCATCTCCGGCGGGGGGCCGGCGCTCAGGGAAGACGGTCGGCCCGGCGCAGTGACGGCCGCCTCAAAGTCCACCGCACCGGGGAGGGCCGCTCCGCGGGCGCCCCCCTTGGAGACCCGCTCGGCGTCCAGGTGGACACCGACGGCCAGCTCGTCCACCCGCACGGCGACGGGCATCAGGCAACGCAGAGTCAGCTCCACCTGACACCGACAACGTTGTCAACAATAACATCGTAGCAGACATGCGGCATATCATGTACGGCCGGAAGGAGAAAATGGCTCTCGTTGTTCTGGCCCAGTGCAGAGTGACTTTGTCCCGCTTGTCGTTGGAGCGAGAAGCGTTTACCACAGCGCAACTCGCTGCGTGAGAAACCAGCGCGAGCCTCATCGTACCCGCAGGGCTGCGCCAGAGTGCACGCAGGCGCCGTCCGGCCCGAATCGGATCCGCGTGAGCAGAGCCAAGATGCCCATGTCCAGCGTGGCGGATGGATCGCCGCCTGCGGAGAGAGAACGCGAGCGAGCGAGCGGTCGGCGTCAGCGGTCTCCCCAAAAAATCTGCCGGCCGTCGCTCACCTCCATCGGCAGGCTGGCCGGCGTAGTCGAGAACGTCGCGGCAAAAGCGCGTCCTCTCCTCCGCGCTGAGGTTGCCGTCACCCGCCAGTAAGGCGCTGGTGCGCAAGGAGCTGCCGCGGGACGCCGGTTAAGGGAACGCAACGCGAGTCCGGAGCGCCTTTGGGTCAGCGTCGGCAGAAGAGAAGGATACTCGGCGTTTCGCCTTAGCAGTTTCTGGCACTCGCCCATCTGTTTGCGGGTGTGGGTGACCGGAAAGGTCCAGCCCTCGCAAACGTACGAACGCAGAGCCTCAGCCAGCAAGGCTTCGGCTCGCTCCGGCTCGCCCTTGCTCCTGGAACGCACGGTGCGCAAATCAAGAGACGGAGAAGAAAAAGCGTCATGGCGGTTGCGCGCGCGCGCGCGCACTCACATGTAGAATTCCGCCAGACTTTTTCCCAGCAGTCGGGCTGAGCGCAGTCTGCCGACGGCCCGGTACATCTCCATGGCCGCCTGGCACAGCTCCTGCGGCGGGATCGGGAGGGAGGAGGTGAGTGAGCGAGCCAACGTGGAGAGCGGCCGTGGGCAGGCTGGCCTGGACCTCACCAGGTAATGCCTTTCAAAAGCTTCCACGGAGGACAAGGCTTCTTTCAGCTTCTTGTAGGGACTCTGCAGGCTGTTGACTGAAATACAAAGCCCAAGCCAGCTGAGCTCAGCCCCCGTCGGCCAACTTCTCAGAGGCGTCGTGCGTCGGCGTGTGGTAGCAGCCTCTCTATCTATCTATCTCTCTATCTCTCTCTCTCTCTATCTGTCTGTCTCTCCATCTCCCTCTCCCTCCCTCCATCCATCTATCTATCTATCTATCTATAGGTGTCAGCAATTGGGCCGGGGCGGCCCACCTACCGGTTTCGGGGCGTTCATCCCCCAGTCCGGCCAGCAGGTCGACCGTCCGGTTCAAGTCTTCCGAGGTGGGACCTTTGCGCGACGCCAGCCCGCACAGTTGTCCCAGAGCCTTGAGCTGCGCGCAAGCACACCTCACTCAATGACAATTAGCGCTGCGCTCGTCATCCGGGCGGGGACAGATTTGGCTCGGACAAACATACACGTGCGTCGAGAGGCCAGCCGTCCTCGCCTTACCTTGTCGGCAGCGTAGGCCCACAGTCCCACCGTGTGCGAGGCGTTGGCGGACAGCTGGGCCTGGTCGCAGCAGCTCTCGATGCGGTGCAGAACCTCCAGGCAGCTGAGGAAGACCCAGCAGTCCAGCGCCCCCCGCAACACCGACACCTGCTGGAGGCGCGGGAAGAGGTCAGCAGGGTGCGAGCGAACAAACGAACGAACACGGGCCATTGCGGGCGGGCAAAGCCAGAACCTCGAGCAGACGCAGCTCCTGCACGCAGTTGTGCAGCAGCTCCAGGGCCCGCTGGGTCACCTCCCAGGGCCTCTGCAGGAAGATGAGCAGGGTGCACTGGCGCGAGAAGAGGTAGCTGCGCAGGTCCAGAAGGCTGGCCGAGCCGCGTTGGATGCTGTCGCGCTTCTCCATGTCGATGGGGCGCCGCAACAGCAGGCCGCTCCAGTTCAGCACCGGAGAGCAGAAGGAGCCCAGCCACTTGGCCGCGTCTGAGGGCGAAGCCGCCCGGGCCCACAAACTCAAACGCTAGGCCCCAAAGCCCGAGCCCGCCGAGGCTAACCTCAAAAAACGCCGGGCGTACCTCCGGCTCCAAAGTTGAGCACGTACTGCGTGAAGAGCGCATCCAGCTCGTCGTACTGGACCAAGGCGTCTTCGAACTGCTGCAACATCTCAAAGACGAAGGCCAGCTCCTCCTGCGCCCACAGCACACACAGCGGCCGGCAAAACCAGAGCAAAGGGCAAAGTCAAAGCAGCATTCGGGTTCACGAGGAGGTCCGGCCCCAGTTTGAGGTCAGGCTGAGAAAAGCGCCGCGAGATGGGCTCGGAGCCCGACTCAACCTGGACCATGAAGTACTGGCAGAAGCTCCATCCGGGCTGGGTGCGTTTCTCCCTGAGGGTGCGCATGTCGTCCTCGAAGCGCCCCAGGTTCTTGGTGAAGGACATGAGCAGGAGCGTCCTCAGCTTGAGCAGCAGCGAGTTCCACGACTCCTGAGAGCGCGACGAGTCCTTCAGCGGCTCCGACAGCACCACGCACCTGCCGGGAATATCGGTTTGAGGGTTAGAGCTGACACGCGCCGGGCACCGGCCCCGGACGAGACCCGAGCGGGGCGAGCGAGGCGAGGCGGCAAAAAGGCCCGGGAAGCTGACCTGTCGTTCTGCTTGTTGCAGAAGTCACCGCGGATCTTGTCCACGATGGACGAGCGGGGCAGGATGTTGCCTTTGTTCTTCTTGCGCGCGTCGCCGCCGTCCACCACGATGATGAGCCAGTCGGCCGAGCCGTGCGCTCGCAGGCTGCTCTGCCATCGGCTCACGTCCTCCTTCACCGAGCCGCGGTACGCCTCGGCGTCCTGCCGAGCGGCAGCCTCGCTAAGTCTCTCCGCGTCTCCCCTCGCTAGAGACGTTACTACTCACGCAGCAGTCGGTCCAGTAGATGTGCAGGAAGGGGAAGGTGAGCAGGGCCTTGGTGCCGTCCTTGGGCAGCAGCTCCTCCTTGAACTGGACAAAGTTGGCCTCCAGGTGGATCATCTTGGGAGCGCGTCCGTACGTCCTCAACACGCACACAGCGGGGAAACATTGAGACACGTGGAAGCCGAGCTCCCGGCCGAGCGGCTGTCTGTACCGACCTCCTCCACTCCATGGGCTCGCGGGGCAGCTGCTGAGCCAGGGCGGTGTAGAGAGACGTGAACAAGGCCTGGTCCCCGGCACCTGGCCAGAGACGGAGCAAACAACACTTTTCGCTTCACTTGCATGTTTGAAAGCCTAAACTTGGCTTCAAACGCTACCATGTAAAATCGAGGTCGGATTGGAAACCTATAAAGCCATGTCGCAACCCTCAACTTGAACTCCGAAGTGGGACGACAGAGCGCATGCGCCGCAAAAAACTGACACCCGGCGACCCAGACAACTCAACGGCTCTCTGGAAATAAAGCCGAATGGAGGACAAAAATATTTACTACCGTGACAAGCCGAAGGCGAAAAAGTCAGGTCCAACGTAAAGGCCCGCTCACCCGGGAGCGCGGCTAACTAGCTGGCTGGCTGGCTAGCGAGACGCTGGGAGAGGAGAGCCGAGCGAGCGGCCACCCACACCGCAGTGCCCGGGTCCCTGTTCGAGTTGGGGAAAGACCGAGACGGTTCGTGGCGCGAACCCGCTAATCACTACTGTAGCTACTGTTCGTGCTAAAGCTAATGCTAACGCTCCCCGAGACGAGAGTGGAGCGGAGCGGAGCGGCGCGGCGCTCACATGTGACGATGGGTTTGTTCTCCATAGCGTAGATGACGGCGGCGGCGGCGGCTGGCTTCTCTTGACGACTGTCCATGTGCGTCAGCGACCGCGGCGGCGCGCCATTAAACGGAGCCGCGACCGACCGAGCGCGGCTTGGAAGGAGCGGAGCTGAGCGGAGCGAAGCGCTGCGGACGAGTCGGGCTGAGGCTCCGGTCAATCGATGCAACCGCGTCACTCACTCGGCCGAGAGAGGCGGGAGGAAGGAGCGGCCAAGGGGCGGGGGGAAGGGGGGCGGGGCGGGGCGGTGCCGGGCACACGTGCGCTTCCGGGAAACGCTGACGTCGTTTAAAGGGCTCGCCGCAGGCAGGTTTGCTCTGCGCTTGACCTGACCGTGGTGGCTGGCCACAATCCAAATCTGGAAGGGGCTTTATTCAACTTTTACGGAAGGGTGTCGCTGCCGCATCACAAAACAATGCTGAATTTTCTTCTTACTGATGTGAGTTACATCAGTTACACAAGTTACATTTCTGTTCTTTCCTGCGTGGAGAGCATACAGTTTAGGCTTCAGTCATGTCTAAACAATACATCTTTCTTTATATTGCACTTTCACACCAGCTTGCATGTAGAATCCAAAGAGCGTCACGTGATTCGAGTCACTCGCCATCCATCACGTGATCTTGGCTGCTCTCGGTGCCGTTTCCCTCCTCGGCTTCCTGGCCTTGGGCCTCCTCTCTCTCCTTAGCGGGCTCCTCTCCGTCGCCTCGCCGCTCTCCGCCGTGCGGCCGCCCGGTCCGGGCCTCCAGCTCCCACTCCAGGAGAGCCACGCGGGCCTCCATCTTGCGGTTACTGGACTCGGCCTCCGCCATGAGGCGAGCCAGTTTGGTTTGCAGGGCCTCCAGGACGCTCTCCAGCGCGCCGATCTTGGTCCCCACTTGCTGGGCGCCGCCCACCGCCTCCGCCGCCCCCCGGCCGTCGTCGAGCATGCCCATCTTGGTCAGGATCTGACGGCCCTTCTCCTCCAGGTGGCGCTTGGCAGCCGGGTACTCTGACAGTACGTCCGTCAGGTCCTCTTTGGACAGGCTGAACAGGTCCGAATATCCGACGCTTCGGATGTTGGCTGTGCGCCGATTGCCCGACTTGTTGCCTAGGGCGTGAAGGTGGCAATGAGAAAGGGCGTGGCTGCGCCGCGGCGGGCAGAGGGGCTGACCTTTGATGTTGAGGATGCTGATTTCCCCAAAGAAGTTTCCTTGGCCGAGCACGGCAAAGTGGGCGACGCCGTCGTCGGCCACCACGGCCAGCTTGCCTTCTTTGATGATGTACATCTCGTGGCCCACGTCGCCCTTCCTGCACACGTACTCCCCTGGACTGAACACCTGCATCAGCATCATCATCATCATCATCATCACATACGCCACCACACTGGTCATCCCAACACTGAGCACCGAGACACGCGCGCGGTGGCGGCTGACCTGCGGCGTTAGCTTGAGCACCAGCTCCTCCAGGAGGCTCTTCTCGCAGCTTTGAAAGATGGTGACCTTGGAGAGGGTCGGCAAGTGCACGCTGACGGCGATCTCGGTTCTGAGGTGGAGCGGCAACTGCTGCAGAATCTCATTCTCCCGCATGATTTTCTTGTTGATGTGCAGGTGCTGGTACCAGTTGTCGATGCGCTGACGCAGCTCCTTGCTGATGTGGTGGCTGCGCAGGTAGGCCTTCACCTAACGGCCCAACGGTTTGGACACAAAGCTAGCCGGTACGCTAGCTGCCAAGCGACGCGTCGTCGACGGAACCTCCCGGCTTACCAGCTCGTGATTGGGGAAAAAGACGTGGTCGCGGTTCCTCAGGCTGGTGATGACGTTGCCCACGTTGCCCACGATGGACGCAAAGACCAGCACGGCGATGAGCAGGTCGGCGATCATGAAGAGGAAGGCCTCCTCCTGACGGGGCAGCGGCGTGTCGCCCACCGTGGTGAAGATCTGCGCCGAGAACCAGAAGCAGTACAAGTACTGGCGGCGGGTGGACGCGAACGCCGGGAGGGAGGCGTTGGGGTAAACCCAGCCGTCGCTGCCGAAGCCGATGTGGTCGGAGAGCGCAAAGTACAGGCAGGCGTTCCAGTGGATCAGCACAAAGATGTAGACCATCAGCTTGGCGATGCGGAAGGTGTTGGGGTACGAGGTCCTGGTCTCCGTGCGGTCCAGGGCCTCGTTGAGCCGCGGCGTACGAAGCAGACGGTTGATCCTCACCGTGGCCGCCTGGACGCCAAAGACCAGGTAGAACAAGTCCGTCGGCAGCAGCGACGCCAGGTCCCGTAAGAAGCGCTTGGAGCCCAGGTAGCGCCGCTTCAGACGAGCCACGTCTCGAACCAGGACGCCCTGCTCCAGGTAGCCTGGATGGAAAACGCAGCCACCGCGTGAGGGTTCTTGCGCCACGCTTAGCTTCTTCTTTCTTTCGTGTAACATCAGAGCTCCAACTTAGTGTCGTGGAGCCACGCCAGCATCTCTTGTCCCAGGTCAAAGAGGCCGGCCTCCGACGGTGGTCTATATAGGGGGCAGGTGTTGATGATGTGATCGGCCGTCTGCTCGGGGTCTCCGCACTTGCAAGCTGCACTATCCGCCAGTCCCCACTGTCGCATGGATGCGTTGAAGCGCCCAACACCCGATCTTAAACGGTTAAGTGTGGTCCACTGCTGGCGAGGTAGTTCGTCTCCTCCCATGGCGCCGTCTCCTGGATCCCAGATGTAACGGTGCATGAGGGAAGGACCAGCTGCCTCCCACTCCTGCTTCCAAGCTGCTGCCAGCCAGGCATCTCTGGAGATGTCGTCGGGGATGGATTTGAGCATCTCTTGTGCTACAATGTTGTAGGCGTGGCGCCTCTTGAGTCTGCTTGGTGGAGCTGGAGTTGTTGTGGTGCTATGCAGGATGTGCCAGTTGTTATTTTTTGCCTTTCTGGCGAGAACGAGGGTGGCAGCCTCGCGGCAAAGGTTTGCTGGCGCTAGTCCCGCAAGGACAGGTAAGAGAGACACGGGGGTGGGCTTCAGGCATCCTGTTATTATTCGGAGGGCGTTGTTGATTGCCGCATCCACCTTTTTGGCGTGGGGGCTTCTGTTCCAAACTGGGGCACAGTACTCGGCTGCAGAGAAGACCAGCGCTTGAGTAGAAATCCGCAAGGTCTTAGCAGAGGCTCCCCACGTTGTTCCAACAAGGCGGCGGATCAGTGCAACCCTGGATGTCACCTTTGCCTTCAGATCGTCAAGGTGTTGTTTGAAGGATAGGGTCCGATCCAGACGCACGCCGAGGTACTTTGGGGCTCGTTGAACCTCCAGGCGTTTGCCCTCAATGCTCACTGCAAGTTCTCTCCTTGCTTCCCTGGTGCAAAGATGGTATGACGCAGCAACAGTCTTTTCAAGGCTGAGCTGGAGACGCCACTTTCGAAGGTATGCTACCATGGTGCGCATATCTTCATTCAGGCCGTCTTCCGTCGCCTTCCATGTTGGTCGGCTCAGCATGATGGCAAGGTCGTCTGCATAGCCATACTTTCTGGACGCTGTGTCCGGTAGATCGTATATATAGATGTTAAATAGGATTGGTGAGAGAACTGACCCTTGCGGTACCCCGCTCCTCAGTCTTCGGAGCCTACTGCACTGCCCACTGCTGGTTTGGAGAGTAAAGCTACGGTTGGAAAGCGTCTCCATGATGAACTGCACCATGTGCCGGTCCGGTACGGTCCTCAGCAGTTTCAGATGGAGTCCCCGGTGCCAAACTGTGTCGTATGCGGCAGTTAGGTCCAGGTATACCACTCCAGCTTTCTCCTTATCCTGGAAGCTGTTCTCTATGTCCTGAGAGAGTAGGGTAACCTGGTCTGCTGTTGACCTTCCTCGTCGGAAACCAGCTTGTTCCGGTGGGAGCTGTGGGTCCACCACTGGCTCTATACGCCTTTCTATCAATATTTCCAGGATCTTAAATGGGGCGCACAGCAGTGAGATGGGCCTGTATGACTTGGGGTCCTTCGCATCTTTATTTGGCTTCAACAGAGCTATCACAGAGGCCCTACGCCAGATCTTTGGGAGCTTTAGTCTCCGGTAGCATGATGTGAAGAAGGCTCTAAGCCAACTAGATGTTGTTGGGCCCTGGTGGATGACAAACTCCGGGTGGATATTGTCACGGCCCGGGGATTTGCCCGGCTTTAGCTTACTCATGGCCTCACTGAATTCCTCTGCTGTAAAGGGTCCCGAGAGATTGGAATCGACGCTGGCCGCTCTTAAGGTACAAGACACCTCACGCGATATCAGTCGTGCAAGGTCTTTGTCTGCTTCCGGGAAGCGGCCATTCTTCAGGAGCTGGGAGGCGATTGCATTTGCAGTGACTGGGCATCTGTGGGCTGATGTATTTCTGCCTGTGAGCTGGTTGATGGTCTGCCACGCCTTCCGGCTGGAATGGGTGAAGTTAATTGATTCAACGACTTCTGTCCATCTCGCCTTGCGGGAGAAGTCCAGCTTTTTGAGCAGTGCTGCTGCCGTTGCGTCCTCCTCTTCTCTAGAGCTAGCTCTCTGATGTTCCCTCAGGAGACGGCTACACTCCTCATCCCAGCCTGGGATGTAGTTCCTGTTATATCCACGTTACACGAACACGCTTAGCTAAAAAACGCACATAATAATCACAGACAAACGTCTCTAACGCAAAGAAGCACACGGGGGATCCCACGTTGAGCCGCGCGCGACGTACCCACCCGAGCGCAGGGCGACCATCATGTCGGCGGCGTACATCAGATCGGACACGGCGTCCAGGGTGAGCCACACGGCCAGGTAGCCCAGCGCGATGGACGGGAAGCAGGTCCTGGTGCCGCACACAAACACCTCGCTCATTTGTCCCCGAGCCGCCTCCGAAATAGCCATTTCCTACCTGAGGATGATGACCACCCAGTTGTAGACAACGGGCAGAACCATGAGCTGCAGCCAAACGTAGTAGAACCGCTCGGCCGGGTCCACCACCCAACTGGTCCAGCTGGAGGCAAACCGAGCACTCCTTTCCATGAAAGAACCTTGCTTTTCATTTGCTTGCTACTCACGTGGTGACGCGGGGATCCGAGCCGTCCCGGACGCCGCCATCCGCCTCGTGGCCCACCTTGGACCTCTGCCGCCAGCTGAGCCACGCCAGCCGAGTTGAACCAGAACCCCCGTTCATGGTCACTTCAAAAGCGCCTGCCTGCCTGCCTGTCTGAGAGCGTGTGTGTGTGTGTGTGTGTGTGTGGGGGGGGGGGGGGGGGGGGGGGGGGTGAGAGAGCTTCTGTGTCACCATGGACGACAACACAACATTATCGTCGTCTTCTCCTCCAGGAGCGTCTTCATCCCCTGAGGAGAGAGGCCCGTATATTGTTGACGAATTCAAGTGTGTTTTCCGTTGCATTATTAATGACTTTTCATAACATTCGGACTTTTTTTAAATCAAGAAAATACATCTTTGTGATTGCCACGTCTTTTTCAGATCTACCCCCCCAAAAAAAAAAAATATATATAATATATCATACATACCTATATATATCATATATATCATATATATATATCATATATATATATATATATATATATATATATATATATATATATATATATATATATATATAGTTTGAAGATATGCATCCACAAATACACGCATCGGTGTGTCTCAGATATTCAGGCGTTGAAAGGCCATCCCTCCTTTATCCGCGAGAGGGCAGTGTTGTCTCCATTGAGCCCATTACATGACTGGATGACTCCGCAGGGACTCGACTTTAAAATGGGGAAAGGGTTTATTTCGGTATTTCGGTAAAGACAAAGAAAAGTTGTATTTTATAAAGTTCAAAGGATTTCTGAATAATTACAAGAACGGAGCAGGTGTTGCCTGCGACTGCGAGTCGCTTGTGTTTGCTCCAACGGCAGGCTGACTTGAATAGACCGCATTTCCGCACAGTAGGTGGCGCTACGCGCCAAAGAGAGAATAGCACCTCGATGAGAACCAAGACGGGAAGAACTCAAGGTCACAGCCACATTTGACAGCATTTGGGGCTTAGCAAACGGATGGATGGCTCCGTTGTTGTTTTCTTCTATTTTCCCACTTCTTTCTCTTCAATACTCGCTCGCCATGCCAATAGTCACCACCAGGAGGCCGCCTTCTCGGTGGAACCATTGAACGTATGCCAGAAAGGTGCTGATTGCCAAAGAACGTCCAGGGTAGCCTGCACGTGTGTGTGTGTGTGTGTGTGTGTGTGTGTGTGTGTGTGTGTGTGTGTGTGTTTGTGTGTGTGTGTGTGTGTGTGTGTGTGTGTGTGTGTGTGTGTGTGTGTGTGTGTGTGTGATCATCCAGAAGGGAAGATTTGGCATCATCACAAGCCACAGTTGGACTTTTCCTTCTCCTCATCCCGCGCTCACTCATGAGCTACACTTGCACTTTGCCTTCATCCTCTCTCTCGGGGCGCTCTTTTGGCCCTCGGGAACGCTCGAGACTGTGTACATTGACGGCCCAAACCCGCCGGCTGTTCTCCAGTTGTGACAGGCCTCGCTTCCTTATGATGACAATTAGTGGCTGTTAGGGAGCGGGAGGGGGATCCAGGGAGGGGCCTGCTCGTGGAGAAGGACACAATTAACAAACGCAAGAAAGATATTTGCTAATGAGGATGCACAAACTCACGAGACCTGCTCAGGTGTGCGGCGGTGGGCGGGAGTTTTCCCGGGGGGGGGGGGGGGGGGACTTGTGACAACGGCACATATGCGAGCGAGGTCACCTGACACATGCCGACATCAAGCCCGAGAGCGTTTGACATGCTGCGTGGCGCTGACAGCTGTTCTTCAGATTTGGCCCGTGCGGCGGGGGTCAAGTCGGAATAACAACCGCAGCTCAGTAACAAACGCCAGCGTGCGCCCGCACGCGCACACGCGCACGGTGACGGCACGCTGGCCGCACAAGTCTCTCTTTGTCGTTTTGTGTGGCGCAGCTGGACGTGCTGACTGGCACCGGTTTGGGGGGGGGGGGGGGGGGGGGTCGTCTGCATGATGCAAGCCCAATGACATCACGCAACGTGGCGTCGGCCAGCATCCTCGTGCACTTTGGCCCTTTGCTTCGTGCAAACAAAGAGCGCACAACGCACAGTCGCCATTGAAGTCAAGGCCAAAAGGCAGCACGGGTTGAGCGTGCCATTGTCTCTCACGCTAATTGCGTGCGAATGTCAGCGCGAGCGAGGCGACTGGCTAAATGAGCCGCTGGGAGCGTCGTTGCCTCATTAAAGGATACGGTGACGAGCGCGTGCACCCTCCTGAGGGAAATTAGCCATCAAAGCCCCCGATGCCGGGCCGCGCCCGCTCCCGGCAGGCCTCGGGACAGCTAATTGCTCGGCGGCCTGAAGGAAGCGGACGCTCGTTTTGCGCACCAGCCAAAGCAGGACGGAGCGGGCCCGTCGGCATCCAGACGCCGGCAGATGCTAGCGGCGGCGCCGTCAATGCGCAATGAGCGCCTTTGACAGCCAGACGCTCTGCGCTGACCTTTGTCTCTGGCGTGCCCGGGCAAAATGGCAGTTGGTGCCCCGGCAAGGTCAAAGAAGTAAGCAAAGAAAATAAAAAGACAAATGCATCCAAAAGGAGAGCGGAACACGCTCGTGATCGATAGCGCCGAGTGCCCCCGACTCGCGTCCCGGCGCGGCGCGCTAGTCCCGCGTGGCCGCGTTGACCTTGTTTGCGTCAAAAGCCGGGCGGGCGTGAGGCCTCCTTGAGGAGCCGGCGCCGCTCCAGATGGTCCGGCTCCGCTCATCGCCCTCCTGATTAAACACCGGCGACGGCATTAGGCCAGCCTCGGCGCCGACGTGTCGCGCAGCGTGAGCGCGACAAGACTCCCGGAAGGACGACAGCGGCTCGCTAAACGCACGTCTGTTTGGGCCTGCGGGGGGCCGCCGACCGGTCGGGGGTGGGGGTAGGAGACAAAAGCAGACCCTCACAAAAACAACGCCACAAGTTTGGAGCAGAGCGGCAAACTTTATTGAGACACAAAAGCACAATTGCGGCCATGGCGTCGTATCTCATTGGGAGCCAAGGTGCACTTTTTTAGCCCGCCCGCGTGTTAACTTGGTAGGCCGCTCACGTGCGCGCCCGCCCGTCGCCAACAGGGCCCTGAGCCGTGCACGCCAGCGAGCGAGCGGGCGGGCGGGCGGGCGGCGGTCCAAGAAGCAAAGACGCTCGGGAAGACTTTGACACATGCTAATGTATGCTAACGAGGAGCCGCCACGGCACCTGCGCACACGCACACACGGTCCATGACATCACGGCAAAAGAACGCACGGCGTCGTCTTCCAACGTTGACCCGCCCTCGTGTTCCCGAAGGACGCGCTCGCGCACACACGCTCGCGTAATGCCCTTGGCTTGACGTGTTGACTTTTTGCTGGTCAGCAAAGAGACCACCGGACAGGTATTGTGTGTGTACGTGTGTAAGTGTGTGAGGGACGGGGGGCTTCGGGACGCACATTGAAGTCTTGTGGCTCCGGTCCAGACCTCACACACATGCATACACGTTTGCCCTTGACTTGAGTGTGTGTGTGTGTGTGTGTGTGTGTGTGTGTGTGTGTGTGTGTGTGTGTGTGTGTGTGTGTGTGAGCAGATGGATGGGTCAGATGGGTCCAGAAGCAAAAGCGTGTTTGTGTGCTTTACTGATGCACAGCCTAAAAAAAAAATGAAGGAAAACACACGCACACACACACACACACACACACACACACACACACACACACACACACACACACACATTCAAACATCACGTGCACAGCATGCACATGCACCATTTTGAACTTTGACTTTGCCCTTGACTTTTCTATGGAGCGTGTGTGAAGCCCGCATCATGGCTCACTATCGTGACGTCATCGCGTGCCGTGACGTCATGATGCAACTTCGCGATGATATTTGAACGCCTTGCAGCTTTTGCTTTCCTTTCTCGACTGTCTTTAAATGTTTTATGAGTGTATCCCTTTTGCTCATTTTCATTTCTCGATCGATCGACGCTCTTGTTTGCGTTTCTATTTGATGGTGCGACATTTTTGCGGCTTCGAAATATGCGTCGATTTGAGCAGAGGGCATTTGCTGTGGAAAGATTTCACTTCGTGCGTGTGTGCGCGCGAGATGAGTTAAAGTGGCAAGACAAAGCGCGAGCAGACCCCCGCGACGCTGCAACAATGAGAGCAGCCGGCAGTAGAAAGCGACACCCTCTTAGGGGGGGGGGGGGGGCTCTCAAGATGAGGGGGGGGATAAAAGGTAGGCAAGTGGAGCAAGTCACAAGGTAACTAATCCCGCACGAAGCAGCTTTATGCAAATGCACGTTACATGACGGAGCGTCCGATCGCCCCCTCGTCCTTATTTGCCATAATCTGTCCTAATTGCGTGCAGCGCCTCCTTTGTGCGCCTCACGCTCGCAGCGGCCTTAATCCCCACCAAGTGCTCGTCGGGATGGCCAGCCTTCTTTTTCTCACTTTTTCTGTCCGTTTGAACGCGTTGTCACACACACAGAGCGAGAGAGCAAAGAATCAAAAGGCGTCATCATTACAACACTGGTCTTTTCATGCTGGGGGGTCGGGCGGGCCCTCCGAGTTGGAGCGGGCCAAAGACCACGCCCGCCCCAAAGTTTCCCCTTCAGAGGTCGCCTCAACACAATTCCTCACCATCTTCATTCCTTGGTTCTTTTGTGGGCGGGCGACTGGCGAGCGTCACTTGGGGAACCTGGCGGGCGGGGCCGGATGAACAAACCTGGGCAGCCCGCAGGCCACGCACGGGCAGGGGGGCAAGCACGATCCCAGGGGAGGCCCCAAGCCCCACTGCGCGGGGGTCAGCGGGCTTTCCGGGGGCCCGGGGGACAGCGGGGGGGGACACTTGAGGACGGCGGGCAGAGGGGGCGAGGCTCTCGAGCCCGCGAAGGGCTCCCGGGCAAGGAGTAGCCGCCCGGGGCCCGAGACCAGGGGCCAACCTCCGGTCAGCAGCAGCCGGGGGCCGGGCCCCGACCCCGCCCCGAGCTCGCCCAGGAGCCGACGCATCTCCTGCAGCGACGAGCCCAAGAGCAGGATGTAGTTGCGCGCCAGCACCAGCGTGGAGATCTTGGAGAGCCGGCGTCCGGGAGAGGCGCCCGCCAGGCGAGGAGGCACCGAGGAGGGGGCGGAGGAGGCGTAGGGGACCATGACCTCCCTCAGGGCGTCCATGGCCACATTGAGGTCCTGCATCCTCTTCCTCTCGCGGCTGTTGATCTTCCTGCGCAGCTCCTGCTGCTCCTTGGCGCTTAGTTCCCGGCCCGCCTTGGAGGAGCCCCCTCTGGCGGAAGCCCCCGTTGGCGTGCGGAGGCGGGAGGCCAACGCAGAGGGGCCGGAGGTCAGGTCCTGCGCCGGGGCGCGGTGGGCTTCCGGGGGGGCTCGTAGCCTGGAGTCGCTCAAAACGTTCATCTTCGGCAAAGAAGAGCCAAGAGAAGAGCGAAGAGAAGGGCTGGCTGTCTGTGGCGATGGGGCCACGACGACCGCTTGGTTGGATGGTTGCTTGGTTGGTTGGGTGCTCCTCCCCAGGACCTTCTGGCTCCTTCGTGAGGACTCTGAAAGTGATCCCCCTTTCACGTGCTGGAAAGTCTGCTAAATGACCCCACCCCTCGTTCCTGACAAGCGCTGCACCGCGCCCCCCCCCCCTCCCCAGGGCAACCAACAAACTGCCATTCAGCACTTCCTCCATGCAGGGCACTCCCAACACACACAAAGACGGACGCACGCGCGCACGCACGCACGCGCACACACTGGTTGAGGACCAGCTCAGGTGAAACTTGACATGCAGGCTCGGCCAACAACAACTGTCCTCGGCACGCACGCGGCCCATCTCGAAAAGAGACGTTGACACAAGCCGCCTCCATCCCACGCTCTCCGCCCCCGCCGTGCGTGCGTGCATGCGCGCGACGGACGGGGACTGCAAGGTCCGACTCCAAACACAAGGCGGCTTGTCTACGACGCAAGGACGAGCGGCCAGCACAGGAAGGGACGCCACCTGTGTGCCCGCGTGTGGGACATAGAGTGCGTGTGTGTGCGCGGGCGGGCGGACAATGAATGTGAACGAGGCGGGACGTTAACGTTGGATCCGGCGGGCGGACGGACGGACGGACGGAAAAAGGGAACACCTGCTTGCAATGGCTTCAAATAAAGAAGCCGGTGTCCCTCAGCCGCCCAGCTTCCAGGCACCCGGCACAGGAAAGACTGAAGGCTTTATGGGGGGCGCACGCAGCAGCATCTATTTGGACCAGCAGCACGTGTGCACCTGCTCGCTAAAAGACACGACTGTCCCAGCTTTTCCCGTCGTCCCGTGGGAGGCAGGAAGAGAGCGGCCCATGGAAGCCATCCTTGCTCAGCACGCGCCACAATTGCTCTGTGCACGCACGCACGCACGCACGCACCGAGAGCGGGCGGATCTTCAGTCGAAAACAAAGACAAAAAAGGGCTGACGTCTTTGCTTTTAGATGCGTTTGTGGTTTTTTCAGACCTCCCGCGCCATTTTTTTTAAAATGAGGATAAACGAAGAGCAACTCGGCGCACGAACGACACGTCACAGAAAATCAACAAATTGGATTGGACGCTTGGTTTTGATCCGAGGCCCGATGTAGTGAAGGCCGCGCTGCATGCGCCCTGTCTCCGGAGTGGCAGAGCTATTGAGCCGGCCGACCGCAGCTAAATGTCGGTCGGTCGGGGTGAAATTTATTTACTGATTTATTTTCATTTGAATCGTCGTGCGAGCGCGCGCACAACCATTTGCACTCCGACCACAACCAAGTCAGCCGAACTTTGCCCTGCACCATGCATCAGTGACGACGTTCATTAACTCCGAATGGGTTCTGTGCACAAGCCTTGTCGAATCACTTGCCACAAGAGGAGAAGGCGTTCAAGACATCGTACTCACCGAAGACGCTTCTTGTTTGTAGCCCAACTTGATTTTCTTTGCGAGCGTGCAGCCACCAAGTGAGCTGGCAGCCAAAGTGGCAAATAAATCCTTCAGCGCGCTCCGACTTGACTTGGCTTTTCTTTGCCCTTGTGTTCTTTTCGCCAAGGAATAATCGCATGCAGCCGTGTGGAGTCGTCGCTTTGCAACGCCACGCGAGTCGCAAGCAACCAACCGGAGGGAGGACGCGAAGCACTGAGCAAACCGGAAGAAGGCCCTCCTCGAATCTGGAAGCGATTCTTCAAAGAGTCCATCAAGAAATCAAATGTATCGTGCAGCTTCGGAGATCTCACCTGTGCACGGTTGAAGTAAATTGCGTGTGTGTTTCCTTTCTATCAAACGAGAAGGACTGACGGCAGGCAGGCAGGCGGGCAGGCGGGCAGGCGGCATGGCATCGCATGGCATCGCATGGCATCGCATGGCATCGCATGGCATCGCATGGCATCGCATGGCATCGCATGGCATCGCATGGCATCGCATGGCATCGCATGGCATCGCATGGCATCGCATGGCATCGCATCGCTGAAAAGGCCGCAAGTGACAAAAGTGACACGAAGAAGCCAACTCAGAACCTAGTGAAAGAATTGGGTCTTTTTTTTTTATTTGGTTTTTATTTGCGATTGTGACTGGCTTCTAATTTGGACACGTTGAGGTGGCAAGAATTTAACAAAAGCGTGCTGAAATCGCACGTTGAGAGCTTTTATTTACTTCTTCCTATTTTGAAAGGAACATACTGCAATACCATCGTGCGGCAATGTTGAAAAAACACATTTCTATTACTATACCATATTATTATTATTATTATTAATTGTATGATAATAATAATAATTATTATAATGATTCCATTGAGCGTTATCCTTAGTATTATTACTACTTTTGTTATTTTTGCTGTTATTTGATCCATATGATTATTTGACAATCTTGACTTCATGAGGATTTTACGAACATCATTCAATTTCGTCTCGGAGTTCTTGTAAATGCAACAACAAGGATTTTGCCACACTACGCGGAATGAGAAGGCGTTCCAATTGGATGAAACGAGAGCGAACCACGCGTGCACGCATAGCAGCATTGCACGCCTGCCGTTGACGTGCGTGGAAATACTCATTTGCCAAAAACAAAGCCAAGTTTTTTTTTGTTCACCTGACGCGATGAAGAAAAAGGCGAGGACCGATCATTAATGTGTCAAATTGTTGCAAACTGAACTGACAATGTCAAGTTGATAAATGTGGCGGAAATGTAGCTTTTCGAGAATTGTTTTGGCACACACACACACACACACACACACACGTACACACACACACACACACACACACACATACACACACACACACACACACACACACACACATTTGCTCCGAAACCAACAAAGTCGACATGAAGGCCAGTCTGTTTGCAGGCTTTATTTTCCTTGAGTGGAGTCACATGAATATGTCAATAAATATTCGCACAAGTATTCACAAAGGAAAAGAGGGAGCGCGTGCGCGTATGCTGTACAACTATTTACATCAAGTCAGTTTTCCCACGTGCGCGCCTTCACTTGTTGCCGTCCACCCCGTGCAGGCGCGGCACCGCGCTGCACATGCTGCACGGGCACGGCATCCCGGCGGCGGCCACCCCCCAGTGCTGGTAAGCGGGCGGCGGGGCCTTGAGGAGTCCGTGCGGGGCCCTGGCGGAAGGAGGCGGCGGCGCCAGCAGCGGGTGGTGCGCGCCGTGCGGCGGCCCAGTCGCCTGCTGCAGGGACACCGGGTGCGCGTGCGCTAAGGAAGCGTGGTGCGCGGCGGCAGCGGCGGCGGCGGCGGCGGCGGCTCCCGCTCCCGCAGTCGCCACCGGCCCCGGCCCGGCTCCCGCGCCGCCGCCGTAAATATCAGCCAGCAGCCGCTTCATCTCGTCCAGCGAGGAGCTGAGCATGAGGATGTAGTTCCTGGCCAGCAGCAAGGTGGCGATCTTGGAGAGCTTGCGCACGGACGGCCCGTGCGCGTAGGGCATGACCTCGCGGAGGCCGTCCATGGCCACGTTCAGGTCGTGCATGCGCTTGCGCTCGCGGCTGTTGATCTTCAGTCGGATGGACTGCAGCTCGTGCTCCGACAGCAGCTTGCGCTCGGCCTTCTTGGAGGCCGCGCGCGCCGCCGCCGAAAGCCCGTCCGCCTCGTCCGCGTCGTCGTCGTCGTCGTCCTCGTCGTCGTCGTCATGGCAGCGGAGCCGGTGGTGTCGGGGAGGCGGCCCCCCCGTGGGCGAGTCGCCCTGCGTGGATGACACGGTGCCCGGGAAGCCGTGCGCGGAACGGCGCAGCGTGGACAGGTAGGCGGCGTCCGCTTCCGGCGACGACGACACGCGGCTCGCGTCCGACTCCATCCTGCGCGCACCTGCACCTGGCCAAACAGCACATGACGTCCGTCACAAAGATGCACACTCGTCGATGTGCAGAAAATGTTGCGCAAGCCATCGATGATTTCTCCAGCTTATGTATTTTATTATTGTTCATAACAAACTCAAAAGAGCTTTTTGTTTTTGGTGCTCATCTGGTTTTGAAATGTGGCAACGGATGACGACGCCACGCTGTTCGTTGCATGCGTGCACTTTATTAAGTTTTACAAGAGGACAACAAGTTTCAACCAATTAGAAATTCATCTCCAACAGAAAACATTTGATCCGCTTTCCGATCGACGCCAGTTGCGAAAAAAACAAGCAAGCAAGCGAGTTGTCACGCAAGCGCGCGCGCCCGATGCATCTCTCTCGTGGTACGCGCAACACGACGCCGACTTGAACTCGTGTCAGCGTTGCCCAAGCAATTTGCTTATTTACTTATAAAACGTTTCTTACAGCCTTCTAACGGCGTAAAAAAATAAACTGACCCAGGAAGGTTTGGCAATTTAAAAAAAAAATGGTTGAGTTGTTTTGTATCCAAAAAACGGCTCTCGTCTTGTGTAAGAAAAATGGACCGAGCCAGGAAGGTTTTGCAAAAAGAAAAAAAAGAAAAACATTTTTGGAGTTGTTTTGTACCCAATGATCGTCTCGTCTAGCGTAAAAAAAAATGGACTGAGTCAAGAAGGTTTTGTATAAAAATTTCAGTTGTTTTGTAGCCAAAAAACGGCTCGTGCAAAACAACCCTATAGGAAGCTTCTTGAACCCTCATTTTGGAGCCAGAGTCTACAATGTAAGATTCATAAGGAAATGATATTTTGCTGACGGCATCATGCGTGCTTTGTGCGCGCATCCATCCGCACTTTGGATGCAGACGAGAGTTGATTTGCATGGGGATTGCAGCGGATCTAGTCACGCGAGCAACAAAATGTCAACATAGTCGCTACTTTTTTTGTGAGGCTCCTGCATGCGGCTGTGGGCGACCATGTAACGCGTGCACGTTTGGCAATCCGAGTTGGTTGCAGCGCCACGCACGGCAAACATAGACTACATTCATAGGCCGAGGCCGAGGCCGGCCGGCTGGCCACGGCCAGCGGGCGGGCGGGCGGCCAGAGGGCCAAACGTCGCTCAAACCTACCGTCACTTGTTTTGGGGCCAAGTTCCCAAAAAGATCCAAAAGGGCAAAATGAGGCGCAAAATCCGATTGACGTGACGTGACGTGACGTGACGTCGTCTACGCTGGACGTGGACCACGTGGACGACGTCCTTCCACGCGCTGGGGCTGCCGCACCAGTGGCGCGCCGCCGGGGCTTGGCGCCTTTTATACAAGGGGGGGCGAACAACACTCGCCACTCACTGTGTTCCTACAATCAAGTGCCTTGAGGAAAGGCGGGGCTTGTTAAGAGAAACGCAAAGTGTACGAAGACACGAAAAGGAGGACGACGACGAAGAGGCGCAGGAGGAGGAGCAAAAGGAGGAGCAAGAGGAGCTCCCAGCAGGAGGAGGTGGGCCTTTTGCCGCCTAGCTTTCAGGTTTGTGGCTGTCATCAATTGGACGTCGTCTTCTATAAGGCCAATTATTTGATGCATCGCGTTTTCTTGCTGCTTGGGGAAGGTCCTCCTCCTCCTTCATTGACGAGGAGGACCTCGCTCGCTCGCCTCGTTGTCGCCATGCATGACTGCAAAAATAAATGGAGATGTTCCACAAGTCTTCGCTAGTAGCGTGCCTGAAGGGATTTCTTAAAGAACAAACTCACTCGCGAAGAGTGACGCGCGCGCATCTTCATTCCCGTGCATTTTGCGTCCACTTGTGAGGGTGCGCTGCGCTGCGCTGCGCTCGTGTGCAGCGCCCTCTTGGGGCTACCTTCATACTTGCACGTCGCGCCACGGCCTTTGCAACGGAGGGAGGCCTTCGGGCTTTATCTTGCCAACGTCATCACGCTTTCTCATTTTTTGCATTTAGTTCAACTTGCCATCGAGTCAAGATTCAGGTCTGGCACCTTGGTTTGGGTCTAGGGCTCGCCATGAGCTGAGTCGAAGGTTTCGCTCCCGGTTTCAAGTCCGAGGTTTTCGTCCCTTATCTGGGGTGCAGACCCTCATATAAGTCAAGTTGGACCTTTGGGTGGGTGGATGGATGGATGGATGGGCCGCTCCCGTTGCCCAGAAAGGGAAGACGCACGACCAAAAGGGAATCTGCCTCTTTGCTTTCTTGCCCGTCCTCCCGGCGACGGCGCTGGAAAACCATACGCCGGCTCTTTAGAGTCCGGGACGGCGGCGGGGGGCAGCGGCGGCTTTGTGAGGACGGCGACTATTAGGAGCTAATTAAGTGGCAGGCAGGGCCCGGACGGCTTCCCGTGCCAATGGGGAGCTTACAAGCTCTTTGGATGGACGGCCTGACAAATTGAATGGCGCTGGCTGGGCTAGCTCGCCCCATTCTTCACGCCGCCACAGAAAGAGAGGATTTGCGCCGCTGGGTGG
Source organism: Syngnathus leptorhynchus (assembly GCF_054491065.1). Lineage (NCBI taxonomy): Eukaryota > Metazoa > Chordata > Actinopteri > Syngnathiformes > Syngnathidae > Syngnathus > Syngnathus leptorhynchus. The sequence continues at coordinate 14,075,472 of NC_141203.1, read as the reverse complement.
GATAAGGGAGGGGAGGACAGGGGGCTGAGCTGAGGAGGATCGGGGGGGGGCCCACTTTGTTCCTCGGCGCTCCTCGCCTCAATTCAACAGGCAGAGATTTGCTTTCGCCAAATGCTACAAATGTTTCGACAACCTGGTCTCTGATCCTACGGGGTCACGGGGGCGGGCGGGCGTGGGGGGGGGGGCACATACAAAGCAGCGTGGGCATGAATACATTCACGCGGCTATTCAAGGCCTGAAAGAACCCGCATGCTAACGGAGAGGCGCTAATCCCGTTTCACATCGTTGCCGCTCGCAAGTTCATGCGGCGACGCGCTCGCTCACTCACTCACAAAACACACACGTGCATGTACAAGCACGCGGGAAAGCATTTGACCAGGATGGCGCCGCCATCCATTGAGGTCAATCATGGGCAACGGAGGAGAAATATTAAAGCATGACAACTCGGAGGAGGCGGACCTATCCCGGCTGCCGACCCGCCTCGTCGGACGCCGATCTGCCTCCCTCCGTCCCACGCTGGGTCCGATACCGAGCTTAACCGGCCCGTGGGAGCAGCGGCTGCATTTTTTTCTTTGGCAGAAAGGCCGTTGTTGTCAAGGGTAGGTTGAGCGCCAAAGGGGTTCACATCATCGGCCCATTGAGGCCGGCCCCTCCCCTGTTGTAAAACAAGTTCCCGTGGACCCGCCTGAACACAGGGGGGCCCCGCAGGAAACATACCACCCAAAGTGCTGCCCCCCCCCCCCCCCCCACTCGCTCAGGAGGCAGGGCCGGCATCGGTGGCCAGCAACAGGTGGGGTTAATGAGACTGGGGTGGGGGGGTGGGGGTCCTGTAAAGGGGCGGTCCCGCCTGTTTCCGCTAATGGCAAGATTGATGGACGGAGACAGCGAGACAAAACCGGGGGGCGGTGATGAAATGTAGAGGGGCGGCGGTGTAGGGGGGCGTCCTGAATGGCGTCTCGGCCTACGGCGGAGTCACACGGACGCGTTTGGCGCCTCCTGGGGGGCTAATTAGCAGGGAGGTCTTAGCGACAAGGCTGCAGAGAAAGGCCACAGGATGCCGGGTGAGTGCGGGTCAGCGATGACCACCTACTAGGAGACCCCCCCCACCCACCACCACCACTGTAAAAAAAAAAAAAAAAAAAAAGCCGTGATTTAGAGGCCTGCCGTCTTGTCGCCATTCCTCACCTCTGCTGCCCGCAGACAATTGACTGGAGGACCTGACTTGTGTTGTGGTGGTGGGGGGGCCTGGAGGGGGGTCCTCCAAGTCTGGAGCACTCTGAAGTGGAAGCGCACACACCACAAAAGACACTTGTTGTTCCTAATTAAAGGTCCACTGCTCGCTTTCACCTGCACACGCTGGCTACGTGGCAGCTGTTGCCAATATGCGTCTCCAGCCAGCCAGCCGACCAGCCAGCCGACCGGCCAGCCAGCCGCCGGCCGGCCGGCCAGCCAGCCAGCCAGCCAGCCGGCCAGCCAGCCAGCCAGCCAGCCAGCCAGCCAGCCAGCCAGCCAGCCAGCCAGCCAGCCAGCCAGCCAGCCAGCCAGCCTCCTTCTACGTAGCTAAAAGTCTGTTTGTATTTGGCATGCGCACACATCTGCATTTCAGACCAAATTGGAGCCCATCTCGCGCTCCAAATATGAAGAATGCCAATGGTGATTTGTAGATGTCGCATGTCATGAAGCAAACAAGCACAGAAGCCACAAAACAATCAGCACCAATCATGTGCAAATTGGGGGGGCAAATCCAGACTGTGAAGAAATACGTAAATTGCTCCAAATAAGCTACAAAAGTGAATAATATGCTATGAATATAAAAAGGAGTGTCAAAGAATGCTATGAAGCAAACACTAAGTATTTGTATTGCCATTTGAATGATGGGCAAGGAAGGAAAAGGAGCCCCCAAACTTACTTCAAAATGGAACAAAATCAAGTAGGAAGAACTTGATTAGGCGTTAGCGGGCAAGCGCTAATAAGACAGGCAAGAGGGGTAGTGTCGCCCGCCTCTTCTAATGAGGCAGGCGGGGGGCTCGTGGGGCTGCCTGGCTGGTGTCGCCAGGTCCTAATGAGCACACGGACATTTGCTAAACTCCAATTATCTGCACCAGCACAGCGACACACTTGCTGCCTTGGCCTTCACCATACCCACATCGTGGGCCACGCCGCCACTGCCACATGAAGATGCGTGTGCTAATGCTAAACCACTGCTAAGCGATGACTCTCATCACAGCTCTACTTTCAAGGACAAAGGCAAAATTTTGCATTCAAACTGCCAAGCCGATAAAAGCACGCCACTCAGCTCATCTTCCATTGATAACGCCGCCGCCACCACCACCACCACCACCACCACCACCACCACCTCATCCCAAATCAAAGAGTTTTAACAGAGCATGGGATGAAATGCGCCGACTGTCCTTTTATGCTAACATGGCTATTGTGGAGCGCGAGGTCACGCGGGGTGCTTTGGCGCCGGGGTTGCCGTGGGGTCAAAGAGCAAGCAAAGGCAACGTTGTCAAAGTGGCCAATCTATGGCTAAGGGTTAAGACCAGCGGTTAGCGGGGCGAGCGTCGACGCTGGCAAAAGCCAACGGACGGACGCAAAGTCGGAGCTGGCCGCCAAAAAACGCTTTGTAGCATGAGGCTAACCAAGGAGGACAGCAAAAGCCTTGTCCTCACGACCACGGCTTTTGTTGTCGCTCGGCGTTATGTAGGTTAATACCCGGCCCACGCTCGGCACAGCCCGCGCTGACGACACTCCAAGTTTGCTCCCTCGGTGTCAGCGTGCAGGCCGCAACCAGGGCGAGACCGACGGCGAGACCGAGAAGCGGGCCATTGTGGCTCATTAATTAACGAGCTATGCTAAAACAAGATTAGCATATTCATGAGGGGGGGGGGGGGGCGGCCAGCCAGCTTTCACACACATTTTTTTGTGCGCGTCCAGTGCCGCTGTCGCCGATTGTGCGCGACAACATAACATAACCCCGTTTGTCCAACGCCCACCCCATTAACTCTCGGCGTGACGCACGTTACGCGCGCACAAACACACACACACACACACACGCCCCCATTTTCACAGTCCAGAGAACACGGCCCCGCGGATTAGCAGTAAATTGGTGGTGGCTACAAAGTGATTAGCATGTTGTGTTACATCTTTATTGTCCTGAACAATAAACACATACACACACACACACACAGGCGCACATGACAAGACAAGAAAAGCAGACGTTAAAATGATAATCAAAAGCAAGGACAACAAAGTCCTTTCTGAGAGAAAGCAACAGTTGACAGTTGAGCTTGCTCCCAAATCATCTTTGTGTACTTTGTTTTTTTGCGCGCAGTTGAAAATGACGCCAATGCCATACGTTTGTGGCAAAAAGTGTTTTCTGTCCAAAATTCTGTCATGACACAATTTGAGACTTTTGGACAGCGAGGGAGAAGGGAGACGGACAGCGCCGGCGCCTCATTTGGACGCTCGCTCCACTTGGTGGCGGCCCCCAACACAACCAGAGACCAGGCCAGGCCAGGCCAGGCCACCCTTCAACGCGCTCGTTAGCCACGTCCGTCTCACTTCCTGCGACCTGTCACTCACGCGCGCATGCGGTCATTTGTTGCGTGAGAAATGGCCCAAAAGTGCTGTCGCTTAACTTTGCTCTTAATTGAGACGTCTACTGGCCACCTGTCGGCCTCATTAGCATGCTAATGCTGCGCCATTGTTGTCGCGCTGACAGCGAGGACGTGGGGAGGGAGGGAGGGGGGAGCGGCGGAGGGGGACGGGAGGGGTCCAGCCCGCCTGGCCGAGCGAGCGAGCGAGCGAGGCGCTAACAAGGGCCCTCGCTCGGTTCCACCGAGGGAGACGCAAAGACATCGATCGGCCAAGGAGAGCGAGTTCTGAGAAAAGAGCAAGCCCACGCGACGCTTCCTGTGCGGCAAAACGTTCGAGAGGCGGACCCAAAGGTTTGCAGGCATTCTGGTGTGACCTGAAGACTGAAATGTTGCAGCGCCTAGCGTGGTTAAGGACCAAAGGTTGCTTACACTCTCTTTGTCCTGATACCATTTGGGGTCTATATGCTAGTTTGAGCACCCCCCCCCCCCCCCACACACACACACACACAAAAGTTGGAATTCTAGAGCAGGAGGGGTCTTCATGGAGTGGGAGCCAGCTAAGGTGGCACCGCCCCGCCACTTGTCGCACCCTCCAAGGCCTCCTGGATAACGCGTTGAGCAGGTAGTAGCCGGATTGACTACCATGGCCCCCTGACCCACTCTTGACCCCCCCCCCAGCCTGCTGACACATTGGAATGTTCCAAAAAGAGCTGCTCCTCTGGCCAGAACCAAAGTGTCCCCCCCCCCCCACACACACACACACACACACAAACACAGATCGGCACAATTGTCCAGACAGACTGTCCAAACCTTCAAAGACCCCCAAGACCGCTCATGTCATCATATACTGTACAATCAGAAAACTGCAAATAAGAAAAACAAAGGAACTCCTCACTCACACTTCACTTGGGTCAGAAGACGCTTGACGGCATCACCACGGACATGAAAGAGTTTGTGGGCCAACTTGACCGCTCAGGTCCGTGCTCTAGCATTTGACAACTTGTTTCAATGTGTGTCACTGATCTCCAATGAATGGCGTGGCACAGGTGGTCGCAAGCAACCACGAGATCCACTTCCTGCTCTGTGTGGAGCTGTCATCACGCTTCAACTCGAAGCTTCTTGGAGCCCAAAGCCAAAGAAATACTCAGTGGACAGACATACTGGATGTAGCATTAGGTTGGCTGGCGCAGCGTGAGCAGTTGAACTTCAGCTAGGACACGTCGGTGTGCTTGGGTGTTGTTTCCTCTTTCTAGGCTGCCATCTAGCGGACGCCAACCGTCGGTGCAACTAACAGTCAAACCGTAAGACTCGTCATGGTCATTTTGAATGAAAAACAGACCACATAAATGGTTGTAAATTGAATGATTTATATCATAAATATTAAACTGATCAATATTTTCTTTTTAAAAACAGGGCTACACGTGCTGTTTATAATGTACATACTGTATTCGAATTGAAGCAGACTTGAAAGAAAATGCAATTGTCATGAAGCAAAAGGTTTCCGCCGTGTATTTGGAGGCGGCTACTTGAAAGGTTGAAAGAAACACTAAAAGAGCCCAGACGACAAAAAACTCTTGTCAGAAGTGGGATTCGAACCCACGCCTCCATTCGGAGACCAGAATTCCCGTCGACGAGAAGGTGCGAACCTTGAGTCTGGCGCCTTAGACCGCTCGGCCATCCTGACAACTGACGATTCAGTCATCTGTTTGCCTTGTTAACTTGAGTGCCCGGACAGACCAAGGCTTGTGGCACCCGTGTGCCTGCCGCCGTCTGCCCGGCCAAGGCCGAGCATGCATGCACATCGCTTCAACGAGCTTTCCGCCGCCTTTTGGAGTTCGACGCTGACACGAGCGCGGTAGGACGTTGCTTGGGCTAGCTCTTGACGTGTCATCGACTGCTGTGATAGGTAAAACGTTTCCTCTTTAAAGTCATTTTAATGGGGACAAAAAAACACACACCACCTTCTCAACATAAGCTGTACTCATTTACGTTTGCAAGTCAACATTTTTAGTTCATTTGACAACTGCTCCGACAGTCGCCTTCCGATGACGTCACACGCAACTCCACTGGAAATGATGGCACGACGACTGTCGCAATGTTATTGACGATGAAGGATTTGCTTCTATTCTCGGACTTTTACAAATACTTCATCCATTGCTTTTCATTTGCGCGTTTATTTTTCAAAGAAGTGCGTCAAAGGCTCTTTTGGCAGCTTTGACGGAATTGTTGTGGAAAGTGGCCTCTTCCGGAATTAGCCCACCTGTGTGTGACAGGGCATCGTTTGAACACGCTGGGAGAATCATTGATATTGCGTCATGGAGTGATTCTGTCGTGTTCAAAAGCAGAGCGGTAGGCGTTCCTCAGGACCCAACCCAGGACTTCAAAGTGAGTATCGTCAGAAAATAGGAGTTTGAAACTTGAAAAAGTTTATTTGGACGATGTCATGGACATTTCATTGGGGAGAGGAGACACGCACGGATGGTGGAAGCGTTTTCTTGGAAAAAAACAAAATGTGAAATAAATTATTTTGTTTTGGCGAGCACACGTAGGGTGGGGGCAGGGAACCAGGAGCATGCTGGGAAAAATGTCTCCAATCCCCACGTTATGTTAGAAAAAAAGGCAGGCAGGCAGGCAGGCAGGCAGGTAGGTAGGTAGGTAGGTAGGTAGGTAGGGCCAGCCAACAATTCTCTCAGCATTGGAGCATGTCCTCCTCCCGGGAGTCCGCCTCCTCTTGTTCCTCTTGCTCCTCTCTCTCCTCAGCCTCCCTCTCTCCCGGCTCCTCGCCGATGACGTCGAGGGCGGCGTGAAGCGACTCGTCGTGCGGGCGGGGCTCGCCGCCCATCTCCGCCTCCTGAAGCTGCAGCCGCCGCTCCTCCACCAGCAGGAGGCGCTCTCGCACCCGCTCGGCCGCCGCGTCGCTGCCCGAGCTGCCGAAACGTTGCTCGCTCCTAACGCAAGCACACGCGCACTGGGTGAGCGCGTGCGAGTCGGCGTTTCCGTCGCGCTTTCAAATCCACTTTGCGAGATGTTTGAATTTGGGCTTCGGTGTTACTTTTGCAGCGTTTCCCAGTGAAATTTGCTTTCCAAGCTCAGAAAACCTTGGAAAAGGGACACATGCAAACGGCGCGCACCAAGTGGGCCTTAGCTACGTTTGCGTGCGTGCGTGCGTGCGTGCGTGCGACCAACCCATCGGGGAAGATGACGGCCATGCCGAGTCTGTCCAGCAGAGCTTTGGCTGAAGCGTCCACCTCGTCCAGAGACTCGGCCTCGGCGCGCTCGTCCTCCAACACCTGAAACCATTTGGGTGAGTATTGGAGCAAAGACGGACGGCAAGAAAGCAGCAGCAGCAGCTTTTCATTTGCTGACCGCGTCGGCGCGCCGGTGGAAGGCCAGGGCGAGCTGCAGCCGATGCTGTCGTTCGTCGGCGCTGACGGCAAACTGCTTCCACACGCGGTTGAGTCGGGGCAGCGTGTCGCCGGAGGAGCGGGCGGCGCAGCGCAGCGACTGGCACAGCACCACCGTGGCCTGCAGCAGCTGGCGTCCGTAGTCGTAGGTGCTCTGCGAGGCGAGGCACACGCGTGCGCACACCTCAGCCTCGGAATCACACGCACCATTCGCTCGCGCCGTCTGACCTGCGCCACGTCCACAAACTTCCTGTGTTTGTCCATCAAGGCTTTGGTGTCGCGGGCGTCGTCCCCGAGTCGCACGTGTGTCTTCAGCAGAGCGTCCAGCAGCTCACACAGCCAATCCACAGCCTGCGCGGGCGGGCGCACGCACGCACGCACGTCATCGCACGCACAGTCGAGGCAGCGCCGCGCTCTCGGGTCTCACCTGTGAGGCGTCTTCTTCGCATTTGAACAGCTGAACCATCTGTAGCATCTTCAGACGCCGCACGTCCACCATGTCCTCGCACCTACACCGATGAGCACGTCACTTTTTTTTGCGGTCACCATTTGGGTTTCAGATGAGGGCTGGCCCATTTGCTAATTGACGAGCACCGCATCACCTCCGCTAGCACGTCAGCGCTCACCTCTGTTTCCTCATTTGCATGTCGTCCATGACGTCGCGGATCTGCCGCACGTTGTCCCTCTGCTCATCTGCCGCCTCGCCCTCGTCGGCGCAGGTGCGCTCCAGCAGCAGCGCCCCCTTCTGACGCAGCGACGTCAGCCCCACTTCTGCTCAGAGGGGAGGGAGGGAGGGAGGGAGGAGTCCACGGGACGGGTTAAAGCAGCATGGCGGTGAGCCCTCCGCCCACGTACGTACCGACGCTGCGCAGCTTCTCCTCCAGCAGCTTGAGGCTGTGTTGGATCTGCGAGCCGTCCGCCGGGGTCACGTCGGCGCAGAGCGTGCCCAGGAGGGCGTCCAGCTGCTGCGACAGCTAACGACAGCGACACGGAAGCCACGTCAGCGATCTGAGCTGAAGCCTCCCCAAAGACTAAAGCCAGCTAGCGACCTCCTGCGCGGCGGCGTGGAAGGCGTGCGCGGCCTCCAGGACGTTCTGCCGAGTCTCCAGCTGCGCCGCCTGCTGGTAGCACACGTCGCTCAGCTGCCGCTGCAGCGCCTTCAGCTCGCCGGCCTCCTCGTCGTCCTCGTCGCCGCCGCCGCCGAGGAGGACGGCGATCTGCTGGTTCAGCTCCACGTACACGGCAAACCATTCCTGGGGGGGGGGGCATTATGGCGCGTATTATGCGGTCGCACTCTGACGCGCTCGCGTGCGGCCGTACGTACGCTGTGCTGGCTCTCGATCTCCTCGTGCTTCTGCTGCAGCGCCTGCGCCGCCCGCATGGAGTCGCCGATGGCCCGGTGAGTCTTTAGCAGCTCCGAGCCCGGACCCTGCAGCCATGTCACCACCTTGCACGCATGCACGCGCGCACACACACACACACACACACACGCTTGCGTTGCCATTTGCCTTGCACGCTTTCCCTTGACTGTCACGTTTGGGTTTCATCTTTTCCCTTGACTTTCATTTCGTGCTCACCTGCATGACTTTGGCGTGCACGTCGTGTATCTGCGAGCGCTTGCTGCGCTGGCGGCAGACTTCCTGGTAGCGCGTGTACTTCTCCCTCAGCGAGTCCAGAAGCTTCACCACCTGAGGCTGAGCCAGAAGCTCCTCCTCCATCGGACGCCAGGCCGGCGCTGTGGGCAAAGCGGGGCACGGCGGGCGAGCCGGACGCAAAAAGTCATTGTCGAGCCTGCGTAGCTCAGAGCCGACGCAAAAAGTCATTGTCGAGCCTGCGTAGCTGAGAGCCGACGCGCTGCACACGGTGAGCTCGTCAGCGTGAGCTTCCCCACCCACCTCCTTGCCCTCCTCCACCCTCGGACACGTCAAAGCGCCGCTGCTGCAGTTCGGACAGCAACTCGTGACCTACGCGGCAGAAAGCGCCCTTGTGTTTCACTCCGACACCAAGGAGGACCGCGGCAAATGACAGAAAGAGAGAGAGAAACGCTCTTCACCCGTCTGGAGAACCGTCTCCGGGTCAAATGACGGGAGGAGGACGTCAGCTGACCTGCGCACATACACACAGACGCATTAGTGGGGCGCAGTCGCTCGCGTGCGCGCGACTGCGTACTTGTCTAGGGGGGCGCTCTTGTCGCTGTCGTTGATGATGGACAGCTGGTCTAGCAGCGAGGTGGACTCCTTGGTGAACTTCTCAAAGACCTGGCAGACAGGCAGGCAGGCAGGCAGGCAGAAAGGAGCTTGAGTTGAGTTGCCACGCTAACTCCAGCGCACGCATTTGTGATGATCAGGCGGCGGGGGGCCACCAGTCTCTTGCCGAGCCAGTCGCCGTGGTCGTAGTCCAAAGTCCCTCCGAAGTCGCGGGTCAGCTGCGAGGGCTCGATGTAGCGAGTCAGCTTATTGGCCGAAACCAGGATCACCTGTCGGGGAAAGACGCAGCGAGAGTTTCGGACGACTGTGCGAGCCGTCCGCTTAAGACCTCGGCGCCTGTTTTTGTCCCACCTCGAAGCCCAGTCGGTCCTTCTCCTTCCAGAAGCAGAAGTGCGTGACCTTCTTGTCCCAAAACTCGTCGGGCTTGACCACGCACACCAGCGAGACCTCGGCCGGGATCACGTTCTGGGGGAGTTGATTAGTTCGCGGCGGTTAGCCGCAGCAGCCAGCCGGCTAGCTCGCCAGGCGGCACGGCACGTACCTGCAGCATGAGCACCACCGTCTTGACCGTGTTCCACTGCGAGCGCCGTCCGTCCACGATGACGGTGAAGCCTCGTGCCTTGCACTTCTCGCTGGAAGCGCAATCGAGTGTACATTCTTAGGCGAGTGCTTGGGAACGATTAGCTTGCGCTTGAAAAACACTCGCTAACCTCCAACTCACAAGAAATGATAAATGAGGGTGCGAGCGTTAGCGCCCGCCGATACGTGCGTACCTGGGAATTCCAAGCAGATAGTCCAGCGTGTCGCTGAGCTCGTCCAAGCTGGTCTGGTCGCAGCCCAGCGGGATGCTGAGGATCAGACCGCTGCGACGATCTTTCCCGCCTCAAAGCGCAAGCGCACACGCGCGTTACTCATACAGATAAGTGCGAGTGCGCGCGCGCACGTATGTACGTACGTACGTGCGCGCGCGCACGTATGTACGTACGTACGTACGTACGTACGTACGTACCTGAGAGGAAGGCCAGCTTCTTGTTGAGCACATCGATGATGCTGCTAGCTTCCATCACGCTAACCTGATGACACAGCACAAGAGCAACAACGCTCCCTGTCATGTCAGCGCTGAAGCAAATGTTGACTTGGACCGCGTCTCCCTCCCTCCCTCCCTCCCTTCCGCAAGCGGAGCTGGGCCACCCTATGATCATCGGCAGCTACCGCAATGATTCATCGCCAGAATATTTACTCGATCAAACGTGGCGGAAAATTGCAATAATATGTGAGGTGGGACAATTTGAGCGGGTTCTCTTTGCCATATTTGCGCTTTCCATACTATATTTCGCCAGTCACTCATTTATGGGGGGGGGCATGAACTAAATGTGCATTACTACGGTATATATATTTAAAGGTTGTGCATAATAGTAAGACCAAATAGGCATGTGAGGTTGCACAGTGATGGAAGTATTTGTGATCCTGCGACGATAACATTGACCGCTTACGACGTTTACGTTTTGAAATGCGGCCTATCGCCAAGCAAGGAAGGTAACGAACGCCAATGGCAACAGTCCAACTTATCACGTTTTCTTAGCACGTGGGAACAAAATTCACGCACACACTTTGACCCTGGAAAGGCTGATCGGACGTGATTTCCTGTCAGATCGATTTTGGAGGTCCTGATCAAGTCCCAGATGTGCGGCGGTGGCGGCGGCGGCTCCCCCACCCCACCCCACCCGACCTCAGCTCAGCTTCATCGTCCTCATCCTTATGCTCATCCTTATGCTCATCCTCATCCACCTCATCCTCCTCCCTCATCTGGTTTTTCGGCCGGCCCACAGACACAATGACCTACATTGACTCCCGAGTCTTCCGAGCAATAACTCTGCGATCGATCAGTTCGCCAACGACTCTAAGCCAAACTACGGACTTTTCCTACCTTTCAGTCAAGCTTTTTGCATTCTGGGGCACCGCCAAGTCTTGCGTGAGTTTCCAACGGGCTCCGGCGGGCGGCTATTTAGTGCTTTTCCATCGGGCAGAGCGACGCTTCCCGCCCGAGTGGTGGGTGACTTGCTTGCTAACTGGAGTGGAGGCCAGGCACACACGGGTGGCGCTCCGCGCATGCGCAGTGCTGCTCCAAGGCAGACAGCGTTTCCGCTCCAACTTCCTTAACAACAAAAGCTTTTGGATTGGCTTCAGGTATCTGACCTGACCGGATGCGTCGTGTCTCTCTGTCAACAACATTTTTGTATGATGTCAACGTATGTTGTCTTATTTTGAAGAACAATCCTTTCACTAAGGGAAGTCACATATTCAGGGGCGGGAGCATTGAAAAGCACGTTCACGTACAATCGGAAACTTGCACTTTTTGCGTCGATCCATCGAAAACAAAACACCTCCAATTTTGATGAATTCATTTTGATTGTTCTCTAGCTACGAACATCCAGTTTACGGAAAAGCACATGACACAGTGAACATCCTCATTTGACATCAGGAATGTTATGATGGTGACAGGACAAGTGGAGCACAAAGGGATGAACGTTCATCTCAAATTAACTCACTGGTTGTTGTTTTTTTTCTTTTCATTGAATCTTTCTTGTGTCCGTGAATGCGCGTTTTGTCTCGATCTCGTGAACAAACTGAGAAAACGGAAATATCAAGCTGAAGACTAAAGTTCTTCAAGCGTGGGTGCATGTGTGCGCGTATTAAAAGCGAGTTGTCCACATGACCTCTGGTCCAGGATTGTCTTCAGAGGGTTTCCCATCATGCCTTGCAGCACAGGATGAGCATGGCCATCTGAGAAGAAGAGAGCAGCATTACAGTACTCAGTACTGATGATGCTGCTGATGATAAATTATACTTGCGCATGGTGGCCATCTGTTGAATGGTGTCAGGCAGTGGCTGTGTGAAGGTCTCGGGCAGAAAGAGACTGAGCACAACACCAAACACAGACAAGGAACCCACCAGGATCCACGGCAACAACTCGTAGCACGCTCCTGACACACACACACATTTCACATGACATCTAAGCAGTGGCATCATAGAACTTGTACCACCAGGGAAACCCTCATGGAAAACCCTCAAAGATGTGAATAAAGACCCCAATGAAAAGACTCTAGTGAAGATTTGAAATCCCAAACGAATGAAGATAGAACCGACCCAGTTGGAGGATGTAGGGCGACACCGCCGATCCGAGTCGTGAGAAGGTGGCGCAGGAGGACAAGGCTGTATTCCGGATGACCGTGGGGTACAGTTCTCCGCTGTACGTGTACAAAACGCTCAGGCCGGCCAGAACGCCAAACTTGCCCAGCAAGGCCAGCGACAGGGTCAGGACCGGATGAGCTACAGGCGGAGCGGAAGGCGGCGGTCGGTCGGTCGGTCGGGAGCGGTTTTGTTCCCAGGAGACTGCGGGCTCGCTACTTTACCGTGCAAGGTGACCTGCACCAGGAGCAACGCCAGCGCCCCCAGCAGCGAGAAGGCCACAAAGGACAGCTGGCGAGGAAGACGACGAGACGCCAGCCAGCTCGCCACGTACGCTGGAAGTTCGATGGCCGCCAGCAGGAAGTAGTTCACAAAAGGGTTGCCGGATAGAGAGGACAGGTTGAAGGACATGCCGAAGTAGCTGACGTTCAAGGCGAACCTGAAAGCGACGCGACATCGCAGCGGCTTTGAGCAAGAAACCGGTTTCCTTTGAACGCTAAACCACCCATACCCACCACACCGTCCACAGGATTAGCGACATGTGACAAACGTTTCGGGTCCGCAAGAGGTCCACGAAATTCATCGACTCCGGCCGGACCATTGCCTGATTCCCGACCTGGCGGAATACAAACCCGAGCAAAGACCTCACGGAGGATGTCAGTAAGCGGTCCCGGGCAGTAAGCGAAAGATACTCGCCCAGTTGAGAACTTGCTGGAGGCTCGCGTGAAAGAGCCCAGTTGAGGACTCAATTGAGTGACACTATCAAATGCAGATGGCGCTCCGCTCACCGTGGTGCTTTTGAAGATGACCTCCGGAGCCTCCACGCCGTTCTCCAAAGCGGCTGCACTTAACACCACTTGGGCTTGTCTCAGACGTCCACGAGACACCAGCCAGCGAGGAGACTCTGGAAGGAGCCTACCGCACAACACGCGCATGACGGAGAAGATGGACACAGAACAGCACAGGCCGAGGTAGGCCGGGGCGGGGCGGGCTCACCAACACAGCGGAACACAGGCCAGACCGGGAAGTGCCAGGATCAGTGCCAGGAGACGCCAGCTCCGGACCAGGTAGGCGGTCCCGGGCAAAAGCAGCATGCCCAACACGTAAGCCAAGGGCAAACACAGATTGGAGAAGAGGACTCTGGTTGGACCTGTCAGAATCTCAGAACCTAAAGCGCAACAACGGAATGGGAGGGAGGGACAGAAGGACGGACGGCTCAAGGCATTTGCAAATGGCAGCCCGACTGCCATCCAAAGCTTGCGTTGAGAGCCTGGAAAAGAAGAGTAGGCGAGGGGGAGAGCAGGGTAGGGTAGGGTAGGGCAGGGCAGGGCGGGCGACACAAACCCAGAACAAAGACCACCACGAAGCAGCCGATTTGCCCCAGGCCCATGGCGAAGAAGAGCGCGGTGAAGAGCTCCCAGGATGGCGCCACGGCCAGGACGCTGCTGAAGACGCTCATCAGGGCCACGCAAGCCAGCAGAACGGGTTTCCTGCCAACCCTGCTGAGCGTTTGTTCCCTTTGTCACGCCCGGCCGGGATGAGCAGGGCCAGAGTGAGCGACCGCGCTACCTGTCGGAGAGCTGGCCCGAGATGAAGCATCCGCACAGTCCGCCCAGGAAGTAGGCCAGAGTGCTCAGAGGCGCTTTCCACTGCTCATCGCACACCAGAGCAAACTGGGAGGGAGGGAGGCAGCATCAAAGCCGGCAGCCGTGCTAAACGTCAAGCAAGCGACTCGCCGCTTCACCTCCGTGACCACGGTAGACTGGTAGTGCTCCGTGCTGAAGGTCCATCCGTTCTTACAGCCTTCCTGCGGCAGGTTGGACAGCGGCGCATCTGAACTGAGACCGGAGGCGCTGAGGTTCTGAATGAGGCTCAGCTGAAAGCGGCTGCAGCTGCTCCGCTCCAAGCGTCCGGAGACCAGCTGAGCGACAAACATCTCCCGTTAATGTTCCACCCGGGCGAGTGAGCGAGGAGAGCGGTTCGGACCGGACCGGACACTCGGCTGGTCAATCATTTGCAGCTCAACTGCGCACTTAGAGGAACTGAAAAATGTCTGGAGGAACCTCGCATCGAGGACACCATCAGAAGGTGAGGCCAGAAGAAACGCGGCCAACCGGTTCTGACCTGCAGAGGGACGGCGACCTGCGTCCATTCGGGGCCGAGGCTGCCGTCGGGGATCCGGCAGACGTGCGGCGGCGTGGCCAGCAGGTAGAGGCTGGACAGCAGGTTGTAGCCCGAGGGGAGGGCGGCCAGGCACAGCTGCCAGACCACTCGCCTCTGGAAGGGACCCCAAGAGCCCAGGAAGGACACGGCGTCCTCGTAATCAGGCTGCATGGGGACCGCCGCCGAGTACCGTGCCGTGCCAGACGGCCGTGCTGGGCCTTTCAAAAGCTCTCTTTTGCAGAGCTTGACTCCTCCCCTCTAGCAAAGCTTCCGGCTCAGCAAATGTGTGTCCAAGGCAGCCAATCACAGATCAGACGCACAAGAGGAGCCTGCTGCAAACTTTATAAATTAATAAAAACATTCCCTTTAGTGTTTTGCTGACAGATTGTTTCGCAGCCTCACACGCGTGCACTGACAATTATACAAAAATATGCAAAACGTTTCCTCCATTTGCCTTTCTTTTCTTCCAATACGTACATGTCCACCTTTTTGCATAGTTGCAAAATGGAAGAAACTTTTGATCAAACGTGGTACAGAGGCAGAGAGGGGGGGGGGGGAAAGTCCAGATGAGGGAGTGAGCGGACTGGACCGACCGCACTTGGCAATAAAAGACGAGACAAGCGCAGCGTCCAAACTAAAATCCCTTTTTTTGTTGCTCGTCCTCCGTGTGCGTGCCCAAACGTGAACGGACCAAAGTCTTAAAAGCTCGTCTTCCCTTTGTCCATTGACAACATGAAAAGGTGTTCGGTGACGCAAAGGTCATGAATGTGCCTTGTTGGCAGTTAGCACCAAAAAGTGTTGGCGAGCGACTGGCCCTGGTCGTGGCTAAGCCCATGCGCATCGAGTGCATCTTGGAATCCCTCGTCTGGCCCCCGCTGCTCCTCCTCCCCCTCGGTCTACTCCTCGGCCTCGGTGGCGGCGAAGGGCAGCGCGACGGCGTGCTCCTGGGCCAGGGCGGCCAGCTCCTTGAGGAACTCGCAGAAGATGACGGCGCAGTAGACGGCGTTCTTCACGCGCAGCGCCTCCGCCTGCCTCTCCAGATTGGACACGCCGCTGCCAAACAGAGCGCTGTGCAGCGTCTGGCCGCCCACTCGCACGTGGGCCAGGGCCATCTGGGCGGCGCTGCGGCTTCGAGCGGGGCTGTTGGTGTGGCGGAGGATCAGCTCGCTCAGGGACGACTTGCGACTCTTGACTGGCACAAGAGAAGAACGCGCTGAGTCCGGGAGAGACGGGGCCGGCCCCTTTGACAGCCGCGCTCACCTAGCGAATCCGAGCGGCGGAGAGGGGGGACGGCGCCGGGCGGCTCGCTGCGGTCCAACTTCCCGCGCGCCACCAGGTACTGCTGCGCCTTCCTCAGCATGGCGGGGAAGTCCTCGCGGGAGGCGGCGAAGGCCTCGATACGGCTCTTGACGGAACCCAGGACCTGCGGGGTGAGCGCGTGACTTTGCAAATGCCGGCTCTTGCCGGGCCGGACTTTGGGAATCTCATCCTCCGGCTTACCTGGACGAGAGACTTGACGCTGGGCTGGAAGACCATGTTGGTGTTGAGCAGGAAGGAGCGCAGCAGGGGTTGGGGGTAGCAGGCCAGCCGCGCCACCACGCCCGTTAGCAGGATGTTGACGTACAACGAGTTGTGCGGCATGTTCTCCATCTTGGCCAGCAGCGCCGCCATCAGCGGACCTACACGCGCGCGCGCGCGCGCATCGGTCACACGTGGCTCACCTTTGGGAGGGGGACACGAGGTGAGGCTCCTACCTGTGTACGGCTGACAGGAGCCCTGAGCCAGAGGTCTAGCGGGACTGCAGACCACCCCGTGGGAACTTTCTCCCGTGCCGTCGGGAGCCGAGCTTTTCCCCTCCAGCACTTTCAGCTCCCCGCCGAAGGCCTCCCCGTCATCGGGGGAGTTTTCCAGAAGCTCCCGGATGAGGCTTTCCACCGAGGGCTGGCCGGAGACGTCATTTTGTTGGGGGTCGTCGCGCTGCTCTGAGTCTCGCTTCACCTTCTTGGCCTCCAGCTCTCTGTCCCCATCCGGGCGGGGCTCCCTCGGCCCCGCCGCGCCGTTGACCAAGGCTTCGCGGGAATTCTCTGGCGCCGGCGGGGCAGCGGCTAAAGGGGCGGCGGGGCCGAGGTGCGGAGGAACGGGTTTGGCAAGCGGCTGTTGGCGTTGAAAACCGCGCTTCTTGGAGCGCGGCGTGAGGCTGATACAGTTATTTTGGCCGATGGTGACCTCCCACTCGCCGCTGTCGTGCTCCGAGCCGCTCCATTCGGACCGCGCCGAGCGGCGCTCGGGGTACGCGGCGGCGGCGGCGGCCAGCGAGGGCGAGGCGCCGGCACAGGGGTTCTCGCCGTCGTAGGGCGCCGACCAGTCCCGGCAGGCCCAGGAACAAAGCTCCACGCCTCGTCGGGCGTCCTTCAGGTAGTCCAGGTAGCCCCGATCTAAAGCCGCGACGGTGGGCCGCGGCCCGCGTACCGGGCTGTCGGGGGCGGACCGCTCGTAGTCGGCGGGACCGGGAGGCCCGCCCGAGGCGCTGCTCTGCTGGCGGATGAAAAAGGTCAACCGGGACGGCGTGCTAGGTCTGGTCGGCGTGCCGCCGCCGCCGCCGGAGTCCCCGCCCGCGTCGTGGGCCACTGTGGACAGACAAACTCAGCAAATTCTGCTGCAAACACTTACGCAGGTGCTTAACATTCACTTTTGGGAAGATCCTCTTCCCGCACGGCCGTCCGGCAGCACTCGGGGATGAGCGACAGGAACTTGTCGGCGCACTTCCCGTACATGTCGGTCTCCCGGATGGCGCGCCGCTGACTCAGCATGACGTGGCTGCACGGGAGCAGGTACCTGGGGCCCGGCAGACCAGGTCACGGCCCGTCCGTCCGTCCGTCCGTCCGTCGCCCGGCCGTGCGTGCGCGTACGTACCTGAGGACTAGCTGCAGCATGATGTCCTCGCAGTTCAAGGACACCAGAGTGCGGAACAGGCTCAGGGATACCATGCAGAGCTGCGAGACAAGATGGCGCGCGCTCAGTCAGCAAGCACCTGCGCCAAACACGCTTGCCATGCGCGCACCCACCCTAGAGTTGCTGGCGATGCGCGCCAGCAGCGTGTCCAGAATGGAGTCGTTGTCCAGGCGATGCAGCAGGATGAAGCGCAGGAAGGTCTTGAGCAGGGGCGTCTCGCTCACACTGCGCAGGAACAGGTCCAGGTAAGCCGTGCTGGCGATCATCTCGTCCACCGACGACTGCACACCACACCGGCAAAGCGCGGATGAATCAAATTGAGTTTGGGGCCGTCGCTGCTACGCCGCCGCCGCCGTCTCCGTGAGCGAGCGAGCGAGCGAGCACCTTGTACAGGGCCGGCGCCACCACGGGCACCAGAAAGCCGTTGTGCAGGTAGTCCAGCAGCTGCGAGCGCACGGCGGGGTGGGCCACCTGCACCACCGCGTTGCAGAACTCCAGAGAGTTCATGAAGACCACCAGCGAGGACTCGGCCGTCCAGTCCTCGCGCCGCAGGGCGTGCCAGTCGTCACCGCGCGCCTCCATCTTGCGGGGCAGCGACGAGTAGAGCGCGCTCAGGCCCGTCGCCAGCACCTGCGGACGACCGACCCACCGAATTAGGGAGCGTTCGGGGGGCCTCGCTTTCCACCCACGCACATACGTACGGGGCAGAAGTAGGAGTTGTGCGCAATGTAGCGCGCCACGGCGCGGTCTGAGGCGGAGGCGGCCATGACCAGCAGCAAGGCGTCGCGGGCCTGCTGGCCCACCGCGCCCTCGCGGTGGATGAAGGGCACCAGCAGCGAGAGGACGGGCAGGTCGCCCGAGCCCCGCGGCGCCGGGGCCGCCCGCAGCAAGGTCTCCAGCAGCGCCGGCTCGCGCGCCACCCACGCGCACACCTGCGGGCGGGCGGGCCAGGTTACGGTCAGGTTTTTCTTTCAAACGTTGCTTAGATTGCTCGCTCTCCCTCCCTCCCTCCCTCCCTCCCTCACCTGATTGAGGAGCAGCACCAGGCTGTTCTCCAGCGCGGGGGGGCAGCCGCCGTCTGGCGGCGCGCAAGCCCCGACCAGCCTGAGCAGCGGGCGCAGGACGGCCGGGCGACGCAGCAAGGCTTGCCGCGATTGGCCCACCAGCATCTCAAAGAGCTTGAGCAGCGCCCCCAGGCTGTCTGTGTCGGGACCGCGGTCAAGGTGCCACAGGAGAAGGCGCTCCAGCACCTGCTCGCGGATCACCAGCTGCAGGATGGGCCCGCTGCCGCCTCGGCCCTCGCCGTCTTGGTCCTCGCCGCCGCCTAGGTCGCCCTCGCTTGTGGGGGGCCGCTCCTCGGCCAGGAGGCAGAACATCTGGTCCGTGTGGTTCCTCACGGCTATCAGGTCGTCGGTGGAGCGCGACGACTCGCTCTGCTCCAGCACGCGCCACAACTGAAAAGAAAAAAAACAAAACAACACCTTTAATTCCACTTCAACCTTTTTGCTCTCTCGATATTTACTGCGTCCAAAAAGATTTGATGTGGCACATCATGTGACACATTTGCGTGTCATTGCCGAGATGAGCGTTTTTCTTTTCAGGAAAGCATCGTTGCGCGACTTGCACGTTAGCCTCAAATGTGCGGTGGGTGGGCCAGCGCGGCGGCAGACGGTCCGCCTCGATAAGAGAGTGCGACTTCCTCTTGAGCAAGATCAACACATTTCATCTTAAAAAATGCCTCGTCTTGTCGGAAAAAGGATGTCTCGTCAAGTAACCACTTGATTCTGAAGTAAAATGAGACCCGTTTCACGTTTTGACAAAATGTGACCAGAATCTTTCTGAGAGGAAAGCTTTTCAAAAACGATCCAAATACAAAAGCTGTCCGCTTGTTTTCAAAGCACTCACTTGTCTCCAGTGGTTCTCAAAGACCATGAGGCAGGTCTCGGGGTCGGCGGTGCACGAGGGCGCCTCGTGGGGGGCGGCGCCGCGCCCCGGGCGGGCGGCAGCGGCACGTGGCGTCAACCTGCCCAGCCAGCTCATCTCTGGGCCACGACGAGCCGGCGGGCAGAGGCCACGCCGCTTGAGGGCCAACGGCGGGGAGGAGGGGGGCGAGCGGGGCTGGGCTGGTCTGCGCTGGTCGTCGTCACCCAAGGTTCACGGGCAGGAAGTGCTGCGACCCGTCATCCGGTCTGCAGCCAGGACCACTCCATGCTTGCTGTCGACAAAAGACCGCCACCGCCGTCATCATCGTCATCGCCGTCTAGAGCGAGCCCGGGAAACGGGACGGACGTCTACGCCTTGGAAGTTGGCCCGAAGGCCCCGGCCCGGTCGAAAGAAGCGGCAGGATAAAAGCCACCGTTGCGAGATTGATCCACAGAATGACGGCGACCGCTTTGGTGCAGCCTAAACTCTGTCGGTCACCACCGTGGCACGACTCGAACGAGTCGGCCCAAATCTTTGTCTCAATTGCGGCGCTGATATCAAAGCGGTGAAACCCTCGGCGCCCTCCGCTGCCGCGCCGCGCCCTCTTCTGCGAGTTAACGTTTAAACCGCTTTCGTCTTGCCTTTGAACAGAGCAGCCCTAGAGCAAGGTTGTCAGCCATAAAAAAGTAAGAAGGAGGGAAATTGTCAGCAGCACTCACCGGCGGGCGGGCGGGCGCACGCAAACGCGTCGTCGGCCAAGCTGGACAGGACCGCCGAGCCGGACAAGACAGTTGCGACGGACGGGCCACTTGCCGCACGCAGAGCCTGGGGAAGCGAGCGCCGAGCCGAGCGACCTTTGCACCCCGGGGTGGGGTGAGGCGAGGCGAGGCGAGGTAAGTTGGGGCCCGGCCGGTTGGCCGGCCGCTGCCGACAGAGAAGCAGCCGTCAAATGCTTTTCATGAGGCTGCGGGGGTTTTTTTTCTCTCAAGGACAATTTGCTTTTTAATTTCAAATATGCAATTGGAAGATCAGGACTGATTGCCTAAGGAAGATTTTTTTTACAGAAAATATGACAAACATCTATCTACTTGGTCAAATTGAGCAATGCCTTTTCTTGAGAAATCAATCAATCAATCAATCAATCAATCAATCACACATCTAGTAAAAATAATGATCTAACACTCTCAAAAAATGTAGCTTTATTATTTGAAGTCGATGACGAAAATCTCTATTTTGAAATACAAGGATTTCTTTTTCTCCTTCTTCTTGGGACAAAATCCTGTAGCGTAGCAAGGATCATTTTATGGAGTAAACAATTGATTTTTCCCTCAAGGAATAACAGCAAAAAAATCGAATCTAGAAGGTGATTTCACTATCGCGGATTTGACAGATCGCGGGTTGGTCTGGGCACGAGCGACCCCCGCGAAGGAGCCTTGCTGACTGCTGCTTGTCTTGTGTCAAGAAATTCAAACACTACGGCGTCAGCTAGCATCCATGCATACACTGGCGCACCGCACCGCACCGACGACCAAAGGCCTTCGCTTCCTTCCGCTCATTCCCCAAGTGAACCTTCGCCATAGATCGTGTGCGCGAAGCTGAGTGAGTGTCAAGTCAAGTGTTTACTACTGGCTGGCCTGGCTCACCTTGTTTTGCTGCCCAATCGAGCGAAGGCTTGGCTAGCGGCTAGCGACGAGCGGCAGGCGGCAACGAGATGAGAGCCACAACGTCAGGCTGGCGCTCGACACGAGCTGCGGGGCGGCCCGAGAGAGAAAGAGAGAGAAAGAGAGAGAGAGAGAGAGAGGCGCCGCATCCTGTCGGTAACCAACGGGACGGTACATGGCCATTAAGCGACCACTCAATCTGAGGGGCATCCTGGGCCTGCCGCCATCTTGGTCGTGTGAGAGCGACTCCGCCCACCTGCCTGCCTGTCCTCGTCGACGTCATATGTGGCCTCCCTCCGCGGGTTATTTTCATTCTCTATACTATCGTTTGTTCACATCCACAAGACATTTGACATTTTCACGTGAGTTTTGGTTTGTTTGTTTGTTTGTTTGTTTGTTTGTTTGTTTGTTTGTTTGTTTGTTTGTTTGTTTGTTTGTTTGTTTGTTTTTTTTGTGCATTTTTCTCGACGAATCCAATTTTGTGTGTGAATTGATGGACGTGCGTTTGTGGATCAGCAGACACGGGGATTGATACTTGACACAAACGTCACGCCTTTCAAAACACGCACACGCACACGCGCACACACAGGTCGCAGATATTCACGTGTTGAAAGGCCATACCTCCTCCGTCCGCGGGGAGGCGGTGTTTCCAGCTTCTCCTTTAAAAATGGGAGATTGTAAAACGGAACAAATTTCCACCGTCCAAAAATTCTTATTCAGCAATCGATGAATTGACAAGAAAAGTCACCAAATAATACAATTCCACCAGAGCTCACAGACACACAAAGACTGAGTGTGTGTGAGTGGGCTATCAATTTGACGGGGGGGGCATTTTGGCGGTCACCGGTCCATAGGGGCAGCGGCCGGGACCATCTGCTAAGCGGAGCCACATTTACCTGCCACGCTCTTGGACACTGGCCACACACACACTTCAACTTTTGTCTGCTTGAGTGTGTGTGGTGTGCTGTCAGTTGGATGGGGGCCATTAAGGTCACGTGAGCGGGAGTACTTTTGGCGGTCATAGGGGTGGCGGCTGGGACCATCTGCTGACATTTACCTGCCACGCTCTTGGACACTGGCCACACACACACACACACGTGCACACACATTGAGACTGTGGTTGAGTGGAAGCCCGTCCGTCCGTCCATCCATCCATCCATCCATCCATCCATCCATCCATCCATGCATCCATCCATGCATCCATCCATGCATCCATCCATCCATGCATCCATCCATCCATCCATCCATCCATCCATCCATCCATCCACCTGGAGCAAAGACAAGAGGCAGAGTGCTTCTGCTCACATTTATTGACAACAGAGGTGTAGAAAATTACACACTGTCTGCCTCTGACATTTGCCAGTCCAAAGCTGGATCCAAGTCGCCCATGGGGCGGCCACTAGTGGTCGCAGCCAAACAAGTCCATGGACACTCGGTGCTGCTCCGGGATGGCGCGTCCGGCCACAAAGAGCTGGATGTTATTAAAGTGGTAGAAATGGTTTCCGACGATCACGCGCACGCCGTGGGGGTCGCACATGGCGGCGTCCACCTTTGTGATCAAAGTCAACGCACGCTCGTTGGTGGCCTCGTGAGGCATTTTCTTCAGGTCCACGTCGTAGATGTGGTCGCCTGAAAAGACAAAGGCGATGGGGATGTTGACGTCAGAGCGCAAAGCTGATATTGGGAGGGAGGGAGGGAGAAAGAAAGAAAGAAAGAAAGAAAGAAAGAAAGAAAGAAAGAAAGAAAGAAAGAAAGAAAGAAAGAAAGAAAGAAAGAAAGAAAGAAAGAAAGAAAGAAAGAAAGAAAGAAAGAAAGAAAGAAAGAAAGAAAGAAAGGGCTTTTCAAAATGACCTTTGATAACGTGAGCAATGTGCTCATTCTCGCAGACAAAGGCGGCGTCAATGGGGCCCTCCAGACCCAGAACCTCCTTGACGCTTTTAGGGTAACCTTCCGTGAGGGTGTGCGGCTCGCTGACCTTGTACAGATACACTTGGTCGTCCTGCGCACAATGAGCCGTGACGTTACCGTCGGCGGTCCTGTCGGTCCCGAGACGGGCGGCGAGCGAGTCCAACCTTCATCATGTACAGCTGGTCCTCGTAGGAGAAGACGGCATCCACCTCGCTGTGAAGTTCTTTGAAGGACGCTTCGATGGTGTCCGCCTTCACCGTGTCGTTGTTGCCGTCTCTCTGCAGGAAATGGTGACCTGGGCAAAGGAGGGCCGGGCCGCCGGCCGCCTCAGTCACCTCAGTCATGGCGCCGCTTCCATCATTTCTCTCTCTCACCTCTGAAGGCGTACAAGTTGCCCGCGTCGTCAGAGGTGATGGCATCCAGGTGAACGTGGCTGCATCGCTCTCTCTCCACCACGTCGGTTTCCTCGCCTGCCACGCACAACATTGAGAGAAGCGAAACCTCTGAGCGAGCGAGCGAGTCTCAGCGCTGACCCACTTACTGTAGTTGGAGCACTTCATGAAGAAGTCGCGGGCCTCCTTGGGGTATCTGCCGTGGACCTCTCCGGTCTTGGGATCAAATTTGGAGAACTGGTGTCCGTGGAAGCAGTAGTAGTGCTCCATGTAGCGGAAGGCTGACGTGCAGTTGGGCATGGTCTTGAATTCTCTGTGTTCCACCGCCTTGTTGCCCATGTGGTAGTGGTAGATTTCGTGCTCTGTCGGAGGAGAGAGGGCGGGTGGTGAGGGGGGGGGTGGGCTCGTGTCGTCTTTGCGAGAACCAACCTTTGAAGAAGATGACTTCGTCCTCATCGCAGTCCGGCTTGGGACATACCACAGCGGCGTCCAGGTGGTCCGGGATGCCCGGGAAGACCTCGGAGATGGCCTTGGGGAAGCCCTCCTCCAACTTGTGCTTGTAGTAGGCGAACACTTTGTCGTTCTGGATAGAAACAAAGGCAGGCTGAGCCCAAGCCAGCCAGCCGGGCAGCCAGGCCGCCGGGCAGCCAGGCCGTCAGCCAGCCAGCCAGCCAGGCCGCCAGCCAGGCCGCCAGCCAGCCAGCCAGCCAGCCAGGCACGACTCCAAAACGCGGCTCGCGTGTGTGCATGCACGCTTGCATGTGTGCGTACCACAAAGAAGTAGAGGTGGTCGTGGTCAGAGGCGTTTTCAAAGTGCATCCGGAAAGCGGCATCCAGGTGGTCCAGAGGGTGGTTGGGATCTTCCAGCTCGGGGAAAGATCCGTTGAGCGGCTCCGCTTTGCCGTGGAAACCCTTGAATAGGTAGTGGCCTTTGAAGAAGAAAGGCATGCCCTCCTCGCTGACCGTCACCGCGTCCATCTCAAGGCCCAGACAGCGGTCCGGGGCGTCTGCGCGACACGCCGAGAGAGAGAGAGAGAGAGAGAGAGAGAGAGAGAGAGAGAGAGAGAGAGAGAGAGAGAGAGAGAGAGAGAGAGAGAGAGAGAGAGAGAGAGAGAGAGAGAGAGAGAGAATCAGAGAGAGAGAGAGAGAATCAGAGAGAGAGAGAGAGAGAGAGAGAGAGAGAGAGAGAGAGAGACGCTTGTGTTAGCGCCGAGCCGCGATGTCGGGACGAGGCATTTGTGCCTACAAAGCGGAACCGCGCCACCCAGCCCGTCTAAACAAAGCTCCCGGGACACGTTGGGGAACTTGGAGATGATGAAGAAGGAAAAAAGGCAGGTTGGAGCTCACTCACCTGAATGGCCATCGTGGCTGTGGGAGAAAAGAAAGAGGTGTCAAACAAAGTCAATCTTTGGCACGCACAATTTCCTTCCTCCCTTCGCTTGGCCAAAGTCGGCAAGCCTTCAAATGCTTCGAATGCAAAGACGGACTTACTGGTCGGCCCGGGCCGAGGCCAAGCAAAGGCACAGGACGGTGGCGAGCGCAATCTTCATGACGGCCTGACAGGAGTGAGCGAGACCGGAGGTGGCGACTCCACGGCTCCCCGGGCCATTTATAGGATCAGGCCAGGTGCGGGGGCGGCGCGCCGGACCCGTTCGATCCAGAATGCCGTGTCCTCAAGATACACCCGAGCGGGGTTACGCAAGCAGTACAAATCAATATGCGTGAGGACACAGGCTTCCCCACGCGCTTTGCCCAGCCGCCGCCACGTTCACGTGGCGCATTTGGCCCTTTCCTGAAGTCGCTTTGCTGGAGTCCGGCGAGCGACGCCGACTGGGGTCAAAGCGGGTCCGGAAGCTTCCAGAAGGTCCTCAAAGAGAGGTAACTAACCCGGCGTACTGGCGGGTCACCGATTGATTGTATAACACGCCGCTGAGCAGTGAACATTAACAGGAACTGCCGAGCGTCTTGGCGCCCGCTGAGGGACGGTCAACGTCCGGCGTGCCCACGCTCCCGTGCAAATCAAGCGCTTGAATTCTCCTCGGTCTCGCGCGATGGCCGCTCGGGGATCCCGCTCAGCACGCTCGATGAACTTACCGTGCCCATTTATGGCCGGGCTTGTTCCGATCGACTGATTTGGCTTGCTCAAATAGGAGCACAAACTGGACCAATCGTTCATTTTCACTTGGGAGTGAAATGCATAGGGCTAGCTGCGTTTGTTTTGGCCAACAGGACGGAATTCGGAGGGAACCCCGACTTCGTTCTCGTCCGTTTTCATAAGGCACGTCCGTGGTCTCGCAGCTCCAGGAGCTACCAGACGTGACCGACCCCGGAAGCCCCCGCTGCGCTGTCTCGGTTGAACCCGGCCGGCCGGCCGGCGTTGGCCTCGAACAAACCCACCAAAGGTCATCTCACTGTTTGCCCGACGCTCACGTAACGCAAAGCAGAAAGAAGAATCAACAGCCAGTTGTAATGAAAATAAATACATCTGTTTTATTCTTCGGATTTCTAGTAGTGAGCCCTCCCTGCATTAAGGCGCAATTTCCACGATTCACAAATATGGAAAAGAGTGAAGGAGCGAGCGTATGTCGCGTTGCAGTGACTCCACAGCGGATCTAAACATCATTGATTATCAATCCCTAGAGATGGACGTTCAGTGTTAGCCCGACCCCCGTGAAAATGGTTGAATATTGAGCGTGCGCGCGCTCGCTCGTTCTCAATCAAACGTGACAACTTGCACAACGAGACCTTGAGCCCATTCTGACCTACCACATTTCCATCACTAACAACGTCTGCGCATACAGTGTGTACCAAATGGCTCAGAAATGGCCTACCGAACGAAGCTAATCGGTTAGCACGTTTGCAAACACGCAACCTCTCTTCCAACTCTTTTCTTCTGCGTGTAAAGAAACCAGCGGCGTCGATAAGTTGCTCCATTAGCTAATGTCTTAGTATGCGGGCGAGCTAACCTGCTAAAACGCTTCGCTCAATGTCTTCTCAGCTCGGGTGGCTAACATGTAGCATTTGAACACAAAAGATTAGCAACATTTGCGTTGACGTGTAGCTGCCTAGCCGCTGACGTCGATTGGCCAACTGCCGCTAACGCTGACGAGCCCATTCCTTTCTCAAGCGTGACGACGGCGGTCGTGTAAACGGCAACTTTGTGCATACACGTGCTCACACACGCGCGCTCACAAAAATCACTCTCAAGCAATGTCGCACGGTCATACGCTGAGCAAAATCTCAGTGGCTTCTCTCTCTCACACAATCTGACATTGGCACAAATGCCACAGTCATGGCTGGCGTTGTTGGTGGCACCGTGGTGAGGAATTGATTAGGAAGGAAAAAAGGAAAAAAAAAAAAGATGCCGCCCGTCAGAGTGCTGCTCTTGGATGTGCCGAGTGGGTCTGAGCGGTCCTGGCTTCTGGTCCCGCTCCAATTTTCTTATCATGTCTTTGCTGATCCCGCCTTTTTGCTAGTCCTGGCTATTAGGTTTCATCCTTTCGCTCTCGGTTAGTGTCGGCGGGGTTTGCTAGTGACCAGGGCGGCAGCGGCTGAGACTAGCAAACAAAGCAAAGCAAAGCAAAGGAAAGGAAAGGAAAGGCACAGCGAGGAGAGGAGAGGAAAGGTGCAAGCGCTTCCCTCGCTTGTGGCCGCTGCTTTTGCTATCAGCGCAGTCGCTGGCCCAAGCGCAGTGTGCTCGACATTCAGTGTTGCTCTTCCGCAGTGTCTGGACGTGGCGGGCTAGAGGCTCCGGCCGGGCCGGACGCCGGGCCGGACGCCGGGCCGGACGCCGGGCCGGACGCCGGGCCGGACGCCGGGCCGGACGCCGGGCCGGACGCCGGGCCGGACGCCGGGCGGCGAGGGCTCCTCCGACATCTGCGGCCGCCGCACTTCCTGCATCCCGCTCTCACCGATCTGGAGCACAATGAGGCCACGGCGTCAGAAGACAAGTGGAAGTCCAACTTGCAGGACAAATCAAGTTTAGCCAATCTGACATTTTACAACTGGATTGAAAAGGCCCTTTTTTTGGAGTATTTTCCATCCACGTTGCCCTTTGAGCTCAGCGCGTTTACCTCCGTAACGAGCCGGTTCAGGTCATCGTCTTCGCCCGGGGCCTCGCCCGGGGCCTCGCCCGGGGCCTCGCCCGGGGCCTCCTCTTTGCTGCTCGCGTCCTCCCGGACCCGGTGGTCTGGGTCCCGCTGCCTGTCGGGGCGAGGGGGCGGCGCCGGGGTGATATTGACGAACGCCCGGTACACGGCGGGCTTGTGCGGGTCGCCGACCGGGTCCGCCCCCGGCGTGGAGGGCCGACGGGACGCGGGGGAAGCGGCGCGCTCGTCGTAGCTCAGCTCCGATTGGAGGAGGAACTGCTCCCTCAGGAGGGCTGACACCTGCGCAAGCACACCTTAGCATGGTTAGCTCTAACGTCGGCCGGCGCCTAATGCGATTCAGCGTCGAGCGTGTGCAACGTGCTTGACTCACCGGCTCCACGGCTCCGAGCGTCGAGCCGGTCGCCGCCCGGTCCGCGTCCTGCCGAGGGGGAGGAGCCGCTTAGTCGCCGGCGTGGGCGGCGCTACGCCGAGTGTCTGCTTACCTGGCGTGGCCCCGCCTCTTCCGTCAGCTCCATCACTTTGTCGTCCAGCCGCTGTTCCAACTCCAGCAGTTCCTCTCTGACGGACGAACGTAGCGACTCCAGCTGCTCCGCCTCCAGCCTGCACACACGGAGGGTCAAGCACGAACGAACGAACGAACGCACCCACCCACCCACCCACCCACCCACACAGAATGGTCCTTTCACAACACAGGCAAACACACACATATCAACAAACAAGCACATAAGTACACATAGGTACACATTGCCACATGCGCACCCACACAAGCACACATGGAGGCTAAGGCTCCCCGTTAGCGGACCTGTCAGCGGGGCTCAGGTGTTTGTAGACCAGCGCCTGCTGGCGGACCACGGACAGCTCCAGCTCGCCCATCTGTTCCCGGAAGGCGGCCAGGCTGCGCCGCTTCCGGCGGAGCTCGTCCAGGGCCTGGAGGAAGGCAAAGGTTAGAAAAGTGGCGCGGAAGGAAGGAAGGGCGCTTGCTTACCTGTCGACGGGAAGCCCGGGGACCTGCGTCCGAGGCGTCGGCGCGCTGCCGAGAAAAGAGAAAAGCTTGGAAAAGGGAATCAAGTTGAATACAAACAAGCCTTGCCATCAAATCAGCCACAACAAATACAACTTTCAAATAGCTTTTGAGCACAAAAAGTGCACCAACCAACCTGGTTGAGAGTGTGAACGGTCCCCCTGATGTCATGAAGAACCCTCCTCAGCTCCATCTCCGTGCCGGACAAGACCTGACCGGAAGCCGGATTCGAGGCCGAGCGCAAGCCGTACCCCGGACCCAGACGGGGGTCGTGAGCCAGATTGTGACCCGGGTGCAAGCCGAAACCGGCACCGAGGCCCGGGTGGAGGTCGCGAGCCAGAATATGACCCGCGTGCGAGCCGTAACCGGGACCCAGACCCGGGTGGAGGTCGCGAGCCAGAATATGACCCGCGTGCGAGCCGTAACCGGGACCCAGACCCGGGTGGAGGTCGTGAGCCAGAATATGACCCGCGTGCGAGCCGTGAGCGGGATGGGGGCCTTGAGCCACGTCGTGACCCGGATAGGGTCCCGGGCCGACACCCGGGTAGGGGTTGTGACCGTGACTGTGAGCCAGATGAGGGCCGTCGCCAGCTCCGGGGTGGGGACTGCGGTTGTGGCCGGCGTGAGCCGAGTAGGGGCTAGCCGGGTGGGGACTCTGACCCGGATGAAAGCCGTTCCCGAGGCCGTGGTGGTGACCCTGGCCCCGATGCCACGCTGGGGGAGACCAGGGACCGAGCTGCTGGTAAGCCTGCCGATAACCCGGGTAGGGCGAGCTGTGGGGAAGCGAATGGTACGCCGTGTGGTAGTGCTGCTGCGCAATGTGGGGACTTCCCAGAGGGATGTTCCACAGGCTGGCGTAGTGGGGCGCTCCACCCAAAGGAAACGGCTGCTGGAGGAGGTTGGGGAGGCTGCCGTAGGGGTACAGGAGGGAGTGGTCCACAGGGAGGGCGGACAACGGGCTCCCCGCTCTGGGGCTAGGGCTCGGGGAGAGGACGGGGGTCCCGCCCTGCCCATAGTGTCCAAACAGCTCCTGAGTGGAGGACAGATCGGGGACGCTCTGGGTGATCCAGGGCCACTCGGTGGGGGGGCTGGCACTTCTCAGCGAGCGGGGCGAGCGCACCGGAACGTTAGGAGAGCGCACCGGAGGCTCGCCAGACTCGGGAAGGTTGGGGATAATTAGGGTGGAGACGCAGGTGGGCGAGTCGGCGCAGGGCTCCTGACTGTAGCGGAAAGCGTAGCGGGGCTGGCTACAAAAGGTCCGGCGGCCCCGCTGCCCCAACTGGATCTCCACCGACGACACCACCCTGGTGGGGGACAGCAGCGAGGACGGGAGAGAGGAGGACCTTTGCAAGGGAAGACCGCCTCGATGACGCCTTCGGCTCGAGTGCGGATCCGCATCGCCCAAACGCTCCTTGACGCGCATCAGCGCGCTCAGGACGGGGGATTGTGGGGCGGGGAGATGGAAAGGATGGCCCCAGGGAGGCGGAGCTTGAGGACCCAAGGGATCGGCCCGGGATGGCCGTTGCCGGGGGGAATTTGTCGTCGGCGGCGCTTCCAAAGTCAGCGGGTCCGAGGTGGGCGGATCTGAGGACGCTTCCCGGGTGGGAGGATCTGAGGACGGTTCAGAGGGCGGCGGTTCCGAGGTCAGCCGATTTGAAGGCGGCGGGTCAGAGGGCGGCGGTTCCGAAGTCAACGGATCCGAGGGCGGCGGTTCCGGGGTCAACGGATCAGAGGGCGGCGGTTCCGAGCTCGGCGGATCAGAGGGCGGCGGTTCCGAGGTCGGCGGATCAGAGGGCGGCGGTTCCGAGGTCGGCGGATCAGAGGACGGCCGTTGCGAGGTCGGCGGATCAGAGGACGGCCGTTCCGACGTCGGCGGATCAGAGGACGGCCGTTCCGAGGTCGGCGGATCAGAGGACGACGGTTCCGAGGTCGGCCGCAGATCAGAGGACGAAGGTTCCGAGAATGGGGATTTCGAGACGGGCGGGTCCGAGCGCGGCAGATCCGATGGGGGCGAGTCCTTTTCTTGAGAAGGTTCTGGCGCTTCCCCTCCCGCCGCGAGGTTCTTGGGGAGCTGGTGGGCCTTGTACTGGGGCAGCGGTTGGTGGTCTTCGTCTTCCCGGCGGGCACTCCCGTTTTCCTGGCCGGCCCCTGGAGTGATTTCCGACTCCTCGGGCCGCGCGTCCGGCAAGTCGAACGCCAATTGTTTGAGAGAGATGGGCGTGGCCACGTCCAGCGAGGGGTGCGATGTCACCGTGGTTTCGCTGTCGCAGCTGTCACTGCTTTCCTGAACCTGAACAAACACGTTCACAAAAATGGCCCTTTTTCCACACATTGATCCACACGTGCTGCAGGCCTTGGAGGACGTGTCCAGTTCGTCCACCTTGAGGTTGGCGGCGGCGTCCAGCGACGACGTCTCCTCGGCGAAGCCGCTGCTGTCCGACTGCTGGCTCACCGTCCGCAGCAGGTCTGCTGGCAAAAGGCGGCGTGCGTGAGCGCGGGCGGGCGGGCGGGGTGCGTGAGCGCGGGCGGGCGGGGTGCGTGAGCGCGGGCGGGGTGCGTGAGCGCGGAGTGAGCGCGTAGGCACCGCCTTCATCCTCCGGGGGCCGCTCTCGCGCAAGTGCCCCCGCGCCACCCGTTTACAGCCGTTGGCTTACGTAAGCCAGACCTTCAGCGGCTGAATGGAAATTTCCTCCGGAGCCAGAAAGTGAAATCAAACAGTTGTCCGTCTCCTTGCCGAAAAAGGAAGAAGAAGAAGAAGAAGGCGAGTTCTCACCTGAGCTTCGGGACGATCTGATCTGAAGAGCTTCGTCTTCGTTGCTTTGAATCTGAGGAGATACGGCTGGCTTTACCATGGCAGAAGAAAGGCAAAACAGTAAAGTTGAAAAACAAATGTACACAGCTTGGGAAGGAAGGAAGGAGGAGGAAAGCAACCAGGAGAGCTCAAAACAAGGCCAGATGTACCTCCTCCATGTCAAAGGAGTCGGCGTTCTCCGTGCGCAAGTGAGCCAGCTGGGGCCCCGCCGCCGCCGCCTTCTTCTCGGGGGCCTGCAGCTCAAGCGCGCTCCCATCCGCCGCTGCCGCCGCCGGCGGCGGATTAGGCTGGTGTTCGGCGTTTAGGCTAGAAGGCAAAAGCAGCTTGTGACATGGCTTCAAGGATGAAGAGGCAAAGGGCTACGAGCGGCGACCGCCACCCGTGCGTGCGCTCACCGCCTCGCGGTCTGCTCCTTGTCGCCTTCTTCGGCGACGGTGGCCAGCGAGCGGCTGTCCTTCTTGCGCACGTGCTCGTCGTCGGTGGGGGCGGGGGGCGGCGCCGCCGCGTCGGCCGCCGCGTCGGCCGACGCCATTGACAGGTTGTGCTTGCTCAGGCTCTTTTTCAGACGGTCGGCCAGGTTCAGAGCAGATTTCTTCCTCTGAAGAAGCGACGGCGGCGACCGCTCCTTGGCGGCCTCTCCTCCGCCTCCTGAATCAAAAGGGAAAAGGCCGTCCGTCCCCCACGGAAAGCAGAAACAAACCTCGTCGCCGCCGTTACCTTGATCGCCGACGTTCTGGACGGAATGACCGGACACGTGACCGTAAAGCTGGATGAACTGATTGGCCACCGTGGTCAACACCTCAATCTGACGGAAGCGACCTGGCGGACGCACGCACGCACGCCATCAAACGCTAGCGACAGGCTCGGACATTTTTCTCACAGCTAAAAAAATGTGTGTGTGGGGGGGGGGTTAAAAATAGAAGAACAGAATGTACTTGCACTGCAAAGCATCAAGAGCTTCTGTCTTTTTTTTTTTTGGAGGGCCACCAAAAGCCGGCGGCGGCGCACAGCCCAGCCAGTCAACGGGCCGGAGCCCAGCGCCGCTGCGAGCCTAGTGCCTCTGCGAGCCCAGCGCCGCTACGCCCGATTTAAGGAAGCGGCCCAATTGCCTTGACCGAGCGAGCGAGCGGTCGGAGCGTGCGTCCAACTCCGGTGCTTGGCGTGGCCGGGAAAACAACACGTTGTCGGTTCCCAGCGCGGGGCTGGCGTTACGCAACCGTCCCATCCCGGGAAAACAGAATGTCCCGGAAGACAAACGGCGACTTCCTTTGACAAGAGGGCCACTTTGTCAGCAGCGTGTTTAACGGCCCAGACATTCACGTCTAAATAAAGACGGCCATCTTGGAAACATCACGCCGGACGTGCGTGCCTGTGTGCGCGCAAATGCGTGTGAAGCATGACAATGACAGTGTGTGTGTGTGTGTCTTTTTGAGTTTGTGAGTGTGGGGGAGAGCACAAGAGTGAGGAGACAGTTACCCAGAGTGAGGAGCGTGCATGCGGGAGGGAGGGAGGGAGGGAGGCACACAAACACATCTTTGTGGTGTGCGGCTGCTGCCGCCGACCCGGCAACCCGAATCAATCCCGAATGGATGCGCAAGCTAATGCTAAGCCAGAGAGTGAAACAAGCCCAGCGAGTTTGTGGTGAACGAGCACGAGCACTGACTTGTCAGAGCGTAGTTGGGGTTCTCCACCTCCATCCGCTGGAGCTGAGCTCCCAGGTACACCTGCGAGCGAGCCACATCGTCGCATCCGGCCGTACAAAATCAGGCTACGCTACGTTAGCTCATTTGGATCGGGCGCGTCAACCTTGATGTCGATGCCGCGCGCCGCCGACGAGTTGTTGAAGAAGCGCGAGGGGATCTTGGAGGACATGTCGGGCTCGTCCCTCCCGAATCCCAAATTGAGCAAGATCTCCTCCGGGTCCTCCTCGTACAGGTCCAGCAGCTCCGACACGCTGCGGATGAAAAGTTGGATGTTTTCAGTAACGGCAAAGCAAGAAAGCGGGTCTTTTTTGGAAAAAAATTTGTCAAGACAAGTCAATCGTCCGCCTTGGAAACAAAGCCACCCACCCGCCGACCGACCGGTAGGGGGGTAGGGGCAGCAGGGAGCGGGCGCAGCGCGCCGCCAACTCCGGGCCAGTAGGTGGCACAAGTCGCTAAGGGACCAACCTGGACACGGTGCTGCTCTTTCCGGAGCCGGTGGAGTTCATACTTGGGGCTTTTTCTTTGTACTGACTCCTCTTGCGATCGGCGGCCAGACTGCCGCGAGGAAGCCCCCAAGGAACGGACGGGACGGGACAGGTCGGGAAGTGAGCCGAGCCGGCGGCACCGAGGAGACAACAAAGACAGAGCGGACTCACCGGGATCCCGTCTTCTTGTTGACGCACTCGAGTTGGTCGGCTGCGATGGCAACAACAAAAGGAAGGAAGGAAAAAAAAGACGTCAACAACCACACTCGAGTCACAGCGATATTAAAAACGACTCCAACGGGAACGGAATCACTCGAGGTTTGCGCTATGATGATTCAGATTGGTTGCCATCCACTTAGGCTATTTGGATTCCACACAAGAGCAACTTTGATATCAGATACAAGATGATTGACTCCAACTACTAGCGTGCGATAGCGTTCTGTCCGCTTACCGAGTCGGAGAATATTCACCGGTTGAGAGGCCGATTTGAATCCCTTCCTTCTCAGTGAAACATTTCCATGACTCCGTTATCATTAAAATAGCCGTAGATTGATGACTTTTCCGTTCAAAATGAACGAACGCCAATTCAGGAGCCACCACTGACTTTGAAGGTCCTGCGAGCGACGTGGAGTCAAACTACGGACACATCCTATTTGACTATTAAGATTTGTACGTGTCGCGTGACTTGACAGACAGTGGCTTGATTTGATTGCGACCCGCCCAGCAACTCTTGAGGACGTGCAACATGACTTTTGCCAGCCAGCACTACTGGCAGCCGCTCGCCCGGCCACTCGCCCGGCCGCTCGCCCGGCTGCTCGCTCGCCCGCCCGCTCGCTCGCCCGCCCGCCCGCGTTTGGCCGGCGCCCTACTGACCGTCAGCTCCCAGAAAAAGGTCATCTTCAAAGCTGCAGCCGTTCCTCGCCGCCCCTGTGGGCCAGTGACAAACGGCGGCCTCAATCCTTTTTGTCAACTGGTTGCTCTTGTGAGGAGACAGCGCTTACCTTTGCCCGCAGGTGCGCTCTGATCCTCCAGCGACACTCCCAGCGGCGTTCTAACAAACACAAGAAGAAAAGCAACATGGCGGAAAAAATGACTTGATGTCAATTCACAACAGGGTTATTTAAAAAGTAAACTGGCTAGGCTAGGCTAGGCTAACTCCTTTCAGTAGCTTTGGATTGATTGCGTGATGCTAACTTCCTGTCGCTAACGCACGCTGGTGTATGATCCAGACTTACCTGTCCGGCAGGTTACGTGCCTACATGCCTGTCAGCGATGTCGACTAAACTGGACCGGAGCCAACTACACCGGACTGGACTGGACTGGACGACGCGACTCGATTGACTCGCTGCTTGGCGACTGAGCTAGCGGCAGCCAGACACGCTTATGCAATTCGACGCTCTTATCAATGGGACAAACTTCACACTCGCCATACACGCACGCGTGCACGCACACACACACACACACACACACACACACACACACACACACTTACATACTTTCTCACACGTATACAAACAAATATCTACACATTGACTGGCACACATATCTACTCGTACACATGTGTCACACAGCAGGATGCCAGCAAACGCACACGTTACATTTCTAGACATTGTGATTCCTCCATCAACTATTCCACTCACCCACAAAACTACACTCAAACTTTTTGCTCTCACACATTCACAAGAACACATTCCCCTCACGCACGCACGCACGGCCACACTCTGAATATGCAGAGACTGGCGTTCACACAAATTCACGCGCACTCTAAAAGCTTGCGTAACCTGGCGCAGCCGCCGCATTCACACGTCCTCCAACCGCCCGACGGCCGGCCGAGCGACCGAGCGACCGTGTTGGGCCCCGCGGCAGTTGCCGTGGCAACGGGTGACTCCTCTATGCGTGTGATAAATGTTGACTCAGCAATAGAAGAAGCAACTCCTCCTTTGTTGACTTTCTTTCTTGTGTCTTTGACAGCCTCCAGCGTGCGTGCGTGCGTGCGCGTGTGTGTGTGTGTGTGTGTGTGTGTGTGTGTGTGTGTGTGTGTGTGTGTGTGTGTGTGTGTACGTGTGTGTACTGCACACGCAGGCTGCTAGCACACGAGTGGAAAAAGAAAGTGTGGGCCAGTTGCTTGGCGCATTAGCGCAACATTAGCAGAGCCCCGCGTCAACACCTCCGCTACAGTAGGGGGTGACGACTGTCCTTTTGCTTGCCGCATTCTTCTATTGCTCAACCAATTTGTATTTTCCACCTTTGAAAATGTTTTTTTTGTCGGGGCTTACCTGCATTGGTCGAGCCAACAGGTGATCTTGTTGGGAGCGAGTCCTGCCAAAGCCACAAACAGCAACAAGAGAGACATCAGCACGCCATGCGGCTTACAAAAAAGATACGATGTATCCGCACACGCCGAGCTTTTGGCACAGCAATCCATATTTTGTGTTTTACAAAATGAAGCTAGGGAGGCGAGAAAGAGGCCCTCGAGTCAGCACGTTGCGTGTTGAAACAAGAGCGCAAGACAAAACATTCCCTTCCACAAGCACTGCGCCGCCACCACCGCCGCCGCCAGGGAAATCTCCGAGTGGCACAGCATTGGCCGCGCTTCGAGTAGCAGCTAGCGGTAGCCAGACACGCTAACGTGCGCAAACAATCCATCACGAGATCAAAATCCTCCAAAAACAAGATGGAGCCATTTTGGAGGGAAACAGCAGATCCTTTGAGCGGTGGAGACCACGGAGACCGTAGAAGCCACTGGGACCGTTTGAACCAGATCTACCTAGCGCAAGATCTACTGAGGCAGGCAGACTACCAAGCAAAGCACATACCGTAAGCCAGAATGAGCGACATATTCAAGTCTATTGGTAAGAGCAAAGAAGCCTATGCTCACAAAGGATACACTCTGATCCCAAAATCAGATCAAGGAGCCACATCTACACCGCATGCATCACGTGCCAACAACCCCCTATGTCAGCCAGCGTGTGAGGTTCACCTGGTTCTTCAGAGGTCTTCTTCGGAACCCCGTTGGACTCGGCGGTGCAGTCTGGCAGGGGTTCGGCGTTGTCCTGCGCCTTTTGCGTTTCCTGCCAAGTAGAGTCCCGACTCTTAGCCCAGGCCCGCCGTCGTAGGGAGGCCACGCTGCACTTGGGCCCGGCGCTGCTGGCATCTGGACGGACGGGGAACAATGTGGATCATGTGACCAAACCTGATAGATAGATAGATAGATAGATAGATAGATAGCTAGGAAGGAAGGAGGAGTACCTGGAGGCAGGGCTGGGTCTTGGAGAATGGCGGGACTCTCCATGGTTGCTACGGCAACATCTTCAGCTGCTAGCATACCTGTGAGGACGGGGAAACGCGTCAGACACAAGAACGAGCGTAGCGCCGACCGTTACAATATCCACAAATGCACTAGAAGCACCGAAAGGAGATGGAACTATTGAAACCGACCACTGGACCCGTTCAAACCACTGGAAGCTTTGAGACCACCAGAAATCCTTTGGGTTACAGGCACACATGAGTCTTTGAGGTTACTGGCATCATAGAG
Organism: Syngnathus leptorhynchus; assembly: GCF_054491065.1. Lineage (NCBI taxonomy): Eukaryota > Metazoa > Chordata > Actinopteri > Syngnathiformes > Syngnathidae > Syngnathus > Syngnathus leptorhynchus. Next base: position 14,038,409 of record NC_141203.1, on the reverse strand, counting down.
AGCATTTGAAGAAGCACTGAAGCCACGAGGATCACGAGAATCAAAGAGACCACTAAAACCATTGACATCCTGAAGCTCACTGGGGTCATTGGGACGACTCGGATCCCCACTGAGACCGCTGGCACTCATGCAAACCACCTTGACCACTGGAACCACCGTGGACATTGAGGCCACCGGAGACCACGGAGACCGTAGAAGCCACTGGGACCGTTTGAACCGGTGGCACGGCAAAACCATCGCAACGGCCACAAATAGATGCGCTGGGAAGAGGACGTGTGAAACAGGAAACGAGTGTTTACGGCCACCAGCACAACAACTTCCTGTCGGGAGAGCGCGCGTGCGTGCGTGCGTGCGTGGGCGCGTGCGAGCGAGTGAGAGATTTTCATAAACAAATTCAAGCACAAAAGCACTCAACGACATCAAACAGACAAACAACTCAAATTGACAACATTAATAAGGACAAACTGCTCAAAGGCAAATGTTGCCAAAACCAAAAGCGTCACGTGACTATCCAACGACACACATCGTCACAACACTCGAGTCTCCCTTTCCGGCATGATTAAACTTCCATGAGGTGGCTCTCGCCATTAGAAGTGACAATATCTCCTGGTTGGCAGGAAACGTGCTTGACGACAATGCGTCGTCACACGCCGTTATTGCCGTTGGAAAGAGGAGAAAGTCCACTGGCGCTCCCTACTCAGCGCTTTTTCATGATGTGAAACCTTTTCAAGCCCACACTTTGGAGTCAGTCAGTCAGTCAGCGCATCAAACGAGCCAGTTTCTCACCCACCCAGCAAATTGTTTGGCTGGCTGGCAAACATCTCGATGGCGCCAGTTATTTTGAACACGTGATGTGTTTCGAAAGGACAACATCGCTCGGTTCGGACGGCGCTGCTTTACACAGACAGCGTGGTAACGGACGGGAGTGACGTTGAGAAACACGCGTGGCTTGGCACCACCATCATCATCTCGGTCGTATTCTCAACGACTTGTCAAATGAACTCTTTCTAAAGTTGTATTTCGTTTTTATGACGTAGTTAAATGTCACAAACAACTTTGGAATGTTTCCTGGCTATGGCAAAGTCGTTTGTCTTGGCATGAAACATGACGCAAGTGAACTAACTTGTTTACAAAAACACTGTGAAGGTGTGCAACGCCACCCAGGTGGCTCAACTCGAGGTAGTGACGTTTTCATGAAGTGTCACGAATGACTGTCTGGTCTGCGGATGCCATTATGGCGCTTCAAGCCTGCCTGCGTGCGTGCGTGATCTTGACGTGGACATGAGCTCATGTGTCACTGACGTAACGTTGTGTTGACGTTTGACGTCATCGCGCAACCTGTGTGCGGGCGATTCCACAAGTTTGCAGCGGTTCGCGCTGCCAGCCAGCCTGCCAGCCTGCCAGCCGTCAACGACGTCGCCCACGCCGCCAGGCCAGCCCAGGCCAGCCCAGCCCAGCCCGTCCGCATGCGACAAATGAGTGGTTCGGGCTCAAACGTCGCGACGAGGAAGTTGTTGGCGTCCTCCGAAAACGTCGCCAACAACTTTGATGGCGAAGACGAGGGCGGACTCCAAAGTAACTTTTGGCAAAAGTTGCTCAAAGTTGTCGGTCGGCGCGGAACGGAGCTCACCTTCATGTTGTCCGTCGCGTCCGTCGGCCGCAAGTGTCGAAGATTTGGCAAGAGATGACTTGTCTGTCCTCCTCCTCGTTCGTCGTCAACACTTGCTCACGTCCCACAATCCTGCTTCCGCTTCCTCCTGAATGGCCCGCACAAAAGCAAAAGGGCGAAACAGCACCCTCTAGCGGAACAACCGCCGTGCTACAGCTGCAACTGCCCAGGGAAAACGGATGTTGTTGATGTGGTTGGGATTTCATTCACGTCAGGAAAATCGGGGAAGAATAGAAATTCCTTCTCTATTCATTCGAAAGCATCCGTTTATTTTCGTTTGATTAAAAAGGTTGAAAAGTGCTGGTGGCTGGTTCCCCGTCTTCATCTTAATCAAGGGGGAGGGGGGCGCTATTTGCTCAATCACTTGAACGTTGACGTCCACCTGCTTGCTTCCCATAACGATGCAGCTTCAACAGCTGCCATGCGAGCCGTCGGCCGACAGGCGGAGCCAAAGACCAGTCGAGTGAGACATGCGCTCACGAGCGCTTGGTTTCATTCAGTCGCTCGCTTTGTCTCACTTTGTCAGAAAGTCTGGTGACAGTTTTCTGACTGCCGCTGCTGCTCCACTAATAGTCGTCATGATAATACGACGCAACACAATCCATCTTTACAACGGCGCTTTTGAAATGACTTGGGCTAGAAGAGGAAGAGAACCTTTTCTTTTGCTTGCATGCCAAGCAGACGTGCGGGATCCCGCGCTGTCATTTGATTCATGTGGCCGTGATGACGCCTTTGAAACGTGACAAAAGCACAGCAAAAATATTCACGTCGCCGCATTCCAGCCAAGAGATGGCGAGTGAGAGTGGCTTTTTGCTGCGAACTCGCAAAATTGACTCGGGGTTAAACATTATCCAGGTGAGCGCGCGCGCGAGCGAGCGAGCGTGCGAGGTGCTTGAAGGTTGGTTTCCCGGTAACAACGTCGCGACCGCTTGATCGCCCTCATCCTCATTACCAGCACGTTGCCATGGTGACCAACTCACCTGGCTGGTCCAAAGTTCAACCTTATTGGCCAATCGAGTCGATCGTTACTTTCACCAAGACCACAAAGTTCCATGCACGATATGTCAAATCGATGAAAATCAGATCGTGCATTTTCATCACGTTTGAAAGAAAACTGGATTGAGGTGCCAAATTTGTCCGGACATTGGCTCTATAGATGAAGATCATTGGGACTTTTTGAGATGCGCGTTTTGGCGGAGCCGCGTGGTCTGGGTTTGGCGCTTCACGCACGCGCGCGCGCGAGCGTGCGTGAAGCGGCAGATGGGCATTTCCGGAAGCTGGGTCACGTGATCCCCGGGGCCGTTTGGATGACGTGAACACCATATGGCGAGAGGGCGCGGCCTGGATAGGGTCATAGGCACGCGTGCGCGCACCTCCAGCACGAGCACAAGCACGAGCACGAGCACGACTCCTATAAAAGTGCGACTCCTCCGCGCGCACGACACAATCCTCCGAGCGACTGTCACGCGCACGCACGCACGCACGCACGCACGCGGTTGCGTGATCTCTGAAAAGCACGGCAAAGCAACAAGAACGACAGGTACGTGGATGGATGTGATGATGATGGATTATAGATGTGATCATTTGCCGCCAATGACGTCAGAAACAACAATCATTAATTGATTGCAATGGATTGAAAGTAAGGCGCCCGCCGCGCATGAACGCAACAAAGAACCATCGATCCTTTCCTTTCCTTTCCTTTCAACTTGTTCTATATGGTCGAGGCAATCTTTTGAATGAAATGACAAGTCATAAACAGCACTTTTGTTGCTTTCACTCCATTTGGAAGTGTTTTTGTTTTCTTTGCCAAATAGAAGAACATTTGTTTGTTCATTTATTTCGATCGTGTCACTTGACTTGATTTTTGGCCTTTGCAGAGTTTGACTCGTGTTGCTGTGTTTTCAATGATTTGATAAAAGTCAACGAAGTCAGTTAGTCCGTCGATGCGATGGTTGATTTGATCAGATTTCCGACTGATGATTTGATGTTTTTGGAAATGATTTCAGTTCCACCGTCGGCTAAGGTTTGTGATCAGTGATTTTCATTTTCCTCAAAACGGAACCGACTTTGTATGGCGAGTAAATGTCAATTAAAGTTCAGTTGTACGCTTTAAAGCTATATACACAAAACCACAAATCTGTTTGGTGGGCACAGTTCTTGTTCTAATTGGTTTTAATTGTGTGAAGTTTGACGTCATTATTGTTTCTATTTGCACGGTGATAAATATGCTTATGCTTGCGTATGCTTTTAAAAATAAATAGTTTGACAAGAATATAAGACAAAATATCTTTTTCAATGTATTTCTTATTTTACAATGAAAACGGTTCGATGATTTGAATACAAACTGAAGGTTGACGAAAATGTTTGAGTCAAGGTCTCGGAACATTTGACCAAAAAATGTTTTGTTCAAAGTAAAAAATCTCGGAAGATTCAACCAATTGTTTTTGCATCATATTCAATGTCGGAATTGACGTATAGGACCTGAATCCTTTCGGCAAAAAAGAATCACTGCAAGTTCTGAAGAAAATCACGATAGAAACATCTACATTTGATCAAGATGCCCTTGATATTCAATGTCAAATGGAAATTGCTGTTGGCAATGACACTTTGGATTGCTTTTTTGCAAACTGAATCTCCGACTTTGCATTCCTCGCCGAAACCAGCATCATCCTCATCCTCATCTTCATCTCGTGCCATGACGAGGTCGGAGCAGAATTTCGGCGAGTCCGAGGTTCAGCAGGAGGAGGCGTGCAGCCCCGCGGGGATCGGAACGGTGACCGGCACCGGCACCGGGACAGGAGATGAGGAGGAGGAGGACGATGAGCGCCGCCTCCTGGACGACGACGACGACGAGGACGAAGACGACCAAGAGCAAGAGCAAGAGCAAGAGCAGGAGGAAGACGAGGACGAGGGCGAGGGCGATGGCAAGCCAAAGAGACGAGGACCCAAGAAGAAGAAGATGACCAAGGCTCGCATGCAGAGGTGATCCCAGACGCTTACAACACAAAAAGATCAATTACAGGCAGAACATTTCATTGATTTACGGTACTTTGTCCTCCACTATTTGTTGGGGGAGGAACAATAAATAAATAAATAAATAAATAAATAACAATTTTATATAATTTATATAATTTTATTTTTTTTAAATGGGGCCGAGGATCCTCACGTCCACTTTGCACGTACCTTCATGGGAAATGAAGAGCACATCACTGGATGAGTGAAACGCTATTTGGGTCCACGAATTAAGCGTCAATGCATTTGTTGCCCTGCAGGTTCAAAGTTCGGCGTATGAAGGCGAACGCTCGCGAGCGCAATCGCATGCACGGCCTGAACGACGCCCTGGAGAGTCTGCGCAAAGTGGTGCCCTGCTACTCCAAGACACAAAAACTCTCCAAGATAGAGACCCTGCGCCTGGCCAAGAACTACATCTGGACCCTCAGCGAGATCCTGCGTTCCGGGAAAGCCCCGGACCTCATCACCTTTGTGCAGGCGCTCTGTAAAGGTGCGCTCACGCCGCGCTCGTACACACCATGCAGATGGACGATTTTTTTTCTTCTTATTTTAAAGTTGCGCTCTGGTCCCTCCCGCGCAGGTCTGTCCCAGCCGACCGCCAACCTGGTGGCGGGCTGTCTGCAGCTGAACCCTCGAACTTTCCTCCCCGAGCAGTCGCCCGAACTCCCGGCCCACTTGTCGCTGCCGCCGCCGGGCGCCGCCCCCTACGCGGCCCACTTCTCCTACCGGAGCCCCGGGCTGACGCCGGGCCTGCCCAGCCCGCCCTACGGCTCCATGGAGTCCTCGCACATTTTCCGCCAGGTCAAGGTTCCGGCGTACGGCGCCCCGGAAGGCTACTTTGACGGCGTCCCGCTGACGGACAGCCCCCCCTTCGACCCACCCCTCAGCCCACCCCTCAGTGTCAACGGGAACTTCTCGTCATTCAAACAGGAGGCGGCGGCGGCGGCGGTGGCGGCGGCGGCGGCGGTGGCGGCGGCGGACTACGACAAGAGCTACCCCTTCGGCGTCCACTACGGCGGGGGCGTCTACCAGCAGGTAGACAACCTGCTGGGCTTCGACGGACACTCGCATCAGCTCAACGCCATTTTTCACGAGTCGTGAAAAGAGCTAGGTCCCTGCATGGCGACGGCCAGACAGACCGGCAGCAATAAGCCAAACTATGCAATTTGACCCCCCCCCCCCCCCAAAAAAAAATAAAATCTATTTTTTTGAGCGTCCATCTTGTTGCTTTTTCTAACGTTTCGCGTCCTCTCATATTTGGAAAAACTTGTATTAAAGGGGACCGATTATGGCCATTTCGTTCTTTTGTCTTTAGGCCACTTTTCAGGAATCCGTCCATCATTTTCCTCAATTGGATATAGAACAATTATTGAAATGTCAATCATTTGATTCTAAAACAGGGATAAGATTTCCAATTGACTGTGCAGAAAAGGACCAAACTGATGATGATTCGGGACCAATTCCAAATTTAAAGTAGATGTCAGTGTCTAATTTTGAAAAGAACAAAGATGCAATCGTGTCTTCTTCAAAACATCTAATTCCACTTTGAGTCAAGATGAATTTCAACTACAGGAGTCGTGTACTAGATAATACACTACAACGCGTGTGCGCGTGTGTGCATGTGTGCGTGTATTTAAAAGACGGGCCCAGATGTTCATTCTGCAAGCAAAATTTTAATTGATGAAAATGATCTTGTTTATGCATGAGCTACAAATCCCCCCCTCCCGCAGGCACACGCACGAAGAGCAAGGCGCTCCTTCCTTTCTTTCTTTCTTTCTTTCTTTCTTTCTTTCTTTCTTTCTTTCTTTCTTTCTTTCTTTCTTTCTTTCTTCCTTCCTTCCTTCCTTCCTTCCTTCCTTCCTTCCTTCCTTCCACGTGCGTGTGAGCGGCGTGGTCTCCATGACGACCAGACCGCCAAAGTGCCCGGATTAGCTTTGCTCGGCAGAGGAGCGAGCGAGTGAGACGCAACTCAAGCGCACGTTTCGTCTTTCGTTGTCGGCTGCTGTTGCTTGCAAGGTCGTTCAGTCGCCAATCAAGATGTCGACCCGCGAGGACGACACAGAGAAGAAAAAGCAGAAGAAGAGGAAGGAGAAGGAAAAGCAGCAGGAGCAGGAGCACGAGATCGCTAAGGAGGAGCGCGAGGCGGACGCGGCGGAGCGCAGGTGAGTGAGTGAGGGACTGATGGACGAACGGACGGACGGACGGACGGACGGATGGGGACGAAGGCTGGAGGCGTGCTGATTCACGTCCAAATTCCATTTGAATGATTTTTCTTTGGAATGATAGGTCCGGAGGGGAAGCCATTCAGCCTGCCTGCATGGCTCCAAATGAACCGGCGAATCAAATTCGTTTACCTGCCGTGACGTAGCTTCGGTGCGCATTCAAAATGGCGCCGAGTTCGTTTCAGTCAGCCAGCATTGAACCCAGTTCGAAAGAACCAGGAACACGCGGAGTCATTCAAAGGGCAGCATTGGAAGCATTTATTTCCCAAAATTCATTTGAAATGTGCCAACGGTTGTGTCGGTCTGGCTTGCCTGTCCGTCCGTCCGTCCGTCCGTCTGTCCGACCCCGTAACCACTTTGACCCCATCTCTTTCTTTATCTTGCGCTGCATGCCACTTCATTTTTGTGTCAGCGATGGTGTGTTGCTGCGCGGGATCTTCAAAGTAGGCAAGAAGAGCCACGACGTTCTCCTGACTGGCACCCGACTCACCTGGACCCCCGTTCTGCCCGAGAGCCCCGCAGGTCAGCGCACGGCCGTGGATGATTGGCGTGTCTGTCTGTTCAGTGTCGCTCGGACGTTTAAAAGGCAGCGGGCGGGGGCTGCTTTGCTACCAATTGGTGCCGAACCGTTAGGCAGCATGCCGTGGAAAACGTTACTAACTGGTGGTGTTGTTGTTTTGCGTTCATGTTGATGTGTGTGTGTCTGAGTTCACAATCTGTTTTGCAGTATTCCATTGAAGGGTAATGTCATTACGTGTGTGTGTGTGTGTGTGTGTGTGTGTGTGTGGCACAACTTGGCAGTAGTAGTGAGCAGTTGGTTAGGCCCGTAGGGGGTTATTAGATTCTCTCTGTGTGAGCAGATTAACACACGCACGCACGCACACACGCAAAAACGCACACAGTCGGCATGCTGTGTGTGTGTGCGTCGAAATGGATCAGCTGTTGTCTATGAGAAGTTCTTCCTGTCAATCTGCTCGAGGATGTGCGACATGTTGTTTACCTGCAGGGAGCTTCTACATTTTTTCTTTTTTTTTGTGGTTCACGATGAGCCTAGTTAGCTTTCGTTAGCTCGCAGCGCCCCCAGTGTGGCTGGATATGGCACCATAGTTAGCGTTGAGGCGTCGAGTCAGACAAACAACACGATGGGGCCTAATATTTGGAGGCGTGTGCCTGCACGCCTCAGTGTGTCACCAAGCCCGAGATGGGAGCTTTTGCTCCATCTGGACACAGTGACATGCTGTCACTTCACATCTCTTTCCATCTGGTTGTTGCCCAATCTGTGCGTCTCTGTGTGATCATTTCACACGACTGGACGGACATGTTTGCCAATCGCTGCTGCCTCCTAACGGCTGCTGTTTGCTCTCCGTTAGTCGCGTGAGCGCTGGCCAGTGACCTTTGCGCGACGCTTTGGTGCAGGTGAGGCGTGGCCGGCGCCGCCCGCCGCGTTGATGCTGCGCGACGTCCTGGCGGTGAAGGTGAAGCGGCGGCGGTCGGCGGGGCGGCGCTCCGGCGGCCCCGTGCTGGGCCTGGCTTTGTTCTTCTGCAAGCGACGGGGCCGCCGGCTGGAGGAGGACACGCTGCACCTCCACAACGCGTCCTCGGAGCACGCCCGCGTCTGGTACGACGCCTTGAGGGAGCTTCTCGCAGGTAAGGAAGGCCCAATCTGGGGCCAAAGCCAAATTCAGCTTGTGTTGTCCCATCTGGGCAGGCAGGTTAGCTCGTCTGTCAGCTGAGACAAAATGTAGGGCTTCCCAGAACAAAGGCCCTCGCTCGCTCGCTCGCTCGCTCGCTCGCGCCCATCTTGACTGGAGCGCACGTGTGAGCGAAACCCAAGTTGTTGACATGATGGCCCGCGACTCGGGATTGTTTACCATGGCGACGCTGCGTTGCCACGGCAACCGCCCGCCCGCTACCCCGCGTGCGGGAAACCCGATCTCGGTGTGTGTGTGTGTGTGTGTGTGTGTGTGTGTGTCTGCACCTTCACGTTTTTGTCCTCATCTACATGGGCGCTCTCTGCCACAAAATGGCCGCCAAAGCCGAGTCTGCAGAATGCCCGTCGTTGACTGGCAAACGTGCCAAAGCGACGTCAGGCAGATGCGAAAGGTCGTCACGAGGCGTCGAGAAACGTCAGCGTGGACTTGGCTTCCTTTGCCTTTGTGTCCACTTGCAAGCCTCCGGTCCTGCCGGTGTGCGTGAAAGGTCATCGACAGGGTGGGAGAAGATGACATATGGAGAGAGAGCGTGTATGTGTGTGCGCGTATCGATCGGCGCGATTCTAGCGGGATCCACAACGTGGTGGCCTCTAAATCTGCCTCATGATGGGCGCCCGCGCACACCCGGCGTAACCTTTCCGAGGCTGAGCTGAGTGAAAGGGAAGCAGAATGAGAAGGAGGGAGTGACTTTGGCCTTTCCAGGTTTGTGCGGGCGGCCCAGGCGCTTGAAGGTGTTCATCAACCCCAGCAGCCACAAGAAGGAGGCCGTTCACGTCTACAGAGAGCACGTGGCGCCCCTCTTCAAGATGGCCGACGTCTGCACTGACATCACCGGTGGGTCTGCTCCTGCCTGCCTGCCTGCGTGGCTGCCTGCCTGCGTGGCTGCCTACCTGCGTGGCTGCCTACCTGCGTGGCTGCCTACCTGCCTGCCTGCCTGCCCGCCTGCCTGCGTGGCCGCCTACCTGCGTGGCTGCCTGCCTGCCTGCCTGCCTTCCTGCCTTCCTGCTTGCGTGCGTGCGTGCGTGCGTGCGTGTAGGTCCATAGGTCAGAGTTAATGGCAGTCTCTGGTTGCTAGGTAACCTGAGACAGGAGGTGGAAAGTCCATCTGTTGCCATCTGGTCTTCTCCATCATTTTTTCTTCACCTTGCAAGATCTCGTCCTTCTCGTGCTCTCCTCTCCCGTCTACGCCCATCTTGTCCTCTCCTCTGTCCGTCTGTCCAGTCCCGGCATTCTTTCCTTTCTTGTGCTCCTCGTCCTTTTCCTTCCAACAGATGGCATGGTATCTGTTGTCACATTTTTGAGGCAAACGCCACCACCGTGCTCACTTTCAACATGTCTCCATCTGTCCCCCTCCCGTGTGACCGACTGACCTGCACGTGTGTGCAGTGACAGAGAAGAGGGGCCACGCCCTGTCGGTGATGAAGGAGCTCAATGTGGATGACTTTGATGGGTCAGTTGTATATTTCTTGACTTATAAAATGGAACATCTCAAGGTGGACTTCCTATGATGTCATCACCTCACCTTCACACAGACAAAAGCAAGCTTTCAATTGGGAAGGTCCCTCCCATTTTGGGCCTCCCGCTCCCTCCCTCCCTCCCGTAATGTGCTTATGGTGCCGAGAGAAGCTTAGCCCCGGCCGGCTATCGGGCGGATTAGCGCGTCGGCGGCCGAAACCTGCATTGACCAATTAGGGCCGCTTGACGTGATGTAGGAAATTATGAAACGGGAGGGTTAGCTTGGCCATCTTACGAAGTAACACGCAAACACTTATGCGGGTGAGCCAAACGAGCACTTGCACCACGTGGAAGGAGACACTTAATATGGCTTTTACTTTGGAGTGCTTTGTCAAAAAGTCAAGCGCAAGCCACAGCCAGCCAGAAGCTGCCAGTGCGTGCGTGCGTGCGTGCGTGTGTGTGTTAGGCTGGTGTGCGTGGGCGGCGACGGCTTTGTGGCGGAGCTCTGCCACGCCGTGGTTCTGCGAGCCCAACTGGACGCCGACTATCCCCGTGTTCCAGTCAGGGCGGCGCTTCCTCTGGGGATCATCCCGGCGGGTAAGACTACCCGGCCCCGCCTCGCCTCGCTGGTACTCATCATTTTGTTGTTGTTGCCTTCCTGATGACTTGTTGTGTGTTCAGGTTCTACGGACGTGGTTTCCTGTTCTGTTCACGGAGTGAGAGATCCAGTCACCGCTGCCATGCACATCATCCTCGGTCTCATTCCCACTTTTAATCGTCTTACTCCGATTGGTTCTGCCTGCTATATGATGACAATGAAGGCATTGGCATGGGCTCATTTCCAAATGATTCAAGTTGAACCTGTGCTGTGATTTCTTGCTCTCAGGCCACGTGCAGCGGGCGGACATGTGCAGCTTGCGCTCGGCGGGTCAGCCGCCGCGCTTCGGCTTCGCCGCCATGTTCGGCTTCGGGGCGCGCAGCCTGGCTCGGGCCGAAAAGAAGCGCTGGATGGCGCCGGCGCGGCGCCGCCACTACGCGCTGCTCAAGACCCTGGCCCGCTTGAGGTCCACGCAGGTCCACACAGAGCGCCCCCTATGGCTGCGTTGACGCGTGACGTCTTTGTCTGTCCCGAATGCAGAGCGGAGGACTGTCAGCTGTCTTTTCTCACGAGCCGCGCAAACGACCAGTGAGATGCGCGCGAGCGCACACACGCACACGCACACGCACACACACACACACACACACACACACACACACACACACACACACACACACACACACACACTGTGTTCCTAAAATGTTGCATGTCTTTGCCAGGGACCCCGATCATGATGATGATGATCCAGACACCGACTCAGGTGATCAATCACATGATGAATGATATGTGTCTCAGTCAAAATGTCTGATCCATTCTTTGGCGCAGAGGGGGCGGAGTCTTGGAGCAGCGCCGAGGGCCCGTTCCTGAGCATCGGCGTGATGGCCATCCCCTGCCTGAGTCCTCACGCGCCCCGAGGGCTGGCCCCCAACACCGAGTAGGAATCGCACCCACGGCCGCGGGGGTCACCCGCGGCTTAAAATAGCACCCCCCAAAAGAAGACCGCTACGGTTCTGTTTCTAGCAGCCGCCTTGACTTTTGCGCGTCTGTGTTCTCTCCGGTCCGTCTCCTGCCCTGGCGCCAGACTGGCAAACGGCAGCGCGGCCTTGATCGCGGTGAGAGCCACGTCCAGGTCGGAGTTTGTCAAACATCTCAAGAGGTACGGCGCCCCCGGTGGCCAGGTGAGCCAAACTGGATGACCCGCTTGCGCCGCTTCCGCTAACGAGGGAGCGGATTAGCTGGCTCGCTCGCTCGCTCGCTCGCGCACACTAACCCATTTTGCAAATAGACGCTCTAAATATACCACTCAGCCACAGCGTTGACTCACTGACCCGCTTCCTGGCCCACGTAAGCAAGCACGACTGGACCGACCCGACCCGACCGGACCGGTGGGGGAAAAGAATCGTCCTAGTTCCACTTTGGGCTTCTTTTCAACGTTGTCACAAAAACGCGTCTCGGAAACCGTTCCCCCGGGGCGCCCCTCCCTCCCTCCCTCCCTCGTTGAATCTTTGCGAATGATGCACGCTCGGTACCTCTGTGGGCCACTGCCGATAACAGAACTCGGATTTTCGGAGCAAATGACTCTGCAGAGTCAAATAGAAGGTGCAAAAATGCACTCAGGTTATTAACTCGGGTTACCATTGGAAAAGGCTGACACGTTTGTTTTCAAAGTAGACAATGCACGTTCAAATAGCTAGTAAATGGGAGTATGAGGTGTGGCCCGTCTGGAATCTGCTCAAAAACGAGACGTGTTTTAAAATACTCAATTTGATGTGTGAAAAGACATCAATTGGACTGAAATGGCTTTTGAATGTCGTCCAATTGGCCTGCTGCGTTCAACCGCCCGCAACTTGCTTGCTCGCTTGCTTGTCGTGCCTTGTAGCTGCTGCCCCCTGGTGACGCTTCAATTAATTACAGGCAGTAAAGTCAACAGGAAGTCGCTGCATATGAACGAGACCGTGCTCTCACTCACTCACTCACTCACTCAGTCAGTCAGTCAGTCACTCACTCACTCACTCACTCAGTCACTCACTCAGTCACTCACTCAGTCAGTCACTCAGTCAGTCAGTCACTCACTCAGTCACTCACTCACTCACTCACTCACTCACTCACTCACTCACTCACTCACTCACTAAGTGGATGGCCATTTGTATCGTGTGTCCGGCCCTTTTGTTTGCCAATAAGTCACGTCGTCGTCATCGCCTGAGCGTCTTTCTGTGCTCGTGTGCGAGCTCGACCCAAGTGCTCCACGCTCGTTCAGCCTCGACTTTGGTGTGCGTGTGCAGTTGGACTTTTCCTTCGTGGAGACGCACGCCGTGACAGCAGTGAGGCTCCGCCCCCGTGGGTCGACCGCTTGCACGGAGGACGAAAGCGAGGACGGTGCCACGGCCCCGGCCCCGGCCACGGCCCCGTCCCCGTCCGTCATCCAGTCGGACGCCGCCCCCAGCTTCCCTTGGAACATTGACGGAGAGCTGCTGGAGTTCCCCAACGAAGTGCTCATCAGGTAAGAAAACAACTTGCAACTTCTTTTCGTACTTAGTCCCGTCGAGTGGCGAAAGTAATGCCGGCCGGAGATTCAAAGCAGGTGCACACCTTTGCCATTCACTGGGTTTGACCCCGTCGGGGATCCGCGGCCACCTTGGAATCATGACGTTATTGAAAAAGTACCGACTCATCACACTGAAAGTGATCGTGTTGTTGACGTGAAAATCAAAATCAGTGTCAGTAGTGAGAACCTGAACGCATCAGAGGCAATGGTAGGTGCGCGTGTGTCGCATTCAGGGTCCACGGGCGACTCATCGGCTTGTACGGCGAGGACGTGGATGAGGCCGAGGCCGAGTCAGCGGCGCCCTGCGGCTGCATCTGACCCAGGACGTGTCGTTTGGCCCCGTTTCCACGGCAACACAACACTCCCAAGTACTTTTTTGTAAACAAAACGAAACAGCTTTTTGTATTTTACTAGCGCTTTCCAAGAAACTCCCTGATAGCGTTTGATTTTTTTTACTGTTTTCAAAATTGCCACTTTTCACCATCAGTTGTTGTCTTTTTTAAATAGAAAATACATCAGTAGACACACCAGCAAGACTTAACAGGGGCGCAACACGGAGGGAGCATAGAATACAAATAGAACTTTGACCGTGAGGATACAAAAAGTCTGGACGTACGTACGGAGTGACGGGAAGTGGCAAGGAAGGAAAGGAAAGGAAAAGAAAGGAGGCTTGAATGAAAGCGCTGGCTGGAACGGAAGCAAAGGCGGCGGCAGCGGGCCGGACAGGCGGCGGACGTCCTCCGAAGGCCGCATTTTCTTTTTGGTGTCAAGTTGGAAATGACGTCACGCGTGTGGCCGTCGGAGGTGAGTTGCATGGCTCAGCGGGAGGTCCTGGACTCAACAAGCACGGAGGCTCTCTGGGCAAGAGATGAAAGTCACAGGACCGACCGATGATGCCAAAGACTCGCCACGGCTCCGTCTCGCTTCCCTCCCTGGTCTTCAAAAAGCGGCCCGGCCGTGGCTCCTTAGGACTCGCTCTCCCAGTTTCTGCGTTTGGGGACGTAGTCCCAGCTGTCACGCTTCAACTCCTCCTCCTTCTTCTTCTGCGAGTGGCGCTTGAAGAAACCGGCCTGCGCCCAGCACGCGCGCGCTCAGGATTAGGAGAAAACGCCTTGATGGTTTGGTTTGGAAAGCGAGCGCACCTTCCACAAGCACCAGATGAGCGCCGCCAGGATCATCAGACCCAGCAGCAAACTGAGCACGATGATCAACACCTTGATCGGCACCGAAGGTTTTTGGCTGTAGTGCCCTTCCACCAGCACCTGCGCACGCACAGGTGACGTCACGTGGGCTGACGTCACGTGGGCTGACGTCACGTGGGCTGACGTCACGTGGGCTGACGTCACGTGGGCTGACGTCACGTGGGCTGACGTCACGTGGGCTGACGTCACGTGGGCTGACGTCACGTGGGCTGACGTCACGTGGGCTGGCGTCACCGGTGCGAGTGGCCTACCTGCGCGACGGGTCGCTCCCGCTCTAGGACGGTGTGTTGGTCGTTCCTAGGCGATGACATCACCGCCCTGCTCTCCAGCTTGACCACGCCCTGGCGACCCTAAAACAAACAGCGATGAACGGCGACCCCGGCGGCGGCGCCCCGGCGCCCTTGCGACTCACTCACGGGCGCTTGCAGCAGGACGTTGGGGTTGAGTTGCACTCGCAGCCCAACGGTGGCATCTCCACCGGCCTCCACGGTGCCCAGACGACACAGCAGACGCTCGCACAGCGGGTCGCCGCGCCCGCAGAACTAGGCGCGCGCGGGCAGGCGGGCGCACGCCTGCCTCGTCAGCCACGCTAGAGGCTAATGTTGTCGGGTGCACTCACCATGTTGCGCGTGGAGGTGGACGAGAAGAAGAAGATGATTTGTTTGATAAAGGAGGCCCGTGGGACGTCGCAGTCGTCCGTGACGGGGACGGTGGCTTGGCTGACTGTGCAGGCGCCTTGCGATGACTGCAAAGCAAACGCCAGCCAGCCAGCGCATGACGACTCAGGCTAGTTTGAGCGTTAGTGTGACAAGCCCGCTAACTTTGGCCGCTACCTGCCAGTCCACCACCTGCAGCAAGCGGTGCGGGTACGGCGTCAACAGCTTTGGCAGCGTAATCTCCAGCAAAGTGTCCACCGACTTGCTGGGACCTGAATTCACCACCTGCGCAAGCACGCACGCACGCACGCACAGCTCGATTGCTGAAGCCGACGAGTGAACCGGGCTGAATGACGGACGGATGACCTTGTAAGTGTAGTTGAAGGTCTGCGAGTAGCATTGGACCGGTTTGGCGTCTTCGTCCCCAAACACAAACGACGTGGGAGTCACGAAACTAGGCAACGGAAATGAAGGCGCCGTGAATGACACTCATCTGTTTGTCTTCTCGTCGAACCGACGAGCGCTCACCCGTGGACGTTGACGTCGATGCCGTACTTGAGTGGAAGTAGCAAGGAGACGGCGTTGTCGCGGAGATACTCGGAGCTTTCCGGGTTTCGGCTGAGGACGCGCCGCGTGTTAGCGTCACGCTCGCTTCCGCCGGCGAGTCAGAAAGACGGCTTTCCCTCACCTGCTGGCGTTGGCCAGGACGACCAGGTTGCCAGGCGCGGCGCGACGGTCCACGTCCAACAGGAAGCTGACGTTCACCTGGCGGCGATGGCATTTAGTGATGAATGAAATGGCGCAACGGAGCCGGTTGAAAGCTTGCCTGGGAGCCGGACGGCAAGATGTGGCCGGAGAAGTGGCAGCTGACTTCGGTGCCGTTGGCTTCTTCCGTCACATCGCAGCTCACCACCTTGTCCTCCTGCGAGCGAGCGAGCGAGCGCAACGGTCAAGTCCGGGCGGTACCGCCACGGAGGACTCGGCCGGGCCCGGCCGGCGCTCGCTCACGTTCTCCAGCACTTTGACGTAGTGAAGGTCGCGGTGGAAACGCAGCGCCAGACGCGGCAGGAAGGCGTCGTCTCCGGCCACCGCCAGGCTGGTGTTGAGCATCACGCTTTGCCCGGCGCCCAGCGCAAAGTAGCCGCCGCTCCTGCGCACATCCCAGTCCGGGAGCTTTTCATCCTGTTCCGCGGCAACGGCGATACGGCGCGTCCGTTCCTTACCGCGGCAGGACCAGCGTGGCGCCCAGTCGCACGTCCGTCGAGCAGTTGGCCAGGAAACAGCGGCGAGCGAACAGCGTCTGATCCCGCAAAGGTGTGGCCGTATTAGCGCTAGCTCCCCTTACCCGATTGCTTGCTGACGGTATTGCGTCTGATCCCACAAAGGCGTGACGATGGTGGCCGTATTGGCGCTAGCTCCCCTTACCTGATTGCTGACGGTACGGCGGCTGCCCGCCACCTTCTGCAGGACGGGCCCGAGCGCCGCCCAAACACGCCGTTTGCCGGCGTGTTTGGGAGGCTCGCCGTCCGGGAGGCTGTAGGAAACTTGGAATCGGACCGGCGTGAAAATGTCCCGCGTGTCCTTCTGCCAGCGCAGACAAACGTGCGCCCACGTCAGCGTCGGCAAATTACTGTCAAACATCCACGTCTCTCGTGCTAACAGCTAGCAGCGTGATCATCGTGCCGACGACAGTCAGTTAGCGGAGCGGCATTTACCCTCCGCCGCGCAACGTGATTGGTGCAGCCCAGATGGCCGAGGCGCACTCTCGCGCGAGCCCTCGTACTATTGGACGAGCCGTTGCCGTGGAAATAGAAACGGTGCGGGAAGGATGGCGGGTGGAGGAGGTCGGAAGTCAGGTCGTACTGCAGATCTGCTGACAAAACAAGAAAACAAAAACGCTTGTTCACCAAAAGCCGTGATCCGACGTTAAGTCGGCTAGCTCACGCAGAATATTCATAGTCGTTATTCAATGCTTAGCATGAATGAAGGGTGCAAAGCTCAGGCTATTTATGCTACGCTCGTTTATCCGTCTTGAAGCTAACCAAGAACAAGCAGTAGCTGCTAAGTATTTGCCAAACGCTAACCAACCGACGGCTCCTTTGTAGTGTCTGGAGGTGACTCGGAAGCAGACGGTGACGTCGATGGCGGTCGCCCGCTGTTGAATGCTCTCGGGCAGGACGAGCGAGGCCGCCACCCGCAGGACGGGACGAGACCTGCGCCGCGCACAATCCTGACGTAAACGCCACGTTGCGTTCCCCGTTGGCTAACGTCTCGTTTTTTTGTTCACCTGAGAACCACGGCGGCGTCTGAGAGGAACGCACCCACGGCCACGTCTGTGGAGACACGCGTGCGTGCAAGCGTGCACACGTAATACGTCATAGGCGTGGTACGACACGAAAAGGGCAGTCCAGAAGCGCAGCATTACCTTGGTACCCGTTGTCGTCGACATCCACGCCCGAGCTCAGCGATTGGCCAAACATGCGCAGGTCGCGACCCAGCGCCGCCCCGCTGATTCTCTGTCAACACGACGACGTCATTGTTTGCGTCAGCGCCTCATCCGTGAATATGTGCGTATGTATACCTGTGAGGGTTTTGGCGAGATGCCCCGATTTCCGCTGTTGTAGATGTACACGGCCCCTTTGAGGTCGTCCTCCTGGGGGGCACCGACCGCCACTTCTACACGCAGGAGAGTTAGCAAAGCGTCGGAGCCGACATAAGGGCGAGCCGAGACGGTTACCGGGGTAACCGTCGTCGTCCAGGTCTCCCAAGTCTGCGATGGCCTCCCCGAATCGAGCGGCGTGGGCGTTGCCCCCGCTCAGCTGAAACTCCGCCTCCACTAGCTTGGCCTGAGTTAGCACGATGTCATCGCACCGTGCGTCGAGTGAGATAATGGCGGACGGCCAACTCACCTGTCCCTGGTTGAGGAAGACGTGAACGCGCCCCTCCTCCCTGCTAGCGCCCGTTGCCATGGGAGCGCCCACCAAGAGATCTGATAGGTTGTCGCCGTTCAGGTCCACCGCACGCAGGCTAGCGCCAAAATAGGAGCCCAGCTATACACGTACACGAACGATAACACCGTTTGCATCGCTTGTAAATGGCACCTGGTCAGTTAGCTGGAGCAGCGCGGCTACCACCCGTCGGAGTTTGCGTTGATGTGTGGTGCGGTGCGGTGCGGTGCGGTTTGAAATGAAGCAGCGCTGGGTCACCTCTGTTCCTGACACGTGAGCGAGCACGCGTAGCATGTGGCCGTCCATTGAGAAGACAAACACCTTGGGAGAAAAACAATATCCATATGTACACGTAGCGTATAGATGGGAAAGAACATTTGCATTACTTTTCCCCTCTGGTTGTACTGCGGGGCGCCTCCCACCACCTCCAAGCTCACAGCATCCAGGAAGTGGCCTGCGTCCACTGAGTAGCCTGAAACGTTTCATCCATTTGAATCACGAATGACAAGAAAAGTCCAAAATAGCCATCCGTGATCTGAAGCGCTTCTCCTCTAGAGGGCAAGGCAGGCTTGCGCGGGCATCCCTGCTCAACATAAGCGCTGGCCCGCTCTCTCGCTCGCTCGCTCACCCAAGTAGCTTCCGAAGCCCACCGCGTCGTCGTCGTCCAGGTAGACGGACACGCCGCCGCCGGACGTGTTGTAGACCAGCACGGAACCCGTCCAGTACGACGTCCCCGGGGCGCCCATGATGATCAGGTCCTGAACGCCGCCGCAACGTTTTGCAGCGCTCGTCATTTTGTCACAGCAAAACGTCCTTTTCTTTTTTGTTGCGCACACCTGAAAGAGTCGGTTGGACATCCCGGCCTGACAGGAACCGTACTCGTAACCAAACTTCCTCTGGTGGTCTGCGAGGCGCACGTCAAGCAATGAGCAAAGCCAACCGTCGGCGAGAGCGCTTTTGCTGGAGCGTCTCTTCGTACCTCTGTAGCAGGGGATGATGGCCTGCGCGTGGGACAGCTTGTCGTCATAGCGATAGCAAACCCCGTGCGGAAGTTTGTTGTTCTGCCCGTCCACGCTGGAGTAGAAGACGTTCTTCCAGCGGTGGGCGCACGCCTGTGCCCCCAAAACAAACGTTTGAAGATGGCAATTTAGCGCTCCAGCAGAGACGGGTTACGTATGTATGTATCTTTGGTATTTGTCGGCTAAGCTACGGAAGGCGGGCTTCCCGGGGTACCCACCAGGACGTGTCCTCCCGCTCGAGACAGGCTGACGCCCAACCACTGGTGGTCGCTCTCGGGCCGGCACGTCTTCCCGCACTGCGACACGTCTGCGCGCTAAAGCCTGTTAGCCTCCGCCGGCGTGGTGACGCAATTTCAAAAGAAAAAACGTCCTTACCGGCGGGCATGGGCTGGCACTTTTGCTCATCTGTCGCTATGGGGCAACGGTAGACGCCGCCCGGAGACGACCCAGACGAAGACGAGTTGTCCACCGGAGCTCCCGCCACCAACCTAGCACGTGGGTTGTGCGTGAGCGTGCGAATCAAAAACACCGCAAGGCAAGGCGAGGCAAGGAGACGCCCGCTCACCAGCTCCGCTTGCCGTGCCGGTGGAGCAGCACAGAGTAGCCGAACATGGAAGCGGGAGCGCCGGAGAAGAGCATGGCCTGATCCACATCCAAGGTATAGCCGCAGATGGGGAGCGGCACCAGGATCAGGACCAGGACCGCCGCCAGGACCGGCCTTATCATCTGGCTGCAGGACGTGACAAAACGCAGCCCAGTTGATTTCCCATTGGGAGGCCGAGCCATGACAAAGTGAAGCCATGACCGCCGAGTGAAGCGCACCTGCCAAAGCTAACGTGAGCGCAAACGCAAGCCAAAGCGACACCTAGCCGTAAGCGTCCAAATGACTTGACTTCCCGAGACATGGTTGCAAACATGTAGCTACAAGAATGGATTGATTGGAGGGCTCCACCCAGGCTTCTCACACCACAAAGGTCACCCAAAAACAGCATTCTGTTTGCTGAAGGCCAAAGAAACCCAAGTTAACAATGACTTGCCAAAAGTCGACAAATGTTAACTTTGTTATTTAAGCTTCGCCGTGAGCAGATGTCATTCGTGTGTCACGTGGTGCGGAGGCACAATTGAATGGGACGGCCAATCAAACAAATTTGGCCAATATTCACACGAGGTGGACACGAGTAGAGTACGTTTTGGGGCAGGGGAGCTTGGAGAATGGCCTTGAATTGAAATCAATCAATAGAAATGAAAGAAAAGGTCCCAAGCCATTCCGAGGTGTCACATGTTTCCCCTCGGGGATTCACATGGGACTTAAAATAGACGTATTTCTTGTCGTATCCAAAACTCCAGCCTAACCGAATTGGGATCATCTTAACATGCGCGCCTGCGCGTCATCTTACCGCTCCTTGTCGTGACGTACGTGTGCCGGTTCGCTTTCGGACTCCCAAAAAGTTCTGCCGGTTGGTCCCGAAGAGCCAGCCAGCCAGCCAGCCACACTTGGCGCGTGTGTGTGTCGAAGTGAAATGCGCGCGGCGCGGAGGCTCGACTCGATCCCACCCTTCTTCGGCTGCGCGTCCGCGCCCCCAACTGTGTAACACGCACACGCACGCACACACACACCGACGCGATGCGATGCGATGCGATGCGCGCGGGTGTTTCCTCTTCCACAGCCGAGCGTGTCGACGTAATCTGATTACATGGCAGACAACACTCATGACATTACATTGGGGCTGAATGGATGGATGGAAGGAAGGAATAGCCCAATATTGAGCGTACTCTCCAAAACCCCTGAAAGAAATACCCCTGACTCAAATCTGAAAATCACTCCAGAAACGCGTCAATAGTCTCAAAGGGACGAGAGTGAGTAGCCAAGTTAGATGCCCGCCCAAAGCCTCCGTCAAGTAACTCGGGATGAAAACACAGAGCGGCTCTTCTAAGTCTTGTGAAACTCTTCATTGTTCCCCATTTTAAATTTTAAAAAAAAGTTTAGCTCTCCATCTTTGAAAGAAACTCAAGTGACATCCGGTCCGCTTTAGTTCCGGTTGCCAGCGTGAATGAGATGAGTGCAGATGGGGGGAAAGGAAGTTGCAAGATTGGAAACAAAAACATGCAGCTCGCGCACTTCAAGGTAAACAACGGGTCGAGGGAGAGCCAGACACAAAAGCGTCTCTCGTCATTTCCCAAACGTCAAATGTGTGTGTGTGTCAAAAGAGGGAGCGCGACTTTTCTCCACCAGTGCCAGATGGGAAGGCCAGAAAGCGAGCGGCGCGTGGGAGGAGCTCACTTCCTGTTGACTTCCTGTTTACCATCCCGCAGGGACACGTTTCCGTCCACGACGGGGCGTCTGAGCTCGAGCCAAGCTGACGTTTGTCTCCTGGTCGCCGTGCCGAGGCCGGCGGGTTTGATTGGCCCAAAACCAGGCAAGCCCTGCAGTTGGGCTGACGGCAAAGGAATATTCTGGAACTGCGCCTCAAACAGGGCTCAACCTCGTTAGGCCGCAAAAGTGCCACCGACGGCTCCTGTTTGCTGCAGCGGACACCCACAATCCACTGAGCTGGCCTTTCTGCGCCAAGTCTGACGGCTAGCGAGCCACAGATCTACTTTTCAACCATGCGCTAGCTAGTCCTTTGAGAAAACACCGACAAGAGTAAACGATATTTTGGGACTTTGGTGTGGTTTGTCTCATTGCAGTTGCCGTAGCATGGCCTCCTCAACAGGCGCAGGCAGCCCCTTAGCAGATCCAGTACCTACACCAGCGTCATCTGACTACCACCTTTTATCTGAGGAATGTCAGTAGGTACTACCTGCTGTGTCCCTGCTCTTTTCACATCTATTGACCGCTGATTAGTCTGATCAGATGCAGACCACTGATGTGTGTGTGTGTGTGTGTGTGTGCTGAGTGTGAAAGGAAGCTTGTGTGTTGGGAGGGGCTTTTCATCCTGAATTTTATCTTTCTGAGCTTGCGACTTGCTTATCTATCTCGCTCTCCATAAACACACGCTCACGCACGCGCTCACGCACACGCTGCTCGTAACGGTCCGTTGAGCACATGCATCCGTTTCTTTCATCTGCTTTCTGGTTGGCCACCATGAGCACTTTTAGCTCCGTCTGCTGCTTGTGTATTTGAAGGCATGCAAACGCAGTTGACCTTTTGGCAAATTTCACTTCTGCGTTTGAGCATCAGAGGACACGCCAATTTATTTCTGACAAAAACATCAGGCCGCTTAAACATACGCACGTATGCGCGCGCGCACGCACGCACGCACACACACAAACACGGCCCTCAGAGCACACCATCATAGAAGTCGTGATGACTTCTTGTGGATAGCAACATGTCAAAACAGTTGCTTGCTTGACGCTAACCAGAGCGCATACTTTGCACACGCTAAGGCACATGCTAACGCACGCTGAGGACGACTAGCAACATCTGATCAGCAACTGACATCCTCAACCTGTTGACTAGTTCATGTCACATCTAGCATCACCAGGCTAACTGGAGCAAGCAAGTTAGCTGCTTGCATTTCCTGAGCTAAAAACAAAACTAAACATCCTCAAACTAAGTACTAGCCTAACATGTTCCAGCTAACCACCAGTATGTTCGGGCTCCTCGCGACCTCAGCGTGCTCATAACACACATTGGCACGTTAACAAGCGGCAGCAGCAGACTGACACCAAATCGTCACGTCTACCAAGAAAAAAAACAACCAACACAAACTGTCAGTGCGGACAAGGCTTTGCTCTAACAGGCATCAACTTTCTCACACTCACACACACACACACACACACACACACACACACACACACACACACACACACACACACACACACACAGTTGCTTTGTTCGTGTGCGCGCAGTGTGTCTGTGTGTGCAAAGGATGCAAAATGTTTCCATGGCGATAAAAACTCAAGGACATGGGAGGGAAGCATGACAGGATGTCAGAGGTCGCCACTTCCTGTTTGCGGTCAAGCGTCAAATTGCTGACATCCAATCAGAGCCTACTTCCTGTCTGTTAGGGGACGCTCCCACACGTCCGATGCAGAGGAGCGCTTGTGTTGCTGGTGTGACCAGAGGCGTTGCCAAGGCGACACACTCACACTTAAACGTCGTGTAAAACAACAACAACAACAACAACAACAACAACAACAACAACGTCCGGTGCGGTGTCACTTGACCGGACGTGACGTAGCCGCAACGTCTTTAGCTGTAATAGCCAATCAAGCAGACAGAGCTCAAAGACCGGCCGCCACGCAATGCTTCAAAAATGCCATGCGCATGTTTGTCTGTAGGAGTTGTATTCACGTGATAACAAAAGCGAGCTACTTGTAATTAATCGCCATCCTTTCGTTGACATTGATATGTCTTTGGGACATTATTTCTGGAACTTTGGCTCTTCTACCATGGGTAAGTACGTTTTGTATTTGTATAAGTGTTATTTAGCCATGAGCGTGTTTTTTTTTGCCTATTAAATGTCCGACTCGTGCCAAGCTATGTAGTTAGCTGAAATAGAAGGTCTGTAGGTTGGAGTTTTCAGAAATGAAGAGTTCGGAGAACGGCTTTATTTTGAAATGTACCGGTCATTAGCACCCTCTGGTGGCCATCAATCAAACACTCTCGCGGCATGAGCTCAAGTACAAACTTTATTGAAACATGAACAAAATGACACGAAAAGTGACACATCCATCTAGTGATGACATCACCATCCAAACATATACTCCATGGCCTTAGACACAAAGCTGTCGTCCTTTCTGGGTGTGTGTCTGTCAGTCACCACCTACACACACACACACACACACACGCACACACACACACACACACACACACACACACTCGGTTAGTTAGAAAACTTGCATTAGCACACGTGCATTTCAATACGCACACACAGATGTTGTTTCACCTGGTAATCGCTGGGGTAGTTCCTGTAGGTGGCACTAAGCGGTCTGATGGCCGAGCGTGGAGTGCAGGGGAGGGCGGAGGCGGCCAGAGGGGAGGCGGCTGCCTCGCCGCTGTCCATCACGCTCTGGCACCCAAAACACAACATGCGGAAGGAAGGTCACGTGAGCGGAAGCCATGTACATACATGGGCTCCAAAACGTGAAAGGACACAAGAATAAGCCTTTCCAATTTGCCACACATTTCTTATCAATGGAGCGACTGCTTTTGTTTTGTGGCTCAGTGGGGCAAAGCTAAAAAAGCTTTTCTGAGGAAAAGTGCGTCAGAAGCGGGAGGGCGGTCGGGTGGCTTGCGCCGACCTTGTCGATGCAGGGCTTGACGCCCACCATGATGGCGTCCCCAAAGACCTTGCCGTCTTTGGACAAGGCTTTACGAGCCTGAAGTCTCGACTGGTACTGAAGATGCATCCAGTTGCCGGGAGAGGCCATCTACACGCACGCACGCACACAATTAGGATGAGCTCACAAGTTACACCGCGTGCATGCGCGCGCGTTTGTGCATCTTACAACGTGCTTGAGGATGTTTCCATACTGAGCAAACTGCAGCAAGATGTAGGAGGCCGAAGCCGGCGGGAACCTGACGGGACGAAACGGGACACCCACGCAAAATTTGAGTGGGAAAATGTTTCCTCGGAGAAAAATACCATATTGGCAGACCCAAAGACGGTGACCCAGGTCTGGTCCAGAAGGTCCTCAGAGGACAGCGCTTCTCCCTGACTGTAGAAAGGATCCACCTGAGCGGGGGACAGGCACAGCGACGTCGGCAGCCCTGGAAAGGCGCGGGCGGGCAGGCGGGCGGGTGACTTCATGGCTCAGGCGACATCGCGGCCCGACGACGTACCTGGAGTGGACGCCTGGCGCGCCGACGGCGGAGACGACATGCTGGGGAAAGACTGCACACGGCGGTTAGGTACGCAGCGCCACGGCGAGCGGAGGGAAGCGCGCGCGCGCCGCTTTGTCGCCCGCCAACCTGTCTGTGGGGTGTGCGGAGGGGCGTTGCCACGGTAACCGGCCCATCGTGGATGCTGCGCACAGGCGGGGCGCCGCTCTTGTCCTTGGGGGTGGGGACCACCGGCTGCGGGCTGGACCCTCCTGCGCCGCACGCACGCACCCACGCTCATCAGCCTCTCATTGTGTTTGTGTCGCAGGTACGCACGCACCTTTGAGCACGGCGCTTTCCAGAAGAGACGCGGTGGCGCCGAAGGGGCGGGGCTGCGGACTGGCGGGCGCGGGCGGGTCGCCCATCAGGAAGCCCGGCAGGAACTGAGCGCCGTGGGCGGCCTTGGGGGACGTCGGGGAGCCCAGAGTCATGGGCTCCGATCCCACTGTGAGCACGCGCGCAATTCACACTCGCATTGGTTTCTCGCCGGGGTGGAATTGGCTCGCCAAGCTAACCGTGGCCAAAAAGGTAATTGCGACAAGACAATCAATCCATCCATCCATCAGTCGTCAGAAGCCAATTTGTGATAACCCGTAGCCAAACAATATCCTGCTAATCTGCAGCTCTGCTCAGCTTGTGGCTTCGGCGTGACAGTGGTTCCGTGCTGCAAAACTAAGTCTGCAATTCTTGCTCTTTGGAGACGAAAGCGTCCCACTGGGCCAGCCAGGGAGCTCTTTAAAATGAGGACGAACATGCATAGTGTCTCCTTAAAGCTGACCAACTCCGACTGATGAAATGTTAGGCTAAGGACGAGTGTGCAAATTGTTTCTTGATGTTCGAAGTTGACTTACCTTGGAGCTCCATCAGGGCTTGGTCAACTTTGGGCTGTTTGGGGCCGCGGATTTCAAATGCCGGAAGTGACGCCGGGCTAACGCCGAGCTAACGCGGCTAGCGGCGCGTTAAAACGCGTCAAAGCGTGAGACGTGGGGCGGCTTTTGGGGCCGGAACGTTGTCACCCTAGTGTCTTTGCAACCCAATTGCTACAAGTCTAGATAGGTCGGAGTTTGGAAGGCGTGTCGGTCGGGCGGGCGAGCGCGACATATACGCACACTTCTCGCCCGTGCTCCAGCCGGAAAAAAATGCCAGTTGAAAAGATTGCTTACGTTCATGGACCCACCGCACTTCCATGTTTCACTACAAAAGCCCAAGAAGGACTCAAAAAAAAAAAAAAAAAAACCAGTGTCAATTTTCACTTGTCCGTAGATCACATTGCGGTGGTCATCATGTTTTCTGTGAGAAAATATTACGATCTCTCTCGCTCTGTCTTTCATTTTTTGTTTTTTTAAATCAAATTTGAGACGAGCCTCACCGGGAAACAATCGACTGTCGAAAGAAAGTGAAGCTATACCAAGCACTGTGTATTTTCCTAGAAATGAGATTTGGCAGCCAAAAGGAACGCTTTTGTTCAGTCATTGAAGAAATGTCCATTCATTGGTCTCGCTCGGCAAAAAGACTTTCTTTTATTTTGAAAGGCTCTCAAGGGAAAATGAAGCGCGCGCGTGGCTACCGTGAACTTGCTACCGGCGAGATCCGTGTGTCTGCTGTCCAGGAGGATCTTCCCAACTTGAACTTTTTCCCAGCCTGGAGACCTCAGCGGCGATCAAGCCTCACCTTAGGTAAGCTCGCCCAGCCAAAACGTAATGTATCATGACGTCCATAGATTTCGCTTTGGTCAAACGGCCTTCCAAGCCGCCAAGCTAATTAGTTAGCTCCAAGTGGATGTTTTCACTTGTTAGCTCACTTTGGCCAGTCTTGTTCATTTGAAAGGCAACAGTAGCGAGTCGCTCGAGAACGATGAATGTATTCATTTGTATCCTTGGATGTAAGGAGTTCGGGAAACGAGCTAAAAGATCTTCCCACAAACAACATTGTAAAAAGTGTTCATTGCTTCCTGACGGACGACCGACCTGTTCAATGCTGTCACATCCGGGCTCATGTCATCTTCCCTTTTATTGAATCAACAACATCAGTGACAGCCTACCTCTGCCAAACATCATTCCCCCCTCCTTGTCTCCATTTCCCGGGAATGTCCATCCATGAAAAAGTTGGGTCCGATTGCAGTGAAGATGTCAGCTCCGCACGACGGCGTCCTCACTCCCACGCGTCGCAATTGTTCATCTCCGGCGTGCTCGGAGACGCGGGCCCCGAGAGCCGGTCCCGTCGCCGCCCTTCTGGCCCTGCTGCTCCTCGGCCCCGCCCTGCCGCCGGCCTGGAGCGACGCGGCCGGCCGGGACTACTACCAGCTGCTGGGGGTGGGCAGGGACGTCAACACGCGCCAGATCCGACAGGCCTTCAAGAAACTGGCGCTCACCATGCACCCCGACAAGAACCCGGTGAGAAATAAACCTTGTGAGAAACCGCAACTGCTCTTGAAATGAAGCTCCTCAATTCTTGATCAAGTGCTTCTGCCAAGGCTGAGTTGCCACCGCGAAGAGCGTGATGAGTTTCATCGTATTTAGTCATTGGCGTTTGGATTCCGAGCGGTTCCTCGAAAGCATTTAGCGAGCGGCGGCGGGCCGTCCAACATGTGGGCAGGGAGACGCTGAGGCCCACGACAAGTTCCTGCACATCAACAGAGCCTACGAGGTCCTGAAGGACGACGACCTGCGTCAGAAATACGACAAGTACGGCGAGAAAGGGTTGGAGCGGCCGCAAGGGGGGCGATACGAGAGCTGGAACTTCTACCGCTACGACTTTGGTGAGTCGGCGCCGCCTCATCCGTCAAAATCCAAAGCGTCCGTCGTGACCCAGCCTGAATTGTTTTGGCCAGGCATCTACGACGACGACCTGGAGATCATCACGCTGGACACTGGCGACTTTGGTAAGAAGCAATGTCGGCAGACATGACTCCCACCTTGGTTCGATCCCCAAAGAAAAACAGAATTGCATCAAATCATTCTTAGTTGGAGACGGAACGGACTTGTCATAATTGTTGCTTGCACATGGGCGTGTGTTCAGAGGCGGCGGTGAATTCCGGGGAGATCTGGTTCATCAACTTTTACTCGCCACGTTGTTCACACTGCCACCAGCTCGCTCCCACGGTAATGTCCCGCCCCCTTGGCATGCGGGCAGGCGCGCGCACAAGTGATCATGCAATATGTGCGTGCGTCAGTGGCGGGAGTTTGCCAAGGAGATGGAGGGCGCCATCCGCATCGGGGCGGTCAACTGCGGCGACGAGCACGGCTTGTGTCGACGCCAAGGCATCGGCAGCTACCCCAGCCTGTACATCTTCACGGGGGGACAAGTAGGCCAACCGCCGCGCTGCTCACACTTGCGCTCTTCTCGCAACTTTGCCGGTGACCTTCTTCAGAAAGCGGAGAAGTTCCACGGCGAGCGCCTCAAAGACAATCTGGTGACCTTCAGCATGCGCTTTATCAAGACCAGCGACGTGCAGCTGCAGCAAGGTGAGCAAAGGGCCGCTCTTGGCGTTTCCCCTCAGTTCGCTGACGGCCGCCGTCGTCGCCAGGAAACGTGTTTGGAGAGATGGAGAGCGCCTTCGCCGCCGGCCTGAGCTGGCTGGTCACCTTCTGCGCCGACACGGGAGGTAACCAACCGCTGCGCTGCGTGCTAGCCGCTAGCTTAGCCCGCGCTGACGAGGCACCTCTGCCGCTTTGACAGACTGTCTGGAGCGCGGGACGCGACAGAAGTTAGCCGCCATGCTGGTGAGGGTTGCGGCACGCGCACGCCTCCGGACAAAGGGCCACAAGCACCGACGGGCACGCGTGTGTTTGCGCAGGACGGCCTGGTGAGGGTGGGCTGGATGGACTGCGACGCTCAGCCGCAACTTTGCCAGAGTTTCCAGGTGAAAATCACCTTTGTCGCCTCATCAAAATGAGCAGCACAAAAGCGTCTGCTTGCTGTGGCCAGGTCACCGGCGGAGCCACCGCCCTCTTCCTGCCGGAAAGCGCTTTGGATAAGGAAGCCGGCGTGCTGGTGAGCATGGCCTCAGCGTGCTCTTAGCCCGGACGCGACGACCCGAGCGTCTTTTGCGCTTGCAGTGGCTCCGCACTCTGGACAGCCGGGAGATCTACACTCAGGTCCTGCGCCGCCTGCCCGACTTGCAGCTGCTCACGGCGGACCGCTTCCACGTAAGTAGCCCTGCCTGCCTGTGTGGCTGGCTGGCGGGCGGGCTGGCTGGCGGGCTGGCGGGCGGGCGGGCTGGCTGGCTGGCTGGCTGGCTGGCGGGCGGGCTGGCGGGCGGGCGGGCGGGCTGGCTGGCTGGCTGGCAGGCAGCCCGCCAGTCCGCCCGCGTGAAAGCTGCCACTCGATGTCACTTTGTGTACCCCGCCCTCCCCCTTTCTTTCCTCAGTCCAAGCTGGCCCGCCACCGCTGGTTGATCGCGTTCACGTTTGGAGAGCGCGGGCGAGACGCCGACGAGTACAAGAAGCTGCGGGCCTTCCTGCGCGACGACCACATCCAGGTGGCCGGCCTTGCGCCTTCCGGCCGCCTCGCTCGGCCGCCGTCCGCGTCTGAGCGCCTCGCCTCGCTCGTGTGTTCAGGTGGGCCGGGTGGACTGCCTCGCCGAGCCGCAGCTGTGCCGCTCCTTGTACATCCACCGAGCCTGCGTGGCCGTCTTCAAAGGCCTGGGAGTCCACGACTTTGAGATCCATCACGGTCAGTCGCTCGGCATTTGTCCTGCTGGCGCGGGCGGGGCTCCCGGCCCGCTCATCTGCCCGCCTCTGTCCCCGCCCGCAGGCAAGGACGCCGTCTACAATGTGGTGGCCTTTGCCCGGGACAGCGTGCGGGCTCAAGTGACCACGCTGAGACCCGACAACTTTCCGTCCGGCGCCAGCGAGCCGTGGCTGGTGGACTTCTTCGCCCCCGTGAGTCCCGGTCCCGGGAGAGCCTCGTGGCGCCGCCCGCTCTTTTGAGCAGTAATATGATTGTTTTGCGACAGTGGTGCCCGCCGTGTCGCGCTCTGCTTCCCGAGTTGAGGAAAGCGTCCATCCGGCTAGCGGGACGGCTCAAGTTTGGCACCTTGGACTGCACCGTCCACCGGGACCTCTGCTCCGCGGTGAGGCCGGTCCCGGCCGGTCCCGCCCCAAATATACTAAATATCCGCCCTCCGTGTCGGCAGCACAACATCGGAGCGTACCCCACCACCGTCATCTTCAACGGCTCGGCCGTTCACCGCTACGAAGGACGACACTCGGCCGACGACATCCTGGAGTTCGTCCAGGTGCGAGCGCCCCCCGTCTCCGTCGGCGCGAGAGCGCCTTCACCCTCGCCCGCTTGTTTGTGCGCCCGCAGGACCTGGTCGACCCGTCCGTGGTGGTTCTCGATCCGTCCGGCTTTGCCGAGAAAGTGACGGGTGAGCGCCGTGCTGTGCCGAGCCGTGCCGTGCCGCGCCGAGCCACGTTGTGCCACTTGCTTTGTCCCTCCCTCCCTTTGTCACTCTGCCTTTATCTTCCCCTCCGCACTCGACTCTGTCCTTTAGGTTTAGGCCAGGGTGAAATCTGGGCCATTGATTTTTTTGCACCCTGGTGCGGTCCGTGTCAGGCTCTGCTGCCCGAATGGAGACGCATGGCACGGGTACTGTACACGCACAGACGGAAAGACACGAAGCATGCTCCGCTCTGCTCTGCTCCGCTCTGCTCTGCTCCGCTCCGCTCAGTCTGTGTGTTTTTGCAGATGGTGTCGGGCCACATTCTGGTGGGCTCCGTGGACTGCCAGCGCTTCCAGTCCTTTTGCCAAAGTCAAAACGTGCGCTCGTACCCTGAACTGCGCTTGTACTCCGGCGGCGGGAGGACGGCCTATCGCCACACGTATGGCGCGACGGCCGCCGCCTCACACGCTGCCCCGCCCGCCCCGCCCATCACGTTTTGCTTTATGTGCAGGAGTTACGGCGGCTATCACAGAGACGCGCACACGCTGCGAAAGTGGGCACTCAGGTAAGTGCGCGGAAACAACTTCCAAAAAGCAAGAGAGCTCGCTTCACTCTGGGCCGCTTTCCAGCGCGTTGCCCCGAGCGTCGTCGGACCTGACGCCGAGCTCCTTTGGCGCTCTGCTGCTGGAGGCTCGCGACCCCTGGGTGGTGGACTTCTATGCCCCGTGGTGTGGACCCTGCAAGCACTTCTCCCCCGAGTTTGAGCTTCTGGCTCGGGTGAGTGTCCGCTCTTCTTATCCACCCAAAAGAAAGCGGGGGGAGGGGGGGAGCGCTCTCATTGGCAGCGTGATTGACAGGTCCTGAAAGGAGAAGTCCGGGCCGCTAAGATTGACTGCCAGGCTCATTATCAGACCTGTCAGTCGGCCGGAATCGCCGCCTACCCCACGGTACGCTTCTACCCGAGCCAGGACACCGACAGGGTGAGGACATGCGCTCGCGCGTGCGCTCGGGCGGGCGCTCGGGCGGGCGGGCGGCACATGAACCGTGAGGCGTGTGTCGACAGCGGGCGCACGACGGCGAGAACATCAACAGCCGCGACGCCACGGTAATAGCAGACGTCATCAGACAGAGACTGCGAGCCTCGTCGTCACGTTGGCACAACAACA
Source organism: Syngnathus leptorhynchus (assembly GCF_054491065.1). Lineage (NCBI taxonomy): Eukaryota > Metazoa > Chordata > Actinopteri > Syngnathiformes > Syngnathidae > Syngnathus > Syngnathus leptorhynchus. Next base: position 14,006,992 of record NC_141203.1, on the reverse strand, counting down.
GAAAGGTGGGTGGGCGGCTTCGCTCGGCAACGGCGTTCTCGCCAAATGCTTTCAGACGTTGTGACCTCTGTCGATCGCAGCAAATAACATGTTAGCTTGATGCTAACAGAGTAAGAAAGCCCATAAAATTAGCGTGACACATACGAAACGAGGCATACGCTGCCGCCACCACCCGACCGGCGTGACGCAGGCTTTGTCCCCTCAGGACGAACTCTGACGGACGGACGGAACGGGACGGGAGCGGAGCGAGCCACAAACACTACCGAGGCGTGCGCCGATGACACACTGGACTCTGTTATAGGCGGCTTCTGCCTCGTTTTCATGTCTTAGTTAGTTTTGTTTTTTCAACGTGGATGTACGTCTCCGTGGTCGCTATTAACTCTGTGAGCTAAAACTAAGAGACACTGTTACTGATGTGCGCAAATAAACCCCCAATCTTGTCAACTATTCCTTTCGCCATCTTTGCACGCTCGCGATGTCGACAGAAGAGCAAGCGGCACGGCACGTCAGGTCAGGTCAGGTCAGGTGAGTTGACTTCATAGGAAGGAATGAAGTTCATGAATGAAGGCTTTATGCGTTTGACAAAAAGCCTTTGAAATTTCGGAAAGACCTCCTTCCCATAAAAAAACAAATTGTTGTCTTCTCCACACATCAGCACGTGGCCAGCAGGGGGCGCCGGTGCCCTGGAACGACGCGTTGGAGCGCGTCAGCTGGGATCAAATTGGCGTTCGTGTGTTGAAGGCCGACGTCCTGGCGTCAAGCCTCCTTCCACAGGCCCGCACGGCGGCTCCACGTCCCGTGCACAAGTTCACGCGGTGTCTTCCGATCCACCTTCGATGTCCAAGAACTATAGTGCCCCCCCCCCGGGGGCCTCCAAACACGTCAAGTACGTCGCAGAGCACAATGTTGATGTCTAAAACGTTGTCACGCGTCTAAACGCAGCTAAAAGCGACACGAGCACGAGCGGAAGCTGGAGCCATCTCGAGGACGATGGCAAGGATGGATGAGGAGGCGGCGAGCATGGCCGGCCGTAAATCCCCATGCACTCAAAAACATTTGCTCTACCTCGGCGCGGCCAAGACGCAGCTGAGAAAACACGGCTCTGGGCTGGGCCGGAGGCAGGGAGGGAAATGAAGGCGGTAGGAACGGCTGGACTTGAGCCCGTACTGGCTCGCACACTCGCACGCTGGCGTTTTGCAAGCCGAATGGAGGCGGGGCAGATGTGAGCATGCGAGCTAAAACTCAAAACACAAGCTCGGGGCTTTGGTTGGGTTGGGCTGGGATAGCGCTTCATCGTCAATTTGACTGCGGCCGTTCATAAAGAAATAGATGGGAAAAAAACGCCATCTTTTTATTTCGCATGCGTTTGTTTGGCAACGAGTTGGCTCAATTTGTGAAAAAGGCCATTTTTCATTCACGGCCTCGTCAAAGCCGTTTGGGAAGCACAAACGACATATCCGACCGACCGACCGACCGCGAACCAATTTGGAATCCGCCCGCCGCCACATTGGTGGCAAATGACAATCGTGGGAACTGACAGCGATTCCAAACGAAAGCTTTATTTTTGATTTTTAAGGTTTGATTTTCATTGGGTTTCTTCCGCCTCATCCATCGTCTTTCGAAATTCAAGAGCAGCGGCGGTTCTTCCGTTTCAGAAGCAAAAGAAAAGAGTGCCCGGCCGGGTGTGTAGTGTTGTTGTTGTATGATATTGTTCAGACTGCCAAATTAAGGGTTCAACCGATGCCTTTGCTGTCTTGCTCTGTTGTCAGCACGACAGCATTTGTGAAAAGGCACAGACGAGAAAAAAAGATCCAGGGTAAGAGGCCTCTCACACGCACGCACGCACGCACGCACGCACCCAAAGTAAATGTGCAAAGATAAGTGAAGTACATTCAGCAACCTGTGCTAGTGCAATATAGACGCACGCGCGCGCGCACGCACGCACGCAGCGTTGCTCTCCTTCCTATCAGTGGCGGTTCCTGCGCTGAGCTGCTCGGGCTTTTCCCTGCAGGATCTGATCCCAACGCTACACACACACAAAGATGAGCAGCCATTAAGGAAGGCAGATGTTGTCTAATCAACAATGATCGAGCGTGACTATGGTGAGGGCGCCGGTTGGTGCTGCTCCGGACAAATAGTACACAGCAAGCCTACGGGTGCGCTACCTTGACTTTGCGTCCCATCTTGTCCTTCCACTTCTGCGCCACCGAGCCGTCAATCAGCAGCAACCTGCAATGCAGGCCCCGCCCCCCAACCCAGCGCGTGAGCCGCGCCGGTGCCAAACGCCGGTGCCAAACGCCGGCCATGCACGCACGCACGCGCGCATGCACGCACGCAAGCTAGCCAGCCAGCCAGCCAGCCAGGTGGCGCGAGCACCCACCTGGACGTCTCCTCGTTCTCGTAGCCCATGATGAGGTACTCGTCTCCGGCCGTGAGGGGCGGACACTGGCACGACGACGTGTAGTGAAGGCTCAGCGTGTCTCGCGGGATGCGCACCAGCGAAGACTTGAGGACCTCGCGAACCTCCACCACCGCCGCTGCCGGCTCCATGCCGCGTGCGCGCACCTCACGCACGCGCGCGCGGATCACTGCCACCGTGACGCGCGCGCACACACACACACACGCGCGCTCTCGCAATGACGGCCTGCGGTCCAGCAAATGGTGGTCGGTCGGCGCCGGCTGCAAATGTACTCACCGTAGTTGTAGTTGTTCTTCAGGTAGCTTTTCAGACCCATCTTGACCGTCTTGCATTTGCAGCGATCTAAATGCACGGGAGAGTGGCCGTTATCCGGGACCCCCCCAAATGTGTGATCTTACCTGCGTCCCTGCAGTGAAGGTTGTTGGCATCCAAGGGGAAGTCGGGACTGGACTCTGTCAATCACAGCGACAATTGATTTTGCCATGCGACGGCAAAGCAAACTTAGTCATTTTGGGCTGTTGAAGCGACCTGGGCTGCAGCGGCCCGGTTCCTGGGACGACGGGTCTGCAAACGCACAAAGATTTCATGTTCAAATGTGCGAGATTGAGATGGCTTATCTCATTTGAAATCTTTTGCTCCACTTTCATTTGAATTGCTCTTTTGCATTTGCACTTGATTTGGGGTGAATTTGGAAATGTCAACATACATACATGCATGCATGCCTTTCTTAGTCCAAATCATTTGAATGTTCTATTTTTTTTTTATTATTTTTTTTTGCGACTTCAGGGCGGCGGCGGCGGCGGTACCGACCGGCGGCGTCGGCCTTGACGATGGCCTCGGGCGAGATGCAGACGCCGCGGTCGTAGAGGGGCAGCTCGCCGCAGTGGAGGCTGTCGGGCCAGCTGTGGTTGTAGCGGCGCATGACGGGCTCGCAGCCGCGCCGGGCGCGCTCGCACACCGCCTTGCACGGCTTGATGGGCTCGTGCTGGAAGTCGATGGTGCAGATGGGCGCGTACATGGCGCACAGGAAGAAGAGCAGGTCGGCGCTGCAGCCAGTCCCTGCGAGAGGTGAGTGCCACGTTTCAGTCTTTCTACGTGTGTTGCGCCTGCATTTGTGTTCACGTGTCCTGCTGAGAGTTGTGAGCCCTGCGTAGTGGCTGCATCCTTTTGTGACCGATCTGGAAGTGAGCACATCCGGACGGACGGACGCGTGCGCGCGCGCGCGCGCTCTGTGCACGCTCAAAGCCAGCAACGTGACCAAACACAATATTCTGTGACTCTTTGAAGTCGCTCCAAATGTTGCAAGGCGAGAAGGGCCGTTGAGTCTGAGTTAAGAAAGCGCTGGCGCCGTCCGCACTTGGACCCACACGAGACGGTGTTTGTGCAGCGCAGGAATGTGGCAAACGTGCCGGCGAGCGGACGGGCTAATCGCCAGCGCACAAAAGCAGGCCACGTGGTATCGTCAAGCCGCAACCGGGACAAAAAGAGGACAAGTTGAGGTGGAGGCTGGCCACCGCTAAAAAAAGAAGCCCTTCTCTGGTTTGCCGTGGGCGTGGCCGTCTGAAACCACGCAAGCATGCGGCCGCAGACAGTCCAGGATGACAACCATTAGGAGGCGGACATAGCGGATGAAAGCAGCGTCCGCAAGCCTACAGTGGAAAATGTCAGCCAGGCGCTGCGCGGCATACTGACCTAGCAGTCCCTCGAACTGTTCGATGGCGAGCACGGCGTTGTCCTGCGTGCTGTGGTGCAGATGGTTGGGCATCTTGGTCATGTTCCAGGGCATGGAGCGGCACAGCGGGATCCGGACCGGCTCGCAGGCCGCCGCCCCCGCCGGCGCGGGGCACAGCGCGCAGCAGGCGGCCAGCGCCGCCAACAAGGCCAACATGGCCGGAGAGCGCCGACTTGGGACTTGGATTGGAGACTGCCAAGCGGCTCCTGTTGCTGCTGCTGCTGCTCAAGCTCAAGCTCAAGTTTGTCCTCAACTATCCGCTGGCTGCCTGTTGTAATGACGGCCAGTCTGCTCACACCCGGGATACAAGCCAGGGAGGGAGGAAGGGAGGGAGGTTGGGGAGGGGCACTGTCTGACTCTCCTCCTCAGCCCTCCCTCCTCTTCCTCCTCCCTCATTCACCTCTGCCCTCTTCCTTCCCTCCTTTCCTCACGCTACCTGCTTTCCTCTCGTTTGTCTCTCTGCTTGTCTTCTTTGCCCCAATTCACCAACGTCCGCCTTCCTTCCTTCCTTCCTTCCTTCCTTCCTTCCTTCCTTCCTTCCTTCCTTCCTTCCTTCCTTCCTTCCTTCCTTCCTTGAAACTAGTCACGTCATTGATGACTTACTGTAAGCGGCGTGGCGCGCGTCACCAACTGATCCAAGTCTGAAATGATCACTTGCAGGCAAGGCAACGCAATCTTCCGATTGCGCAAAGCCAAGGCCGTGCCATCAGACGCGGGCGGGAAGCAATTGAGCGCACCGACCGACTGACGGAAGTGTGACACCAGCCGTATTGTTTCTTTATTCGAGCAATTCGGAAGTGGGCCAAAATGCCCCGATCGAGAGAAGCGCACTTGCCACCTTGCTGGCATGCCTCATCCTTTTAGTTCAAGGAAGCCCGGCGCGTCAACGCCTGCGCTCGCTCTGTTAGTCATCCCACCGAGTGCAGAGTGCGTGCGTGCGTGCGTGCGTGCGTGCGTGCGTGCGTGCGTGCGTGCGTGCGGTAGCATAATGCTTGTCAGATGTTGCAGCAGCCGCAGCGGCAGCGGCAGAGGCAGAGGCAGCGGCTGGTGTTTGCCTTGACTTAGTGCCAACCAACACGCACGCACGCACGCACGCACGCACGGGTGCACGGGTGCACGTGCACGCTGGGTTTTCTGACTCATGCGTCAACACGCAGAAGGGAGCCAGCCGTCAGCACTTTTTGCTTCTTGCCTTGCGTCCTTCCTTCCTTCCTTCCTTCCTTCCTTCCTTCCTTCCTTCCTTCCTTCCTTCCTTCCTTCCTTCCTTCCTTCCTTCCTTCCTTCCTCTTGCGGATTTGAACAACATGGCGTCTAGAAACGGTCGGCCTTCTCCGCCTCGGACGATGCAAGTACGCAACTTGGGTGGCTAAGATGACTGTGACGACGTGTGCCCGCCGAGGACGTGGCAAGGTCCAGTTGAAGGCACTAAAGTTGCTTTCCTTCGTGGAAATAAGCGGAATGTTTCCCAAGGTAAACATGAGCACAGCTGCGCGCGCGCACGCGCGCGCGCACCCCGAGAGGCCGCTCCGAAAGGCAAGGAACGCAAAGGCGGTGCAAATGTGGCGCAGTTTATAAACAAGCGTGCGAGCGCGCGCCCTGCAAGATGTGACGTCGCAACGCACCCTCATCTGGCACAATGACATGATGGGGACGCACACGGGCTGTGACGCCATTGCACTCGATTGCGACACAATCTTGAGGGCCGGAATATGCAAAAGTGACCGCATCGCATGCAGCCAATCACGACATTGCCATCGAGACGAATCCGACTCCAGGCGTGCGTGGGTCTGTCTGTCTGTCTGTCTGTCTGTCTGTCTTCAGCTCGGTTCACGTGCCGTGGTCATTTTGGTCAGGCGCCTGCGTTTGTTTCTCGTCAGAATTTGAGGATGTGGCGCCCTCCAGTGGACACTCACCATCCGCGCATGTCTCTCTCTATTGTCATCTTTTATTTTTCCAACCGAGAATCGGACCGTGACGCTCGGGACCTGGCATCCGTTTCACATGTCATATTTTGCCTTGAGTTTGTCAAGATTAATTTGAGTTGAAGGAATACCTGAGCAGGCCGAGTCTCTCGTGTCGATGCACGTGTCATTTGTGTCGGCGGCGTCGGGTGTCACTTGCGCCGCCTCCGGGCTCGGTGTTTTCTCCCGGCCGGCCGGAGGCACAGACGGCACAAGCACCGGGGAGTACTCTCAGCCGAATCCAAAAGCTCCGGTGGCCTGCTGCTGGAACTTTCTTGCCAAAGAGTGACGCGAGCGTCCTCAGGAACGACGCGTGTCCGCCGCTTCGCTCCGGCGGTTGTTCTCGCTAACGTGATCTCTGACCTGCGGATCGGGTCGGGTCGGGCCAAGTGAGTTTTTTCCAGCTGACGGCCATCAGCATCAAGTGGGACAAAAGGGTCGAGAACGAACGGCGAGGTACGCCTGGGAGCTCCGTCGTGTTCCAGTCGCTATGCCACCTTATTTTTACGCCTACCTGCCCAATCCTTTCAGAAGTTGCGCGCACGCACGCACGCACGCACGCACGCACGCACGCACGCACGCACGACGGCCATGCAGTCCCTGGCAGAGGAGATCAGGAGTTTCTCGCGCACGCGGCTCAAGCGACAGTGCACTCGCGTGACGTCCCTGAGCGGTCGCCGCATCATCGAAACCTGGAAGGGCTCCGTGGTGACCACGCTGGAGGAGCCCGCCCCCCCGGACACGGCGCCGGGGTACGTCCCCGACACCGCCTGGGACCTCCAGGTGGGCGCCGTCCGACCTGACCTGCTGCTGGGTGAGTTGCACGCACGCAAAGCCAAGATGACGTCACCCAAATTGAGTGTGAGAGCGCGTCCTAACGGGCTGCTTGCTTGCAGGTTGCCAGGACGCGGCGCACCACTTTGACACGCTGAGGAAGCACAAGGGGAGTGCGCGTGCCGTGTGGTCCCGCCACCTGCTTGGGGCTGAGACGTCTGTCTGTCTATCTGTCTGTCTGTTCCGTGCAGGTGTCTCACATCCTGAACGTGGCCTTCGGGGTGGACGAGGCCTTTCCCGACCTCTTTGTCTACAAGACTCTGAGCATCCTGGACCGGCCCGACGCCTCGCTCCTCCCGCACCTGGCCGAATGCTGCCGCTTCATCCGGCAGGCGCGACGTGAGGTAACGCTAGCGCTAAGGCCTGGCTGCCTGGCTGCCTGGCTGCCTGGCTGCCTGGCTGCCTGGCTGCCTGGCTGCCTGGCTGCCTGGCTGCCTGCCTGCCTGGCTGCCTGCCTGCCTGCCTGCCTGCCTGCCTGCCTGCCTGCCTGCCTGCCTGCCTGCCTGCCTGCCTGCCTGCCTGCCTGCCTGCCTGCCTGCCTGCCTGCCTGCCTGCCTGCCTGACAGCGGCTCTTCCAAAGGCGTTCAACGTGTGCGTGCGTGCGTGCCTGACTGAGGGCTTTGGAAGGCTTTGTTTTTAGTCCACAAGGGCCCACTTGCATCGGCTTACAGGTGATGTGACCCTGGTTAATAATGCACTGACGTCCGCTTGCGTGTGCAGATCACATGACACCCTAACATAACAAGGCCTTGCAAGCTGAGTAGTTAAGCAACGGGGGTTGCGTTTGTGTGTCAGAAGGGCGTGGTGCTGGTCCACAGCAACGCGGGCGTGTCGCGAGCGCCGGCCGTGGCCATCGGCTACCTGATGACGTGCGAGCGGCGCTCCTTTGACTCGGCCCTGGCGTGCGTCCTCGCCGCCCGACCTGCCGCGCGCCCCAACCCTGGTTTCGTGCGCCAACTCAGGAGCGTGGACGCAGACCAAAACCAAAACCAAGACCAAGACCAGCAGTGAAGGAAAGCGCTTTTTGTCGATGGTCTTTTTTTGGCCTCGTCTTTAACCTGCTGTTCATTCATTCATTCATTCATTCATTCATTCATATTCATGCGCAATTTTGGCCGAATGCCAAATTCAAGCTGACGGCATCAGTCCGTTCTCCTGGATGTCATTGAAAATCAAATAAAATGTGTCATCAATTGAAAGGTTAACATTCAATAGGGCCTGCGCGAAAGTCAAATGATGTCATGTATCATATCGGAAGTCATTGCTTTCTATCTGGATCTGAACTCCAATGAAATGTCCATTGAAACAAAACAAAATGTCATAAGTTTGACTCAACGCAAGTGAGCTGATTTCAACGCCAAGACTCGGCAAGTTAAAATTCCAAATGATTATGAGCTCCAGACATTTCCAGACACGTGTTGCTGTTGTAGTCGTGATTACCAAGTGCCTGTTGGCAGCACATCCCATAATATGCGGCCAAGCACCCCCCCCCCCCCCCCCTCGTTTTTCGCTTCTTCCTCCTCCTCCTCCTCCTCCTCCTCTTGGTCGACTGAGGTCCTCCAACATCGGCGTTAAAGCGGCCTATTCCGCCACCTTGACCTCCGCTCGACCATGGGATCCTTCTGCTCCGGCCTAGACCCCGAGACGCACGTCACGGCCGCCCCCGCTGCACCCGGCACAGGTCAGATCTCATCATAGCGCCTCCTGTCGGGCTTCGCTGCTCGTGCACGTCCTGAACGCGTGTGCGGTCGCCGATGTTTAGACCTGTCCGTCCGTCCATCTTTTTTGGAATGAGCTTAATGTACACGATAAACAAAGACAAAGTGCGTCTTTGAGGAGTCGGCCCCTGAAGCCTAATTAACGTTATCTCGATTGGAGAGCGTCATCAACGGCCCGACCGAGCCGTCCTGCGGTTGCCACGACGATTCCTTGCCCACTAAAACAGAAAAGGGCATCATTGAGGATAGCTGCGGAATGAAAATCTCAGCAGAGAATATCTGGAGATATCAAAATGATTGCCATCACGCTTCCTTTTTCTTCATTTCCACTCAAAAACACGTGGTCTCCGGCAGGCGACCTTCTCCGGCCAACGGGAGGGCGTGGACGCAAGCGGGAGAGCAGGCGCGGCGTGAGGAGGCGGGGCCACACGCCGCCAGCCAATCACAGCGCAGAGAAAAAGTTCCAGACAAGGTGCCCGCGCCGCGTCAAACGAGAGGATGGAAAGGGCCACGACGGGAGCTTCGTGAGGAAGCCGACAAAAGAGCACTTTAGTCCAAGTCAAAGTCTGCTTTATTGTCAATTTCTTCACGTTAAGACACACAAAGACATCCATATTACGTACATTTAGCGACGGAATGAGGAAGGGGACGGGACGGGACGGGACGGGAGAGAGAGAGAAGGATGCAAGCAACAGGGAAGCAACAAAGGGGGCGAGTGCATATGGCAGGAAAGGGAGCAGATGAGAACGCAGGCGGGAAAGACCGAGTCAGCTCAGCTCAGGTCAGGAGGAAGTTTGGCAAAGTGAAAGAAAAGGAGCTGAAGGAACAAGTCACAAAGCACGTAGGAGAGCTGAAAGAAGGACAAGTGCACGCCGCCACAGTGACTGCAGGATTCCATCACTCTTAGCAACCGGCCGCTTTGGCGTTGCCATAGTAACGCCGTCCACCGTGCTCCGCTGCCGCCCACCCCCTCACTCTCTCTCTCTCCTCTCTCTTCTCTTCTCTCCTCTCCTCTCTCTCTCTCGTTGTCCGTCCTCACCGCCGTGCGCTTCCTGCCCGCGTTGCCACGGCGACACGTTCCTGGACGAGGAGTCCGACACTCGGGTGCGTCCAGACCGGTGCGAAGTCCGCAGCTCCTGGTTCTTCTTACCGATCCCTCCTCGTTTCTTTCCGCCTGTCAACTTTGACGCCTCCTCGCCTCCTCCTTGTTGTCGTGGCGATCCGTCTGTTTGTCCATCCGTCCATCCGTCCGTCCGTCCATCCGTCCCCTGACAGGAAGTTGATGAACTTCCGACATTCCTTCCTGGACTCCCCTTCCTCCTCCTTCTACGCCTCCTCCCGCACACCCGCATGAACGCCCACGGCCAAGAGGAGGCCGTGCCGCCGCCGCCGCCGCCGAAAGAGGAGGAGATGAAAGCCCAGGAGGACTCCCAGGAGCGGTCGCAACCCGCCGAGGAGGAGCGAGGCGTCCGAGAGGAACGAGTCGGAGAGGAGGGCCGACGGGCTCCGGGCGCCGAAGATGTGCAGCCAGAGGCGCAGCACGTGACGGCCGAGGAGCGCGTCCAGGAGATGCCGCAGGACGCCGGTGTGGAGCAGCTGGACCTAAATGAGGAGGCGCAGGTGGAGGATGAAGGAGAAGAGGCGCAAGAAATAAAGGCGCTGGCCCAGGAGGAGGTGCAACAGGAGGAGGCTCACAGCATGGAGCCAGAGGGGCAAGAGCATGAGGAGCGGCGGGGGCTCAAGGAGATGCCGCAGGAGGGAGAGCGGCACACGGAGGAGATGCAGGAGATTGAGGAGGAGGAGCAGCAGCAGCAGCAACAAATAGGGGACTTGCCGCAGGAGGAAGAGCAAAGGAACGCCACGGCGCAGGAAGAGGAGCAACCGATGGACGAGGAGCCGGGCTTTGTGGACCCTCTGGAGCAAAACCACAACAGTCAGGTTCTCGCTCGCCTCAGAGGAATGTAAGTAAAGAGCGGGACTGATGATGTCACGCCGTGATGTCATAGCTGGCCGCGCGCACGCGCTTGCCGTGGCGGGCGGGCGCAGGCGGGCCCAGGCGGGCGCAGGCGCTACACGCAAAAGACAAAGTTACGCGGGAGGGAGACGCATTTGGGACACCAGCGGCCCGAGTACAACTGAGATTCAGAGCAGATCCGCTACGGATTAGGTGGAGGGAGCTGCAGATACGCTTTCTGCTAGCTAGACAAGACACAGGACAGGACAGGACAGGACAGGACAGGACAGGACAAGGGCAGCTTAGCAGAACAAAGCTAACCAACATCGGAGAGCTCCACGTCATGCCGGAGGTCAGCGTTAGCGATAAGGTCATGGGCGGCGGCCACGTCGGCGCATCTTGCTCGGCACACCTGCCGTGCGGTGGCCATCTTGTCGCCTTTTTTTTTTTACATTCATGAAACAAACACATGCAACAGGCTGAGGAGGCCTGTTCTCGTTGTGCACGCACGCACGCACGGTGACTGGCTCACATCAACGTGTGAGAAACAAACAGTGAGGGAGACGCATTTGCTTCAAGCGTCTCTCACTTCCAAATGTGCCGCAGAAGTCAGCCACTTCTAAGCAAACCCGGCATGGAGAGCGCTTCAATGGACACGTGTGATGCGGCGATTGGCGTCCCGTGCCTTTTGAACAAGTCTGCCTGACGCACGCCGTTTCTTTTCTTTGTCTTCACAGGCAAAAATACAAAAGCACATCACAGAGGTAAGAAACGGTTGCTCATTTGGACTTTGGAAAAGTCTCCTTGTTGCCATGGAAACTCAAGCAGATTGCATCCAGCTCTGTCACCGTGACAACGACACAACGCCTTTGCCACGGTCCAAAGCCGTCCAGCCTCTGGGCATTCCAATTTGGAAATTGGGCTGAGCGCGCACTTTGCTTTTCTTGGCAGGCTGAAAGCGGCCACGGCGGTGTTGGACGGCGGCGGCGCACTGGACCTGGCCGAGCTGCGCCGGAACCTGCAGCTGGCCGCCGCCATGCTGGACGCCGTCTACGCCGACGAGACCAAGTCAGAATCCCCGGCCGGCCGGCCGGCTCGCGCCCGCCCGCCCGCCACCTTTCTCACGCGCGCTCTCGCCAGACGTCTGCTGGACCCCGAGGACGATCTGAGCGAGCTGCCGGCCGAGTCGGTGCCCAGGGAGGTCCGCGATTGGCTGGCGTGCACCTTCAGCCGCAAGACGGGCGTAGCCAAGCGCCGCCCCGAGGAGAAGCCGCGCTTCAGGAGCATCGTGCACGCCGTGCAGGCCGGGATCTTTGTCGAGAGGTGAGTTGCCGTCGTTGTCCCTTTTCGACAAAATGGCCTCAAAGTGGAAGCCAAAGAGGATGGGGAAGGGAAGGAAGCGGCGGCGCGCCTAATGAGGCGTGAAACGTGCGGTGCGTTTGCAGCCCGGTTGCCGTGGCAACTGACAATCGCACAATCTTCTTTCACCCCAGGATGTATCGCCGGACGTCCAACATGGCCGGCCTGACGTACCCGCCCACGGCCATCGCCGCTCTCAAGGTAACAAAGAGGACCTTTTCAAATTGAAAATCGCATTTGTGATCTGACGGCATCTCTTGTTCTCTTTTTGTTTTGCTAGAAGGTGGACCAGTGGTCCTTTGACGTGTTTTTGCTTCACGAGGGCACGGGCGAGCACGCCCTCAAGTTTCTGGTCTATGAGCTCCTGACGCGCTATGACCTCATCAACAGGTTCAGGGTACACGCGTCTTTGTGCGTGGAGTGTGCCGAGCGAGCCAGCGAGCGAGCCAGCGAGCGAGCCGGCCGGCCTGCCTGCCAGCCGCCCGGCGAGCGAGCCGGCGAGCTTGCCGACCTCGGCTCAGAAGACAAAATGGATGCGATTGTTTTCTTTCTTTCAATTGGTTCAATTTCTCACGAGCAAGCGAGGCGGCGGCGGCGGCCGCGTAGTCACATTTGCGTGTGCTTCAGATTCCGGTGCCGGCGCTAGTTCAGTTTGTGGAGGCTCTGGAGAACGGCTACAGCAAACACAAGAACCCCTACCACAACCTGGTCCACGCCGCCGATGTCACGCAGACGGCGCACTTCCTCATGCTGCACACCGGAACCATGGTAACACACACACACACACACACACACACTCAGGCATGACCTCCGGTGACTGTCCTGCGTGTGTAGCACTGGCTGAGCGAGCTGGAAATCCTGGCCATGGTTTTTGCAGCGGCCATTCACGACTTTGAGCACACGGGTACCACAAACAACTTCCACATACACACGAGGTACGCCGGACACATTTTGCGTGCGCTCGTCGTGTTTTGTCCTCTTTTGTGGCCACGCGAGCCGCCGTGTGTGTGTGTGTGTGTGTGTGTGTGTGTGTGTGTGTGTGTGTGTGTGTGTGTGTGTGTGTGTGTGTGTGTGTGTGTGTGTGCGTGTACGCACGCGCGCGCCCAGGTCGGAGGTGGCCATCTTGTACAATGACCGTTCGGTTCTGGAGAACCATCATGTGAGCGCCGCCTACAGGCTGATGGCGGAGGAAGACACCAACATCCTGGTCAACCTCAACAAGGATGACTGGAGGTAAGCGTGCGTGCGCGCGTGCGTATAGCAAGACGATAGCGCACCGACGCGTCTCGTATCGCACGTGTGTGGCGCGCAGGGAGCTTCGTGCCCTGGTCATCGAGATGGTGATGTCGACGGACATGTCGTGTCACTTCCAGCAGATCAAGACCATGCGGAACACCCTTGCGCAGTCGCACAGGTGCCGCCCCGCCCGCCCACACTGCCCAGCAAATACAAGCCCAATGCTTGATTTTCTCTGTGTGCGCGCGTGCGCGCAGCATGGACAAGGTGAAGGTCTTGTCGCTGATGCTGCACGCCGCCGACATCAGCCACCCCGCCAAAGGCTGGCCGCTGCACTACCGCTGGACGCACAGCCTCATGGAGGAATTCTTCAGACAGGTCGGCGGGCGCGCACGCAGGCGCACACAGAGGCAGCGGCGGCCGGGCCGGGCCGGGCCGGGCCAGGCCGGGCCGGGCCGGGCCAGCCCACGAATCCTGAACAGGTGCTTTGTGTGGCAGGGCGACAAAGAAGTGGAACTGGGTCTTCCCTTTTCTCCTCTTTGTGACCGCAAAGCCACCATGATCGCTCAGTCGCAGATCGGTAAGAAAGCCAGCAAGACGTTTACTGACCGGACCGGCGACGCTAACCCAATGGATTGACGCTCAGGTTTTATCGACTTCATCGTGGAGCCGACGTTCGGCGTCCTGGTGGACGTGACGGAGAAGGTGATGGGCCCCCTGATAGACGAGGAGAGGAAGGCTCGCGAGACGGGAAACCGACGGCCCAGGTGAAGCCTGGCCTGGCCTGGCCTGGCCTGGCCGGGCCGGGCCGGGCCTGGCCTGGCCTGGCCTGGCATGGCGACGTTCCCTAACGTGCAACCGCTAACACGCGCCTCTGTCCAGCCTGACAGGCAGCGGCTCGGTCACCGTGGAGTCCGTCCAGAGATGCGGCGGCGGCGGCGGTCGCCACGGCGGCCGCGATGACCGACAGACAGACTTTTCCCTGAGCGCCATTGACCTGCCTGCGCTCAGGAAGCACCTGAGCGATGTCATCGGCAGGAACAAGGACAGGTGGAAGGAGCTCTCTGTGGACGGTACGCGTCATTTACACGTATGAATCCTCCACGCATCGTACGTCAACTCGAGCAAAGGCACACGTGCGCACGCCATAACACACAGGCAATGCAAAGTGAAGCTCAAGCGTCTTCTCGTCGGCTGGACAGAATTGGCCGATAAGAAGCAAGAAGGTCAAGAGGAGGCGGAGTCCGAGAGCAAAAGCTGCTCAAACGACCAATCGCAGGGCACGGCTCGCCGCCCACCGAATGAAACGCGTAACCACGACGACCGCGAGCACAACTCATCTGACATCCAATCTGAAGACCACTCCAGACGTAACGGTAGAGCACGCACGCACGCACGCACGCACGCACGCTACACACGTGCACATTGAGTAAGTTCAACTGTCTGACGTGATGTCATAATGACTGCTGCAGGGGCGGGGCCGGGAGATGAGGAGCAGGAAAGTGCCTGAAAGCCGGACGTCTGGCCACGGCGACACATTGTAAGGCGTCGCTCGTCCCTCAAGGACCTTTGGAACTTTTGTTTTTTCCGACTGACCTTGAAGGCCTCGCAGCGCCTGGCCGGCCGGCTCCTTGTGCAAACGATGCGTTTGGCACCACACGTCGGAAGCTCGGCAGGCATTTAGCCCCTCGAGCTAGCTTAGCATGAGTGAGCCGTGACAGTGTCGTTTGGATCTTTGTCAATCATTGCATCGCTGTGGCAACCCTCTCAAAAACACTTTCAAGCCAATGAAGTGAGCACTGTGTGTGCGCGCGCGTGTTTGTGTGGGTGCGTGCGTGCGTGCGTGCGTGAATGTGTGGTACAGATATTTTGAGGTTCAAACAAAATAAACATTGTCAACGGATTGACAAGCAAGGTCGTGACGTCACTCATCCGCGAAGCTGCCACGTCATTAGCTGCTCGCGCCTAACCCGCAGGCAGCGCGCTCACGTACACGTCATGACACTCACTCAACGCTTCCACACATAAGGCAAAGTTGTACTACTGTTAGTGACCACTAGGTGCCTGTAGAGCGTCAATCACCCGAAAGAGGGAGGGCGAGGGGGAGGCCAAAGACTGCGCCTCCCTCCCTCCCTCCCTCCCTCCCGTCAGTTCAATCACGTCGTGTTTGTTGCAAAATTGCGATTTCCTGGCGTTGCTATCAAACTTGTGAAGTCATTTTCATGTGCTCAAAGCAAAACCAATTGTCTTCGTTGAGGCGCAAGAAATCATCATGACGTGTTTATCAAATCAATCGCCAGCTATTTTACTCTTCAAGTTGAATTGTCAGATTCCAGCCTCTCAAGGAGAATGAACATTTTGGAAGCTTTTCTGACGGGCCGAACCGAACCGGGAAGCGTCTTTTGTTTCGGACGCTTCCTGTCTTTCTTTGACCGACCGCAGCTGGAAGCGACGCCAACAACAACAAGAAGGTGCGCGTCATTGGGAGCCCTCCCCCCTCGAGGAGAGGAGCGCTTTGAAAAAGATGGCTGCTTTGCTTCCCGTTACCGTGACGACGCCTGTTGATCCACAAACGAGGACAACGAAGAAGCCATCCCGAGTGGACTGTCAACGCGTCTTATTGCCCTAGCAACCAAATTGGCTTCAAGCCCGTCCAAATTGGCCGGCCACGTTCCACGGAAAGGGAAGGGAAGCTCGCTTGGCAAACAAGTGGAGGAGGCAAGGCGAGCCGTTTGTCAACTTTGCAATTGCTGCTGCAATGCAACAACTGCTTTTGGACCTTTGAGGACATCACAACCAAATGGTTGACGCCATTTCACATTTGCTACGTGCCTGCCGGCCGGCCGGCCGATTGACGTCCTGCCGGGAGCCTCGCCCCCCCTCCTCCAGGAGGGGCCTCAGCCCCTCCTCTTTGGACGGGTGACATCAGCCGGGCTGGCCGCTTCTGGCCTGGCGGGCGGGCGGGAGCCCCCCCACCCCGCCCCGGTCCCTCCCACTCACTCGCTCGCTCGCTCGCTCGCTCGCTCGCTCGCTCGCTCGCTCACTCGCTCGTCCGCGGAGACTACAGCAGAAGCAGACCGACAGGCGAAGCTCCACGGCGGCGTTGTCGGCGGCGGCTTCGCTGGCGGGACGCGACGCTACGTGCTCGCCGGTGAGCTGCCATCTTTTTTCATCTTCTTCTTCTCGCCGTCGTCGTGGCGGCGGGCGTCGCGGCCGGCGCGGCGCGTTTAGCGGATTCATGGAAAGTTTGCCAGTCCGGGATCAAAGTGGGGAGGCAGGAAGACTTCCAAAACCGGACTTTGTTTGATGCACTTTGACTTGTGGTGGGTGGGGGAGTCGTGGCTACCGAAGCCGAGCCCAGCCGAGCCCAGCCGAGCCGAGCCGAGCCGAGCTTCGGCTGCTCCTCGTCCAACACGTCACGGTGTCGGAAGGTTAAGATCGCGGCGGTTGCCATAGAGATTAGGAACGCGGATGCTCCGCAGGCTTCCTCGGGCTCGTCCGGCCTTGTTCGATCCGCGATTAGCTTGATTGGAAATCGATATTTCCCGAGATGAAACGGGACGCGTCGCTTCCAGATGCTTTGGAGTGGAACGCGTCGTGTTCACTCCAGGCCAGCAGGGGGCCACCGAATGCCGCCTTCGCCATGGAAAGCAAGCTCAAACAAGCTAGTTTCGGGCTTGAGAGCAAAGAAACATGAAATATGCACGAGTGATTCGACTTCAATAAGCAACTGGTCGACGCAATTCGTCAATGATTACAATGGCTCACTTCAAATGGCAACGACGTTTTCTGCTTTTTTTACGCGTTGAGTGGGAGGAAACAATTTGACCGAACGTAATTGCGATCATGAACTCATAATTACAATGTATCTGTTTTATGTGCTCATTCGCTTTTTATGGCTTTACAACAGAAATGATCATTTTGTAGAAAAAAATAAGAAAACAAAGTCAAATAAAATACATGCCATGCCAACAATTTATGGTAGGTCAGATCAGTATCACTGACCTGAAAAGGAGTTGTTGTGCCATTGGAAGTGATGTCTCAATCAATTCAAAGGTCAATAGGTAGTGTGATTTCAGATGATCACTGAAGGCAACACGAGCAGAACATATTTGTTGGAACGGCGGTAACTCCAATCTTGTCGGATGAAAGATCGCAGACAGATGGATTCAATTCAAGCAAAAGTGCATTTAAGGCATGAAATAACAACCTACAGTTGGCATGGTGTGGTGTGAGAAAAAAAAAGGCAGTAGCAGAAAACTTTGCTTTTTGGGGAGGTGGGGGGGGGGGGGGGGGTCTGACATAGGCGTTGATCTCGGGTTGCTTCTTGAATGAGTTTCATTGTTTCCGTCAGCGCACGTGATCTTAGATAAGCCCGGTCGGAGCCTCGGCGCCCGGTCGGAGCCTCGGCGCCCTCCCTCGGGGTAGACCCCGCGTCACGGGCTGGTGTCAGCCGGCGAGCATGTGACAACCTGGCATGCAAATGTTTGTTTGCTCGCCGACGGCGCGCCTTTTGCCGGACGCGCACGCTGACCAAGCGCTTGTTGCACCAACGGCGAACACCGATTGGATTGGCCACTGCATTTTCCCGCTCTGGGCAAAGCCAGACTTTATTCCCCCACTCGACCCTCAGGTGCTTTCTTGTTGTGGCGGTGGTGGTGATATTTTTCCATCCCTAAACAATCATCAGTTCAGAAACAGTCGTCCTTAGTTTTGGAAGAATTTGAATCTCGGTGGGAGCGTGGCTGCGGCCGCTTTGCCAGCTCCTCCTAAAGAATTCATGATGTCATTCCAGGGACTGACATTCCTGGCATTCCTCCCGTCCAGATCCCACAATCTCAGAATCACACCTGGGAACGGAAGATCCGGTCAGGGCATAAAAACAAAACTCTTCCGAGGAATGCACAAGCCTTTTTTGGAAAAGGGTTAGTCGCGATTTTTTGGGTGGTTTGTTCGTCTTGGCCGAGGGCTTGTTGTAATTCCGTCCCTCCAAGAGAGGGGGCGCCACGTGGTGCGCAAAGTGCAGCTTTCAGTTCAAGGCTGATAAGTGCCTGCCTGCCCAGGGAGGAAGGGAGGGAGGGAGCGAGCGAGCGAGGGAGGATCTACCTTCCAGTGGTCTCAGACTGTCATCACAAAGGCATTTCCTCCTCAGCCGCTCACTTCCTGCTTGCCGGCCCACTGGCTTGGACGGATGGATGGATGCTTCTACTACTGCGGTGGGGGTGAAAAAAAGGATGACATTTTGGAAACATGACACTTGCAATCGGAATGAAAATAATGGCGCCACCTTTCAACTCAACAATTTGACTGCCAATCATGCGCAGACAGACAGAGGAATAAAAAGTACGTTCGGGAATGCCGCCGCAATCCAAATGATCCCAACAGAATGTATTGGCGCCGACAGAATATACGGTGCCCGAAGCGTCTCGAAAAGGAAGGTGTGCCGGCCGGCCGGCCGTCAGCGGGGCGGGGCGCGGCGCGGCGCACTTGGCCGCGGACGTCCGCTCCCGTCCCGCTGCGCACGGACACTGGGAACATTCCCCAAAAGCCGTTTCTTCTCTCTCTTTTCTTTTGCGGCCGGCCGTTGCTGAGCGGGCGGGCCAGCACGAACGACTCCCTACCACAAATGGGGGGCAAAATGCAAGCACGTAAGCCGTTCGGTGACCAGGCGGGCGCCACGACACTGTTCCAGCTCATTTTATGCAGCCTTTGCCCTCTGCTCAGCTCTGCTCTGCTCTGCCAGCAGGGAATCCATCCGCTGCGGTCATGGCCGCCCATCGAATCAGAACCACGGCCAATAGCAACGCTTTGCTGCCTCGCTGCAGGTCCGAGGGGACGCTGATCGACCTCGGTGACGGCGTGTCCGAGTCCGGCCTCGTCGATGTCAAAGGTAAGCTCGGGCCGCCGGCCGCGCAGCATTAGCGTTGGAATTGGTATTAGCGTTAGCAGGGCTCCGAGTCCAAGTCTGCTTTATTGTCAATTTCTTCACATGTCAAGACACACAAAGAGATGTCACTTCAAGTTTTTGCCACAGTCTGCTTTTTATTTCTCGTCCAAGAAAATAATGGACCTGTTGCAGACAAGTTCTTGTCTGTCCATACAAATTGAGCCGCCCGCAGCAAACAAAGTAAAAGCGTTTGAGACGAGGATCCATCGGCAAATGCGCTGCAAAAGTTGCTCGGCACGGAGCCGCTCTTGACATAGTCGCTGACTGACGACGCGGCTCGCCCTTCTTGTGTCGCCAGTGCCTTCTCCCAGTGCCTTACGCTCGGACGCCGGCGCCTGCTTGGGCACGGCCCGAGAGGTGGTGGCCATCAAGGACTACTGCCCGTCCAGCTTCACCACGCTCAAGTTCTCCAAAGGCGACCGACTCTACGTTCTGGACGCGTCGGGCGGCGAGTGGTGGTACGCCCACAACAACACGGAGATGGGCTACATCCCGGCCGCCTACGTGGAGCCCGTGGGTCTCCGAGACTCATCCTTCAGCGACAGCGGCATGATCGACGGCGACGCCAGGGAGGAGACGGCTTCGGAAATGGACCTTCTCGGAGAGTGGGCCGGCGGCGTCATCCTGACGCCTACCGCTTTCCATCCCAGAAATCCTTTTGCCGGCCCGGCACAGACCTCCACCAACCCCTTCCTGCACGGCGATCCTCAAAAGCGGCTGGACCAAAACGACAACGAGAAGTCCGCCGATCTTCTTCTCTTTGACGCTGCGTCCGCGGTGGGCTGGAACGGCTCTGGCGGGAGTGTTTTTAACCCGGCGGGGAACGGGCTGGCCAGGGATAACCCCTTTTTCAGAAGCAAGCGCTCCTACAGTTTGTCCGACATGTCGGTCCTGCAGGCCCAGTCGGACAACCCTCCGACGTGCGGCGGCGGCGGCGGCGGTTTCTTCGGCGGCGGCCTCAAAGCGCCGGCCCCGGAGCAGTTCCAGAGCAGGGAGGCTTTCCGGACAGCGTGGCTTAGCCATCGCAAGCTGGCCAGGTCCTGCCACGACTTGGACTCTCTGGGCCAAAGTCCCGGCTGGGGTCAGACGCAGCCGGTGGAGACCAACATCGTGTGCCGGCTGGACAGCTCGGGAGGCGCCGTGCGGCTACCGGACACCGACATCGGCGTCCACGTCCCCGAGGGACACGTGGCCGAGGGAGACAGCCAGCAGATCTCCATCAAGGCGCTGTTAGATCCGCCTCTGGAACTGAACACCGATCGCTGCACCATCTCTGGCCCGGTGGTGGAGCTCAAGCTCAGCAACATGGAGACCAAAAGCGGCATCACGCTGGAGATGAAAGTCTCGGTGTCGGTGAAGGCGGAAAGGCGCCAGAGCGCCCGGATCGTGTGCGTCAGGAGCGACTGTAAAGAGGGGCCGTACGCCCCCGTCTCGCAGACTTTGCTGCACGGCGACACGCTTCGGGTGTCCCTGGACAACTTGGAACCCTGCATGTACATTTGCGCCGTGGTGCAGTCCCGGTCCTCCTCCTCGTCGGCGCCGCCGGACTGCAACGTGTGGGATCACGTGGACAAAAAGTTGACGTTGGGCGTGTACGGACCCAAACACATCCACCCCTCCTTCAAAACGGTGGTGGCCGCCTTCGGTCACGACTGCGCCCCCAAGTCCTTGCTGGTGAGCCAAGCGGGTAAGCAGGCGCAGTCCTCGCCGCCGGTGGCGCTACAGCTGTGGGGCAAACACCAGTTTGTCCTGTCCGGGCCCCGGGACCTCCGCGTCGGGGTCTACTCCAACATGGCCAACTTTGAGGTGAAGGCCGGCGAGCAGGCCAAAGTCATCCGGGCTTTCCAGATCAAGCTGGGCAAAGTCAGCCGCCTGGTCTACCTGATCAGTTGCCGCAGCAGCGCCGCCGGCGATTTTTCCGACTTCACCCTGAGGATCCAGGTCAAAGACGAGCGGGATGCCATGCTGGCCCAGTTTTGCGTTCAGACGCCCACGCCGCCGCCCAGGACGGGTCCCCAGACCTCCGTGCAGCGGCGCTTCCTGAAGAAGAAGGAAGTGGGCAAGATCATCCTGTCTCCGCTGGCCGTGGCCACCAAGTACCCGGTGTTCCACGACCGCCGGGTGGCCAACCTCAGGTTCGGAAAGCTGATCAAGACGGTCGTCCGGCAGACCAAGAACACCTACCTGCTGGAGTACAAGAAAGGAGACGTGCTGGCGCTTCTGAGTGAGGAGAAGGTCAAGCTGAAGGGCCAGTTGTGGACCAAAGAATGGTACATCGGCTACTGCCAGGGTCGGGTGGGACTGGTCCACGCCAAAAACGTGCTGCTGATGGGAAAGGTCCAGGCCCTTTCCTTTAGCGGGCCCGAGCTCACCACCTCCCTGTTACTGGAGCAGGTTCTGAGGCCCTGCAAGTTCCTCACGTACATCTACGCCTCGGTCCGCACCGTCCTGATGGAGAACATCGGCGACTGGCGGGCCTTCGCCGACGCCCTCGGGTACCGGGACCTTCCCGTGACGCACTTCTGCCGGGCCGAGCTGGACAGCGAACCGGAGAGGGTGGCCTGCGTTCTGGAGAAGCTGAAGGAAGACTGCAACAATACGGACAGCAAAGAGCGAAAGTCCTTCCAGAAGGAGCTGCTCACGGTAAGCCCGCAAATGGCCCGCCGCCGGCGAAAGGCCCTCGTGCCCAAGCGCTCCGTTCTTTTTCCCTTCCTGCGCTCGCTAGGCTGCAAAAGTGGCAATTTTTGCTTTGACAGCAGACCAGAAGTAACTTGGGTGCCACCGTGTGCTTCTGAGCTATCTGGGGCCGGCAGATGTTTCCTGGCTCATTGTTCTCAATAAACACAAGAAACCCTAGCTCAACTCGCAAGTCTCGAGCGATCGCCCGCCGGCCCGCCGGCCCGCCGGCCCGCCGGCCCGCCCGCCGCCACCAACCATCTGTGTTCAGGCCAAATAAGAGTCCATTCCAGAGCCTGCTGCTGCTGCTGCTGCGGGCGAGGAGGAGAAATCTCCCGCTCGACCTCCCCGAAGCTTTCTCGTGAAAATAGATCATCTTTCTTTCATTCCCATTTTTTGACGTGTCAACCTCTTGCTGGTGTGTTTCAGGCCCTTCTGAAGCTGGACTGCCAAGGCCTGGTAGCCCGCCTGGTGATGGATTTTGTGCTCCTGACCACGGCGGTGGAGGTGGCGGGACGCTGGCGGGAGTTGGCCGAGCGCCTGGCCAAGGTTTCCCGTCAGCAGATGGACGCCTACGAGGCGCCGCACCGCGACAAGAACGGCGTGGTGGACGGCGAGGTGATGGCGCACTCGTGCTTGCTCTTGCGCGCTCTGGCCTTCTTTGGCTCCTTATCGGCCCTAACGTGCACGTGTTGTCAGGCCATGTGGAAGCCGGCATACGACTTCCTGGTGACTTGGGCGGCTCAGATGGGCGACAGCTACCGGGACGTGATCCAGGACCTCCACGTGGGCCTGGACCGGATGAAGAGTCCCATCACCAAGCGCTGGAAGCACCTGAGCGGGACCCTGCTCCTGGTCCACTGCCTGGACGCCCTCCGGAGCTCCGCCTTCAGCCCCGCCTCGGCCGCGTCGGACGACTTTGCCATCTGACGACTTTTTTCGCCTGCATTTTCTCCACGCGTGTCCGTCCGCTCAGTTGCGGTGTGGTGAGTCGGCGTCGGTCGTCACTCGGGCGCCAAATGCTCAGGACGGCAAAATCGTTTTGGAGCCTCTCTTCTTTTGAAGCTTTTGCTTTTGTCTGTCCATTTTCTCCTTTGGGAGCAATTTCTTTTAGGATCTGCTGGGTTCTCATGTAGTTGGCTGGCTCACTTTGTGATGTGAGCTGGTCAGCTTCTTGTGTGAGTTTTCTTGATGTCAGGTTGTTTTCCCATTCACATCAGATGGGACACACTGTCTTGTCTTTGTGCCAACTTTCACATTCTTCAAGTATCGGTTCCGCTGCCTTGAGGTCAGGACTCTGTGGGTTGGGTTGGGTTGGGTTGGGTCGGGCTCCGCTGCTACTGGGTCACTTCGTGATTTGATGGAATCAGCTACCGATAGCTGACGATTTGTTGAGCCTGCAGCTTTCAAGGGGACGAAGAAATGTGTGCAGAGGGCGACCTCTAGAGGATCGCAACGAGCCGTACACACAAATAGGACCGAAAAGCACTCGCCATGCGCTATTGAAACTGATGACACTTTTCAAATGGCATTGTTTTTCAATTAAAAATAATCACCTTTGACCTTTTTATGTTTTGGCATTGTACGTAATTTGTCGCTACTTTCACATGCCTCGTGGGTTTGGATTCATTTGGACAACTCCAAGTCTCAATTTTGCCCACATTTACAAATGCAATGTTATTAGGTGCGGCCAGTGAGGGTGTCCCTGATGGAGCCTCCGAGTGACGTCACAGATCCAACAGCCAATCAGGAGGTGGGGGTGAGGGCGGGTGTGGCACTTTCGCTTCAGCTCTTTTTCCCTAATGAAGTGGCCTGTGATTAGGTACACCTCATGGACACTTCAATAGGTACACTACACCAGGTAAAACAAAAAAAATAAAGAATAAATACGTGAATCAATACGAACGTTTCCTAATGATGCTCCTGCATATTTACACGTGAACGCCGGAAAAGAGAGAGCTTCAAATTGTTTGCGATACTCGCTCCACAGTACGGTAACCGAGAAAGCTCAATTCAAATAAAACCAAGCAAGGCCCTTGTCTCGACATGTCGCTGACGCAGCAGACATGATTGAGTTTTAAACTTGAATCTTTTTGTTTTTTTTTCCTTGCAACAATTCCAAGATCTCATTCCTGTAGCATCGGAGTGCTCTCACTTCCCCGCCCCTGAAGGCAGCGGCACCTTTGAGAACATTTGGTTGTCATGTCTCTCATGAGGAGAAAATAAAAAGTCGTTTCAAGAGACCGTTTTAATGACAGGCTTGTTAAATGTCACCTGGCTTACACACCTCGACTGGGGGGGGTCATAGTTGCCCATTCTTCCTTGCAGAGTTGCACAAGTTCAATCTAACTGTTGTTGTCACTTGCTGTGAATAAAAAGAAACTACAATTGTAAAGTTAAATCATCAAGAACTTTCCATTTTTGGACATGGAAATGTCGTTGAACAGTTGCAATACAAGCATACATATTTTGCGGTTTAATCGCAGACGGATGGAT
Source organism: Syngnathus leptorhynchus (assembly GCF_054491065.1). Taxonomy (NCBI): domain Eukaryota; kingdom Metazoa; phylum Chordata; class Actinopteri; order Syngnathiformes; family Syngnathidae; genus Syngnathus; species Syngnathus leptorhynchus. The sequence goes on along the minus strand of NC_141203.1, from coordinate 13,982,660 downwards.
GGATGGATGGATGGATGGATGGATGGATGGATGGATGGGTGGATGGACGGATGGACGGACGGATGGACGGATGGATGGATGGCTTCAGTGCGGTCGGAGTCAGGTCCAATACAACGTGCAGCCGGCCGGGGGCGCTGCTACAGTTGCGGCTCAGCTGAGGGAAGGAAGGAAGGAAGGAAGGAAAGAAGCGGACGGCGAAGGAAGCGGACGGCGGCGGGGGGGAGCGGGCCTGGAGGTGGGGCCGTTCAGGCCCAGGTTCCGGGCCGCCGCCGCCGCCGCCGACGCACGGGAAGGAAGACTTGCGGCGACGGAGGCACGACTCTCTCTCGTCTCTGCTTTGCGAAGCACTCTATGCCGCGTGGCCCCCCCGGGCGCCCGGCCGCCGCAGCCCGCGCAGCGTGAGCAGGTGCTTGACCGCCGCTCGGAACCATGGGTAGAACCAGGCGTAGATCAAGGGATTCACGCAGGAGTTGAGGTAGTAGGCGTTGAGCACAAGCGTGGGCATGCTGTCGGCCGCCAGCAAGACGCAGTAGTACGGACAGAAGCACATCAGAAAGACCAGGACCAGGACCCCCAGAGTCCTGGCCGCCTTCAGCTCCGACTTGTTGGCTCCGGAACGCCGCGCTTGGCCGCCCGCCGCCCGGGAGCGCGCCGCCCGCGCCTGAGACAGGGCCGCCGCAAACACCCGCGAGTACAGAACCACGATGGTGCCCAGGGGCAGGACGAACGTCACCAGCAGATCAAAAACGCCCGCCGCGTAGTCCAGATGAATGAAGCACTGGCCGGAGCAAGAAGCGTGCTGGCCGGGGTGCGCCAGGTCCTCTCTCATTAACACGCCGCTCAGCAGAAGAGAGCTCAACCAGCACACACAAACGCAAAGTTGAATTCGCTTGACCGTCACCGTCAGGTTGTAACGCAGCGGGCGGCAGATGGCCACGTAGCGCTCGGCCGACACCAGCACCACGTGGCCCACCGAGGCCGACGTCACCGTGAAGGAGACCAGGTTGTACAGAGAGCACGGCACGTCGCCCAAAGCCCAGCAGGATTTGGACAGGTAGATCTCGCCCGGCCAGACCAGCAGCCCCACCAGCAGGTCGGACACGGCCAGCGACAGCAGGAGCAGGTTGGTGGGGGTGCGCAGACGCCTGTCACGAGAGGCAAATCAAAAAGAGCCTTAGCTAAGGTGACCGAGGAAAGGCCGCCTGCCTGCCTGAAGTGGCCGATGGAGGTGATGACCAGCAGGTTCAGCAGCACCGTCAGCGCGCACACCGAGTAGAGCGCCAGAGTCCAAAAGACACCGTGGCTCCAACCGCTCTCGGGCTTCCGGCACGACAGGTTGCCCAGCTGTGGAAAGCACAGCTCCATCAAACAAACAGCGCTCTGCCCTGCTCTGTCCAGTCTCTCTCGGAGGTGCCCATTTTGTCTACGCCGATGACTTTGCCCCTCCCCTCGCCGACGTGCCGCTTCCTCCTCTGATTGGTCGGCGCCCCGCTCCAGAATGGAGGGGGGCTTTGTGTCCTAGGTTGGCCTCAGCTTTACAGGCCTCAAATTCAGACAGCGTCCTGGCAGAGTAGCCGCCCGCCGCCAACAAAACAAGCTGGCCAGAAAGGCCAGTTCGTATTTTACCTTGGAATCCACGAGTTCAAAAGGGGCCATTTGGTCTTTCTTGCTGGCAGATGCCGGCCGGGCGACAAACCGCACGGCCGCCGAGGCACCTGCTGGGGGGGGGCAACGGTCCAAAAGAAACCGACGGACGGCGGAGGTGACACCACCACAACAGAAGCTAGCTATCGATGTTGGCGAGGGAAAAAGCAAAAAGTGGAGATGGCGTCACAAACGCCACAGGCCAAAGGAGACTTTCATGGAGCACACTCGCTGGCGTTTGCGGGAAGCCAGAATGGCAAAAAGTCAAAGTCAGCTTTATTGTCAATTTACAATGTCGCCATTGCTAAGCCATGCTTTTGCTGCTGACACCGTAGCTCTACATTTGGGCTCCCAAACGTCTTGGGGTTTTTTTTTGGACACTTTTTCTTGAAAGGAGCCTTTTCACTCCAAACAATCAAGTGGGAGTCCAGCATTTGAGCGGCGGCCCGGCCCGGCCCGGACGGACGGACGGACAAACAAAGAAAGAAAGAAATGCAACAGCGGCAACATAACATGTTTTGGTTGATGCAATGCTTTAAAGGAAAGACATCTGACAGCGAGGTGTCTCTCCCGCGAGGACGTCCGTCCCCCGAGTGGCCCGTGTTTTTTTCACACCTCAACCCATTAGCGAGCGGGCCATGTGTGAAGACAACACGACAACACGCGAGGCTCTCGACACGCTTGTTATTCTGCATCCGCCGGCTGACGTCACCGTCCCGAGGCCGAGCGACCTTTGCGACCTTTGCTGTTCGGAAAGGGAAAATGACGAATGTTCAAGGCCAACGGTCTGAAAATTCAGCCCCGCCCGCGGCCGCTTTCATCTTTGATCACGAGAAGAGGCGCCAAAAGTTCTCGAGGACTTTGGGACCATGGCGCGAGTTGTCAGGCGAAGAATGGAGACTGAACGAGCCAATCCCGGACGCGGCCGCTTGCTCTGCTTCTCTGTCTTTTCAAAATCCTAAATGGCCTCCGATGGAGGTGGCCAACGAGGAACTTGCGTTTGGCTTCATCGAGATGGAGGTGGCCAACGAGGAACTTGCGTTTGGCTTCATCGAGATGGAGGTGGCCAACGAGGAACTTGCGTTTGGCTTCATCGAGATGGAGGTGGCCAACGAGGAACTTGCGTTTGGCTTCATCGAGATGGAGGTGGCCAACGAGGAACTTGCGTTTGGCTTCATCGAGATGGAGGTGGCCAACGAGGAACTTGCGTTTGGCTTCATCGAGATGGAGGTGGCCAACGAGGAACTTGCGTTTGGCTTCATCGAGATGGAGGTGGCCAACGAGGAACTTGCGTTTGGCTTCATCGAGATGGAGGTGGCCAACGAGGAACTTGCGTTTGGCTTCATCGAGATGTCGGAGGCCTTTTGGCTCTCAGTAGCTGCCTGCTCTAGCTTGAAGCAAAGGCAAAGCCAAGGAAGAGTGACTCCAAGGTTCTGACAAGATGGCCTTTTCTCCACGGCGACTCTTGAGTCTGTGTTATCACCAGAAGGTCAAGCGAGCGAGCGAGTGAGCGAGCGAGCGAGCGAGCGAGCTCCTCAATCAACTAACTCCTGCTATCGTATTGCACGGTGTGTCAAATCCACTGTATACGGCTCACCGTGACGTCATACTTTGAAGCGACTTTGATCCCGTGGGACCGAGGGAGGGAGGGAGGGGCCCGAGCGCATAAACGCGGCGGGCGGCCGGAGGTGGCCGCACAACGCGGGCCTCGCACGGTCCGCATGGAGCCAGGGGAGGCGTGCTTCCCGCAGCTGGGCAACCTGTCGTGCCGGAAGCCCCCGTGGGCCGGCTCCCGCCGCGCGCTGCCGAGCGTCCTGCTGCCGGCCGTCTGCCTGCTCACCGTGCTGCTCAACCTGCTGGTGGTGGTGGCCATCTCCCACTTCAGGCACGTTCTTCCGGCAGGCCGAGCGCGTGGGCTCTATGCGTTATGCGGTGTGTGTGTGTGTGTGTGTGTGCGCTCGCAGGCGTCTTCGCACCCCCACCAACCTGCTCCTGCTCTCGCTGGCCGTGTCCGACCTGCTGGTGGGCCTCCTGGTCTGGCCGGGCGAGATCTACATGAGCGGCGGCTGCTGGGCTTTGGGCGAGGCGGCCTGCTTGGCGTACCACTGCGTGGCCTTCACGGCAACGTCGGCCTCGGTGGGCCACGTGGTGCTGATCTCGGCCGAGCGCTACGCGGCCGTCTGCCGCCCGCTGCGTTACAAGCTCACGGTGACGCTGAGGCGGGTCCAAGGCTGCGTGTGCCTCTGCTGGCTTTTGTCCGTCCTGCACACCGGCGTCCTCCTGAGGGCTCAGCTGGCCCGGCCGCAAAAGACCAGCCCGTGCTACGGCCAGTGCTTGATCGAGGTGGATCTGGAGACGGGGCTCCAGGACCTCCTGCTGACGTTCGTCCTTCCCCTGGGCACCATCGTGGCCCTGTACTCGTGCGTGTTTGCGGCGGCCCTGTCTCAGGCGCGGGCGGCGCGCTCCCGGGCGGCGGGCGGCAAAGCGCGGCGTTTCGGAGCCAACAAGTCGGAGCTGAAGGCGGCCAGGACTCTGGGGGTCCTGGTCCTGGTCTTCCTGATGTGCTTTTGTCCCTTTTACATCTACTCTCTAGCGGGCGGGCTGAGCTTTTCGTCGTCAGCGGCGCAATATTTGCTCTACCTGTTTGACTTCAACTCGTGCGCCAACCCCTTGATCTACGCGTTGTTCTACCCCTGGTTCCGAAGAGCCGCCGGCCACGTGGTGACGCTGCGCATACTGCGGCCGGGCTCCCGGGGACTGGCGCTGTGACGTGCGAACAAGCGCGCCTGCGCCTGCGCCTGCGCCTGCTCTGCACCAGTCAAAAGGAAGGAAAATCCAACGTTGCCAGGATCAGATGGCAAAACAAAGAACCCCGTCGTTTCCTGACATCGGCTGGAACGATGCAAGCCCGAACAGCTCGCTCTCGCTCTGGCTCTCGCTCTGGCTCTGTTCGCAGTCCAGCTGACATTTCAATCCAAAAAGGTGATTCCTTGCTTCGGAATACACTGTTATTTTGGGCACGCGTCGTCGTCCTCTTGTGCATTCTTGTGAGCAGCTCGAAGTTCCTTCCTCGTCCGCGACTGACCTGCTGGTTGCGCTTTCGTTTGCACCCGCTCCTTGTTTCGGCCCATCGGCTCGTTCCCAATCTCGTCCGTCTCGTTCATTTATTCTGTTTGTATTCGAGGGAAGCGACGAGTCGGATTATTATTATTATTGCACTGCAACGAGCGCCGAAAAGAAAAGAAATCGGCAGCAACTTGGTGAACGTTTAGGAAGGACAGTACCGCTACCTTGTGGCCACGTTTCTCATCTACGTACGCGCATCCACTTTTTTCTTCTTTGGACGCTGTGCTCTTTGAGACGCAAAAAAATACAATCAGCTCAACGGTTTGTTTTATTGTTTTTTTTTTTAACTGTACAAAGATGACATACTTATTTAACTTTCCCAAAACACACACAAACAAATGGATCAATTTGAAGTCAACAGGAAAGAAAAATCCAGTTACCGAGTCAGGAGGTGTGTTCACAAGACAAAAAAAAATAAAATACAAAAAAAAAGCCCCAGCATCCGTGGTGTGCTCACTCACAAATGTCAAGCAATCGACGCTTGAATAAGAATGGATGGAAAAGTGGGCGGCGGCCTAAAACTGGCAGATGGAGGTCTCCACCACAAACTTGCTCTCAAAGTGGCGAATCCTGCGGCAGTTGAGAACCTGGCGCTTCTGCATGCCTGTGGACAAAAGAGCACGCACCAGTGGAGCAATGGCCGCTGCTGATTGGGCCGCTGCTGATTGGGCCGCCGCCGCCGCCGCCGCCTTTCATGTCATACCCAAGATGCGCTCGCGCCGCTGCAGCTTGAAGGTTTCCTTGCCGCGGCACAACTTGCCGATGAAGTCGCCCAGCTGCTCGCTGCGCTCCAGCCGCTCCGTCACCACCATCTCCTCGTGCACCAGGTACGACTGCGGCAGGTAGATGCCCGCCTGCGCTCAACCACAAATGCCATTCATGCAATTTCAAGGCTGCCCAGATGAAAAGGCCAGCGCTGCCGGCGACACCTTGAGGTTGATCAGCAGTTCCAGGAAGTCCCTGGGCGGCACCACCACCGAGGTGTTGAGCGGGAGCACGTAGCACTTGTTGAGGCTCAGGTCCAGGTAGGCCGTCAGCCCCTGAGCACACGCACAGAGCCCGGGTCACGGGGCCCGCCGGGGCCCGCCGGGTCACGGGGCCCGCCGGGTCACGGGGCCCGCCGGGTCACGGGGCCCGCCGTCTCGCGACCGAGGCGGGTGGGGGCGAGGCTCACCCGCTGGAAGTCGTGCACAATCTCGGCCGGGTCGCCGTCCTCAAAGTCGGGCACGGGCACGTTGATGAGCGCCACCTGCTCCCGCTCCAGAATCCGGATTTGCTCCTCCAGCTGCTTCAGAGGCTTGGAGAGCTCCGCCTCCACCTGCACTCAAAACCACTCTGGCCTTCCAGACTCAGTCGCTCGCTTCCAAATAAATCCCCGCTGATTGGCTTTAGCGCCTTCAATTTGTGACTTTCAACAAAATGGTTGCTTTGCTGACCTGCTGCAGTTCCATCAGGCTGAGGTCCTCCTCGCGGTAGTTGACCCCGCACACAAACACCTCGCTGTCCTGCCGGGAAACCCCCACGACATTGTCACGTTCCGTCTGGCCGGCTGGCAAAGACCAGCGCCGCCGCTCACCTCCAGAACGTAGTAGCGGTAGAGGTAGGCCCCGCCCACCAGCATCCCCGAAACCATGAGGGCCAGACCCAGACACATGCACCAGCGCCACGCTTGGGAGCGCCGGCGAAGGAGCCCCGCCGCCATCGCCGCCTCAGCGTCCTGCCATGGGAGAGCACGTATGCATGGAGGCGCTCCAAAATGAGACAAACTTGACTTCCTGCGAGGACTTGTTGATACTTCACTTTTTGTCAACAAACAGGCCCAGAAGGAAGGGGCCCACGCACGCCACACCCGACAGATGTCGGCGTTGTGTCTGCTGACTCACAGCAAAGGCATTTTGCGAGTTGCGACTGGAAAGTGCAGGAAAAAGAGCCGAGTCAGCCCCCCCCCCCCCCCCCCCCCTCCTCCACCTGAACGCCAGAGGACGAGGGAAAATCTTTATCTGCCAGAGGCAAACTATTTAACGGCACAACGGCGGGTGGCCGCGTTTCCTTTCGGCTGGCTAGCGATTAGCTGCTCATCTCGTCCTGGCGAGCGAGCGAGCGGCTTTGCCAGATACTTTGTGGCCGCGCGTGTCCATTTGTGCGCCAGTCGCAGGCCCATGGCAAGGTTTTGAAAATTCTTCTCTGGCCTCTGCGCCACACCTCCAAAGTGTTCTTTGCTTAGTGGCAGGCATCTAACAACATCCAATAAGGCGCTTTGGAGCTGGCTGGCCTGCTTCCAAGCCTTCAAGCCACTTTGGTTAAGCACCATCAGAGCAGCTGAAAATAGCACGCCACGCCGCGCCACGCCACGCCACGCCACGCCACGCACATGGGCTGATCGATCAACCATTTGGCCTTCAGAGCAGGTATCATTGAAGGAGCCTGTCTCGCTCTGCTTTCCCACATTGAAGATCGAGCAGCTTTGCTCATGTCACGACATCCCCTGTTTATGACAGCAGGATACACGCTAACAAAGTTGTGATCAATGGCGATGATTGTGCCGATCGATAGCAATAAGTCATAAAGCAACAAAAAAGCAACCTTGTTTAACGACTGACTGACTAACTGACGCAAACACGATCGATCGTGCCGACGTGCGTGCGTGCGTGCGTGCGTGCGAGAAAGTGCAGGAAAAAGAGCCAGAACCTGACAGGAAACATCTTTCAAAGATACAAAGTCAGCAGTCGTGGCCTTGTTTGGTGCACAAAAAAAGCGGAACCGAAAATATTTGCAAATATTGAGTCATTGTCAACGACCATTGACACCGTTGACAAACTTGTTTGCGACCTTCAACGAAACATGCCCCCCGCCCACCTCCCCCTCTTTCTTTCTCGCTCGCTCGCTCGCTCGCTGAAAATAACAACAACATTGGGGCGGGTGCGCAAACCCTCGCCAAGCTTCGCAGCACAGTTATGAGATACGGACTTGAAACCCCGAGAAGCAATTTGGTCGCGACAAGACAACATTTGGGGAAAAAATGTCAATCGTGAAGTCTGAATTGAACAGACGCGCGAGACACTCGGAATGACCACTTCACGAAAACAGCGTCAAACGCTCATGGTCATTTCAATCAACTATAATCCAGGGGTGTCTAGAAAAACAAAAGAAAAGAACAGAAAGAAAGCCCTCGTGCATGTTACATAGCCAAGCGGTCACTTGAGTGCCGCACATTTGCAACTTAAGGAGATTTTAGCTGCGTTAGCCATTTTTTTTTTTTTTCTCCGCCTCGCACTCACTTTGTCCTGGTCGGAAAGGAGCGTCACCGTGTCCTTCTTCATTTCTTTCAGCGTCAAGGCTGAGTTGAAAGACACTTTAACCATCGCGGAATCTCAAAAAAATCGTTGTCAAATATGAATAATAGTGCCAGTGAAAGTAGCGAAAGAAAAAAGTTGTTGCGGCAACTTGACGTTCCACTTTGGCAGTGAAGTGAGTGGAGCTGCTTGTTGCGAGAGGAAGCGGTGGGATTGTGGCTGGCACAACGCTTCCGGTTGCCTTTCACCGTAAACGTTATTCAACGTCACTAAAGTGTGATAACGTATCGCATGGCATGGCATGGCATGGCATGGCATGGCATGGCATGGCATGGCATGGCATGGCATGGCATGGCATGGCATGGCATGGCATGGCATGGCATGGCATGGCATGGCATGGCATGGCATGGCATGGCATGGCATGGCATGGCATGGCATGGCATGGCATGGCATGGCATGGCATGGCATGGCATGGCATCATTCTTTCATTGAATCGAGTGTCGATGCGTGAGCCAAAAGCAATCCCTACGTACGGCTCGGATGGTCAAATTCTGATGGGACAACTGACTGACTGATGGTTTGTTGGGACATAAAAGATCGCTGAATGAAACAAAACCAATTCTTATGGCGCGTCAAGAAATTACTCAGCCCAGGCAGTCGCTCGGCTTTGGAGGTCCGCGGAGATAAGCAGCCTGCTTATCTTATGTTGTCTTTGCGAACTGCGTCATTGACGCGCGGTGTTTGCATATTGATTTTCCTCGATTTTATACGGGAATGAATGATTGCAGCATCTCATTCAACCCAAATTTAGGTCACTAGAATGCAGTTAAGAAAAAAAACAATTATAATTGAAAAGTCGTTTCCTCCTGATCACTTCCGTTTCGCTAGCGTCATTTCCGGTAGCTATCATGGCGACCGCCGCGATGGTGAGACCGACGAAAGAGCGTCTCTTGAATGTTTTGGACGATTTGGAGGTTTTGTCTCGGTAAAGTTTCCATCCCGTCACTTTGTGTTGTTGTCTAAAAATAGTTAGCTTGCTGCTTCTGTCGACCTCGTCATTCTTTCATCTCTCCTGTCGTTGTTTGTGAGCGAGCGAGCACGCGTCTACTCTTTTCCTTTTCAGGGAGCTGATCGAGATGTTGGCTCTGTCCCGGAGTCAGAAACTCCCACAACCCGGCGAAGACACTCAGGTAGCATACTTGAGAATTTTCCGCTTGTTCTCCTCCTTCCGTCATGCCACTAAAACGACAACAAATGGAATTTGTGACTTTTGCCGGTCAGATCCTGGAGCTGCTGGTGCAGCGCGACCGCCAGTTCCAGGACCTGATGGAGGTGGCCCAGCGGCAGGGCAAGGTGCACCAAGAGATGCAGCAGCTGGAGAAGGAGGTGGAGAAGCGAGACAGCGACATTCAGCAGCTGCAGAAGCAGCTCAAGGAAGCTGAGCACATCCTGGTGCGTGCCGTCGCCAAGCGCACGCACCCGTCCGTCCGTCCGTCCCTCCCTCATGACATTATCCGGACCCGCAGCGCCACATTGGCAATTCCGCCCATTCATGACCGGTGTGCCTCTGTTGTCAGGCGACCGCCGTTTACCAAGCCAAGGAGAAGCTCAAATCCATCGAGCGTGCCAGGAAAGGTGTGACCCGTCCACAGATTGATTGATTGATCGATCGATCCATCGATTGATTGACTGATTGGCTTTGGGCCCCGCAGGAAGCATATCGTCCGAGGAGCTCATCAAGTACGCGCACAGGATCAGCGCCAGCAACGCTGTGTGCGCGCCGCTCAACTGGCTCCCAGGTTCGGTCTTGGATTCTGTTCTTTGGCCAACGTGGCCCATTCCAGATTCAATGTGGCAGAGCAGAGCAGAGCAAGGTGGAACTGGACACGCTCTTCCCGCTCTCTTAGGCGACCCGCGGCGGCCGTACCCCACAGACCTGGAGATGCGCAGCGGCGTGCTGGGCCACATGGCCAACCTGCCCTCCAACGGCGTCAACGGACACCTGCCGGGCGACGCCCTCGCCGCCGGGAGGTTGCCAGGTACTCCTTTTATCTGCGTCTGTCCTTTCCCTATCTTGTTTGCCAGTTTGTAACACCCTTGTGTGTCCCCCACGCGCAGACGTGCTGACGCCGCATTACCCGTGGCAGTCGACGGAGCCGTCGGCCGGCATGCTGCCGCCGCACAACGCCGGCGACTTCGGCCTCGAGCCGCCGGGGCACAACAAGGAGAACGAGGACGACGTGGAGGCCATGTCCACCGACTCCTCCAGCAGCAGCAGTGACTCGGACTGAAAGACCTGTGTGTGTGTGTGTGTGTGTGTGTGTGTGTGTGTGTGTGTGTGTGTGTGTGTGTGTGTGTGTGTGTGTGTGTGTGTGTGTGTGTGTGTGTGTGTGTGTGTGTGTGTGTGTGTGTGTGTGTGTGTGTGTGTGTGTGTGTGTGTGTGTGTGTGTGTGCGTGTGTGTGTGTGTATGTGTGTGTGTGTGCGCGTGGGTCATGTTCTTATTCATGCTTGTAAATAAAACGTTTTGAGTGGGAATGTGCAATTTGTCTGCAGTTGAGTGTTTTGTACAGGAGTTTATTTTCTGATTTATAAATAAAAGAATGGGCTTTGTCAGTCAACTGAATGTTTGTCTGATTAGTGTTTTTAAAAGTCCATCAATGTAGTCATTATTTGAAAGCACCTAATTCCTGTAATAAAGCGTGTGTCTCCTTCACGGCCACTCTGGAAATAATGTATGTACGTCGATGGAAATGAAATTGTCTGTAGATTGACGAACTTTATGTGACATCCCAAAGTGTGAGTCGTGCCTATTTAGCTAAACTCCCAAGACATGATGAAGAAGCGTTCAGATTCAAACGAGAGAGAGTAAAGGCTGTTCCAATGTACGAGCTGTGTGGCCGGCCGCGATGCCTTTATGAACACCACGAGTCATTTGTTTCCTTCATTTAAAAACGTTTCTGGTTCATGGGCCATTATTTGAAATGGTTTGTAGGATACACAGGTTGCGGTGAAGGCGCTAACATCACATGACAGCGTGAGGATCAGGTTCAAGAGCATTTGGATCGTGTCCGACGTCATAGAACGCGGCACTCGTGGGAATTTACCGTGTCTTGCGCATGCGCCGCACGCGCACCACCAGGCATCCCCTGACAAGCAGACATGGCGACGTCCCTGATCTGCGGCCGTTTGACGGCAAGCCTGAGGAACTCGGGGCCCAGAGGCGCTATTAGCGCCGCTTCCAAGGTGAGTCTTTGAACACCTGAGAGCGAAGGCTTGGCTCGCCGGGTGGCCGTTTGAGTCATGCCGCCACGGCCTCCTTTGACCGCCATAGCAGCCGCTGTAGTGACAGGGTCAAACGGACATTAGCCGTATTGCTAGTTTCTAGTATACCCTAAGCGGAGCGCTGTTAGCCAGCTGTAACGCTAAGTATTAAATAGCCGTACAAAAGTCTGCTTTTTGTTGGCATTTGATGTTTGCAGCGAGCTGGCATGCTGGTGACCTCTCGCTAGGTAGCTGGACCGCTGTCCTCCACACGCAGGAGCTAAATGTGTCACCGCAGCATAGCATAGCATAGCATAGCATAGCATAGCATAGCATAGCACGGCTAATGCAAGTCAACAAGTCAGCGAATGTCGTCATTGATGGTCGTAAACGTCAACAAGGCAAGTGTCGGGATTGATCACACAGGTGCTTTGCTCGTTTTAGCATACAGCAACGTAACCCCATCAATATTTCCTTCAAAGTATTTCTTTCTGGGTGTGTGATACCTCCGGGTTTTTTTAACCTTTTATTTACGGTATAATGTCTCCAATATTTTTTTTGTTTAAACAAAGAAAATAAAAACGTGTTTTTTTTTTTTAATGTAATTCTATTTGGGTGCCAATTGTACATGACCTTTTAGAATTAACCACCAGCCAAGTTGAAATCCCTTGTCAAGATGGAAGTCCACCCTTTCGATCATAATTATTTTAGTTTCCTCAATATTTTGCATCGTGACTAGTCAATAAGGACAATGAAGGCCAATTACACATTTAGAAGCGGAAAAAAAAACGAGACAATTATATAGCCATTATGGTGAAAATAATGCTTCTCAGAATAATTTGATCAATATTCTAATCCAAATGATTTATCGAAGTTATTCATCATGTCAAGGAAAACATTTGCAATGTAATTGCACGACATGAACAAAAAAGATGCTTATTTCTCAACAAATGATTGCAAAATAAGAAAACCGTCAAAGTTACTGCTGCAATCGATCATGCTTTACGTCACTCTGGCAAAATGGTGCTCGTGACGAAAGCTTCATGACTCGGTCCGCCTCGTCGTTAGCGCTTCCTTGTGTGTGTGTGTCCAGGCTCTGGCGGGCTCTTCGGGTCTGCTGGGAGGCCACGCGTCGGCGCCGTGTCAGCAGCAGCAGCAGCAGCGGAGGAGCCTGTCCCTCCATGAGTACATGAGCCTCGGCCTGCTGAAGGACGCCGGCATCTCGGTCCCCGCCGGCATGGTGGCCAGCTCCTCGGACGAGGCCTACGCCGTCGCCAAGCAGATCGGTCAGTAAGAAAAGGAAAGCCACCCGGCCGGCCCATGCAAGGGAAATCATATGGAATAGGGATAAAGTTCAAAACAAATTCATTTTTGGGGAGAGTAATTGTTGTGTGAAGTTCCACTTATTCAGATGTCTAGACCACAAACGTGTGTGTTTGTGTGTGTGTGTGTGGGCTCGCACGCCAGGTTCCAAAGACCTGGTGGTAAAGGCTCAGGTGCTGGCAGGCGGACGAGGGAAAGGAACGTTCGAGGGCGGACTGAAGGGTGGCGTCCGGATCGTCTACTCGTAAGCCTACTCACACTTACACACGCTGCCTCATTGGCTCATTTTTAATGATGGCGTGCTTGCGTGCGTGCTTGCGCGTGCGGCAGGCCCGAGGAGGCGCGTGACATTTCCTCCCAGATGATTGGCCGCAAGCTGTACACCAAGCAGACGGGCGAGGCGGGTCGCATCTGCAACCAGGTCTTCATCTGCGAGCGGCGCTACCCGCGCCGGGAGTACTACTTCGCCATCACCATGGAGAGGTCCTTCCAGGTACGCAACAAAACTGCCAGCGTGAGAAGAGACCAAGTCTGATCTCCCCCGACGACAAAAGGAAACGTTTCTTTTGTTGGAAAAAAAAAAAAAGGTCCTTTTTTAGGTCATCAACTGGAACATTTGATGACATTGGAACTAAATGACAAGCCCCGTATTTCTCAAGCGGATCGTATCGCTCAGGGGCACCGCTAGATGGCAGCACATGCCAATGGAGCTTGCCGGCCAGATTCAGACCAGTACCCATCCGATATTGGACTTTTGGACAAAAGAAGCTGGCGGCCTTCAGTGCGCATTTGTAACCGAGCCGCCGTCTTCCGCAGGGCCCCGTGTTGATCGGCAGCTCGCAGGGGGGCGTCAACATCGAGGACGTGGCGGCGGAAAACCCCGACGCCATCGTCAAGGAGCCCATCGACATCGTGGAGGGCATCAAGATGGAGCAGGCGCTCAAGGTGGGCTTTACCAAAGATGCCAAGTCTTTTGTATTTGCGAGGCGAAAAAGCACTCCTGATTTTGGGAAGGCGACGACAGGGTTGTGATCTTACGCCTCGGTGCTGCCGTTTTGGCTCGCGTAAGAAATTGTAATTGGCCGGCCGGCCGGCCGGCCGCTGTCGCGGGCCCGCAGGTGGCGCAGAAGATGGGCTTCCCACAGCCGCTGCAGAAGGAGGCGGCCGAGAACATGATCAAGCTCTACAATGTCTTCGTCAAGTACGACGCGTCCATGCTGGAGATCAACCCCATGGTGGAGGACTCCTCTGGCATTGGTATGTGCGAACATGCGCAGCCAGGCGCACGCGACAATCAGACTCTTCCGTTTGGGGCCCGCAGTCATGTGCATGGATGCCAAGATCAACTTTGACTCCAACGCCGCCTACCGGCAGAAGAAGGTTTTTGACCTGCAAGACTGGACCCAGGAGGACCCGCGCGACCGGCAGGCGGCCAAAGCCGACCTCAACTACATCGGCTTGGACGGAACCATCGGCTGCCTGGGTACGTTCAAAAGTGGCTCGGGGCAAACTAACAGGAGCCTCCCTCGCCGCTAGCACGGGAAGCACGGGATTTCCTTGCCGGCCGCTAGCCGGGCCTGACCCGTGCTTGTCATTTAGTGAACGGCGCCGGCTTGGCCATGGCCACCATGGACATCATCAAACTGCACGGGGGCACGCCCGCCAACTTCTTGGACGTGGGCGGCGGGGCCACTGCCCACCAGGTCACTGAGGCCTTCAAGCTCATCACGTCCGACAGGAAGGTGCGGCCGGCCGGCCGGCGCAAAGCGCCACGGTGGGCGCCCGCTCAAAGGCCACGGCTTTCCGCTCCCGCAGGTTCAGGCCATTTTGGTCAACATCTTCGGAGGCATCATGAGGTGCGACGTCATCGCCCAGGGCATCATCATGGCCGTCCGCGACCTGGACCTCAAGATCCCCATCGTGGTGCGACTGCAAGGTGCCCAACGGCCATGTTAAATGACGCGGCTTTCTGGTTGGGGCTGGCTCCGCGCTAACCGGCGGGCGCTCTTCACTAGGCACGCGTGTGGATGACGCCAAAGCTCTGATTGCTGCCAGCCCGCTGAAAATCCTGGCCTGCGACGACCTGGACGAAGCTGCAAAAATGGTACGGTACGCACGTGCGCATGCCGACGTGCGCGAGCTGTGAGATGAAGGTGCGCGTGCGTGTCGGCAGGTGGTGAGGCTTTCGGAAATCGTTTCGCTGGCAAAGGAAGCGCAAGTGGACATCACCTTCCAGCTTCCCATCTGATCTCCTTGCTATAAGCAAGCACTCCCTGTTTGACTTCATGTGGACACCCCCCTCCCCCCCCCTTCTCCTCTGTGGCCTGATGGTGGCAGGCACCCTTTTGGTCTGGCTGTTTAAAGCGCACACTCCCCGCCAGTAGTGACACACTCCACCGCACTCACGCACACTGCCGTTAGCGCTCCTCACTGGGCGCAGCTGCTTGCTTCCCAATGACCATAAAGGATCATGGAAGGCATTTTGGCTGTAAGACAAGGCCCCTAGGGCTCCTGGGCCCCCCCCCCCCCCCTTTTTGGCCAGCTATTTGACACTGATAAACGGTCGCGCCATCTTTGAAGGCTCGCCATCTACGCGCTAGCTCCGATTTAGCTCCGTGCTAAAGGTCCCATTTGTCTCGTTAGCCATCTCCTCCTGGTGAATTATTCACCGCTGCTGTAATGGAACTTGTGCTCAAGCGGGGCAGGGTGGGGGGCCAGTCTAAAAATGGACTCGTCGCAACGCCAAATGACCCTGCGGGAGGGATCTGAAATGAAAAATGGATTCAAAGACGGCACCTTATTGGGCGGGAGGCCGCAACGCTTTCATTTGTCTGTTACAAGCAAACGCTGCAATTGCGCTTCCCGTCTGGCTCTTTCTTTACTTTGACTGAACCGACGCCAAAATGATCTTTGCAATATTGGAAAAAGAGTCACGGCGTCGGGCACCGCTTGTCGTTCCAGGCAAATGTCTTTGCAGTCTTTATTTATTTGGCAACTTGAAATATTTCCAGCATCTGCCAACTTTCAATTGCAACGGGAAGGTGCCGTGCGCCATACGTGGCCACAGTTCGTTGCGCCTGGCCGGCGATCTCGGACGGGTGATACGTTGTGAGCGCAATGTGCCCCCCCCCCATCTCCCCTTCTGCCGCCATCACGCCACTTGGGATTGGGAATTTGTCTCTTTGTCTTTCTTTTGTTTCTGTCACACAAGCGACGCGAGGATGACATGTACATAAGCAAAGTGACGTTCTGCCTCTGTAAGATATTTCTGCTACTGAGAAAAATAAAGATGGGACACGGGGAGGCGTGCAAGTGTGTCACATGCAAAATGCAATTTGGGAGCTGAAAAAAAAACCAACCACAGGGATCAAACCACAATTCTTTACCCTCTTCCTCACAGAATCGATCAGTAGATAACAAATGGTTCATTGAAGAGTTGCAAGATTTGACGGGGCCCAAGACAAAAGGATGAACGCTGATGGCCGGCTCAAGTGCTGCTTTGACAGCCAAATTGGGCCAAATGATGAGGGGGGACAAGCAAAGCTGCCGGCTTCTTCGTGTTGATGTTTGTCACGTGAGGAGATGATGGAGGGACACAGGGCGAGCTTTGAAAAGCCGGGATCCCCCCCTCCAGCCACCCCTTGTCACATGGCAGCGTGAGGAAAATGAGGCGCATGAGTCATCGCAGGCAGCACATTTGGTCGTCTTGACAACTGCAGTGAGGGTTCTTTTGGAGCTCCAGCACGTTTAGGGGCGCCCTTCTTACCTCTCCCGAGCATGGCCTCGCTCGCTTGGGGCGCTCGGGCTCTTTTGTTTTGCGCAAGCGGTGCACACTTCACTCACTTGAGATCTTCTTCTGGACTTTCATGTTTTGTTGTCCTCGTTTTTCCTTCATCTTTCCCAAAAGATATATTGATGAAAAAAAAAAATCATTTCTGGCGCTTACACGCAGCTTTCGTCCTCGTCTCCAGTCTGCGGGCCCCGTCGTCGGGAGAAACCGGGGAGCGGGCCTGGGACGGAGGGGTAGGCCATGGGGGGGATGGTGTTGAGCGGAATGAGCTGCAGCGGCTTGTTGGCGGGCGGCGCGTAGCGGCAGCGCAGGTAGCGCAGGAAGGCGGCGCGGTACGTCTTGTTGAACAGCGTGTACACCAGCGGGTTGACGGCGGACGACAGGTAGCCCACCCACACAAAGACCTTGAGCAGGCCCGCCAACAGGGCGTCGTCGCAGGCCGGAGCCTCGCACGCCGCCGCCAGCACGTTGGTGATAAAGAAGGGGCACCACATGACCACAAAGAGGAAGAAGACCACGCCCAGCACCTTGGACGCTTTCTGCTCGTTGCTGATGGACCGCGCGGTCCGCCGACGGCCGAAAAGGTCGTCTTCCCGCCGCGTCAGCTTCTGGGAGGATAGCGAAGCCTGCGAGAAGAAGCCCAGCGTGACCGCGGCGGCGGCGGCCGCTCCCCACCTGGGCCGCCCCGAGCGCAGCGCCGCCTCGTCGCGCAGGGCCCGGACGGTCAGGAAGTAAGTGACCACCATGATGGTGAGCGGCACGAAGAAGGCCACGAAGGAGCCGGCCAGCACGAAGCCGTCGTCCGTCAGCAGGCAGCTGCCGTCCTTGAACACCTTGGACGGGTCGCGCAGTCCCAGAACCGGGACGGGCGTGGAGATGCCTGCGCACACCCAGTCAAAGCGGTTAGCCAGCCACGAGGCCGGCAGGGAAAAATGTTCCGAGAAATTTGACACTTTGGACATTTGTCATGCAGATTTGGGGGACCCAACGATTGTCCTTACTTTTCCAAATTTGCTTCACTTGGTTTGAAAAGAAGCTATGGACGCTTGAATTAGATTGCTCCAAAGGCTGCGCACGCACGCACGCACGCACGCGTGTGAACGGTAACAAGATGAGCGCGAAAGCAGCATGGCAAGCCTGCTCGGTCGCCCGCCCGCCCGCCCGCCCGCCGCGGCAACCAGCCGACTCAAGCCATTATCTTTCAGTTCTTGTTGTTGTTGGGCCAACATAACAAATTATTGCCGATGATGAGCCGATCCGTCATGACGTGGATGCGACGTGCCAAAGCGTATAGGGGAATGAAAAAAATGAAAGGCATCTGCGAGCACCGCACCGCACCGCACGCACGCACGCACGCACATTCGGCCAGCGCACGTGGCTGGCTCGGCTAACAGATGTTATGCTAACACCGCAGATGGGTGTCCGGTCCGGATGCGCGCGTGCACTCGCCGGCAGAGATGCTCCACACGGCCACGATCTTGATGAGGGCCTTGGTGCGCGAGTTGAAGCGGCTGTGGTGGATGGGCTTGCGGATGGCCACGTAGCGGTCCAGCGAGATGGCGCACAGGTGCATGATGGACGCCGTGGAGAACAGCACGTCCAGGTAGATCCACACGGGACACAGCTCTGACGGGAGAGGCCAGCCGTAATCTGAACCAGGCACACGGGCAAATGGAGTGAGTACAAATGCTCGGGGAGCGAGCGAGCGAGCGAGTGAGCGAGCGCACGCACGACTTGACAACAAAGCAAGGACGCCTTCCCGTTCCAACGGTCGAGTGAGTCGTTCAACGTTTTAGAGTCAGTCAGTCGGCGTATAAGCGAGAACGCAGCCAAACGCACAAAGCGCCGGCTCGCAAACAGCCGTACCCCCCAACGCGCAAGAGATTACGCCGTGCGCGCCTGCCTGCGTGCGTGCGTGCGTGCGTGTTGCCATGGCAGCACTTCAAGTGCCCCATTCATGACCCGTTTGGAGGCTTTTGGCAAAGGGTGGAAAACGGAAGGAATTGATCTGCGGTCATACTTTGTTACCGTAACAAGCAGCTCGGACAAACGTGGAAGTGGGAAAGCGGAAGCTAGCTAGGAAGGAAGGAAGGAAGGAAGGAAGGAAGGAAGGAAGGAAGGAAGGAAGGAAGGAAGGAAGGAAGGAAGGAAGGGGTCTTTCTGAACCCAAGGCCAGCGACCGTTGGCCCCATCAAAGTTGCCGAGAGTCACTCAGCAGATTTACAATAGTGAAGAAATGCGTGACGAAAAGCTCAAGCTTGGCTCCGAAGATGGCTTAGGATCGCATGGTGGAGCTTACAAACGTGTGATGACACGAGCCATCAGAATGAGTCACCAAATGTCAGCTCACCGTAGAGGACAGTCACCATGGAGACCGGCATGACCAACACGCCCAAGAGCATGTCTGCCACGGCCAGAGACATCAAAAAGTAGTTGGTCGCGTTCTGGAGCTTCTTCTCCAAAGACACGGCCAGGATGACCAGGACGTTGCCCGTCACCGTGATGCCGATGGCCGCCAGGATCAGCAGCGCCGCCCAGTTTTTGCCCGCCTCGTCCCGGCAGAAGCCGGGCTCGCCGGAGCCGTTGCCGACGTGAGGACAGCCGTCGCGGCTGGCGTCGTCGCCCGTCCGGAACCCGTGCGGGGGCTCCGGGATCCGCCGGCTTTGAGAGATGAGCTCTGACACGTTGCCGCCGCCGCCGCCGCCACCGCGCAGGCTCATGCTGTGGCCGGCCACCCGGGCTCCGGGAAACGTGGCCGCGTTGGGCTCATGATGCAAGCGCTGGCTGGCTGGCCGGACGGACGGATGGACGACTCACTGCTCCTTCCCAGTCTTCATCCTCGCCTCCGTCCAGGTGCTTTTGGCTGAAGGTCTATGGAGGACAAACATCCCTTTTGCACGTCTCCAGCACCGACACCTGTAGCTCGGAGACTTTGGCAAACGTGATCCACTAGAATCTCTCCAGAAGCTTGGGGTGGGAGTTCGGAGAGAGCCGGAATGGATTTGCGCTTGTCGTTTGCTTCCCGCTGCCGCTGGCTTTGGCTCTCAAATGGGCGCTCCCCCTCCCCTCCTTCCTCCTGCCCCCCCTTCTCCTCCCTCCCTCCCTCCCTCCCTTGCTCTCTTTTACTCGGCGCGGCAGAGCGAGCGAGCGATCTGGCTCCGGCTGCAGGTGCACAAAGCGAACATCCTCCAGGTGTATTTAGCCAGCCTGACTTCCTTCCTTCGTTCATTCATCCCAGTTGCCGTGTCCATCCATCCAGCCATCCGTTTGGCTCGTCACCGTCCGTCCGTCCGACCCTCCCGTCTCGTTTGATCCGACCGACACTTGGATCCAAAGAGGTGGAGTTTATGGCGAGGGGCGGCAAAGGTATCCCGCTTTTTGATTTTCTCCACGTCCTTTGTGAAGTTTTCGACACGCTCCGTAACTCCAGTGTTGAAGCGTGTTTGACTTCCTTTGTCTTAACTTGGTTCTCATCTTAGTTCTTGGAACCTTGATTGTTTTGGACGGCTTTCATTCTTAGGTCCTTAACTTGACCTACCTTGTTTCGTCTCTCGTTGTCGCTCGCTCGCTCGGTCGGTCGGTCCTTCGAGGAGGTCGCCGCAAAAGTTCAAGTCCCAATGATCATCGTCACACACACACAACTGGGTGTGGCGAAATTAATCCTCTGCATTGAAGCCATCCCGGTGTGATTTTGATTCATCCCCTGGGGGAGAGGGGAGCAGCAGCGGAGCCGCACTCGGGAATCAATTTTTGGTGATCTAACTCCCCCAATTCCAACCCTTAATGCTGAGTGCCAAGCAGGGAGGCAACGGGTCCCATCTTTAGAGTCTTTGGTATGACCCGGCCGGCCGGGGTTTGAACCCACAACCTTCCAGTCTCAGGGCGGACACTCTACCATTAGGCCACTGAATTGCCGCATATTATTGATTGGTACTGGGTTATCGGTGTTGCAAAGGTTACGTCAGGTTTCAACCTGTACTGCGTATTTATTACTCCCAGTCTTTGCCCACCCCCTCCGACTTCCTCCAAATACCATCTGTCAATCAAACGCCCCAGGCGACTCTTGGGCGTGTATCCGAGTGCGTGTTGCCATGGCAACGGCGATGCCGGCATCAGGCCTGCTGACCTGTCACACCCAAGTAGTAGGCAAAGGCTAAGGCAACGTGGCAGAGTCTTCCTCTGCTCTCGATGTCATGAAATGCCAGCAGCCGAGGTGGTTGTTATTTTTGGAAATTGCATTCAGAGAATGAGATCAAGACAAACTTTGACGGCTGATGAAAAAGTGCGCGTGGCAGATGCTCCTAAATCCATTCAAAACAAACGGCTCGCCTCGCGAGAGAAGAGGTCGCCTCGTTGAGTTTTGCTGCCATCTGCTGGCCGAGCAAACGTTGTGACGTCGTCCAGAAGCACGCCAGGAGCGCTTGGACTTGTGGACTCTGGACAGTAGTGATGTGCATTCCAGTTCTTTTAAGTGAACTGGATCTTTAGAATCAGTTCACTCAAAAGATTCGTTCAAACGAATCGTTCAACAAATCGTCCCCCCCCCCTCACACACACTCACACACGCGCACACACGCGCACACACTGATCCTTTTTTTTTTTTTCTCCAAATAATCAATAATCATGGTCAAAGCTTCACGGAAAGTGAAAAGTGCCACACCCGCCCACACCCCCACTTTCCATTTCAACCATGTTGCTCTTATTTATTTATTATTTATTCATTGCTCTTATTAATTCATTGTATGTGCCGTCTTGTTTTTATTTTTTATATTGTTTACTTGAATGCTTTGTTTGTCCGTGGACCAATATATATATATATATATATATATATACACATATATATGTATATATATATATATATATATATACAATATGTAATATGTCTTGTCACCGTGGGATAGTATGAAACAAAATTTCGATCTCTTTGTGAGTCTTGACGTGAAGAAATTGACAATAAAGCAGACTTGGACGTTGATTGGCTGTTGGATCTGTGACGTCACTCGGACACTCTATTAGGTACGCCGCCATGTTTAGGTGGTCCTAAACACAGGTCACTTCATTAGGGAAAAATCATGGTCAAAGCTTCAATGAAAGTGAAACGTGCCACACCCGCCCTCACCCCCACTTTCTGATTGGCTGTTGGATATGTGACGTCACTCGGACACTCTATTAGGTACGCCGCCATTTTTAGGTGTTCCTAATCACAGGCCACTTCATTAGGGAAAAATCATGGGCAAAGCTTCAATGAAAGTGAAAAGTGCCACACCCGCCCTCACCCACTTTCTGATTGGCTGGTTGAGCTGTGACGTCACACTGACACAGGTGTACCTAATCACTTCATTAGGGAAAAAGCTTCAATGAAAGTGAAAAGTGCCACACCCGCCCTAACCCCCACTTTCTGATTGGCTGTTGGATCTGTGACGTCACTTGCACACTCTATTAGGTACACCGCCATTTTTAGGTGTTCCTAATCACAGGCCACTTCATTAGGGAAAAATCATGGTCAAAATTTAAATGAAAGTGAAAAGTGCCACACCCAAACAACCCCCCACTTTCTGATTGGCTGTTTGATCGGTGACGTCACTCGGACACGCCATTAGGTACACCGCCATTTTCAGGTGTACCTAATCACAGGCCACTTCATTAGGGAAAAATCACGGTCAAAATTTAAATGAAAGTGAAAAGTGCCACACCCAAACAACCCCCCACTTTCTGATTGGCTGGTTGATCAGTGACGTCACTCGGACACTCCATTAGGTACACCGCCATTTTCAGGTGTACCTAATCACAGGCCACTTCATTAGGGAAAAATCACGGTCAAAATTTAAATGAAAGTGAAAAGTGCCACACCCAAACAACCCCCCACTTTCTGATTGGCTGGTTGATCGGTGACGTCACTCGGACACTCCATTAGGTACACCGCCATTTTCAGGTGTACCTAATCACAGGCCACTTCATTAGGGAAAAATCATGGTCAAAATTTAAATGAAAGTGAAAAGTGCCACACCCAAACAACCCCCCACTTTCTGATTGGCTGGTTGATCGGTGACGTCACTCGGACACTCCATTAGGTACACTGCCATTTTCAGGTGTACCTAATCACAGGCCACTTCATTAGGGAAAAATCACGGTCAAAATTTAAATGAAAGTGAAAAGTGCCACACCCAAACAACCCCCCACTTTCTGATTGGCTGGTTGATCGGTGACGTCACTCGGACACTCCATTAGGTACACCGCCATTTTCAGGTGTACCTAATCACAGGCCACTTCATTAGGGAAAAATCACGGTCAAAATTTAAATGAAAGTGAAAAGTGCCACACCCAAACAACCCCCCACTTTCTGATTGGCTGGTTGATCGGTGACGTCACTCGGACACGCCATTAGGTACACCGCCATTTTCAGGTGTACCTAATCACAGGCCACTTCATTAGGGAAAAATCACGGTCAAAATTTAAATGAAAGTGAAAAGTGCCACACCCAAACAACCCCCCACTTTCTGATTGGCTGGTTGATCGGTGACGTCACTCGGACACTCCATTAGGTACACCGCCATTTTCAGGTGTACCTAATCACAGGCCACTTCATTAGGGAAAAATCACGGTCAAAATTTAAATGAAAGTGAAAAGTGCCACACCCAAACAACCCCCCACTTTCTGATTGGCTGGTTGATCGATGACGTCACTCGGACACTCCATTAGGTACACCGCCATTTTCAGGTGTACCTAATCACAGGCCACTTCATTAGGGAAAAATCACGGTCAAAATTTAAATGAAAGTGAAAAGTGCCACACCCAAACAACCCCCCACTTTCTGATTGGCTGTTTGATCGGTGACGTCACTCGGACACTCCATTAGGTACACCGCCATTTTCAGGTGTACCTAATCACAGGCCACTTCATTAGGGAAAAATCATGGTCAAAATTTAAATGAAAGTGAAAAGTGCCACACCCAAACAACCCCCCACTTTCTGATTGGCTGGTTGATCGGTGACGTCACTCGGACACGCCATTAGGTACACCGCCATTTTCAGGTGTACCTAATCACAGGCCACTTCATTAGGGAAAAATCACGGTCAAAATTTAAATGAAAGTGAAAAGTGCCACACCCAAACAACCCCCCACTTTCTGATTGGCTGTTTGATCGGTGACGTCACTCGGACACTCCATTAGGTACACCGCCATTTTCAGGTGTACCTAATCACAGGCCACTTCATTAGGGAAAAATCATGGTCAAAATTTAAATGAAAGTGAAAAGTGCCACACCCA
Source organism: Syngnathus leptorhynchus (assembly GCF_054491065.1). Classification (NCBI taxonomy): domain Eukaryota; kingdom Metazoa; phylum Chordata; class Actinopteri; order Syngnathiformes; family Syngnathidae; genus Syngnathus; species Syngnathus leptorhynchus. The sequence goes on along the minus strand of NC_141203.1, from coordinate 13,958,956 downwards.
AACAACCCCCCACTTTCTGATTGGCTGGTTGATCGGTGACGTCACTCGGACACGCCATTAGGTACACCGCCATTTTCAGGTGTACCTAATCACAGGCCACTTCATTAGGGAAAAATCACGGTCAAAATTTAAATGAAAGTGAAAAGTGCCACACCCAAACAACCCCCCACTTTCTGATTGGCTGTTTGATCGGTGACGTCACTCGGACACGCCATTAGGTACACCGCCATTTTCAGGTGTACCTAATCACAGGCCACTTCATTAGGGAAAAATCATGGTCAAAATTTAAATGAAAGTGAAAAGTGCCACACCCAAACAACCCCCCACTTTCTGATTGGCTGTTTGATCGGTGACGTCACTCGGACACGCCATTAGGTACACCGCCATTTTCAGGTGTACCTAATCACAGGCCACTTCATTAGGGAAAAATCATGGTCAAAATTTAAATGAAAGTGAAAAGTGCCACACCCAAACAACCCCCCACTTTCTGATTGGCTGTTTGATCGGTGACGTCACTCGGACACGCCATTAGGTACACCGCCATTTTCAGGTGTACCTAATCACAGGCCACTTCATTAGGGAAAAATCATGGTCAAAATTTAAATGAAAGTGAAAAGTGCCACACCCAAACAACCCCCCACTTTCTGATTGGCTGTTTGATCGGTGACGTCACTCGGACACGCCATTAGGTACACCGCCATTTTCAGGTGTACCTAATCACAGGCCACTTCATTAGGGAAAAATCATGGTCAAAATTTAAATGAAAGTGAAAAGTGCCACACCCAAACAACCCCCCACTTTCTGATTGGCTGTTTGATCGGTGACGTCACTCGGACACGCCATTAGGTACACCGCCATTTTCAGGTGTACCTAATCACAGGCCACTTCATTAGGGAAAAATCATGGTCAAAATTTAAATGAAAGTGAAAAGTGCCACACCCGCCCTCACCCCCACTTTCTGATTGGCTGTTGGATCTGTGACGTCACTCAGACACTCCATTAGGTACATTTTCAGGTTCGTTCGCGAAGACTCACGAGTTGATGTTTTAATTTTGTATTTGTTGGATTGTAGTTGATGGCGTTATTATACCGAATATGTTTGTGTTTGAATAAAAGGTTTAAAAAAAGTCCGTTATGCCGACATTTGTTATTGTGGGGGAACACCAACTCATATAACAACGTAAAACACATACATATTGTCATATAAAGCAGTTAACCAAATGTCTGATTTTTTTGTTTTAACAAGGAACAAAACACCAAACAAGTTTTAATATAAATGTTTATTAAAATAATAATAATAATAATAACAGTAAAATTCAAACCAGCAATCTAATGTGAAATAGCAGTAGATATATTGGACAACAATATTTAGGGTGCATATATGCATACACGTTATTTAAAAACGACTCTGTTATACAATAAAGATGATCGTTTTTTGCATAACGGCGAATCCCTTCATGCAAGAACTGAACTTGCATAAAAGAAGTGGTGTTTCAGTGAGTGGTCCTTTCTTTCTTTTCTTGGCAAATCGACATTCTGGCTTCCATAGTTCACGCCGGCCAGGAAGGAGACGCAACACGTTCGCTGACTGATCCGTTGATGCACGCGCGGGAGGGAGGCACTCGTTCGTTGGCGAACGGACGGGAAAGTCACGACTCGTTCGTGAACGGGAAGTTAGGTCATTTTCTTCTTCGTTTTGTTTTACGAGGAGGTGGCACCAGCTTCAATGCGCGTTACCGACACCTACTGGTTGAAGTCATATGAAGTGAATTTAGGACGAAACTCGTTCACTCTCGTTCACTGAAAAGATTGGTTCTTCTGAACGAATCGTTCAGTCTGACTACGAGCCAACACTCCCTTGCATGTCTGTAGCGACACAAGCGAGCGAGGGGCCAGTTCCAAGCGACGTCTTCTCTCAAGGTACGTGTCCCGTACGGCCAGCTAGCTGTCCGCCATTGCTGCAAAATGAGAGGCAAGGGAAAGAAAGAAAGAAAGAAAGAAGGAAGCCAACTTTTAAGGGAAAGAAAGAAAGAAGCCAACTTTTTGGCGCTCATTCTCGGAAAGAAGCTAAGCTTTTCGTCGCTTTGCTGCGTCTGAGGCAGTGGCAGGCGCTCGCTCGCTGGCTCGCAGGCTGGCTGGCTGGCTCGCAGGCTGGCTGCATTCGCGACTGCATGAGCCGCTATTTTGGGGATCGCCAGCACATGTTCAATAGATCTTGGCGTCATTTTTGCCATTCTAACGTAACGCGGAAGAAAGCTCAAAGTTTGCTCCAGGTTGTTCCTTCTTCAAATCTTTCTTCCGCCCTACTGTCTGCTTATTGGTGTCAAAATGTGCCATCTTAACGCAATGCTCTATCCCACCATCAGATGGCGCTCACTCAGGTGTCTTCCAACAAGTGCGCAGGAGGTTTCCAGAAGGTCTTTGAACACGACAGGTGAGGGCGCTGCGGACCGTCATTTCGCGCTCGCATTATGGCTCACCTTCTTCTTTCTTCTCGTGGTTGTCGTGCAGCGTGGAGCTCAAGTGCAAAATGAAGTTTGCCATCTTCCTGCCGCCCAAGGCGGAGACGCACAAGTGTCCCGTCCTGTACTGGCTCTCAGGTGAGAACCTGGTTTGAATTCGAACCGGGCCAGGCGTAGGTCTCGGAGACAAAGGCCAAAATGCTTTTTGAGGCTCCGTCGCCGTCTTCCAGGCCTGACGTGCACCGAGCAGAACTTCATCACCAAGGCGGGAAGTCAGCTGGCCGCGGCCGAGAACGGCATCATCGTGGTGGCGCCGGACACCAGCCCGCGTAAGTGCTGTGCCGCTTGGTGATGGATGCCTTGAAATGTGGCCGCCTTTGCTCAAGTTTAGCCAGCCGCGTGTGGCTTCCAGGCGGCTGCGGCGTGGAGGGCGAGGACGACACCTGGGATTTGGGAACCGGGGCCGCTTTCTACGTGGACGCCACCCAAGAGCCGTGGAAGAGCAACTACCGCATGTACTCCTACGTGACCCGGGAGGTACGGCGCCAGGCTTTTGCCGCCGGCGTCCTCCAAACAAAAAGCGTGGCTAAACTCTCTTTTTGCTGCCGCCCACAGCTGCCCAAAGTGATCAACGACAAGTTCCCGGCCGACCCCGACAGGATGTCCATCAGCGGCCATTCCATGGGTGGCCACGGGGCGCTCATTTGCGCCCTCAAGAACCCCGGAAAGTACAAGGTGGCGTAGCGCACGGCAGCTTGCTGCAGCGCAGGGCAGCTTGCTTCAGACGGGCCCGTTGCTCGGATGGCCAATGGGCTTTTTGGTGTTTGCCCAGGCCGTGTCAGCCTTCGCTCCCATCTGCAACCCCACGCAGTGCCCGTGGGGGCAGAAAGCATTCGCCGCCTACCTGGGCCCCGAGCGCGCCGCCTGGGAGGTACGTTTGCCACCGCCGCCGCCGCCGCTTTGAGGCCAAATAGCGTCACGCTCATCTCTCCCAAGGCCTACGACGCCACGGTTCTGGCTGCGGGCTACTCGGGCCCGCCGCTCGACATCCTGCTGGACCAGGGCCGCGACGACCAGTTCCTGTCGGCCGGCCAGCTGCTGCCCGACAACTTGATCGCCGTCTGCTCCGACAAGAAGATTCCCGTGGTGTTCCGCCTGCAGCCAGTCAGTATTGGCGTGATGCTTGCAAAATGCCCACAGTGAACGGCTTCTTTTTCCTGTCCGCAGGGATACGACCACAGCTACTTCTTCATCTGCTCCTTCATCGGCGACCATATCAAGCATCACGCCAAGTTCCTCAACGCCTGAACATGCTCGTGCCGCCCGCCGTTAGCAATAAAAGTGGCTTTGTTGCTTTTGTGGTCCCGAGCGACTTTCAACCGGCTCACTCGCCGCGCCGCCCGCAAAGTCCAAAAGAAACAAAACAAACGTACTCAACGTCAAAACGTGACGTTGACCAACACAGCTTGTATTTTCTGCTAATGTAGCAAATCGATCATAAAGCTGCAGCCAAATATTTGGAAGGTCATCCTGGCCACTCCAAGAAAAAAGTGAGTTTACAAAGGTCCTTGCAAAAATCCACACAATGATGATAAAAATAGACTTGGCAAAAATAGGTCATCATCTTCAATGTACACCAATGTGGCGTTATCCAGTTCAATTTCAGTCCTGGAAAAACAAAGTTTGCCTTTGGGGTAGCTGGGGGCGAGAAAGGTTGGGCTCGGTTGTCACGGTCAGGCACGCGGTTCAGCTCCCACCTTCTGCTCCAGCAAGGCCTGCACCATGGCGCAGAGCTTGAGAAGGCCTTTCTCCTCCAGGATGTGCTGTGGCAGGCACAGCTTGTCCTGCAAAAATGAAGGGCAAACAATTTGAAAGCCCCATTGGAAATGAGTTCATTTGAAAGCCTATCTTATGGTGGAAGCTACTTTCCGCTCAAGAATCAATCATGAGCTGTCCTGCTCTCTCTCTCACACACAATTAATTCTTCATACGTGCTCTTTGGAGCATACCGCCGCCACCTACTGTATAGAAACAGGAGTCAATTCAATGCTTTCTGGCGGCCATCCCACCGGCGAGTGCTCAATTCACCTACCATGCATGTTTTGGAAAAGCCACGGGGAGAACACGCAAACTCCGCCGGGTGAAAATGTTTTCACACCCGTGTCGGGAGGCTTTTGGGCAAAAATTGGAGCGGTTTAGGAGATTCATCTGAGCTACTTTGCTTTTCCAACTTGGATTTGGGTCATCTTCAAGCAGCTACTTTTTGGATTGAAAGTGGGAACTTGAGCTTTGCAACCCAACAACATTGCCCAGTCAGTCTGCTTTGATAGCTCCGCCTCCGGCAAAAGATGAACCACACATCACAATTCAGTGCAAATGTAAATATGGGTTCTTTGTTACAAACACCAAGGTTGACACTTTTTAAGGGCACAACACAGCACAAAATTCACATTTCCATACGGCTTCAAACGAGTCGTCCGGTTGCCGTGACGGGATCTTTGTTCTCTTCTGACTGACTATGTGCTGCTATGTTGTGTCAAGTGCTTTGCTTTGCTTTGCTTTGCTTAGGCTGTTGCGATACAAGGAAAGACTTTGAAGACCTTCTGGCGGGATTGTGCTAAATCGGCATCGTGTGGCTCCAGCGGACACTCAAACTCAGTGCTAAACGGCCAATGTTAACAATGAGGCTAGCGTGGCATTTGGACCTGCGCATGCCAGCGCTTTGGCTCCACGTCGGACGCCTTTTCTTTTCACCCTGATATTTCAGGTCGCCATTGCGGCAAAACCCGGCCCGGCGGGGACCATCGCCGCGGTTACGTCAGCTCGCTCCAAAGGTAGACGGCAAAAAGCAGCAGCAGCAGCACGCAGAAGAGGTGGACAAGGCCGCAGCCAATCAGGTCCCACCACCGCCAGGCCGGGGGCGGGGTCTGAGTGGACGCAGAGACCCAATCCGGCGGCGCCGCCGCTACGGCTTTTTTGGTCAGAGGTCGGGCGGCCTCCGCGAGCTTCCCGCCCACCAGCGTCCTGACCGTGGCGCACAGGGGCGGCAGGCGGCATTGGATGATGTCATACGCGGAGCACACAGAAGACTGGCCACCCGAGAGAAGAGAGGGAGGGAGGGAGAAACAAAGACCACCGCCACGACAAAAAGGTGGAAAATCCAGGCGGACAGCAAAAAGAGAAAAAAAGAAGGAAGAGATTAAAAAAAGGGAGCAAGGAGAGAAGAGTCGGTGACCATGGCGACAGAGATGCGCATAACCATGGCGACCAGCGGGGATGGATGCTGACCGGGAGCGGGAGGAGGAGGACCACGACGCCCGGACTCCTCCTCGTCCCGATGCGACCGGTGAGGAAAAGCGGGCCGGCCGGCCGGCCGGCCGTGTCTTAGCGCGGGGAGCTTCCAGCCTGCGCAAGCTATTAGCATGGGTGGTTCGAAGCCAGTTAGCAGGAAGTCAGCACGGCGTTTGGCACGGCTAGTTGTCGACCAGAGACCGTTTGCTAGGAGGACAACGGTCATGCTAGTGGTGTAGCGTGTGGCTAACCGTCAGGCAGTTAGCAAGCAAGCTCGACAAGCGTTAGCACCGTTCGCTTGTCCTTGGCAGTTTAGCGGCACATATGAGCGCAGGTGCGGATGCTTGACAGCAGCATTTAAAGCTAACAATGCTAATGCAGCACTTGCGCTGCTGAGTTTACGTTCAAGGGTAACACACAAACAAGTGAGCGCAAACAGGAAGTTGTCGCTCGGATGGATGAAGCAGCCACGCACGCACGCACGACACGACACGACACGACACGAGGGCGACATCCCGCGAGGAAGGCCGAGCGCTTCCGGGTTGGAGTCCCCAAAACGGGACAGATGATGCGAAAGCCTCGGCCTTCCCGCCAGGACCGTTTGTTTGGTAAGCTCACCTCGGGCACGCCCATCTTCCGACAGGCGTCCAGGAAGTTCTCCACGTTGCGGCGACACTTTGCCATGCTGAGTTTGGGCTGCGGCAAAGGAAAGCACAGCTCGGTCGAGGCCTTCCGCAGTGGCCGGGCGTGAGGAGGGGGCGGGGCCTACCACGGCGGGCGAGGGCACGTGGATGCTGGCCACAGAGCGCGGGCGAATGTGATTGGCCAGGTGGCAAAGCACCACGCCGTCCATCAGCGACGAGCCCAGGTCATCGGGAAGCACCACCTTCAGCCGGCTCTCGATACTCTGTGTGGGAGGAGGGCGAGCGTCAAATACAAAAAGATCGCTCGCTCGCTCGCTCGAGGGAGACGAGGCAGGACGGCCGCTTACGTCCCGGAGCTGTTCCATCAGCTCCAGTTCTTCCCTCAGCTGCTCCATCTTCCTCCTCATGGTGAACTGCGGGTCCACACACTCCACACTCTTATGGCTGCGTAGGAACACTGAACAACAAGGCCGAGTGGACAGAGAAGTAGAAGAAGAGGGAGGAGCTTTTGAATTTAGAGCGAGCCAGTCGTTCGCTCCCGCCGCCGGCTGCTGCTGCTGCTTTGCAAATTGGGAGCGCACAAAGGAAAGGCGCCCGGGCGGGGGCTTTTCGGTCGGGACGCCGCCCGCCGGGTCCGGACCTACCGCACTGGGGCGCGCCTCCTTTCCGAGTTCCGCAGACCTGCGAGAGACGGGTGGGGGAGAGCGGGGGCGAGCAGGGCAGCGAGCAGGGGGCTGCGAGCGAGCGAGCGAGCGAGCATGCGGGCGGGGATCATTTGCAAATAAATGGGAAGATGGCAAAACGGGAGGCCACGACACCAGACGGCACAGATGAACACACAAAAAAAAAAAGGAAAAAAAAAAGCAAAGAGCCACGTTAGCCTGACATTAGCGGTTAGCCACACGCACGTCACATGCTCAGCAGGACCCACATAAGCGCTACGGAGCTGCGCAAGTCAACTCAAGCTAGCAATTAGCACAGTTAGCTCCGACTGACAAATTTGATCTGGGGTCGGACTGATTTGATTTGGCGTGCCATTCCCGTTTACAACTCACCCGAGCGAGGTTTGAGTCCGAACGGCGCAGCGGACGTTGTGGGAAGTCTGCTCGGAGAACGGGTCAGTCGCTACCGTTGGAAAAAAAGACAAGCGTTCACCATTGGTCGAGTCACCTAGTCACCCATTTCGTACCTTTGGCGCGCTGCCGCCGTGGTCATCGTCGTCGCTGTCCTGCCCGCTGGGGGAAAGCAAAAAGGCCCGCTGGTGTCCACCCAATGCATCATCAGGGTTCACCTTTGACTTACTTGACGGAGGGATCCGCCGTGAGCCTTTCCACGGGGTACAGCCGCACGCCGCACAGCTCCTCCTGCTCCAGGTTGATTCTGAGGCGCACACGCGGCACACGTCGGCAAAGACCTCGGGGGGGGGGGGGACGAGGATGCCCACCTGCCGGGATTCCGCAGAAGCTCGGCGGCCTCATTCAGCTGGCCGATGACGTCCGAGTCGTCCCCCGTCACCTTTGACCTGCAACCAAGCGTATTCATCATCCGTATTGTCAAAACGGCTATCTGGCTAAGCAAGTTTCTCTCACTCCTGCTCTGACGTCCAGTGAAAGTCTTCGTCGATCCTCAGCGGCTCGTCCGAGTCTGCCGCCGCCGTCCGGCCCTGAAAGCCGCATTTTTCAAAACGCCATTTGTCCGATATGCGGCCACGTCGGTCGTAATGTCGTCACGTCACGTAGCAATCCTTTCCATCAAGTGAGTCACCTTGGAGTACGGGGGCTCGCCGGGCGCCCGCTCGCCGGGGCTCTCCTCCGTTAGACGCGCCGCCTCGGAGCTGGGATCTGCACGGCCACAAGACGGCCAAAGTTCCATTTGCGTGCTTGTGTGCAAAAAGCCAAGCCGTCGGGCCGGACCGCGTACCCGTCAGGGAGCTGATGTGTTCGCCGGAGTCGTCCTTGCCGAGTCCGTCCTCCTCGGTGATGTGGCTCATGGGCACGTTGAGACTCAGCGTGTCTTCGTCCGACGGCTGGCAAAATATGCAGCCGCGCTCGCACAAAGAAAGGAAGCAAGAAAGAAAAGAGCGGCGGGCGATGAGCAGACCTCGGTCGCCGACAGCCTCTTGTCTCCCACGTCGCTGTCCACTCCCGAGTCGCTGTCTTGCTTCCTCTGCTGCTCCGAGTCCTCCCCGCTGCACACCGACCAAAGGCAAATGAAGCTCCTTTCTCACGGCTGGCTTTTTGGCTCTCCCGACTCACCGCGTCAGGCCGAGGCGCTCCGCGACGGGCAGGTAGAGCCCCTCGGCCATCTTGTCGCCGCGACACGCTTCCGTGCTGAGATACTTGAAGATGTGAACTTTGCCCTTGAGACAGATCTGAGGGCAGGGGAAGGGCAACTTTTTATGTCGTATGTAGAACTCGGAGGGGAACGAGCGACCGGCCGGCCGGCCGCTACCTGTGCCGGCGGGCTCTGCAGCGGGTTGTTCTCCAGGCGCAGGGCCTGCAGCCGCGCCATTTTGCGGTAGCTCAGCGGAATGGTGGACACCTTGTTGCACGAGAAGTCCAACTTGACCAGAGGAAGCTCGGCCAGGTCTGTACGCAATGGCGCCGTTAGCCTCTGTGACGCTAAAGTCAATTCTCGACCGCGAGATCAAATAAAAAGCCCAGCATCTTCAGCTTTCTATCCTGCCGTACGCGAGCGGAGCCACAGTTAGCGTGTCACTTGTTAGCATTTCATGGCTCGTCCGTCGCGGGCTTTAAGACGAGAGCTGGCGCCGGTCCGGGACGACGCTATTCACGTGTTAGGATGGCTAACGGAAGCGGCGTCCGGGCGGGCGGGCGGGCGGACCGACCTTCCGGAAGCACGCAGAGCAGATTCCGTCGTACGTTGAGCTCCCGTAAGGCCCGAAGACGTCCGATGTGTCGCGGTAGGGTGGTGAGCTCGTTACAACTAATGTCCTGTCGGTCGGGGGGAGACAAAAGCGCCTTTTCCTTTGCTGCGACGGAGGAATCCAGAGTACGTACGCTCGGCGCGGCGCCTCACCAGCTCCATGAGGCGACGCAGTTGGCCGACGCTCTCGGGCAGGCTGACCAGTTTATTGTTGCTGGCGTTGAGGACTCGGAGCGGCAGAGTGCACAAGCAGGCCGGTAACGAGCTCAGTTGGTTGCGACTGAAAGGAGAAAAGACACCCAAATCAGGAAGGAAGGAGTGCGACTGAAATGGCCGGATTTTGCAGACCTGAGGTTGAGCCAGGTGAGCGAGTGCAGGCTGATGACGGCGTCCGGGATGCTCCTGATGCAGTTGTGGTACAGGTTGAGGCTCTCCAAGGCCACCAGGTGGCACACTTCCGAGGGCAGGTCCGACAGACGGTTCTTGGACAAATCTGGACGCACAAGAACGCTTGGAATGGGCCATACAAATGCTGCTGCAGCAGTCCACAAAACAGCAGATTTCACATGCAAGCTTGGCGTGTATTGCTTGTGTGAGGGGGAGAGAGGGAGGCAGCTGCATCCTGAGGAAAAAGGCAAGACTCACTCCTCCCCTATAATAACAGAGTCGGCCAGGCAGGGCAGGGCAGGGCAGGGCAAAAGCCCGACAACACGACTGCGCCTCGCTGTCGTTCTCCACCTCTGCTGTCGTCAGGAATTCCATTTTGTTGTCGTTCGAGACAATCCTTATTTCAAACTATATTCAAAAGGTGTCTTGCATTTTTCTTCTCTGAAATAGCTCACATTTCTTTTTTTATTTTCAATTCATGTTGAGAGCAAAATCATTTATGCACACCAACAGACCTCCAAGTGTATTTTTAGAACACGCGGTAACGTTTGAAGGCCACAGCGGAGTAGCGCGGAGGGTCACGTGACCCGAGTGAGCCCACTCGCACGAGGAGAACGTGGGCCGGCGCTAGTGCCGGCGCAAACACATAGTTGCACTCGCTCCAATTTCTATACATAGACGTCAAAATGTGTCGGCGCGGTTGCCACCGACGCGACATCAAAGACGCCACAGCAACATCTGGCCACAGCAAACTTGCCCGTATCGAGATTGAACATTTGCGGAGGGTTGGGGTCTTTGCTGCTTGCGGGAGAAGCGCGCCCGCCGTCATTCCTCGTCTGTCCCACTTTAGCGCCTGCCTGCCTGCCTGCCTGCCTGCCTGCCAGCCAGCCAGGCGAAAAAGTAGGACGAGGAGAAACTAGAGTGCCGCCGGCCGGCAGGCAGGCAGGGAGATGGCTTGCAGTCGCTACGTCTTTGTTCTCATTTTGGGGGCGCTCTTAGCTTATGCTACAAAAGACACCATGAAAAAGGCCACCAAGAAATTGACAGGATTAAGTAGAAAAGGGAAGGGGAGGGGGGTGCAAGGAACCAGACCTGTCAAAATATACACACACACACACACACACACAAGGTTGCTGCAGGCTGAGTAAAATGTGGGTCACGGGGGGGTTGTGTGTGTGATACATTAGCTGCATCAGCATCAAGTGTGGATGCGATCACCAAAATATTTGGTCAATTGAGCCGGAAGATTGTTCAAGAGAGCAAGATGAAATTTGGAGGCGGCCCTGTCCGTCTGCTAATCTCGCTCCGCCGCGTTTGCACGAGCCCCGAGAAAAAGTCTGACAGCGCACGCGCGGCCTTGATTTTGGCCTACATGGGCCCGCGCCACTTTATATGGGGAGACGGACGCCGCCTTCACGTCTTTGGGTCTGGCCGGCCCAATCTTCCAGTGAGATGCGTGGCATCCAAAAATAGATCTCAGGTCGGCGGCACGCTAGCTATTCATGTGTCTTTTTTCCCCTTGGCATATTGGGCTCCAAATGTACCCGGGGAGAGTCATTGGAATTACATTGAAAAACACTCAATGACATTTCTGAGCGAAAATCACCTTCCATTGCACTCATTTTATGAAGGAAAATGGTCACGCTCAAAGTCAAGGCTAGCCTTTAATACTTCACAAAGCATACGGCCGGCCGAGGATGACATCCTCTCCCCCAAAACCACGACGCCGTATCAACTCGGGCCCGACCGACGCAATCGAGCAAACCTGCGCGGCCGAGCGGCTCCTTCGTTGCTCTCTAACCCGTTTGGCCTTTGCAATGGTCTCCCACTTGCTTTCAAGCTGGAGCCGGCCGGCTGTTTCTGGGCTTCCGGCGGAGGAAAAGATGGCCTCCGGAAAACAATGAGCCGGCCGGCCGGCCGGCCAGGGGTGGGCCCGCTTCCCGCGGCTGGCTGGCTCGGGGGCTAGCTTCCGCAGAGGCGCTAAGCAGCCCTCTGGCCTGCTAGCAGATTTGCCCCAAACAACAAAAATAATGCAAATGCAGGCGTCAATGTCAACTTTGCCTGCTGCTGTTTCTTAGCTTGGGCCTCAGGCCCCAGGCTTGGCGCGTTCAGTCAGTCAGTCAGTCAGTCAGTCAGTCAGTTCTAAAAAGAGCTTAGCAGCGCTGTCATTGTCACTTGACAGGCAGGCATCAAACGGGATCGATGTTTGGCTCTCTCTTCGTGACCTTTTGAAATGATTGCAAGAAAGGAACAGGGCAAATGAACGTGCGCTTTTGGAAGCAGGGGTGTCGGGGAAGGGACACCCCAATGGCAATCTAGGTCACACGAGCCACCAAATGGGAAAGGAAAAAGTTGCCTTTGTTAGAGAAGAGACATCAAGCTCCGCCCACATCCCCTGTTGACAAAACATTTTGCGGTGGGCGGGCGCCTTTGTGACGACATAGACCTCCCAGGTTGACCGTGCGCGCCCCCGTGGATGTTGACAAGCCGTCACAGACAGGAAGAGACCGGGGAGGATGGATGGATGGATGGATGGATGGATGGATGGATGGATGGATGGATGGATGGATGGAAGGGAACGGGGGGGTGGGGGATACCACGAGAAGGCACACGCCATTGACAGCCCTCCCACGCCCACTCACCTGCTTCCACCGTATCGCTCAAGTCGAGTCCGGCGGCCGTCCGCGGGAACTCCTTGAGTTTCCTGGCACTGAGGTTGAGCGCGCCGCTGAGCGTCGCCTCCTCCAGCGCCCGCTCCAAGCCGCGGCTGTTCGGCGGCGCGGCCCCGCCGTTGGCGCCGATGTGGCCGGGCGGCGGCGATGCCACCAGCTGCGGCTGGCCGACGAGAGGCTCCGCTCCTGGCGTCGCCATGCTGCTGCTGCTGCTGCCGTTGCTGGCGCTGCTGCCGCCGTTGCTGCCGCTGCTTGGCCGTCGGTAGCGCTCCGCTCGTAGCTCCGCTTCCTGCCTCGTCGATGCTGTGCGAGCGGCATCAAACTCAACGGCCCAAAGAAAACATCCGCGACACGTCCGCTCGGCGCCCTTTCAAAATACAACGACCGGAAGTGCCTCGTCCACTCAAGGGTTACTTGAGCGAACCGCGCATGCGTCTTACGATGGGGAGGGGTGGGGAGGGGGGGCGAAACTTGACCGACGGCGACATCTAGTGGATGCAAAAGCTGCGTGAACTGTGTTGTCTGAAGCAGCTCGGTTTTTCCATACTTGTCGTTCCACTTTTTACCAGCAGCCTCTTGTGGTGACACCACACACACACACACACACACACACACACACACACACACACACACACACACACACACACACACACACACACACACACACACACACACACACACACACCCACACACACACACAGACAAAGAGGGACAAAAGAATTTTTGCCGCTGGGGGCGGGCGGGGTCATATCCTGCTGACCCAAACATGTCAGCTGGTGGGTGCGTCCGACGGCCCGCCACTTCCTGCCACTTGTTGCTCCGCAGTCCTCGGCTCGTCCACAAGATGTCAGCCAATACCCAGGTTTTCGCACGAGCACGCGCACAGAACTTGCTTGACTTTGCGGCTATCGTCCGGCTGGCTTCCAACGAGACTCAAGTCAAGCTGTGAAAGAGAAACAATTGGGCTCGCTCGGCAACAAACAAACAAGAGCTGGCACCTTTCATGCGCACTGCTTCCTGTCGAGACCATTCACCTTTGACCCCGACGCCTGCTTAGCATTCAAGGCGCTGCCTGGAATATATTGATGTGTTTTGTTTTTTTTCTTACACACGTCACTCTCGACACCTAACTAATGTACCCAATCATACAGCGGCGTAAACTAAGGGCAGTAAACAAGCAGACTGGCGAAGGGACTGGAAATGACGTGACTCGTTCGTTGCAAGCGCCACGCTGACAAACAACACTTTGCTTCAGTGTTTGGCTTTTACGAGGCCCGCACTTATCGCGGCGTGCGTAATTGTTCAAACGTCAACAAACGGGCCGTGTAATGACGACTCGTTAGGCAGACGCTTAATGTTCACGCAATTGTTTAGAACGGGACGTCTGTCGAGTCGCCGCTCGACGTGACCTTTGACGGGCGGGAGGGAGGGAGGGAGGGAGCGCCAAACCAAACGGGCCGACGTCAACTCCGAGACGAGTCATAAACATGTTATACGTTTGTGTTTTAGACACTTTTGTGGCCTTGTTAAATGCACCCGAAGCGCTCCGGGTGGGCGACGGTCCGAGTGGGCCCGCCTAAACTGATTCAATTCAAAGGCGCACTTTTCTTTTGTAATTCTTTGCGCATGGGTGAGCGAAGAGCAACGAGAACATTTGGTGAGCTTCATCCTTAAGTGCGTGCCATCCAAGTCGCACTGCTCGCTCGTGAAAAAGGCAAACCAATTGATCAATCAGCGGCCTGGCCTGGCCCGGCCCGGCCCGGTCCGGCCCGGCCGCTGGCCGTCTTCCTGGGCCGGCTTCTCACGTGCGCCCCCCCCCCCCCCCCCCCGTGGGGCGGCTCGGCGACGGACGGCCCGATGGACTGTGACAAGGCCTTTAATCAGGCCCGGCCCGACAATTTATGCTAATGGCTGCGGCTCCAACGGGGAGGATTTGATTACGCCGCGGCTTGATCTCGTCCACATCTGCTGCTGGCTCGGGCTGGAGAGCGGGCTTCTTTGATTTAACTGGCCCCGCCCGAGGCTCAAGCCCCTCGCAACCATCCGTCGCCGCTCGTCCCGTCCGTCCGTGGCGATGGGATGGCCTGGCTCGGCCGGGGGCCTGCCGGGCTGACTTTGGGCCACGCGGGTGGAAAGGAGCGTAGTCCTAATTTGAAAAATGGATCAGAAAGAATATATTAGATATTGCTTTGTGGCCACCAGCCTTGCGCCTTTCCAGACCTTTCCTTTTGGGAAGACGACGGCGGCGGCTCAATCCAAGACTCGCCCGCTCGCTCAGACAAAAGCGCTGTCAGGGAATGCATTTGATTAGCACTTGCTTACCTGACGGTCGGCCCCGCCATGTGTTGTTTTTTGCCAAGGCGTCCGTCCGTCCGTCCGTCCGACCGACCGCCTGTCCGTCCGGGATGAGCTCACGCGCCGCTCGCTGGCCAGCACAAAAGCAAAGACAGCTGAAGTTGGTCGAGAGAACGTGGCCTGATACCAAGACGACTTTGAGATTAACCCTGCTAGCGTCGAGCTCGCCAACTTTCTCCGCGAGGTTGGAGTCACGCCGCGGAAAATGTCAGGCCCCAAACAGGAAGGCAGACATTTTGGAAATAAAAATGGTTTTGGGAGGGGGATTGAAGAACTTTGGCAAAAATGGAACAGAATTGTGGAAGACGCAGCAAGTCTTCCACATTGGAAGACGCAGCAAGTTTGATGATGAAGATGACGATCTCATTTACTTGTTGCCGGTGTTACAAAAGCTCCGGACTTTCTCTCCTGCGCTGTGGCCACACATGTGGACCACGCCGCCGCTTTTCCAATAAGTTACAATCAGATGTCTCACGTGTTGAACAGATCCGGGATTCTTGTTTTTTTTTTTTTGGGGGGGGGGGGGCTGTGTCATCGACACGGCTCAAAATTTACGTCCGGAAGGAAGGAAGGAAGCGGCTCCTCTCCCTTTTCATCTGCGTTTGTATCCATCATCAAAGCAAACGAGCTTTGCGGCCACGTTCTCGACGACGCTCCGATAGCTGGCGTGGGAGCGCGCGCGCTTCCTGCGTCGTCTGCGCGACAGCCTTTGGACGTCAACACGGGGAAGAGGCTTGGGGCATGTGTCGTCGTTATCTCCGTGCGCCTCCTCTGGGTCCCGGTCCGGAGCCGGCCCGGAGCCTCCCTGGAAGTGGCCAAAGTGGCCGACTTGCTTGCTGTGCCTTTGACAGCGCGGCCTCGCTAAGACAAAGCGGCTTGAGTGACTGAATGGAACATCTTTTAATGGTGAGAAGGTTCACCCGGTTGTAGTTTGAGGGTGCGATCCTCGGCCGGTCGGCGGGTCGGTCTGCCGGCCAGCCGGCCGGGATCTGCGTCGCACGTGCGACCGAGAACAATGGGACAAATTTGTCATGTGCCAAGCTTAACGGGAACAACACGCCACGCAGACGCAGACGCAGAGGAGGCGCGATGAGCACGGCTCGCATTTCCGTCAGCCGCTTTATTTGTCTCTTTCGCTGTCCGTCTGTCACCACAGGACAAGCAACCAATGACTTTTGTCGATGTTGTTGTTAGCGCGGCTGCAGAAGGCAAAGGCAAGGGAACAAGTGTTTTGTAACCCCGGTCCACGCCGAAGCCCCCCACGTCCCAGGGGCCCCGCGGCGAGGCGGCCGAGCGGAGATTGGAGCCGGCACCTCCCGCTCGCTGGCTGGCTGGCTGGCTGGCTGGAGGGCTGGAGGAGGCTCGGCCTGAGGGATGGTCGAGGAAAGCAGACATGGCAGCCCCACTTCCTGTTTCCCAAATGACAGCATGCGGGCCAGAATCCCGCCTGGCTGCCCATGTCTCTCTCTCTCTCTCCCATGCACCTACGTCTCTCATCTCACACCCTTGCGTGCCTTTATCTGGCTTTCTATCTCTCCCTCCTCCGACGCTTTGGAACAGTGGCGAAATATAATCCAGATGATGGCCCGGGCAGGCTTACTCGTTTTTAGCGCGTTCCGCTTTGATTAGGGCACACCACGACGCGCCCGGAAGGGGCGGCATCAGATTTCCAAAGCAGAAGTCCAGCTTTGACGTAAAAATGAGTCGACGATTGGGAAGGATAGATATCGCTGTTTGTGTCGGATCTAATGATCCCAAACAAACGACGTCACAGAGCGAAAAGAGCCTAATGTTTTCCAGATGCCACCAGATGACTGACTTGTTTGGGCTGCAGCATCCCAAGGCTATTTTGCTTCAAATCAGCCCCATCCGCGAGGGAGGCCAGGATCTGTGTCGAGAGAAGCGACTCGCCATCAGCGTGGCCTGGCCTGGCCTGGCCTGGCCTGGCCTGCGTGCTAGCGGCCGTTCACCCGTAAAAACTGCGCCGGCCATCCCAGGGACTCATCGGTTTGCCTCACGGTGAGCCCTCATTGTTCCCAGACCAGCTGCTCGGGGGCGTCTGAGACAAGAGGCGGGAGGGGAATGGGCCGGAAGCTCCGGCGAGAGGCCGACAACTCAGGGGCCGCTTATTGCACCGCTAATTGCGCCGCCGCCTATTGTGGCTGCCCGCTGCTGCTGCCCGTTGCCGCCGCTGCCCGCCGCCCGCCGGAGGGCCTGACACATGTCGGCAACGAGCCCACCCAATGCAGCCATGCGCGCAACACGCATCATCTCCTAAAAACGACAAACATTCAGAAGAGCATATTATAAATGAAGCAACACTTTTGCTTGTGTATTTTGCCAATCCTTTGATTTTCTGTGATTCTAGAACTTTCCCTTGCTATTTGTTGAAACGCTGTTGTGATTCATATTTGTGTTTTCTATCTGCGGCGTTTTCTTTTATTTGGTTCAATAGCCGAGGAGGCTATTTTTAGCACGTGTGCGCGTGAGGCCAGAACTCTGACTCCCCATGCACATGCACGTGTCCGTCCATAAAAGCTAATAAAGCATGACTGGCTATGCTCTTCCTTCACAAGACAAACATCAGATCCTTTTTTTTTCTTCTTCGCGCGTTCTTCATAAATCACGACATGCATTGCCTGCCGTATTCAGCAAAACGCACCATGTGAGTGTGCGTCAATGTGGAAAGTGTTGCAGGCTGCACACGTTCATGTTTCACCGGTGCTCATTTATGTCGAAAAAGAAAAGAAAAGAAAAGAAAAGAAAAGGAACCCACGCACCACAAGTAAAGTCAACGGGCCGACCGGAGACGGCATGAAAAAGTACAAACAATACAAGGAAAAAGTAGCACAAACGAAAAGTCCAAGTCGTGTGAGACACCGCCAGAAAAAGTCCAAATCCATTGAAAATAAAATGCAAACACTTTGTACGACAACAGACCGGCCGGAATTGTTGAGCCGGCAGAGTGTGTCAGGTTGACTAACGAGCAGAGGAGAAAGTCTCCATCCTCTCGCGTCTCTCGTGTGTGTCATGTTCAGACCGAGCGGTCGCTGATGGATGGCCGCTCTGCTTTTAATTACGCACGCACGGATGAAGCTTCTCGCACACATTATTCCAATTTCATGTTCACCCACGTTTGTCAAGACTCAGGCACGCGCACGCAAGCACGCACGCAAGCACGCACGCGCACGCGACGCACCGCATTCTCGAAAGGAAACATGCTCAGAAGGGAACAGGAAGTCCATGGCGAGGCTGGATTCCAAACCAATTTACGAGGTATGTATAGTTACGATGGCACAGAAAGGCGACGCACATCTCGTAACAGGACGCCCCCTTCAGGAAGTCCAGCGCTGCACATACCCCAAGGATTTTGAAAGCGCCGCGCCGCGCCGCGCTCGCCACGCCACGCCACGCGCGACAAGCCGCACACGGACATTGGATACGCCGGGACTGTTGATTCTGCGCTTTTATAACCTCTCGCCCAAACAATAATGCCACTATGTGCTCCGTCCGTCGGTCCGTCCATTCGGGCCCATTACAGGCACAAAAATAAACAGCGTTCTAGACCGCTTTTGCTCCAAAAACACTTTTTACGAGGGCGGTGGCGTGGTGCATGCCTGAAAAGCTGCTGCTGCTGCCGGCTTGACGGCCCGAGGTGGATTTAGTCGACGTACGTGTGTGCGTGCGCGTGAACGAGCTGAGAGGTTCCGCCGAGGCCCAACGCGAGAAGCCTGATGTTGCAAAGCGGCCCCAGCACGAGGGGGCGGGGGGGGGGCTGAGGCCGGAACCTCAAGCGGGCAATTTGAAGCTCAGCATTGAGTTGGAGTCACTTGCCGTGAGGTGGCGTAAAAGTCGTGATTTACGAGGGCGACCGTGCGCCGCCCGCCGCCTTCCCCTTGACAGACTTGCAATTTCCTGTGCGAGAAAACACTCACTCAATCTGCGCCCAGGGGGAAGCACTCAAAAAGGCAGCAGCCCCAGCAAGAAAAATCATTCGAATCATCGCAACCACCCCAAGAAAATGTCCGACGGCTCTCACTCACTTGAAGAAAAACAACAACATTTGATGGAGTCGCGAGTTCCCGGCAAAAAAATTCATAAAGGCTGCGCGCGTGAGCGGGCCATCCCGTTGATTGATTTGGAGCGCGCCAAGGCGCACCTCATAAATAACACACAGTTGGAAACACATGGTCAAGGCATTTTCCACTCTGACGCTGCCGGCAGCAGAAGAGGATTTTTGACATTGTCGATCATGACAGGATCCACCCCAAAAATTGTGACGGAGCCACAGCTAACAGGAAGCGTGGCTACCGCTTTTTCCCGTCGACCCCTAACAGGCAAGTTGCTCATTTGCCGGACAAAAAGCTTGGAGGCAGGCAGACGACTGGCCATTTTGGACCAAAGCTTTCTTCAATGGGATTTTCACTCTTTCAATCTGAAGGTAACCTGCGCAGCTCCTGAGGAAAGGGCGGAGCTTCATGTCAGTTATTCCATTTCCACACCTTGAATTCACAACGCATCAAAGGAGAAAATAGCTGAGAGGCAAACGCTCAACCACACGCAAGACCACCCAGAAGGACACGGGCTGTCAATCATGTCCCTCAGAGAATAAACAAGAGCATGTTTGATTTCTTTCGCTTTTTTCAACACTCACCATGGCGAGAATTTCAACGCGGATGAACTTATTGACACGCGCGCGCGCGCCTTTCTTTCATTTTGGTCACACAGATGAGACACGTCTCCTGGCATCAATTTCATCTCTGAGCCGAGCTGAGACACTTTTAGGTGAGCTAATTCAATTAGTGAGGCGCTTTCAAGTGGCCCTCATAAACACACATGCGCGCACACACACACGTGCAGAAACACGACGCGCGTTTGTGTGTGTGTGTGTGTGTGTGTGTGTGTGTCTCCAGGGCAAAGTTGTCTGTCAGCACAGAGGCTTGAGCGCAGGCCTCATTATAAGCCTTCTGGCCATGCAACACACACACACACACACACACACACACACACACACACACACACACACACACACAGCCCAAAGGTGACCCGCTGACCCGGTGTAGTGTGGGTCCAGACTGTGGTCATGTGACTAATCCAAGGAGATTTTCAGTGTGTAAAACATTGTCATTTCAAAAACACGCACACAAAGGATGTGTGACATCATGAAATCCACACACACACACACACACACACACACACACACACACACACACACACACACACACACACACACACACACACACACACACACACACACACACTCATGCAGAAGTCGAAGAGGAGATGTCGGCCGCCGTGCGCGGCTAGCGACTGCTTCGCATTAGCGTCTAATCAAGTTAAAGGGGTTCTCTTCACCTCTTTGGGCTCCCAAGTGCACTAACTCAATTGGGTCGTGGCATCTCGGAGTCCACGGGCTACAACGCCAAGGCCGCCTCCTGCGTCTACCGTTTTGTTTTCTTTTCCTTATACCTGCGTCGGCCCAAACTTTTTAGCCCCGAGGACAAAAAGTTCCACCTCGCTCGCTGCCGTCTCTTTTTATCACCTTGGAAAATGCGGCTTTCCAGCAAGGGCTAGGAAATCAACGGGGCAAAATCGGAGCAATACATTTGCTTTCCACCCGCGGAATGGGGACAACCAGCACCAAAATGCATTTCTTTAAACAAGGATGAGAACTTCCTTGAAGGCTTTTAGTGTCAATGTGCAAAACAGCTCAAAAGCGCCAGCCAATTATACAAACAGGCCCCAAACCTGGCGGCGGGCGGGCGGGCGGGCGGGCGGGCGGGGTTTCTGCATCCACCCAATGTCACAAGTTGACCCTGAACCCGGCCGGCTAGGGGCTACACCCATCTACCAACATCACGGTGAGAGCTGAAGCTAGCTCATCGCTTCGCTCAAGCTGTCGCAGCTATGCCCACCCACAGGCGAGCACACACACTTTTAACAGTTACGCACCCCAATGCGCTACATCCCAGCTATGCACACGCTAGCTTTTTGAGTTAGCACATTCTTTTTCAGCAAAAGAACACACACACACACACACACCTGCTGTCCCTTTTGTTGGGACGTGGCAATTAGCGCGGAGCTCCCTCCCGTTAGCGAGCCATTGTAGCATTAGTGCATTGTCCTAGCCGCATTAGCGCTGTGACACTTTTAGGCGCAGCAAAGACACAAAAGCAAGCCGTGAGAAAACGGGGCAGGTCGAGCAAAGGAAAAGAATCCAAAAATATGGCCACCCCGGTGCGGACGGACGGAATATTTCCTCCAACGTTTGTCATGCAGTGACTAGGAATAGTAGCTAAAATTCTAGTAGGTACAGCTAGCCCCCACATACACCATTTGAGAAGGACTGCAGTGGAGGGAGCCACATTTTGGCAATCCCAGCTAGCCACGCCAATGACCTTGTTTAGAAATACTTTGCCAGGGAGGCAAGCGAGGCAAGCCAGGCAAGCGAGGCAAGCGGGGCTACGTCAGCACCCAGCCAGCCAGCCAGCCGGCCGGCCAGCCAGCCAGCCAGCCGGCCGGCCAGCCTTTAAAAATAAAATCCAGCAGATATCATAGAGAGGCGAAAAGGAGGGCCATTAGCTCGGGGCTAACGTTTGCGCATGTGGCAAGGTGTTGGGTGTAATGTTCAAGCATTAGTTTCAAGGTCTCTCACACGCACACGCATCGAGGGGGGGGGAGGGGGGGCTGTGTAATAGCCGCATCGACAGACATGAGCGACCAGCTGAGCTTGAATCCGCAAAGTTGCTCGCTGGGAGAGAAACGCCATTGAGGATTACCGCAAATGTTGACGACAGATGAGCTCATTATACCTCGTTGGGTTTGCTCGGGATTCTTTATTTTGCTTTTTGCACGTCCAATCATAACTAACATTCAATGACGGATGGAAATTCAATGACAAAATCCAAATCCATCAAATGGAGTCCATTTGCATTATTGTCGTAAATGAGGAAAAATCCAATGACTGAGGTGGCTTTGAGTAAACCACCTTCAGCACTACCACCCAAATGCTTGCTTGCTTGATTGAGCCTTTGGATTTCATGTTTAGTACGTAGATGACTTCTAGCTGATGAGTGCGCTCGTCTGTCCCGAGGGCGCCATGGCGCGCACACACAATGCACAAGTGTGGATTGCGCAACACTCGCACGCTCGGTCCGTGTTGCTTGTCCAGCTGTTTAAAGGCAAATCCCGACCCGGCGTGTTTCCACAGCTGCTCCCGTCCCGGATCAGAACAAGCAGCTCCCTTTTGCCGAGGGGGACCCCCGAGGGGAGAGCCCTCCCCCGCCTCGTCATCTTTTAGTCGGAGGTGGCATCGCGTGGAATCGCTGCGTTGTACTCGATGCAAAGGAGACGTCCCTTCTTTTCAGGCTGGGCTCTTTACCCGTTGCCGCGTTGACCTCCAGATGTTATTTGGAGGGAGGGACCCCTATCGTCCCCGCGGCATTCCCAGGCTCATCCGGAGACCCGCGAGGCTTTTTTATTTACTGCACGCAGACACGTGAAGGTCACACGTGTAGAGGTAGGCGCCTGATGACTTTGCCAAATGGACACAAAGAAAGCAAGAAAGCAAGAAAGAAAGAAAGAAAGAAAGGCTGCCGTCACCCTCGCCGGACATCTGGCTTTGTCGGTCGCCAGGCCACGGGAAGGGACGGCGAGTCGGCCCGTAAAGGGCCCTCCCTCCGAGTCGTTCACCTTGTCCCGTCTGGCAGGTGGCTTCCTCTCTGGATAATTTAGAGCGGGGCACACGGCTCGTAGAAGCAAGCGGCTGCCCGCCGAAACTCACTTGCTTTGTGATGTCAAAGGTCCGGCGTGTCAAAGACATTTTGACCTCGAATGACTTTGCTGCTGCTTCTTCAAACGTTAGCGTTGTTTGGCGTCTGGTTTTGAAGTTCTTTGAGGGAACACCTCGCCGTCGTCATTTTGCCGTGTGTCTTTTACAGGACGGGAATGTTTGATGGGGGGTGGGGTCATCCATCTCCCACTCCGTCCCTGACACCGACCCCGGCCGCGCTCACACAACATGATGGAGTGGACCACAGATGGAGCCCCGGCACAGCGGGTGCTATGGCGGGCGGGCGGGCGGGCAGGTACGCCCACTGGGCGTCGCGCAGGCCCGCACGCTAATGACTTTTACATGTGCGGGGCAGCCTGGGCTCCCGGCGGCCAAATTCCACAAATAGATTTTGCAGAGTCGAGCCGCCTTCAGCTCAGATGAAATGTCAAGGTCAGCTCTTTTCTACGCTGCTTCTGCCATTTCTTTCATTGATTGTCAGGACTAAGGATGCAATCTTATTCAGTATTTGAGTTCACACTTTGGCATTTTCCATAAGCGCAATGCGCGCACTGGACGCTGTGTGAGAAAGGTCACATCCAGACACGGGGCCGACACCTTGGGCCACACGTTCACTTGCTGCATTGAAAAACAAGTGCACAGTTGTCCAAGCGTGGTTGTGAGTGTGTGTTTTTATGAGCTGTGGCTTGATCCCATCCTGCTGCAGCTCACATCAGAGCATCCAGCTGCTCTGGAGCAGATCACCATCCATACACCTGCTGTCCGTGCCCACACGTGCACGTGCACACACGCACCACCACAACAACAAGGCAGCCCATTCATCAGCGTTTCAGGCCTGCGCCTGCATGACACGTGCGCGTGTGTGGCATGTCAAAACAAAGAACGATGATCAACGACGCCAAAACGCTACTTGCATCCTAAAAACAATGTTCAAGAAAACAATCAGACTTTAGTCCAGTTTTGAAAAATTCCGATGAAAAAGCCCGTACGTGTGCGTACAGTACGTGTAGCATAACGACAACGACAAAAAACGAGTAAAATAAAAATCATTGTAACGCACACGCACACACATATACCTGCCCGCGGCTCTTTGACATGGGACATTTTAGCATTTGAGCGCCGGCCGGGCCAGCTCCACCAAAGACGACATTTTATCCCGTGTGAAGCGGGTCAATGAGAGCCGGCCGGCCCAACGTCGGCGGGCCCAGCCGTCCGCTTCATCGAGCAGCAGAACCGGACGGTGTCCACCTACTACCTGCACTGCATCACCCGCTTGTGCGAGACCAGCACCTGCGCCACCTTCATGCAGTGCAACGACCGGCGCAGGAAGAGGGAGGCGCCCGACGTCACCCGGCCGTACACCCTCACCTCCCCCGCGCTCATCACCAAGACCGAGAGCGGCCGCTCCAAGGAGGAGAGCCCGGAGGGCGGCCAGGGAGGGACGGTCCCCGACGCCACGGTGGGACTCGGCGTGGCCGTCGGCGCCCTGGCGCTGGCCTGCGCCGCCACCGTCTTCTACAAGCGCTTCAGGAACTAAGGAGGCCCAAAAGGCTCGCAAATCTCGACCGGGACGACTGCCGACGTCCGTTAGACTAGTCCGCATCCGAATCCGAGCTTTAGCGTGGATCTTTTGAAAGCAAACTCAAAGTAGCTTTGAAACTATTGTGTTTCTCTAATTTATTGGGCATGTCTTTTTACGTTTGAAGACGAAACCCAAAACGGCAAAAAGCTACAAGCCGGCGGCCACCTGTCACCCGATCCCCCTATCCTCTCCTGTCCTGTCCTGTCCTGTCCTGTCCTGTCCCTTCCCTTCCTATCCTATCCTATCCTATCCTATCCTATCCTATCCTATCCTATCCTATCCTATCCTATCCTATCCTGTCCTATCCTATCCTATCCTATCCTATCCTATCCTATCCTATCCTATCCTAGCCTGCCTATCCTAAGTCCGATCCCAAGGACAAAACGGACGTTTGTCACGTCATTGTTGTAACAAATAAACAAGTACGGAAAGCTATGGTGTGCTCTTTTTTTCGCTAGTCAGCCACAACAATAAAAAAGTGCCAAATGACGTCACCACGCCGCCATGGAGCATATACAACAAGGAGGCCATCAAAAAGTGGAGGTTGCGTCCATCAGCTCCAACAAGCAGGAGGCCCGCCTGCGCGGCCATACTTCACGGGCAGGAATCCGGCAATGACAGGCCGCTCCCTGCGGAGCCATAAACACGGAGCGCTCACTCAGCGCCGGCCGGCCGGCCGCGCCGGATCAGATGGGATGGGGATGATGAAGCGCAGCAG
The DNA here is from genome assembly GCF_054491065.1 of Syngnathus leptorhynchus. Classification (NCBI taxonomy): domain Eukaryota; kingdom Metazoa; phylum Chordata; class Actinopteri; order Syngnathiformes; family Syngnathidae; genus Syngnathus; species Syngnathus leptorhynchus. The sequence goes on along the minus strand of NC_141203.1, from coordinate 13,934,167 downwards.
CTTTATCAAGTGTCGCGCCAGCCTCAAACCAAACCGTGCCTTCCCTCGTCACGTCGTTTGGGCAACTTTGCACTTTTCTCCTTTCATTCTGTCCTCACATATTTCTGGCTTCATAGGGCCCAAAGCCGCTGCCAGCAGGTGGCGCACGCAAAGGATGTGTGCCAATTGCAAAAGGCCGGCTCCACGCCCTGGTTGTTGCAAAAGGCCGTCGGCGAGCGTCCGTTGCCCAGTCGTCATCACTTTGACGATTTCACAGACGGGCCTTCGACATCATGTTCCCATTAGACGGCGCGCACGTCCTTCCTGCGGAAGCGGCACACCTGAGCTGAGCGCCGCCGGCACTATATCACGGATGCGCGTTGCCGCGGTCTCCGTGGGTGGCGCGTCCTTGGCCTTCGTAAATCTTTGCGAGCTTTCGAAGCTTTCGTTTTACGCGCGCAGCGGGAGGAAAGCGGAGCGGCTTTGAGATGCCTTTGCAAGGCAACGACTCCACAAGTTACAGACTCGGTCAGGTGCTCGCTTCAGCAAGCCAAAAAGAAACGCACGGATCAGCCACGCACGCAGGGGGTGGAAGTCGCCTCGCATGGACTTCGCTCTGATGTTCCGTTTCATTTTACAAACTGCTTGTTGATTGTGTGCGCGATTTTTTTTTTTAAACGGCAGAAAAGGAACTTTTTTTTCTCGAACCAAAAAAAGAGAGCTGGAGCGAAACCTTAAACCTCCTTTGGGAGCCGCGCGCATGCATGCATGGCGTTGACCTTCAACTTGCGGACGAGGACGTTCGTTGTGGACAAGAAGACACTTACTTGGCGACAACAGCTGCCCCCACCCAACATGCATTGCTCCTGTCACACAAAGACGAGGCGCAAATGTGGACAACGGAGGGAAGACGAAGGAGGTGACGAAGCGGAGGAAGCGGCCACGATTGCCAGAGCGGCGAGAGGCGCGGCCTTGTCCGCACATAAACACCTGACAGACACGCAAAACCATCGGCGCTAACAACACGCCGGCGGCTATTTTTAAGCGCGCCGCGGACGCGGACGGGCGGGCCAGCTTCATTTCCACGTCTCATCTGTCGTTTTTATTTCGGGCCGGTCAAGAGGGCCAAGTTACGCACGGGGCGGGGCCAAAGAGGACCGATAGTTTGTGCTTCCCGGAAAGGCCTTTTTGCTCAAAATGTAGTCCAAACTTTGTTGTTGTTTTTTCAGCAAAGACGTCGTTCTGGACACGAGCTATAAAGCTTGTTGCAACGTTTTTGTTCCGTTTATTTTCGGAGGCTTTTTCATCCGTCCATTAGACCGAGACGGAAAATGTTGACTTATTTCGCACTTGCAGACGCAGAGAAAGGCAAAGCCTCTTTTCCACAGTGACCAGGTCACATCATTCCATCCTGGTCACAGACAAATGTGCAAATCAATTTTACACTCAAGCATTCATGTCATGTGTGCGTGCGTGCGTGCGTGCGTGCGTGCCCACATAAACCATTTCAGCACAGCTGTGTTCTGCCACTCTATCTGTCCCGGGATAAGCCTTTCAAATCTCCCCCGAGCATCACGCGGCCTGCGTGCGGCCTAAACGCCTCGCAAACGTGTGTGATGTCGCCGGTCCGCGCCTAATCCAATTAGGTTTGGCGCGGGAAGTAACCCGGCACCGCTCAAACTCGCCACCTGAAGATGTTTGCGCCAATCATTTCCAAAAGGGAGGCCAGAAAAGACAACGTCGACAAGCAGACGGCCCGAACGGGACGCCGCTGCTCACGCTCACAATGATCACAGTGTCACTTTCAGAGCAGAACTTTTCACGCACTAATTGCAAGCTCGGCTAATTCCTTGGAGAAGAGGCAGGCAGGGAGGGGGGGGGGGGGGGAGCTGGGCGCAATAAAAAATGAGGAGCGGGATTGAAATCCGCACGGGGGGGGGCCTTAGCACCTGTCGCGTTCGGCCTGGGAGTCATGAATGCGATTGATGAGCCAAGCCCGGACCCCGGGATCTCCGGCGCAAAGCCGGGGGATCGGCGGACACCTGTCAATCAGTCGCACTTGGCTACCGACGTCGCAGCTGTAAGACGGCTAAGCTCCGAGCCCGAGCCGTCTTGTGACATTCTCACGGAAACCGGATCGGACGGAGCAAACGCGCAAGCTTTTCCTCGCCAGAGGACGTTTTGCTTTCCGCCCAAAAGAAGAACGGCGGCCCTCGGCCATCTCTCGTGCACTGCAGGGGTGAGCCCTGGGCCAAAAGAAACAGGAAGTGGGCCATTTTGGTTTCAAGCTGCCATTTTTCCAAGTCCGGTAGTAGTTAGCCGCGCAGAATTGTACCACAACAAATGGAGGAATACGAAGACGCACTGACAGGAATGCGGCCGTCAAAATAGAGTGGAAGGACTCGGAACGCGGACGGATCCGCTATTGCCGGCGTGATGGTCCATTTGCTCTGCGCGCATGTTACACAATACGCAATGACATCACTAATAGGTGTCGCCGATTGACGACGGCTCTTGATTTCTCGTGGTTCTTGCCAAGTCATGATTGCAATTAGCGGCCAGCCGAGCTAAACGCTATCGCTACCATTCGCCCGCCAATCAGTGGCCAATCGGAAAAGCGCTCCGCCGTCTGCTTGTTGAGGTTGATTCACGCTCGTCTCGTCGGAGGTCTCGTGACGATATATAAAACCGGATTAGAAATAAGAACAATACGATTCCGAGTGACATTTTACATATCCTATGTTCATATTTTGGAAGAGGAGTATGTTATTACATTGGAAAAACACAAGTCATACATATTTTTTCGGGGGCGTCAAGAAGCCAACAGATGAACGTGACGGTTGGCCAAAAATACAGTGGCTGTCATTGTGTGTGTGTAGGCAGGTGTCTAATGACGCCGAGGGGCGGGGCCAGGCCAAGCCAGGCCAGGGGGGTCTGACACTGCAAACACATTCACACCAGGGAGGTCTTGATGTTGCAGGAAGCATCATCGATTCAAAGAAAAGACAGGACGTCCCATGACCGTTTTCGCTTCCGAGGATTTGGCCAGTAATCCAAATCCCCCCCCCTCCCTCCACACACACACCTCCCAATCTCCTTTTGGAGCCACAACATCCACCCGCCCTCTTACCCAGCGCCGCCCGACTGGTCAGCTGCAGCTGTCCCGTTTCCCTCAAATTTTTCTCTGTCAGAATTTGCTCCTATAATTAGCAGAAAGACCTCAGCGACTGGGCCTCAAGTACCCCCCCCCCCCCCTCCCATCGGTAATCCCGCCGCTTCTTCCACGTTCCCAGCCGGGCCACCACCTGCCGGCCCCTTATTTACAAGACGGCCGACAGGTTCTCCCGAGCAAAGATGGCCTCCGCGTCCCCGACGACACCGCGGGAATAAATACACAAATAAATCAATAAATAAGAAGCCCGGGTGACGTCCGTGTCGACCGGCTAATTGTTTCCCCGCCGCATGCCGAGCAGCGCGCCGGCAAACTTGGTGGCTAGCTGGGAGCTGAGAATTCTTCAAGGCGAGGGCGCAGAGCCAATGAGGTCACCACAATTTGCCAAAACCAGCGCCATCCTTTTCCCCAAATGCGGCTTTCCCGTGGTTGGCCCGGCCGGCTTTGTTTCTTTCCCTCGCTCACGGCGGATTTGTCCGCTTTAGCGCCTTTTGGAAAGCTGAGGCGCTGCGCTGCGCAGTTACACAACCGTGTTGATTTTGGGGCTTTAATTCCACACAGCGTGACCAAAATGTGCCTTTTTCATTGAAAGCCGTGTCTCGGTGCTTGTGAGACCACATTTAGAGCCACACAAATATCATCAGGATTATTATTGGACGGACAGACAGGCGGCCCGAAATGAAAATGCATTTCAAATTGAAAATGGCAGCGAGTTGACACGGAACAAACTTTGAAAAGGGTGCGGACGCTTGTGCAACCCCACGACCCGCAGTTAATGATTGTCACTCGGAAAACACTTTGCATCTCGTCAGCTTTGGGCGGCAAATTAGCAACATTGCTAACGAGGCGGTTGGGGGCAGGCGGCGTTTGGCCGGGGGGGCGTCCGGGGACACCGTGCACGCAGCTGTCGCTTTTATTGACCCCTCGCTTCTTATACGTCGATGACAGTCGGCAGATACGAGCGGCTTTGCTAGCTGGCGGGAAAACGCTTGTAAACTTCTCGACGGCGCTCATAAAAACACGCAAATAGAACAGCGTAAGCAAAAAAGCCCAAATCACACAGCCCTCATTCATTTTCTAGAATCGTCCGATTTTTTGTCCCGCGAGAATTAAAGGCATCTCGATGCGATACTGATATGACTCTCATGGGATGAGATTTTCTCCCAATTGCTTTTCAACGCGGATACGACGACTACTCGAATTTGGTGCATTTTCCAGAACAAAGACAGATTTTTAATACGGCGGGGAATTCTTGTGCGCGTGTAACGTTAGCCGGGCCAAGTCACCAAAGCAGATGCCAACCACGCGGCTCAAATGCAGTCTGGCGGAATGTTCCACTTGACCATCCAGCGCGGCGCGGCCCGGAACGGAGTCGGCGCGCACGCGCGTTCTCGCCTTTCCGCGGACCTTCTCGTATTGCCGCGCTCGAGCAAACATTTGGGCTCATAAAACAGGAGATGCGGCCAGCTACGACGTGTTAAGTGCGGACGCGAGGAAAGGCGGCAGACGTAAACGTGCCGCAGTTCCACGTCACAGGCACATTCCTCGTGTCATCCTCGACGCTCGCTGGAGACCGTCATCGGTAGCCTACGCGCCACGCTGAGCGTCTCGGAGAGAAGGAGCCAAACGCTCGCTTGGCGCCTCTTTGCGACAAATGAGCCGGCAGGTCAACAAATTCACAAGGCAAGGAACAAAGTCTGGAAAGTGTGGCGACCTTTTTCAAGCGCTGGCAGGAGGCAACAGAAAAAAAAAAAAAATGGTCGCGACGAGAGGTTTCACGTTGCCACCGGCCGACAAGCGTTCGGCACTCGGCGGCGACCCGTCTGTCAGTGACCGCTGGACAATTAGCGCTTCATAAATCAGACCCTCAGCAACGGAACTCATGAGTGGACACAAGTATCGGGACGCAATTAACCAAAGGATAAAGTCCCTCGGAAGTCTGGCAAAAGAGAAGGGAGAGCGCCCGCTCACATTGCGACAACGTACCCGAGTACTCGCTACGGCAAACGTGGCACGCGGCCGGCGATCTCGGCCGGCCAAGGAAGCCTGGTGAAAGTCCAGCGAGTAAACAAACAATCGGTCCAAATGTCTGTCTTTCCCCCGCTGGGCCTTTGCGGGTCAAAGGCAAAAGACCAGCGGAAAGCTCATAAATCAGCCAGATTTTAGAATCTGATGACAAACCAAATTCCCGTCTGAAAAGGTCCGCGGCCCCGCCCCGCCCCGCCGAGCGGGACTGTCATCGAAGCCGCCCTATAAACATGGCAGCTGTCAGCCGGGCTCGCTGGGAGCGCCATCCGAGCGCTCACGTGCTCCTTCTGAGGGACAATTCTGGCCCGGCGAATTCCACTTTGCATTTTGTCACATTGGACTGACTGCTGAGGTGCCGCTAGTGGCTGTCACAGAAGAACGAGCGCCCGTTAAAGGTGCTCCCACCCGCAACGGGCGCCCGGCTGGGAAATGCCAAGCCGAGGTCTCGGGTTTAAACGGGTCATCGCATCGTGCTAAATGTTGTCACGGCAAAAGGCCTTTGGAGGTCATTTTGCACTCATCAAACGTTTTGGGATGGGCCAAAATCCTTTGTCACCCGGACCGCTGCGGATGCTGGCATGGCATCTTACGTGGTGGCCACTAAAGCTGGAGGAGCACATTGCTGCCACTTTGGAGCTTCGTTTGAGCGCAAAAGGATCGTTTGTGCCGTTTCCGCCTTTGGTGGCTGGATCGCAACGACTAAAGTGTCACGGTCCGACTGGGGCGTCCTGAATTCAAAGGCGCCAGCCAGTAAATTTAACTTGACATTCCGCCAGCTAGCAGGTGGGGGTGGATTAGCGTGGAGCGCTAGGAGGCGCGTGACACGGAGGGGAGGCCGGCGCTGGGTTCAAGGGTCGCCGCGTACGGTAAAAAAGGCCGCCCGCCGGTCTAAATGCATACGGCGTATAAATAAAAACACGCGCACGCGGTGGAGGCACATGAAACGGCCGTGTTCTCAAGAAGCGACACCTGCCTGCTCCCCGTAGCGACAGCGGCGCTTGCATTTAGCTAGCGCTTAACCTCAGCTAGCGCTTAGCTTACGGTTAGGAAACCTTAGCCGACTTTGTTCGATTTACGTCAGAGCTCTGACGGCAGGAAGTTGAAGCGCGGCGTGGCCACAATGCTAACGAGTGGCTCTGCCTTCTAATGGCTAAATATTGAGTCCTAATGAAGCGGCGGCACACACATGCGTGGCATAAATCTCTTTTACAACGCTTGTCACGTAAAATTGGAGTGCCGAGTGTGTCGGCTGCGTTTCAAGTGGTGGTCTGTTTCCTGGCCGCTGCCCCCCCCCCACTCCCACCCCAGTCTATCTACGGGGGGGCTCACACAAACACGTACGTACGTGCGTGTCTGAATGCGAGTCTGAAGGTGGCAGCTGAACCGGGACAGACACACAAATGCACACATCTCAAGGTCAAACAACGTTACATGCAAGAAAGTACTTGTCCTACTTTCTAATGTGGAAACTCGCCGGGGCGGGCAACTTTGGTCCCATGTCCGTGTAGGTTTGTCCAGAAGGACTTTTTAGCATTCTGCAAGCTTAAAGGGCTACGCTTGCCCACTAAAAATGAAAGGACCACCTTTCCTGACTGTTGGCACCAAAAGGCAAAATGACACGAGAAGAGAAAAGCCAGGTGATAATGGAAGCGGCCCGGCGTCTGGAGGCGGCCGGGGGGTGCAAAGCGTGTCGTTAACAAGGCGGCTCAAAGCCAGCGGCCGCATTAGCATGCGTCGCCCAACCGCCCGCCCGCCCGCTCGCTCGCTCGCCTGCCCGCCGCCGCCGCCGCCACGTCTCTTGAGGTGTGAGGTTTACACGGGCGCTAGCATGCTACCGTTCCTCGCACCCCACAAAGCTAACACCCCGACAGACACCATCGCTAACTGCAGTAGGATCTTGCTGATGCGCTTTATTGGCCAGGGGTGCTAAAAAAGTGACGCTAGCTAATGACACATTGGAATGAAAAGGCGGGCTGAATTTCATCATGAGGTTGGCCATTTTGGGTCCAAACAAGCACTTTGACCAAGCCATTCCACTTCATGAGAATTAGTCCAAGAAATGAAAACATTGGTCACCGACAGCAAAATTGGCGTGACGTTCGACCGAACGTCGGGCATTTTGCTTTGACTTGCGTGACGGCTCCCGAGGTAACAAAAGCGCTAGCTTGGCCGAGCGGCGAGCTCAAAGAGTCAGGAAGGAAGGGTGGGGGTCGGGCCGGTCACACGATCCGCTCTCGGGACCCCGCCCACCCAAGCGGACCTTTCTCATTTGGACACAGAGGTTTGTCGGCAGGGCGCCTCTTCAAATGAGAAACACCTGCCCGTGGGGGTCACGGGCATCTCCCACGTCCCCCGAGGCTTCGCTGTGCGTGCGGCAATGAGGCAAAAGACTGTGCTCCTTAGAAGCTTCGGTCTGCTGCTGGTTAGGCTTGAGAGCGCTCGGTCTTTTTGCCGTTTGCTTCCAGCAGTGATCAAAACCACCGACTCGAAGGGGGAATTTACTCTTCTTCTTTCTGCTCTGGTAATGAAGAGCGCCAAAACCTCTTTGACCGACAACAACCAAATTGTCCAAATCCATCGTGGCTTTATGCTCGACTATTTGGACTGTCATGAAATTGCAATTGATCCGAATGAGGTCAGGTGGCCGGCCGTTGAACAAATTGGGAAGCATTTGCTCCAAAATGTGGTCAGCCGTGTGATTGTCTTGTGTGGCCAAAATTGGAAATCCAGCCGAGTGGCCACATTTTCAACGTGGAAATCTTTTTAGCGCATTCCTGACACGCGGATGACGACTTCACAGATGACTGCGAGTGCCTGGGAAGCTTTTCTGGCAGCTTTTCTTTTTGATTGAACGCTTCAACACGTGTCGAAACCCGCGTGATCGCCATGATTCACGTCTGCGGAATCTCGGCACCAGGAGAACCAAGGTGAGAGGGCGAACTTTCGTCACATCCTCCAATTGGAAGCAAATTGGCGCATTGGACGCCCAAAGACAAGATGGCCGCAGACGGGGCCATCGCCGGGGGAGGGTGTCGGACGGACGCCCGCCCGCCCGCCCGCTCGGCCGGAATGATGAAAGGCTTCCCGGACCTTCTCTCCCATTCGGAGATTCTGACGGATGGCGCACGGTCCATTAAGTCATTGATGAATCGGCGGCGGCTGGAAATAACGTCCGCATGGGTGGCGCGCCGCCAAAATGATGAAATCATGTCGCTCAGAGGGGGGAAAAAAACAACAGGTGGTTCCAATCGTCTCGGCGCTTGTGATGATGGCCCGCATCTGATATTTCACGCGCGGGATTGGCTAGAAATAGGCGTGTAATGGACGCCCATTGGCCCCGCAGGCAAGAAGGAGAAAACTTTTAGTGGACGTGACGCAGCACTAATTCCGCCGACCGTGTCAATTTGATCACCGTATGTGTGAGAAGTGACTGGGTTCGGGCCCCTCGGGGCCTCTTGACGTCCGGAAAAAAAAAAAACAGCTAACGTTACGTAACGGAACATTACGCCGCACGAGTAAGCCGACGGAGCCGGCTTACTCGGGAGACCTCGGCGCAGCTTCTAATCGCAAAAAGGTGTCAGGAAAAGGAAGGGCTGACCAGTGTCCAGCAAAAGTAGCCAACGTATGAGCCAACAGGACAGACAGACAGACAGACAGACAAAGGCCAAAAACATTCTTTTGGCTACCCTTCCGGTCACTCATTCAAAGTTCCGTCCTGTCGGGAATTTCGCCAAAGGAAATGAAAACGTGCGTGAATTGAAACGTTTATTGAGCTTTTGACGTGCTTGGCACTTTTTTTTAATTTTTTTTTTTATTTACATTTGCAAAGACATTTTTTTTCTTGCTATATCACACATTTGTATAACAACCGTGGGACTGCTCAGCACATAAATACCACAAAACACACACCTGAGCAACTCTGCTTAGCTATTGCTGATAAATTCACACATTGACACTTACTGATTTGAGACATATATATATATATATATATATATATATATATATATATATATATATTGATATATATATATATATATATATATTGCTATGCTGAAAAACATATGGGTAATCCACTCCAAAATAGTGACAGCGGGTTTCAGTCTGTCAAGGGTCTTTTCTTGGGGGGTCAACGTCCCCAGATCTCCTGCCCGCAATTCCGCCTCCAGCCCTCGTCGTGCCTGCTGCACATGCCACCCCGAACATAAACTTTAATAGGAGTAAGGACGTCCCCCACAAAGCGCTTTTTAAGAAGAGGGACGCATTCACAAAGTGGCATCCTTTTGTCTTCCAAATGTTTTCCATTTGGCTTGCATGGTTACACCATGTGCATGGACATCTGGGAGGGGGCGCCGTACTGGCGAGCGTCGCAGGCGGCGGCGCCACCACCCTGCTGCTGCCCGCCGCCGCTCATGTGCATGGTGTCCACGTTGCCGTTGGACAGGTACTGGCGCTCGGCGAAGGCGCCGGCCTGGGCCGGGGGGCACAGCAGGCCCCCCTGGGGCTTCTCGGGACTGGCGGCCAGGCGGGGCGAGGCGGGGAAGTTGTATCCGTACAAGTTGTAGGGGTTGTGCAGAGAGAAGGCGTTGTAGGAGCCCTGCTGCACATGGTGGTGGTGGTGGTGGCCCCCGCCGAATACGTGAGCCGAAGACGAGGAGGATCCGGAGGGGGCGGTGGCCGAGGCGCCCGCCGACCCGCCGGCGCCGGCCTGCATCACGTATTGCAACTGCGAGGCGGGGAAGGAGCCCAGTTGGCCGCCGTAGGCATCCATTTTGCCGCCACCGGAAGCGCCTCCCTGCATGCCGATCAAGGATGAAGTCCTCTGCGGCAGGAAGGAGTCGGCGGGCTGAGCGGAGGCCACGCCCGCCGGCGCTCCCCCGCCCGCCGCCTGCAGGCGTCCGTAGGAGCCGTCGGCCAGCCCGCCGTAGCCCTGCAGCGCCGCCATGTTGCTGCGGGCGCACGGCGGGTACTCGGGCAGGCCCAGGTTGCACAGCTGGCTCTCCCGGCAGCCCACGTTGAAGGTGTTGGGCGCCAGGTGGAAGGCGGGCGGCGAGCAGGACGGGGACAGGAGGTGGGCGGCTCCGGAAGGGGAGGGCGTGCCCGTGCTGGAAGCCGTCGGGGACGTGCCCGTGCTGCCGCCTGAACACACAAAATGGCAGGCACATTTTCAGCACCGTGGGCGCTGGCTGGCGGGCTGGCTGGCTGGCTGGCGGGCTGGCTGGCGGGCTGGCTGGCTGGCCGGCGGGCCGGCGGGCCAGCCACACGTGCCGATGCGTGCAGTTTGTCCTTGCGAGGGCATTCGCTGGCAAGAGTGGCAAGCAAACCATGCGACGTTTGCTGGTGGAGCATGCGGGACGGGGCGTTTGAAATGTGTATTAAGTCATGCTTTCCTTGAGGGATGCCGGGGCGGCTCGCAGAAGGAACAAAATCGGCCAGAACAAACACCACGTCGAATCCAACATTTTCACACGGAAAAGCGGTACCAGTACCATACCTCCATGTTTGGATGTCAAATTAGGGCTCCGTACCATTCATTTTTTTCACCAGCGGTATTAAACGCCACGTGTACACGCAGGCAAAGGCGCCCGTTTTCGAGAAGGCCTCGCTCGCCGTCGGCCACGGACACTCGGCGCAAGTGAGGGAAGACGTTTGCTTGAGAGTTAAGAATGGAAATGTTCAAAAGCAGTCAAGAACGCGGCATGCAATGTAAAAGCTAATTCACAACGCCGCCGTGTACAAGCATTTCAAGGCAAGCAGGCTCGGCCACGCCACTGGCCACGCCACTGGCCACGCCACTGGCCACGGCACCGGCCTCGCCACCGGCCACGGCACCGGCCACGGCACTGGCCACGCCACTGGCCACGCCACGGCACTGGCCACAGCAATTGCAAGCTCTCAAAGTTGCAAGCATGGCATGGTGGCGTGCAAAACGCCATCATTGCTTTCTTTGCAGGACATGCGGGCAGGCAAAACGTGATTTGTTCAACTGGGTTCTATGTGCAAAGGACATTTTTTGGGGAGAAAATGGTGCAAATGATCTGTTTTGAATTGAAAAGCCCAAGTCTGCTGGACTGACCTTGCTGCTTCTGCATGTTGGTGAAGTCCTCAAAGGTGAGCGTCCTCACCGGCGGCCTCCAGAAAGCGTACGTCTCCATGATGGCCTCCAGGCCCGTCCTGAAACGCAACAAAGTTGGGATGGCTTCAGCTCAACCGCCCGCAAGTCAATTTGGAAGAAAGTCTACCAGACGGAGGGAGGTGCCGTTTGCGCCCAAGAGACCGAGCGAGCGAGCGAGCGAGCGAGCGGTCCGCTTTCAACTCCCGCTTGAGTCACCGCGTTAGCGCTAACTGGACGACAGAGTAGCGCTGAAATCTTTGACTGAGGAGTGGCAAATATATTCAGGCTCATTAGGAAAAAATGCATCCACTCTGTTTGATGGCACGCTTTTACAATTTGGAATGGCAGCACCAGATGAAAACGGCATGTTGGATTTGGGCCGTGAAATTAGGGAGCAATATTTGTCACTTCCTAAATTTGATTGCGGCCTGATCATCCTTATTGGGGTCTGGTCCCAATTGCCAGGGTACCGGAGACCAAGAGGCTCTCTCCGTTTCATTTTGACCACGTTATCGTCTCATGTGTTGCCGTTTTTCCTTTTAACGCTCGGCCATAAATCACACAGTCTATTGTTTGAAAAGCGAAAAAAGATGTCCGCGCCGCCAATAATGCGGACCAGATGACGGGGGCTGCTTTCATGTTCACCCCCCCGCCAATCCCTCCGACGCGCTGATTCAAAGACAGACAAGGAAGGTATGATGTCACCATGCGCGCAACAGAAGCCAACGACCTGCCCGTCCGTCCATCCGTCCGTCCCCCCGCCAGCCGTCCAAACAAACCGCTGCCTTGACTCGCAAACGATAGCCCCCCCCTTTCACGCAGACGACCTCAGTCTCGAACAGCCTGGTCCCGAAGCCACTAATTCCGTGGCCGGCGACGACTGCTTTGGACACAACCGCAGCGCACGCACCTGTTTCTGCCAGAGTCCCGAAAACCTTTGGCAAAGGGGTTCCGGTCGATCTTTAGTCTGGTGATCTGCGGAGAGAAGAAGGCCGACGGTAAGCGCGGTCGCACGGCCTCCGAGGAGGACGGCGGCGGCGGCGACGCCACCTGCTGGTTCTGGTAGGCGGTGACGGTGGTGAAGACGGTCTCGGGGAAGCTGAAGGTCTTGACGCCCTCGCCGGCCGGAACCGCCTTGTTGGGTGACAGCTCGCCGCTGAAGTCCTTGCGGATGACGTGAACGCGAGGCTGGTACTTGTGCATGGAGTGAAGGATGATCTGCGGGAAAAACAGCCGTCACTCCAGCCCGTGCCCGAGCGGGCCACGCTCAAACATTCAACTCCAGACGGAGACAAGGAACATATTTGCGGCACATGTCGCCAGCGCCGGATCAGCCAGAGGACGAGCGCTCTCGTCCTTGTTCGCGCTCGACGGCTCCCCCGACAATCCAAAGAGAAGCGCGCCGGCCGCCGCTTACGTGTCCTTGGTCATCCAGTTCGTTGTTGGTCAGCTTGAGCTTGTCGAAGCTGACCACCTGCCGCATCCAGGTGTCGCCCGACGCCAGCGAGTCCGGGTGGATGTAGACCCGCGGCGGCACCGGCGAGTCGGCGTTGCCCGCCACCATCCACTTGGAGCTGTGGTACACGTACCTGGGCGCAAAACAATGGTTTCACTGCCGGCCGAACCGCTGGCTCTTTAGGTTAGCGTCTCAACCGTGAAGCGGGACGCTGACGTGAGGTCACGAGACGCTCGGTTCGGAGGCGACGTACGGGAGGGAGGTCATCGAACGCTAGCGATGAGGCCAATCGGGCCGACGCCTTCCGACAAGCATACAAAACAATGTTTTCCTTTTGAAGAATAATCGTCATCATTTGACGAGACGATTGCTATCAACGTTGACACCGGTTCTGCTAATTTCACGTTTGTTTGCTTTGGCCGGTTAACGCGCACACGCGCTACTTATTAGCCACCAGCGTTAAGTGCAAACAGACGGGCGTATTCCTTCCAAATGCTTTGAAAGCTTCTTGTCCTTTTTATGGCGAGCGCGGAAAGAGAGGACAAGTACAAATGGGCCTTTTGGTGACACGCAAACCTGTCATGACCTTGGAGTCGTGTATTGTATTCCATTAACGTTGTTTTTTTATTTTCATGAAAAAAAAAACGTCTCGTGTAAAACGAACAAACGCATCTTAAAAACGTTTCAATTCATTTGTAATACATTGTGGGTGCTTCACGGACAATATTTGCAGCCAAGTGACACGTTGCTGCTTTGGCGTGTTTATTTCCGTCACTGGCGTCGACGCCCCTTGCGCATTTTCTCAGTCAAAAGTCGTTCCAAAAAAAAAAAGAAAGTCCTAAAACTCTTCGGTATGTCAGCGTTTTCAATTGAGGCTTCTTTGGCGACAAAAAATAAAAGTCGCTAGCCGAATTACGAGGGGCGAACGATATATCCTCCGCGAAATGACCGAGATTAGTGCCGTCAACGACTTCTGCAAATAGTTTCCTGGATGTCAACACATTTAATTGGTGGCAGAAAAATGACAATGAGGTTTTGCGGAAAGACATTTGAAGCGCTTTCAATGCAAATGCGTCACTGCCACGTTTGCAGTGCCGACCAGCGAGCCGGCAAAGGACGTGCGCTCCGAGCGTCGCCCGGACGTACGCAAATTCACAAGACGCAGAAACATACAAGTCGGCCCTTCGCTCGGCGGCTCACCCACCGGTAGCGCTTGTTGTCCACGGGCACGATGTCCATGGCGATGTAGTACTGCTGGTGGGGATCCAGGCCGCCGATCTTCACTCGCATGGCGGGAAACATCCTCCTGAGGCAGCAAACCGCCAACGACCATTAGCCATCGAAAACAAATAGGGAAAGGTTCGTATCGTGCGGGAGAAAACCGAGACAGATGAAAGAAAGAAAGCAAGAAAGCAAGAAAGGAAAGCAAGAAAGGAAAGCAAGAAAGCAAGAAAGAAAGAAAGCAAGCAAGAAAGGAAAGCAAGAAAGCAAGAAAGCAAGAAAGAAAGAAAGGAAAGCAAGAAAGCAAGAAAGCAAGAAAGAAAGAAAGAAAGGCGACGACTCGGCGGGATCAATAAACGTGGGAATGATCTCACGAGGGCCGAGCACGCATTTGATTGAAATTCCTCGTCGCCGTCATCGTGGCCGGACGCCGACGCGCCGCTGTTTTACTGCGCTCGTTTGGGCCGGGAGAAAGAAAGAATCAAAGAAAGAAGTGCTGATCTCGCCGTTCTTATCGCGACATGAAGAAAAGATGGAAAGGCATAAAACGAGCGTAGACGAAAACAAACTTTGCACGAGAGAGGTCGTAAAACCAGTCGGTCGGTCGGTCGGTGGTCACTTTATTAGGGAGGCCATGCAGGTTGCCATCTCATCTGGCTCCGTGAGAAGGTCGGAGGGGATATGAGGAGCAGCTGTCGCTTTGGCCGCCTTTCCAAGAGACGCTGCACGTCACGAAAAGCAAACAGCCGCTTCTGCCTGATCAAGCGGCCCACACCGCACTGCATGGGACATCATCGATCTATCTATCGATCTATCTAGCGAACCCTTATTCTTCCACCAAGCCACATTTCGTCTATTGATGCAGCTTTAACGTGTCAATATTGCATCATCTTCAAATTTAAAACAACATATTTTATGCAAGTTGTTAATGATAAACGTGGACACTATATCAAGTCGATCGAGCTATATTTTACCCCCCCCCCCAAAAAAATAGTTTTGTATTCTAATTTGATGAAACTACTTTTAAAAAAAAATTTTTTTTGAAAAATTCCCCCCAATTTTTTTATTTATTTTTTGCAAGGACGCCTCGCTGGTGTTGCTGGATTTTACCTGCCAGCCTTGGTGATGATCATCTCGGTTCCGATGTCGTGGAATCTCTTCCACAGGTCGGCGCACTGCAGCTCCACGTGGATATCGTCCATGGACGCGCAGGCGACTGAGGTCGCCGGCGGCGGCGGTGGCAGCGGCGGCGGGGGCGGGGAGGCCTCGCGCGGGCCGCCCCCGCCTCCCGCCACCACCGCGGTCAGCTCGCCGAAAGGGCACGACGTCCCGTCGATGAGGTCGGAGCCGTCCGAGCCGGGACTCGCCTCCGAGTCTGCGCCGCGAGTGGGAAGGAAGGAAAGAAAGAAAAAACTAATCATGAATTCGCCTTTTGGCGTGAGCACCGACACGCGGAAATGACGTTTGCATGACTGCCATTTAAATTGCGCCTTGTTGTTTTCCTTCATTTGAGCTGCAACTGTCTGACTGTGCGTGGATCGACTAAATGATTATTATTCATTGAAATGGTTATTTTATTGCAGCTTAATCCCGGGGAACTGAAGCAAGGCGTTTATTGAATGAATGGATGAATGAATGAACAAATTTTTTTTCCTCTACAATTTTTAATTCTTCAATTGCGGTAAACTATTTTCAAATTGGAAAAGCTCCGCTGTAATATGATTTTCACTTCTCGCCAAATATGATATTATTCTGCTTCTAGGAGCTGATGCGCGTGCATGTCCAGATGGAACTTTTTGCACCTGCTACCATGCAAATAAACAAACAAAAACAAAAGACTGGGAAATGCATGTCAACGACATTTTTCAAACAAATTGAAACGCGTGCGTCCATGCAGCGAGCAGCCGGGCCTGTCGACGTCACCACACGACAACACGCAAGCAGCTGTTTGGACACTTTAGTTGCTTCACTCGCATTTTCACGTGCACGTGCTTGCCATATTGGTTTTGAAGCTGGCGTCCAAATGGATGCGCACATGGACGACATGCACATATGGCGCACGCAGAAGTGTACATTTGGACGAGAAGTCCGAGCGCGCTGGAGCTGTCAGCGGGCCCGCCCGCCCGCCAGTGCAGCCGGCCCGCGCAGCCCGCCCGCCAGCCGGCCCGCGCAGCCCGCCCGCCCGCCAGCCAGCCAGCCCGCGCACGCACCCTCCCGCTCGCTTGTTCGACACTTGGTGGTGCAGGAAAAGGGAGCAAATGTTGCCCTTCGCCCGAGCTCCTTAGCGATTGCAATGGAAGGGAGCATTTTCCCGGCGGGCGGTTCGAGTTGGCAAACTTTCGTCGGTGGTGACAAGCCAGTCATGGCCGCCAACATGTTTGAGTGGCAAAACATCTCTTTGGAAATGCGCGAGGCACTTTTCCCGGAATTCTTTTTTGCCGCATAAACAGGTGTGTATTTGGCCTCACGCAAGGACACACGCTCGTTTGTGCGTGCATGCGTGTATTTGTAATTGGTGAGTCGCATACACGCGCATCAATGTAAAAAAAAATAAAAATTAAAAATGAACGTGCAAAAATGGTGAGTAGAGCTACTTAAGATTCCATGGTAAGTCGAGAATGGTGCGTCTTTCTTCGCGTGGCTTGTTTGTGTGCGAGGCCGAGCGGTGCAGGCGAGAGAGCAGGCCGGCGACCGCGCGCTAGGCTCGGCTCGGCTCTGCTCGGCTCTGGCGCCCGAAAGCAGCTCGGCCGCCGCCGCAGCCTGACTTTTTCTTTTGCATTTTCTTCCGCTGCGGCTTGCTGGTGTTTTAAATTCGCTTGCTTCGTCAAGTGATATCAAAAGTGACCGAAAGGAAGGACGCGCGCATCTCTTGATCGCGTCAATGTCAAATTTGCGCGCGTCGCTTATCAGTCAACAATCAATTTCATTTAGGGTCAAAGTACATTTCGTTGATAGACGAACCTTGTCATTTTTTGGAATGCTTCGGTACATTTGCTAAACGGGCAGTAAACAACTATCAATCATTGTCTTCTCGTTTGTGTCTTAAAAAAGGCTCAACCCAATGTCGGCAATATTTACACCCCAAAATATTGCAGCGCTCATTTCATGCCATTATCTTATTGATTTCTTGATGTCCGTCTTTTTCAAGCCAGACTATTTTTCAGATATTTGAATTGTATTTGGTGTTCATTTTAACATTTTTTTCCGGGACGGAGAATATTACCAGTATTGTTTCCCCCCCCTTCACATTCTTGCTAAAACTTCTGAACGGTTTGCAGATTTATTTGGAAAGCATTGACAGATTTACATTTCATACTCATTTTTTTAAACATTTTTGACCAAATAGTCAAAGAAGTGTTCCCCTTAAATATGTGTCATTAAATAACAACCTTAGATGTGTTCTTTGAATCTAGCGTTATAGGGCTATATCATTTGAAGGAATTGTGACACGCGTAAATGTGCGTGTTCATTCACGCCAATGAGAAAAAGACATGCAGGATGCTAACAACTCAAGGACATCTTTTGTTTTGGGCCGTGCGCGTTCCCGTGGGGCCGCATGCTTCGGGTCGGTCGCGCACGCGCTATCAATCAAAGCTGTCTGACAAAGACGGCCAACAAGTTGTGAAAAGAATTGTTTTGGCGTTTTTCCGTTCCATTGATAAAAAAATAAAATAAAAAAAAAAGGCACAACATATGCCAATAAGTAAAAGGCCTTCTGTTGGTGTGACGGGTCTTGAATAATTCTGCTCCTTTATCAACATTGTTGTTTGCGCGCTTTCACTGTGGGTTCTCGTCACGACGTTCTTTAACGTCATCTCGAGATCAGTACAACCCACGTTTCAATGAGCAATTCATCTGGTAGAACTTTTGCAATTTTGGGTCAATTAAAAAGTGGTGTTTTTGTTGTTTTTGAGGATTTGGGACGTGCACTTGAACGTGCGCGCTCCCGCGGGCCTGCGGTCAACTTTCGCGTACTTGCACGGTGGGTGATCCGTGCGTGCTTCCTTGCAGGACCGGTCATTTGGCTGCTCTCCGCTTAATAAACACGGCAAATGATTCGAAGAAAATAAATGTCCAAACGGCGTGTTGAGGGCATGCGTACTGACCAGGGTCGATGTCGAGACAATGTGCCGGGTCGTCCAAATGGAGGTCGTCGTCGTCGTCGTTCTTGTGGTGGTCCCAGCCGACACCGGAGGCCGCTGCAGCTGCGGCGGCGGCGGCGGCAGCCCGGAGCTTCCGCTTCTTGCTAGAGCCGATCAGAGCTTCCACGGAAAACGCGTGGGCTCGCGAGCTCAGAGCGGCGGCCGAACGCCTTCTCTCACTCATGTCGGACGGAGCACAGCGAAGCACCCACCCGCTCGGTCCAAACCGCGCGTGGCCACGGAGACGCTTTCCCCCTTCCCCAAAAAATAAAAAAGTAATCCAGCACTCAGACGGCGAAGTTGGAGCGTTGCGTGGAGCTTCCTCGGGCCGCCATGGTGGAGTGAGTGCTGGGCTCGTCGCCTCTGATTGATTGGATCGCTTCGATAGAACGAACTTGTTGGGTTTTTTTTTCTGCCGAGGGAGGGGCCGCTTCCGACGTCCAATCGGGAGTGAGAGCGAGCTCCCAGGCCAACTTTTTTCACCAATGGCGTGAGAGCCAGCCACTCCTGCCACACGACCCCGAATGGCCAAACTGGAAGACTTCACAACAGCTGTCAATCACACGCACATGGCAAATAAGCAACATAAAAACAAATATATCTAGCAAAATACGAGCTTATCAATCCACCAATCGTCACGTATTAGTTTGAAATTTCGCTGACGAATATTGATTTGAATGTTATGATAAAGCGTAAAGGAAAACCGATCATGCACGATGGGCTAAATCATCGAGAAATGGCTATATCCCCAAAACACAATCGGAACAACCACTAATTCATTCCTACCAATAAATATGTTGTGACCTACAAGTGGGAATGTAACGATTCTATGAATAATTATTCTTGATGAAAATGATGACATACATGAATACAAGTTAACGGGTGGTTGACGAAAACGTACAAAAATCCGTCACCACAAATATTTCTGCTTTTCCAAAAATAGGTCACACGACCTTTTAATAGTCACTCACATAGGATTATTGAAGGGCGATAGCAATATGTGCATGCCTTCCACATTGCCATTTATAATTAACACCACTGTGTGCCGTTGGATTTAGAATACACAATTACGAGCAAACAGCAACCAAAATAGATCAAGTATTACAAACTCCAAAAAAAACAAAAAATCCAAGCCAAGTGGGAGCATTTTTTGAAGGATGTCTGACTTGATTTTCCTGTATTTACGGAGCAAGTGCAAAAATCCCGTTGCTTTTTTTACATCTCTGTATGCATACACTCGCACATCAACACACGCTCACATGATATGAATTGCATTACACTATCCCAATGCTTATTACCTTTGGCCTATTGCATTTCAGTACAATCAAGACTCCATTTTCAATTTGGGGGGGAAACGTAAATCATGCAGGTCATTCAAATTTGGAAAAAATTGAAACCAAAATAAGAGAATTATAAATGAATAGTTTCTGCTTTCCATCGTATTTTTCTTTCAGGCATGGTTTCATGATTTGAATGAGCTGCTTGAGGACGTGGAAGCGCTGCGCCTGCGTCAAGGGAGGAAGGGCGGGAGGGCTGCTGCCGCTGGCCGCTGCCGCTGGCCGCTGCCGCCGCTGCCGCCGCTGCTTTTAATACGCAATTAGCAGAACCCTTTTGACCCCGAGCGAGTGACCCCTGTAAGTGCAACAACTAAAACGTGCTGCTGCTGCTGCAACAACAAGCAAAAAAAAAAAAAAATCATTAGACTTGAGGCCAGGGATCTCCGCAAAGCGAGCGCGCACGCACACTCACGTGCAGGACGTGTTTTATGTTCAAATAAAAGCCTGTCGGCGAGCGACATGATTTTGTGTGCATAAAAGTAACGAGATGTTTTGTTTTTCTACAAAATGCTTTGAAACAGTCATTTTTGTTTTGCAGTCGAAAGCAGCTCGCTTTCATTATTGTTCAGCGTGGTGACTTTGTTTTCACAAAACACGTTTGCACGTTTTGCTTTATTATAGACTAAAATCTACTAAATAGCACTTTTCGCGCCTTCAAACATTTTACGTTGATTTTTTTAAAAGGGTGCGAAAATGACCTTATTTAGGGGGCGGTTAACACAAAATGGGAGTGTGTGTGTGTGTGTGTGTGTTATAAAAGGGTGGCAAGAAAATTGCGGAAATGTAGAAAAATATTGGCGAAAACTTGGGATAATTTCTTTTTGGGCTACTTTCTAAACTATGTATACATTTAATGTTTACATTTGCGTCCTAGTTGAGACAAAAATTGAAAGGCGCTTAACTATGTCATTTTATTTGATTTATGGATCAAAACAATGCATGTGAAAATTGTGACTTTTGGACATAACATGATATTCTAGTATTTGAATGTAACAAAAGCCTATTTTGTATTTCTTAACCAGAAAAAAATATAAACACATAAAATGGTTTGACTCAAAACATGATGATTTAGTCTGTGAGCTGTTGTCTGACATTTTTATCAAACAGAAAAAGCGTGTCATAAACTACAAAATAATTATACATACATAATAATAATTATTATTATTATTTATCGTTTTTAAATATAACTTGCTCATTTTTGTAACCATGATCAAGGAAAAGAAGAAAAGAGGAAAAGACGTTTTGCGGAGGAAATAATCCGCAAAAAAGTCATAACTTCAACTTAAGTACAAACAAAACAAAACAGAAAACATTGACTATTCAGACATTTGTTATTATTTCTGGCAATTGTAGTCTTGAATAAAAAAAAGAAATAAACAACAAAATGAAGGCATAAAATGATGTCATTCCCAAATATAAATCAGCCAGGTGGGCATCTGTGCCATGTTTGCCCGTCAACTGTCTGATTTTGGGTGAAAAACTCATCAAGTATTTCAATTTGAATTTAGTATTTAAAAATGTGTCATATTTTTGTGACCGACCGCCGTGCATTCAAAAAGAATACAGAAAAAGAAAACATTTCAAATCAATAAAAAACCAGGTGGCATCTGGTCCAATTCTGTCTGTCAATAGTCTTGACGTCTTGTAGCAGAAAAAGAATATAAAAAAAAAAAAAAAGAAAAAAAAGAATGCATATATTGTTTGTGTTTGAGAGCCCAAAAATTTGAGGCTGGCCGGTAACCTGCAAGCAGATGGACCAATGGGGCGCTCCCAGTTCCAAGTCAACTGAATCCGACCAATCTCCTGACTTGCCGTATGGTGGGGGCTGCCAGCTCCCTGGCTCGCCGCCGCCCCTCGTCCAGCACGGCCTCCAAGTGGGCGCCATCCGCCCGGAGCCGCAGCAGCCGCTCGCGAATGGGCGCCAGCCTCTGGACCAGCACCTCGGCGACCAGTTTCTTGTACGCCGCCGTGTCCAAACCCCGGGCCCGCGACACCGCCTCGTCTACGTCGATGGCGGCGGCGGCGGCGTGGATGCTGACCAGGTTGGACACGCCGGGCCTCGTCTCCGGGTGGTACGTCACCTCCGAGGTGCAGTCGGTGACGGCGCGCCGAATTTTCAGGGCGATGTCGTCCGGCGTGTCCGTCAAGTAAATGGTCGCCGTGGTCTGGGGGTCGGACTTGGACATTTTGGAGGAGGGGTCGCGGAGAGATTTCACCTTACGGGTGGCGCCTGCGTAAGGATGGATGGATGGATGGATGGGGTGATAGAAAATGGGTCACTTATTTGGGGGTGCGCACGCGCCACTGAGATGTTCGTGCGGGGGTGCGCATCAGAAAATCTCGGATAGCGAGGGGGTGTTCTGCTCCAACGACAAAGCGAGAGCTGGGACACAACAACCGGCGCTGTTCAGCCAAAATGGCATTCTTGGGGAAAGGGCTGAAAGGTCACCCGGCCGGCTCAGAGAGCGTTCAAAATTCAAGGCTTGAATGTTTGGAGATGCGCAGCTGAAAAGCCTGGCCAATTTTCCCAAAAAAGAAAGACAGGATGGCTGGCGGCTGCAGATCAGAGCATCGCCTCCGCCGGCCGCCGATCAATCACAAGTCCCGCCCCCCTCAGCAGTCAATTATCACCCTATTGGTGGCAAAGAGGCTTCTTTCATCAAAACTGCTGACGCCATTTTGTATTTTTACGACGCTTGGGAATAAACAAGCGCGCTTGGAGCGTGTGTGCGCGAGTGTGTTGACCATGTGTGTGTTTAATTGCAAGGCTGGCGCTGCGCACGCATTTAAAAATAGGGAAGGTGTCCTTACTGAGCAAGGCGCGGGGGTGCGGGAAGAGCGGCTCGCCGTAGCGCGTGTTGAAGATGCGAGCCAGGTCCTGGGCCAGCTCCAGATGCTGGACCTGGTCCTCGCCCACGGGGACGTGCGTGGACCTGAGAGCCAAACGAGAGCATCATCTGGAGAGAACACGCGCTTGCGCAAACGTGCTCGGGCGTGGAAAGCTGCGGCGGTGGCGCATATCGCCACCTAGAGGCCTGGAGACCAAGCGCACGGCCGGGGCCGGCGACAGACTCACTTGTAGAGGAGAATATCGGCAGCCTGGAGGACGGGATACGTGTACAGGCCCACGCTGCCTTCGTTCTTCTGCGTGCTCTTCATCTGGACAAAAGAAGACATTTGGTGCCTCGTTTTCCGACCGGTGCGGTTTTTTTCTCGGGGCCCCTTCCGCGCCGCATGTGTCCGGGAAATGACGGCTATTAAGAGGACAAATCTGGCAGGTGGAGAAAGCAATAAAACAGACGAAGACGGGGAAGCGAGCTGGAAATCCGACACCCGGCGGCGGGAGGAGAAAAAAAAAAAAAAAAAACACGTGCTGCTATTCCAAAGGTTTCGTCCACTTGAACAAATAAACGCCTCGCCTCGGTTTGCACAAAATCCAAACGGCCGATGAGCAAAGCTAAACAGATGTTAGCTTGCCACAAGTTACGGCATGTGGCGTCGCTCACGTGGGGAGAAATGAGCTTGTGTGTGTTTTGCATGGCTACCTTCCACTGCGGCAGGTGGCGGAGGCGAGGCATGCTGGTCAAGCATCCGAGGATCCAGGAAAGCTCGGCGTGCTCGGGCACCTGCCGAGATCGGATAAGCTTTCACCACACCACTCACGTTTTCAAACAAGTCG
The DNA here is from genome assembly GCF_054491065.1 of Syngnathus leptorhynchus. Lineage (NCBI taxonomy): Eukaryota > Metazoa > Chordata > Actinopteri > Syngnathiformes > Syngnathidae > Syngnathus > Syngnathus leptorhynchus. Next base: position 13,911,041 of record NC_141203.1, on the reverse strand, counting down.
GCGAGTGTGAAGGGGGCCCCCGAGTGGCGGGCGGCGGGAGGTCCTGCGCACAGGGGCAAAGGCTTACGTGGCCGACCGACCGACCGACCGCACGTCCAACCAAAGCGGTAGAAGTGCGCGGCCGGCGGTGACATCCTCCCTCTCGGCTTTGAAAAGAGTTTGCGGTGACAGATTGCAGTGGATTGTGACGTGACGTTTGCAATTTGCTCCAGTGATGAAAAGGCGCAAAATGGGGCCTCGCTCGCTCTTTCTATGGCTTGCTACTGAAATTCTTTCATGCGGTTAAAGCGGCTACTTGTCTGCGGTTTCTGTTTGTGTGTCTTTTCCATCCTGTCCTGGAGTAGGCAGGCAGGCAGGCAGGCAGGCAGGCATGCGCGAGGGTGTCGGCGGGTCAACGCGAGCCACGACGGCGACGGGCCTGCCCCAAAATGTGCACCTGCGACTGCTGGAAGAGGACGGCCTTGCGCGGGTCCACGCCGCAGGCGAGCAGGCTGGCCACCATGTCCAGAATGTTGGCGCGGAGAGCGCGCGGGTCCTGCGGCCGGGTGATGGCGTGCAGGTCCACCACGCTGTACAGCACCGCCGGGTAGCGCTCCTGCAGGGACGTCCAGTGTTCCAGGGCGCCCAGGTAGTTGCCCAGGTGGGGGATCCCCGTGGGCTGGATCCCGGAGAACACCCGCTGCGCTGCCGCCTGCCCGCAAAAACAAACTCACCTTTAGCATGAGCATTACGGACAGCTAGCAATCACTTGCCGGGGCTTAACTAGCAAAAACTATTTGAATTGAAATGTCAAGCCCGACCGACGAGCCGCTTTCTTTTCATCGGATTTCCTCGGGCCTCGGTGGCGAGATCGAGCGCCGAACGAGCGAGCGCCTGTCGCGCTTTGCAAAAACGCACCGGCGGGAACTGAGCGCTTGGCTCATTAGCCGCCGCGTGATTGCGCCCAGCCTCTTTGGAGGTCGACCTGGGGCGGGCGGGCGGGAGCGAGCGAGTGGGACCCAGAGTCTGGCTCATGTGTGTTCTCACTTCCAGCTGACATGCTAACACCCCTCTTCCCCCCGAGGGTAGCCATTAGTCACGCAGACATGCTAATGGCGTCATTTGAGCCAATCAAGTGGCGAGCAGAGTCAACAGCAGCGGCCGCAAAGCGCCCGTCACTTGGCCAGACGCCGCTGAGGAAGGAAGGAAGGAAGGAAGGAAGGAAGGAAGAAGGAAGGAAGAAAGGCCCGCCTGCCCGCTTGTTTTGTGGGAGGGAGGGAGGGAGGGCGGGGGAAGAGGTAAATCAGCCAGCGCCCGATGACAGGCCGGACAGCCACGGGTGTACGGCAATTAATTTTTATGACGGATGCCGCAACACAAGCGCAACGGTTGTAAAAGGTGATACGCTTTGAAATCACAGCGGCCGACATGATTTGTTGCGCAATATTTCACGCCTCGAATAAAATGATGGGTGAATAAAAGGGGGCGGGCTTCCTAACTTTGGAGGTTTCAAAAGGATACTGTGACAAGCACGGGCCATTTTGGCCTACAAGGTCAGGCAAAAAGTTGTCATTCTTTTTTGGGGGGTTTCACCGTTGGCCCGCTCGCCCAAGCGGGTGGGTCGCTTGCGGCGGCTTCCATTTGCTCTTGTGGTTCCGAGCTCCCAGCTTGTCCACGTGGAGTTAAACTCGGACGAGTTCCCGTGCGAGCCCTCGGCTGCAGTTGAAATGTTCCGACGCCTCCGCTCCATGCTCGCTCGCTCGCTCGCTCTCTGGCGTCTTGTATTTATTAAGCATTCTTGCGCGAGGATGTCATTTTGTTGTGGCTGATTAATGCAACATTTTCTCGCCGGCACCGCGCCGTGCGGTCGCTTGTTCCTTGGAGAACAAGAAGCCAGAGAAATGTTGGATAAGGGTTCTCCTCGGGAACCCGGGAGGGGGGGAGGCTCGTTCGCTCGCCGGCCACGGCGTTAGCGTCCCGTTCTCTCTTTGCCCTTCGGCGTGACGTGACGGCTGTTTTTCCGTCAGGTTGAGCGTGAGGCAGCTGGGGGTTTTTTTTGGGTTTTTTTAATCCAAATTTCAGATGGAGGCGCCCCCCCAGCGCACGGTACAAGCGAAGACCTATTCTGGGAAAAAGTGTGAAAACACAGCGCAAACTTAAGCTCGCCATGGCCCGCCGCCTTCACACACACACACACACAAAGCGTGTAATGTCTTCAGCACATGGCGGCCGCAAAAGAGCAAAGCTTTCGTCGCCTTGGTGACCGCTGCTGTCGAGCGGGGGGCGTCGTGGATGGGCTAGGACGTGCCGACAGTTGTCATTTTTTTCCTTTCAATTTTTGACATTTAATTTGCCAAAGAGCATTTCCTCAGCGGCAGTTGGCTGCAGAGACAATGACATCACTTTCAAGCAAAATGGCCGCCTTGCTGTCGGTGACATTGGCCGCTTGCCACCAAAATGGCTGACTTCCGATGTTGCACGCAATTTTGAGTGATCTTGCAAAAGCAAAACAAAAAGCATCCAAACTTTCAGTGCTTCTCAGCATTTGGCCACAGACCCAGGCGCCCCCTAGCGGCAGTGAGCGACCCAAGAAATCTTTTTTTGTCCAGCAGCGGTGCGCTCTTTGGCATACAGTGCCAATATGAGCTCCACGTTGGAGCGCGGTCGTTGGTTTCAACTGGGGTCACCGGCGGAGTGCATTTTCTCTCCCCGACCGAGGCTTGGCTATTGTCGCCGACTATGTTCCAGCAGAGCCGTCAAGGTTATTCATCATCCGGGCCGACAGAGCGTATCTGTTGGGCCGTGGATGTGCTCTGGGCATCCTTTCAGGGCTTCCACGCCAGCCAAGACATTTCACAGCGTGCCAATTTCAACAAGCGCGCGGGACAGCCCCCCGTCGCCGCCGCCCGTCAAGTCTTTGCGGGGGGGTGGGGGGACTCGGGCGTCACGTGTTTGCCAGCGCCGCCGCATCCCGGCAGATGGAAGGGCGGAAGGATTTCCCCCCCCGCTGCCTCGGCTCTCCCGCAGAGCATCCCGGCACAGAGGGTCCAGTGTTCCTTTTCCGTCCCGTGTTCACGGCGACGTTAATTCACCTTGACGTGCCTCCCCCCCTCCCTATCCCACTTGGTCAAGCGAACTCTACGACATGGCCTGTGTTTTTGTTCGAGGTGAGAACACACCGCAGCTCCAAAACCCGGTCGCGAGCGAAAGAGAAAAGCGGACCGTTCTTCCCAAAACCCCCTCCGTTCCAAGCCCTCATTTTGACGCTTCTTCGAAAAAGCCTTCGGTGGATTTGCACCTGCGGAATGTTGGCGTCGGGACCGTGCGGTCGGTTGGGGGGAAAGCCAAGCTGAACAAGTCGAGAATCTCCACGGCGGGGCAGAGAAGAACGCGGCTAATGAGCTCGAGGGAACAAGCGCTGACGTGGCAGATCCCACCAACGGTGCCCGTCCTCATTTATGCCCTGATATTTGGTGGCCGGCGGGTCACCGGCGAGGCCCAAAGCTCCACCGAGGGAGGGAGGCGCGCATTTGATTAAGTCTGCGTGTGAAGGCGGGAGGGACAGGTGAGATTGATGAGGTTCCTCCGAGCGTCACGCTGTGCAGCGGCCGGGCAGGAAGAGAAACGCCGCAGTGTGGCACCGGCGGGTGGGCGGCACAGCCGGCCTGATTAATGGCGAGCGCTGCCCCTTCAAAAACAGCAGCGCTCCAAAAATAACCTGCACGCGGCTTCACAAGGCTCCAGACTTCAAGACGGCCTGGAGGGAGGCCGGCGCAAGAAGGGGGGGGGGGGCTCAGGAAACAGTCATCGGTCTCATTAGGAAACTCGAGCTTTAACGAGCGTTTCCACTTTACGCAAAAGTTGATGAGGGCAACCCTAGCAAGTATATGATCTTGCCGGCCAGCGACAGACGCAATTAGGGGGAGAAGTTAGCGGGACGGCTCGGCCGGCCGGCCGGGCCCGTAAACCACAGTGACCTTCTTGCTGCTCATCCCAAGGGAACACCCACAGCGGAAAGGTTTGCCCATCACCAAAAGGAAGCCGTTTGGGCAATTCAGCGTTTTCCTGTTGCATTTTGGTGCCGAGTGGCCAGAAAAGGGGGCGGGCGCTTCAGCCTGGCGCCAACATTTGCAGGTGAGGCCGAGCGACGAGCTGCCAAATTTGGTGGAGCTGGCGGCAGAGCGAGTGTTGCTTTTCCTTCCTCGTCACGCTCCCCGAAAGGGGGCCGAGGTGTGATCCGCGTCAAACCTTCACTTCCCCTTCACGCCCTGGAAAAAAGATTGGTTTTCCTTTCCTCATTCTCCCTTTTTAATCTGGTTGCAAGATGAAGTGTCGCCTCTCCGTCACGTGTTTCACATTCTCTCTCACACACACGCACGCACGTGTGAGCAACATTTTCACAATTCTCTTCACACTTGCGCGCCAGTTTAAGGTGGAAAGTTGGACGCAAGTGGGTCAAGTCGGCGAAAAGGTGGTCACGGAGAGGAAGAAAAGATCCAACGGCATCTGGTTAGCACTGGAGAGACCTCCGGTATGCCGATGCTTGATTTTTTTCCCGTATTCCACAGCGCTACCTTGGAATATTGCTTTTGTCTTTCTGTAGGAGCCGCTGCACCCACCGGTTGCGTTCTAATGTCAAGGTCCTTCCTGCTTGCAGAAAGTGGAAAGCACGTAAGGTGGCAATCTGGCTGGAGTGATCAAATGTGTCGTTTTGCAAGCATTGGGACATCACGTCTATGGTCTTGGGCCGAAATAAACACATTTAAAACAGGGAAAGGCGGCGACTGCATTGGGGGTTTTTTTTATTGCTGTGCTTGCATAACAGATATTTGAAAACTAGAATTCAAAGAAAAAATGAAATAAACTGATAAATAACATCTTTGATGAACTTGTTGGTGAATAAATGGTTGTCAGGACGCTCATTTACTACTATGAACGAGTCAAATATTCCGATTAGATTGTTACTATTTTAAAGCCAACGAGCGTTCAAGTCAAGCTTTAAGAACCGCACACTTTAAACGCTGACTGTCAACAGGCTCACAAATACGAGCGTCTGATGTGGCACTGGTGAAGTGAGGTGAGGTGAGCCAAGTGAGGAGAGGTGAGCCAGGTGAGGTGAGCCAGGTGAGGGCAAAGAAAGTCAGGTGTCGGGCTCCGAGGAAAGAGCGCGACACACACACCCACCCACACACACAAGACGCACGACACAACAAGCCCAGATGTCCGCCTTTACCTTGTTTTCGCCATCGCAGAGAGACCTTCGGTGCACGCGCTGAAAGCTCCCGGAGAACCTGAGCAGCATATGTCGCACGAGCTTGGACCGCACCGGCAGCGCCATCTTGGAGCAGGGGATGGTGACGTCAGACCCGGCCAGCTCCTACGGCAGCCTCGCGAGGTCAAAAGCACTTGCTGAACTGTTTGGTTGGACGCGGCTCGGATTTCCTCGTCAGTTCGGTTTTGTCGTTCTTTTCTTACGTGTTTGACGGTTGGAAACACATTGCATCATTGCAGCACTTGTCATGAAAGCTTGCTTAGCGTGTTTAAGGTCATGAGGTAACAAGTCCGTTGAAGTGGAAATCAACACATTCGAGTTGAAAATCAAAGTGCCGTTGTGGTGTAAATAAGAGGCGCACAAATGAAGGTGTGATTAAGGTGGCCATTCTTCACGTTGTTGAGGCGCGCCTCGTCTCGTTGTTGTGTCTGGGCCCCGACTGGCTGGCCTTGGGTTTCCCATGACCGCTGCGCTGCGCTGAGCTGCGCTCCGCCGAGCTGAGCAGAGCTGAGCTGAGCTGAGCTCTTTTCCATGCGTGGCTGTCACCTATTATTATGATGACACACATCGCCTATACATTAGCGATCAGTCGGCACACGGGGGTCGGGTTACGCGACGGACGGACGGACGGACGGACGGACGGCGTGTCTGCGGGGCGCGCTCGCTCGCTCGCTCGCTCACTCGCTCGCTCGCCACTACCTGAGAGCTTTCATGTCGGCAACATCTGCCGCATCTGGTTGCGTTTGCCACGCAAAACGTGAGCGCGTCATTCCATATTCATTAGCGTTTCCCGAGGCAACGCAAAGCAACGACTGCCGCTGCCGTCTCCCACGCTGCTCCGCGCGTGCGTCGTCTGTGCGCGTGCGCGCGCGTGTGTGGCTCCAGCTCCTGTTTCCTGGCCACCCACCAGAAGCGCGCGCACACACACACACACACGCACACCATCGTGGGCCCAGTTGGAAATTCCTCGACTTGACTCAAGGCAAAGTTCTTTGCAACGAGGGAGACAAAAAATGCTGAATAATAATAAAACCCAAAGAGCTCGGGTTACTTGCAAGGCAGCCATGGAATTGTTCAAACGGGAATGCTACTCTAATAAAATGTGTGCGCCAGATCTGAATGAATTGCATTCGCTATGAAGCAATTGTCCAAATGCAGACGATCACTAACATCAACAAACATCTTCACCATTTTCAAGCAAGAGTAAAAATGGAAATATTGCATATTTCTAATACCATCTGAATACGAAATATGCAAATATACATGATAATAGGTGTACGTCAAGTGAAAATCCAAACATGTCAAAACTGATGTTGTAAGCAGCAGCCTTGAAAATCATGACTGAAAAGAAGGGGTGTTTAGGCGTCAAGAAACATTTGGCCTTCCGTGTGTCCCAAAGTAGTTTGACCCGCCCGAGGAAGGTGACGAGCGATAAGCGACGAGTGAACGCGTCAAAACACTTTGAGCAATAACAGAGTACAACAACAGCGCATTTGTCTTCCCGCTCCGCATCGGACACCTCATTAGGTACACCCACAACAACAGACGGACGGACGGACGGACGGACGCCATGCCAAACGCAAAAACAAGTTGAGAGGTGAACTGGAATGCGCATGGCTTAATGAAGGTCGCTCTGTGCGGGAAAAAAAAGGTGCCAATGAAGTGTCGAAGGTGGACTTGGAATTCGGGCTGCAATAGAAGCTGAGGGCTGTTGCTCTTTCATGCCTGTTTATTATGCCGGTTGTAGTTTTTCGGGGTGCCGTCCACCTGTCATAATAACGCCAGGGGGAAGGAAGGTGATGAGTGAGGCCTCAAACGTGCCCCTGTGCGCATGTGTGCGCGCATGTGCGCATGTGCGCGTGCAGACGGTGACGCTGAAAGATGGCAACCGCGGGGGGGAGGGGGATGTGACGGACGGACGGACGGACGGACGGACGCCGCACGCAAGCACACCACCCAGGTGCAGGCGGACGGAATGACGGCAAGGCAGCTTGAGGGAGGGACAGACGTGAGAAACGGCAACGACCCCAAAAGATCCACGTGTGACACTTCACATTCAGATACCCCAAAAAAATGTAAGTAACTCCCCTTGGGGAGGCCCGTTTCAGCACCTTGTCTCGTTGCCTGTCGGGGCGTCGACAGCAGCCCAAGAGTGCAAACTTGCTCCCGTGCTATGCGCGCGTTTGTGGGCTAGGGGGGAGTGCATGTGTTGACCTCCTTTCAGGCCAGGGGGGGTTGTGTGTGGGTGGGTGGGTGTGCGTGAATGGTTTCCCCCGCCCGCCCTGATCTGGGTCAAGTGTGGTTATTAAAACATGTTTCCCTCTTCCGCTCACATGAGAAGAGGTGCGAGTCCTAAACCCCCCCCCCCCCGTCAAGAGCTCACCGCGTGTCGTGAACTGACTGACCACTTCTTTAACAAGCCGTCACTTCACTCTGGAGGGAGGGAGGGAGGGAGGGAGGGAGGGAGGGAAGGGGTAAAAAACAAAAAAAAACTTGGCATCGGATATCCTCAAAAGGGAATCCATACAAACTTGGATAGGAAACGAGTTTCATACAAGCAGACCTAAGCGTATATTTGGATCTTATCTGGCTTTCAAATGTGGCTTTTACAGTCAAGTTTGCTCGCTCGCTCGCTCGCTCCTATGTCGAGGCGCCTTTGAAAAGATGCACTGGTCTTAAGTGAGAACAAAAATAAGTTTTATTGTTACGATTGGAGAGACGGCTAGAAAAAAAGAAAGAGTCTGGTTTGCCATTAGCGTCAAGCCAGAGTGAGGATGGCCCTCTCGCGTTTCCTCCGCCGTTTCTTCTTGTCGGCCAGGCGTCCCGTGGCGTCGGCGAACAACATCACCTCCTCTTTGCTCTCCAACTCGCGCTGGAGGAACTGCAGGGCGGCGCTGTTGAAGCCCATCAGGTCCTGGATGCGGGGGGGAGGAAAAAAAAAAAAAAAAAGACACCACCGTGATGACGGAGCGCAAGGGCGAGGAGGAGGGGGAGCTTCGAACTGCGGACGTACGCGGATGTCTTGCACTTTGGAGAGCGTGTTGGTGCGCAGGTCATCGATGACGGCGAGAAGCTTCTGGCTGTCGACGATCCGACCAAAATGAATCCTGGGGGGGGGGGAAGGAAAAGCGGCCTTTCAAAAACGGGCCCTTCCGTCACTTGACCGTCACTTGACCGTCACTTGACCGTCACTTGACCGTCACTTGACCGTCACTTGACCGTCACTTGACCGTCACTTGACCGTCACTTGACCGTCACTTGACCGTCACTTGACCGTCACTTGACCGTCACTTGACCGTCACTGGTCAAGGCAAGGAGTGACTCACTTGAGCAGGAAGAAGAGGCAGCGGCACACCAGCTCCACCTCCAGGCCTTCCCGGATGAAGCCGTCAAAGAGCTCCAAGAGCTCCGGAACGTACGGGAACGGCAGCACCAGCAGAGACACTTCCAGCTCGCTGACACGGCACAAAACACCAGTCCAAGAAAAAGAACATTTACTCCTGTGAAAGAAAGTTGCTTCTCACCTGGATCGGACTTTCTTGATGACGTCCAGAACGTAGCGGGACGGCTGCAAGCGCCACACGCACACAAACCAGCAGCGTGTCAAAAAATCCGGGATTCAACTCCAGAGAAATTCTACAAAGACTCTGCGCTGACAGAGGCTCACACTTACAGAGATGTTTCCAAAGGCTACCAGGATGGGATTGGCTTCGGGAAGCGCCAGCTGCAAGTCGTGGCGGGAGAGCGAGCGAGCGAGTGAGTCAAACCTCCACACGCTTGATCTCCAAACGCACGGCAAACGGCTCACCTCCTTTCCGGCTCGCCGGCAAGCGTATTTATGTTCCTCCATCTTCCTGTTCTCCCCGCGGAGGAGCTCCAGAGCCTCCATGATGCGTTCGGCCTGTTGGTCAACACGCACGCGCGGCGTCAACGTGACGAGCCACGCCCGCCGCGATTACCGACGGCTGAGCAAAGTCAACTCACAGCTTTGACCGTCTCCACCGTTTTCTTGGCGGCCGGCGCGGCTTGGCCCGGGATCTCTCCGGGCACCTGCGGAACGCGACACCATAGTGACTGCGCTGGGAAAAGCTAACAGGCGCTTTGCGAACCCAAGTGGAGAAGGAACAAGGTGGCAACTCACCGCCGGAGTGTCACCTTTGGCCAGACTCTCCTCAAATTCCGCCTCGCGCTCCTGTCAAACCCGAAAACACGCTCAGTGGCGAGAAAGTCGAAAAGGGAGATGGATGAGATCGCTTCCTCACCGTCTCCCGTTCCTCCTCCAGGATGATGGGCTCCCTGGTCCTCTCCCACAGGCGCAGAGACTTGTCATGCGACGCCGACACCACGTGGTCGCCGTTGGGGCTGATGCTCAGGCACCACACCTCGCGGTGGTGGCCCTTGCGCGGGGGAGAAGAGAAACGTCAGCGGCCGGCTCCGCTCCGCTCCCATTTTGGGTCAGGAGAGACTGACCTCCAAGGTCTGGATGTGCTCAAACTTGTCAGCGTCCCACTGCTTGATCTTCTTGTCCTTTCCCGCCGTGAAGAACAAATGCGTCTTGGGGACGAACTGCAGGAACATGACGCTGTGCGCGGGGCAATCCATGTGAGAAATTGCCAGGCGAGGAGAGTCGAGGCGAGCGCGCCGCCTGGCCGCGCGGCCCACCTGTCGTCGTGCGCAAACATGGAGCGGTGACAGTCGCCAAAGTCCAGACCCCAGATCTTCACGTTGCGATCTGCCGAGCCTGTGGCTATCAGCTTGCTATCCTGGAGGGGGGGGGGGGTTAGGGTTAGGAAGTAAAAACCATTTGATCCTGGCGGCGGGCCACTCACGTGTGTAATGTCCAGGCAGAGGACGGGCAGCTTGTGTCCGTACAGCGACAGGAAAAACTGCAGACGAGACGAGCCGAGTCATGACGTGCGTGCGGAGAGACCCTGGCCCCCGCCCGCCCGCTTGCCCCACCTTCAGTGTGTCCGTGTAGAAGACTTTGACGGTGCAGTCCAGCAGCGAGACGGCCAGCAGGCGGTGATCGGGAGACAACTTCACGCACAGGACGTCGTCGTCCAGCTGCAACGTGCGTCTGTGCTTCAACGTCAGCTTCCTGCAATGCGTTGGGTGCAAACGGCCATCGATGAAAAGGAAACGTTTCAAGAGGGAGAATGAAAAGAGAAATGGAAAGGTGAAAAGAAAAGGACAAAGACACAACGCAAAAAGAGCTTTGGCAGCTTCTGCCAGTGGAGCATTGAAAGCAGACTTACTTGTGTCCACTGACCTCGTCCTTCACCAACTCAAAGTCCCACAACTTGACCTTCTTGTCGGCGCCTCCCGTCACCACGCCCCGCTGCGCACCATGCAGATAGATTGTCACCCATCCATCCATCCATCCATCCATCCATCCATCCATCCATCCATCCATCCATCCATCCATCCGGCGTGGGCGTACCTGGTCGGGTGCCAGGCAGAGGGACCACAGGGCTCCGGCGTGGGCGTCCAGCGTTTCCAGGAGGCTCGCCGACGCCAACTCAAAGATCTGCAGAGCGCCGCTCTGCAAAAGCAAAAACTCATTGATGAGAGCGCCCCCCCCACCGGTGGGCACGACTCAGGACCGCTCAGCCCACCTTGGTCCCCAGGATGATCTGCCTGTCGCCGGGCACAAAGAGGGAGCAGAGGGCGTAGTCGCACGCCATGGTGCGCACCACCTGCAGCGTGGACCTGAGAGGAAAGCGGCGCACGCTTTGATTGGCATGCCGTGAGCCGTCGGGCCGGCCGGCCGACGCACGACCTCGCGAGCGGCGCCGCGCCGCCGACCTGTTCCACACTTTGACGGTGTCGGCCGACGCCGACAGCACGGCCAGGTTGTCGGAGCTGAAGGCCAGGGTGCGCACGTCGCTGCGATGGCCGTCCAGCGTGAGGCGCGCCGTCTTGCCGGCCGTCGCCGCCTTGTCCCGCGTCTTCAGGTTGTACGTCTCCACCGTGTTGTTGTTCAGCAGCAGCGCCACCTTCAGCTCGCCGCCGCAGCACAGGCAGTCGGCCCACCTGAGGCGAGGAATCGGCCCGTCAAGTGTCGGCGCCGGTGGCAGCCGCCGGGCCCCTGGGACTCGGTCACCTGATCTTGGAGGAGGCCTTGATGTCGCTCAGTCGCACGATCTGGTCTTTCAGCGTCCAGTCCACCTGCGGCTCCTCGCCGTCGGCGCCTCCCGCCGTTCTGAAGGAGCGAGGCGAGCGTCACGCTTTTACTCCACCCGATTGGAAGCGACCGACAAATGATCTTTGCGCCTTCATTGCCACTCACTTGGCGGCCTTCTTGATCTTTTTGTCCATCTTCCTGCGCGCGTCGCGCTCCGACAGCACGGCAAACACTTCCAGGACGGTGTCGTTGCCCTGACAAGTTGCCATATTTCATTTTGGGCGGGGGGGGGGCATTTCTTATCTTTCTTGGGAAGGTTCCACTCACGTGACAGGCGAAGATGCCGGCCTTGGTGTCGGCGGTCAGAGACACGACTCTGTCCCTGGCCTTGCGGAGGACGGAGCCCGCTTCCTCGCACCTCAAAATGCGCTAACGACGGCGAGAAACACACAGTTGGTCACACATGGGCTGCAATGGTCAAGACACGCTTAACTCGCTCCGTACGTCTTCAGGACTCTGGCCGGCGTCGCCGTCATTTTGGCTGTCGTCGTCGTCGTCCCCACCGCCGTCCGACAGACTTTTGCCCTTCTTGGCTTCGGGCTCACCCTTGGCCTGCCACGACACACACGCCGCGGGCGGGCATCAAACGCAAGGAGTCCACGTGCCCTTCAGGGCGGGCGGCGACGTCTCACCTCCGACACGTAGTTGACGTCCCACGCTCGGAGCTGGCTGTCGCCCGAGCCCGTCAGCAGCCGCCGCTCCTCGTTAAGGAAGGTCATGGCCCACACCTGATCACGAGAAACGCAAAACTGAGTCAGCAATCGAATTGGCATCAAAAGCAATGGATTTCAGTTGACGACTCCACGTGTTTGAGACGGCGCGATTTTTGGACTACAATTGCGTTGAAGAAGTGTGTTGACGGGGGACGCTCACCTCACTGCGGTGGCCCACCAAGGTCTTGAAGCAATGCTGCGTGTCCAAGTCCCACCACTTGACAAAAGTGTCCTTGGAGCTGCCCGCAGCGCATTTGGCGGTGAGATCGAGACATCGTGCATTTGGAGAAGTGAACTCAAGTAAACTTACCCGGTCACCAGGAGGTTCTTGTCTTTGAGCAAGAGCACCTGCGTGACCTCGTCTTTGTGCCCCCGCAGTCGGTACAGGCCGCACTCGTTGATCACGTCCCACACGATCACGTCCGTGTCCTGCAAGCGCAACAAATGGGAGGAGATGTGGGATCGGTCCCGCCCAAAAGTGAAGACGAGCGGGGCAAAGGTTTTTATTTGTTGACCTTGGATCCGGTGACGAGTCTGGCCCCCAGCGCGTCGTAACACATGGCCGTGACGGCCGACTTGTGTCCGTTGAAGCAGACGTTGCTCTCTCCGTTGAGCAGACTGAAGAGCCGCACGGCGCCGTCCTCGTAGCCCACGGCCACGTGGACGCCGTCCGGCGACGGCCGCAGGAACGTCACCTCGTGTTTCTGGCCCGCCAGGATCAACACCTGCACCGGGAAACGAGAGAAGAAAAAAAAAAAAAAAAAAGTCAAAAACGTGAGCAGGAAGTATCCCCCCCAAAAAAAGTCAATTGATTAGAACGGAACCATCGCTGCCTCAATTTGCCTCAGGAAAATCAAGAAGCAAGTTTGTTCATCTTCTTCTCCTCACCTTCTCCGCTTTGCGGGTGTCCCAGATGAAGACGTGCTCGCACGCAGCCACGGCCACGTAGCGGCCGCGCTCTCCGCCGCGTAGCATGACGTAGCAGATGTTTGCTTTCTGGCTGCCGATCACGCCGAACACGGCGCCCGCCACGTAGCGCAGGTACTGCTTGGTCAAGCCCATGATGCGTGGACTCCAGGTGGCGCCGATCCCTATGGACACAAACCACAGGAAAGCTTCTTGTGGCCAACGATTGTATTTGTCTGAACAATTGCAACCTACTGTGAATACTTGCTGTGTTTCAATTACTTCTTGTTCTATTCCTATAAGAAACTATTCCTTTCTAAAAGAGACCACAGCAAGGAAATAGTTGATCACAAATGTTAGCTCTGAAATTGGACGGGAAGGGAAATGCAATCTTTTGAGGACACAGTACTGCATAATGATCTGTAGGACAACCTTTTTTTGTGGCAAAATGTTGTCTTTTGCGATGAACTTGTTTGAGGAGCTAGCTAACTCGTGCATTCATGTGGGAACCAAGCACTTTCTGTGTACAAACATTGTCCAGTCATTGTAGATATACTAACAGACGAGATTTGAATTATTTTTCAATTCATTGGAGAAAATAAATGCACCGAGGGGTAAGCTAGGCTACCTTTAGCCGGAAACTGACAGTTTAACCGTAAGAAACCCCCCGGGAGGGCGGAGATAAAGCGTCAAGCCAAAGGAGCGCCGCTTAACGTTCCTAACCCCGCTCGCCCGGCTACCCCTGTGCATCAAATCGCTTGCACCCACGTGTCGACATTTCTGACTGGAAAGAGCTCATCAAGTCGCGCCCAGGATTATCATATGAGTGGGTTGTGTTGTGTAGTAATGTGAGCTCTATATATGAACGAACGTCTTCAAGAATCGGGCATATTTTTTCATGTCTTACCTCTGAAACGCACGCACGTTCTTTCCTCACTTCCTTCCTTCCTTCCTCCGCTGTTGTGAGGGGATGGAATTGCTTCAGACTAGACTGGACTAATCAATCACAGATTCGCATCAGATTTGCAGAACGATTTTTGCAGAACGACACATTGATTTTCAGCCACATTCATTTTATGATATAGTTTCTGATCAACTCACAAAGTGAAACGTAACTTTGAACTTGCGTTGATAAATTGCGATTGGCGTTCATTCGACTGCTTTTGACTGGAGGGTCAAAACCCGGAAGTGTTTTCCACCGTCTGCTCATGGGTTAGCTTAGCATCGACTTTCGTTGTGTGTACGTGTTTGGGGCCAAAAATGTCTTCGAAAGTTAACAATCAGCACCGCAACTCAGACGCACAGTCAGCCGAACGTAAAGAGGAGCTAAACAAACAGGTACTTGTATTAATAGGAAAGTAGATATTCTTTTATCTGTCCCACAAACGTTTTTTTTGTTGTTACGTTTAGATCAACGAGCAAACTGTGGTTGTGGACGAGCTTTCCAATTTGAAGAAGGACAGAGTGAGTCGGACGGACTGAATGAATGCATTCCATTCAGTCGTGAATGACTTTTCGTTTTACCTTTAGAATGTCTATGTCCAGCAGAGGAACAGCAACATCTTGTTTTTGGCGGACAGAGGGCAGACCTTGAGTTCATGCAAGAGTAAGTCCAGTTCCTGATGAATAAATAGTATAAGATCAAGATAAGATCTTTCTTTTCTCGTCCACAGAGAAGCTTGACAGCCTGACCAAGGAGTTACAGGACATGTGAAGCTGAGCAATTGCGCAAGCATGTGTGGCATCTTTTGTCTGGTGAGTCCAGCGTCCTCTCCTTTCACATGGGACAAAGCCATCTGGGAACATTTAAAAAGAAGAGGCCCCGACTCCAGCAAAGATGCAATTGTCTCGGGCTGCCAACTTCCTTATCGCTGCTTGTTCTCGGCGCACGTTCTCCACATGAGAGGGCTTCTCACAACTCAGCCGCTGCAGGACCCCGCCGGCAACATCCTGGTCTGGAACGGGGAGGTCTTTGGCGGATTACAAGTCCTCCCAACTGAGAATGACACCGCTGTCGTTCTGAAGCATTTGTCCTCTTGTAGTAACCCGTGTGACATTTTGTCATTCCTATGCACCATTCGAGGTCCCTGGGGCTTTGTGTACTACCAAAAGAGTAAAGACTGCCTCTGGTTTGGGAGGGATTACTTTGGGAGAAGAAGTTTGCTCTGGAACTATGACCAAACACTGAAAGCCTTAACACTTAGCTCAGTGGCAGCCAGGCCTGGCCGTCAATCTACCGTGCGTCATACCGCTCACCGGGAACCCGGTCACCGGTCCGGCGCCGAGTGTGAAGCTTGCCCTCGTACCGGTCCTTGCAAATGTGAACCTTGTGCATGGCAGGAGGTGCCTGCAGTCGGTGTGTACAGACTCAACCTCAAGTCAATTGTAGAATGGGGGTCACCGACCATTGAGCTTCATCCCTGGTCTCAGGTTGGAGATCATCTTGTTTCTGCCCACCTGGAGACTGGTCCGGGCGGGTGCACCATACTAAAGAACCCCCTCAGCATGCTTCGATCGCCCATCGCTCCTCTAAATACCACAGTGAACGAGGACCACGGAAACCCAGAGTCCGCTGTTGTGGAGAATCTGGAGGAGCTTCTGGACCTTATCAAAAAGGATAAGGCGGTGAATGGTCTGATAGACGTTCTCAGCGAGGCTGTCAGGAGACGCGTCCGGTCTTTGCCCGACGAATCGCAGGCCGGCGAGCGTTCCCGCATTGCCCTGCTCTTCTCTGGCGGCGTGGACTCTATGATCCTGGCCGTCTTAGCTCACCGTCACGTACCCTGTTGTCAATCCATAGACCTTCTTAACGTGGCTTTTCAACAGCACGAGGCTCGGAAAGACTCTGCCAGGGGACAAAAACCCATTGGGAGTAAGTCGGAAACCCAAACGGGCACCCCGATGTTTGATGTCCCGGACAGAATCACTGGCAAATCGGGCCTGAAGGAACTACAAGCCTTGGCTCCGCAGAGGCGCTGGAACTTTGTGGAAGTGGACGTAAGACGGGAGGAGCTGCAAGAAATGCGGCGCACGCGCATCGCTGACTTGGTGTATCCGCTGGACACCGTCCTGGACGACAGCATCGGGTGCGCCGTATGGTTCGCCGCCAGAGGGGAGGGTTTCCTGGCCCGGGACCACCACCGGACCGTCTTCACGTCTTCGGCCAAGGCAGGGCCCCACTTGACTGTATATGCCGTTTTGGCAGGTAACAGGACGGGCGACTAATCGTCAGCATCCCTCCCTCCCTCCCTCCCTCCAGGTCATTCTGACGGGAATCGGCGCCGACGAGCAGCTGGCGGGTTACGCCAGACACAGAGTGCGCTTCAAGACATCCGGACACCAAGGACTGGTCCAAGAAATCGCCATGGAGCTCGGGAGGATCTCGTCCAGGAACTTGGGAAGAGACGACCGAGCGATTGCAGACCACGGCAAAGAGGCCAGGTAAGGGCTCTTTTTTTTTTTTCCCTTGACATTTATTGTTTGTTAGTCGTGATGGCGCCGCTCGGAGGGTTAAGAAATATTGAAACGCAAATGGCCGGGGATGAAAAGTCCGTCTCGACCCTCCCTCAGGTTTCCCTACTTGGACGAGAGCGTGGTGAGCTACCTCAACTCTCTGGCCATGTGCGACAAGGCCGACCTGTCGCTCCCGAGGGGCGTGGGCGAGAAAGTGCTGCTGAGGCTGGCCGCCCGCCGGCTGGGCCTCGGGCCCGCCGCCGTCCTTCCCAAGAGGGCCATGCAGTTTGGCTCGCGCATCGCCAAACTGGAGAACGGCCGCGAGAAGGCGTCGGAGCGCTGCGGGAGGCTGCTGGCCGGGAGGCCGCCGGCCGGGAGGCCGCTGGCCGGGCCCGCCGCGTCTGTACATCAAGAGAGTCAATAAAATGTGGAAAGATGCGCCGCTTGCTTCCTCTACTTCATGTACGGCCGCGTGCCACCGAGGTGCTCTTTGAAAT
Organism: Syngnathus leptorhynchus; assembly: GCF_054491065.1. Lineage (NCBI taxonomy): Eukaryota > Metazoa > Chordata > Actinopteri > Syngnathiformes > Syngnathidae > Syngnathus > Syngnathus leptorhynchus. Next base: position 13,894,037 of record NC_141203.1, on the reverse strand, counting down.
AGCCGTCGCACTGGACGTAGGATTGCAAGTTGCCCACGTCGAAACGCCCGCAAATCTCCTGCACGTACACTGGCTTTCTGCCAAAAGTCCAATTCAATAGACATGAGCACATGCCGCCACATGACCTTCAGCAAATGTTTTGTTTACCTCGGAATGAGCCAAGCCACAAAGTTTCCGGGGGCGTCTTTTTCCTCTATGGCCGCATCCTAACGTGATGGAAATTGGAATTGATTCAAAGGCTGGTCCGTCGTGAATTGAAATGGAAGGCGTCACCTTCTTTTCCAGGAGGAAGGCGTCCAAGAGAGGGAGGCTCTTCTTGGACAACACGTAGAAACAAGGACACTGCGGGCGGAAACGCAAGCAAGATTAGCAAGCAAAGGGGGAGGAGGGGCTTGGTATACAACTTACGGCTCTCCTCGACGTGGTCTCTGAAGGCAGCGGCTTCTCCTTCATACACAAGGCCCGAAGATGGTGATCGACTTCCACTATTCCGTATTTGGGAGTTTCTGCACCCGAAGCAGGTAAGAGAGGAAAAGACTTTTTCCACTTCACCCACCAAAGCAATGCTCACCGTCGTCTCTGCACTCGTAGGACAGCGCCACGTTGTTGTCGTCGCATTCCGCTTGGAGTTCACAAAACCTGGACTGGATCTGAGCGAGGCTGAAGTCTTCTTTGAAGAGCGTGTCGCTTGTTCGGATAGAAAAAAAGGGAAGCTGGTCAACGTTTTGCGAGCTGGTCACATATGATATGAACTCACCCTCCAATCACCATGACATGGTCCTGGATGTGAAAGTGCTTGACTGCCAGCTGGAGGCAGGCCACCGCACCAAGGCGCCCCTGGGGAGAGAGATAGATATACATATATATTATTTAAAAAAAAAACAACAACGAGTGAGCACTAAATACTAAACAGACTAAAGGCACCATCAGATGAATAGGAGGCAAAGTTGAGCTTTTTTTTTAGGTGTAAGAAAAAAATGGATGTATTTACATCATTGCTCGTGGTCTGGTCGCAGACGATCTTGACGTTTGGCAAGTGTGCGGCCCATTCTTCAAATGCTGACAGGTAAAGAGCGTTGCTCTGTGGGAAGTCAACACTTTGACTTAAACAGGGACTTCAAAGTGTCATTTTGAAACCAATTTGGACAAAACAATGGCCACGACATCAGCTTCAACGAATGTTCGTCATACTACGCACGAGCCGTTGTGTTACTGCTGTCAGTCTGTCTGTCTGTCTGTCTGCCACACACACACACAAACAACGGGAGCGCAAGGGGAGCGCAAAGTCCATTTCACTGGCGAGAAAAGTGGCCTGAACTCACCACGACGTAGATGGCGTCCAGCCCGTCGGAGGCGCTCAGTGCTTCGATCCAGTGGCTGAGGAGCGCGCGGTCGCCTACGGGCAGCAGCGGCTTGGCGACGCCGACCAGGTGAGCGAAACGCCCGCTGCGGTCGGCCGACACGTCCCGCTGGAGCCTGGTCCCGTAGCCGGCGGCCAGAATCACGGCCTTCATCGGTACGACTTGTACTTTGGCAGTGGCCCACCCGAGGCACTTCCTGGTTGCTGTCACGTGGGACTGCTATTGCCACGCCCCTCGAGGGAAAAGAGTTGCTGCTATGGATTTCGTGCACCTCTTTGCGAGAAGATTCTTTCAATTCATCAAATCAACAGATGTAAGAAAATATTCGATTATTATATATATTATAATATTCAGATATTTTTTTTTTTTTGTCCACAGTCATTCCACTCCACTCCAGCGAGCCATCAGTCAAGACAGCGCTGCAAAATGTCAAAGGATTCGAGAAGGAAAAGCACGTGACAATGTCTCTTCTTTTGTTGATTTATTACAATCCTGACACTCCAAGAACAAAAGGAAGAGAAGGAACATTACAGTCGTCCGCAAACATTTTGTTTCTTTTTTGGAGCGCTCTTCATTCAGTCACCGCCAATGTCCTGTTTGGCGTCCTCGTCCTCTTTCAACGTCGCCTGGGTCTCGCGAGGTTCGGCTTCTGAGGTCTCCATTGGCTCCTCGGCTGGTTCCGCTTCTGGCTCTGGTTCGGGATCGAGCTGGTCTTCAGGATCAGCTTTTGGTTCAAGTTCCAGTTCAGGTTCGGCTTTAGGTTCTGGTTCCACCTCAGGTCCGGGTTCAGGCGTTCCGTCGGTTCTCGCCATGTCCACCTAATGGAATTGAGATTGGAGTTGAAGTCTGCTTTTGCGAGGCGAGTCCAATTGACCCATCTTCACACAGTCTTTGCTATGAAACGGTGGGAAATCCGTCTTCTGGTTTGTTAATGGCATTCACATCAGGAAATTGGATTTTACCTGCAAGGTGGCATCGACGGTCTCCTGGCCTCTCAGTGGATTTGCTTGATCTTGCTGCTGCTCTTGCTCCATGGGCTCTTCTTCCTGCTCCTCCTCCTCCTCCTCTTCCCCCTCCGTCTCCACATTCGTGGCGAGGGCGCGCATTTCCTGCTGCTGCGCTCGCTCGGCGCCCTCGGCCGTGAGGTCGGCAGCCCTCTCGGTGTGGGGCGCCTCCTTCACGGGTTCCGCCGGCTTAGCCGCGGCTTTCTTGCTGGCTTCCAGGACGGCCATGACGGAGGCAGGGATGTGAGCTTGCTGTTGGATACACCGGAAAAAAATACAAGACAATGATGTTGCGAAGAACGATGTCGCGTCTGGAAGCTTTTCCAGATGTTTGGGCGGGGCTCAGTCCTTGCCTGGTGCGGCGTGAAGGAGCGGACGTGGTGCAGCAGGGGCTCCCTCATCTCCGGGCAGCGTTCAAAGACGCCGGCGAGCTGGGCGGGAGGCAGCTGCAGGAGGACGCTGTAGGATTGAGGTCTGGTCCTCTGGCAGCATTTGACAAAGCCCTCCCACACCTTGGGATACTTCCACACCTGAGGGGAGAGGGAAGAAGAAAAAGTGTGACCTTTCTCATATTCTGCTGGCCAAGCCACAGGAAGCAAGGTCAAGGGCGAAGCGGCAAAGGCTTTCTCGGGCAAAGCCGACCTGCTTGACGATGAGCCTGGAAAGGATGTTCATGACGAAGCCGCAGAGGCGCGGGTACATGCTGAGCGACTGGATGACGGTCCGCATCAGCAGGATGGGCAGAGGGCTCTGCTCCATCAGCTGCTGCATCACCACCGCCAGAACCTCCGAGGTGTAGACGTTCTTCTCGCCGAAGCACAGGTTGGTTGCTGCCGAATTGCAATTTGACACGTTTCAGGGCGGCGAGTCCGGCGTCTCGGGGCTCCTCCCGACTTCTAACCTTTGATGATGGACTTCATGTCGCATTTGGCCGAGTCGATGTTGTGCAGGGCGATGAGCAGATCGCCCGGCGTCAGAGGGGACACCGAGGAACTTCCCTCGCCTGAAGAACAACACGCACAATAAAGCGCACTGGCACCGGTCGTTGCCGAGCAGGGGCGGCAAAATGGATTGAGGAGGAGGAGGAGGTGGGGGAGCATCTTACTGTGCTGGGTTCCCAAGAGCCGGTTGAACACCTCCTTGACCACAATGGGGTTGAGTTTGATCAGCTTGGGGAGCGCCTGGATGACTTCGTTCTTCAACACCAAAACAAAGGCCCAACAATTCAAGTCCCTTTGTTACATTTGAAAAGTTCATCACGGACTTGATCAAATCAGTGGTTGACACATTGATGGTAAATAAATTCGAGCAAAAAATGTTTTGGGACTTTTGCATGCTTTTCTGAAATGACAAAAACGGTGCGATTTGTTACCTTTTCGAGGCCGTTGATGACCGGGATGAGGAAGCGAACGTCGGGCACACGTTTATGGTAAAGGTCCCGCACCCGCTCCACCAGTTCCGGAGACGGAGGCACTGCAAAGCGCAAAAATGCTTTGAACTTTGGCCGTCTCAAACACGCCTTCCGTCCTTCCTTCCGGCTCACCTTTGTCGGTGAGGATGTGCAGGCAGCGGGTCACCAGCGTCTCGGCACCCTTGGGGCAGTTTTCCACCAGGAGGAGCAGCTCGGGGGAATTCATGCCCATTCCGCGGATCTGCCGGCCAAAGAGGCATCCCGTCGTTATTGTGGAAACGTACGTACGTCGGCAAAAAGCTCAGAGGCCATTTTGACTGACGGGGAGCTCGATGGCTCGCAGCACGCTGCGCTTGATGTCGGCGATGGCCTCGGTGTAGACGGACGCCAGCTCGTGCACCAGCTTGTGGTTCAAGGGCAGCAGAGACAAGTAGAGGAAGAGACACTGACGCACCGTCTCTTCGGTCCAAGGGGACGCCACCTCTGCGCCGTCGAGCAAAGGCGTCAGTTTGCGAGGACCTGAAACGACGGCGTGCGTGCGTGCGCCCACCTGTGTCTTTGTCGGCCCCAAAGAGCAGCGACGGGGGGTTGGGGTGCACCAGGAGTTGCATGTAGTTCAAGGCAAACTTCTCAATGTAGTCCCGGAGGTGCTCTTTCTCGTACATGCGCTTCAGAAAGGCCAGGGCCGTCGAGCGCACTTTTTCCTTTTCGTGGGAGCTGAGATCCAGAAGCACGTGAAGGTACTGGAACTGCCTGGAGGGCCGCTTGACGATGAGCTCCTTCAGCGTGGTCATGCCTAAATAGACGCGCGACTGCAACCAGACCGAGAGCTGAGCTGAGCGGAGCGCCGGACGGACGGACGGACGGCGGAACAGGCTACCGACGCACCTCGTCCTCGCAGTAGCGCCGGATGACTTCCAGCGCCGACTCTGTGATGATGGGAGCTTCCAGGACCAGTTTGGTAAACAGTCTGACGCGCAACCAGGACACGCGTTAGGCCAGCTGACGTTTGGCCGCTGTTTCGGGAGGCTATTTGGCGCTCACCCGTCCTTCTGCTCGGGCTTCTCCTGCAGCCCGGAGAGCAGCGTGTAGAGGCACTGGTCGTAGCTGTCCAGCAGCCCCGACGGCAGCTGGCTCAGGTACGTGTTGTACTCTTGATAGAGCAGCGAAAAGGCCAGCTCGCTGCGGCTGCGGATGTCCTCCAAGATGAAGTGCAGCACGTCCTCCTTCATGATGCCCTCGAACTGCGTCACCAGCTTGGAGAGCAGCTTCACTCGCACCTGGCAAAAGACGCAACGAGCCCGGTTTTTTTTTCCTCCCCGTCGGCGCTCGTGACGTGGAGCGGGCCAGTTCTTTCGCTGGGCCGGGCCCGGGCTGGGCCGGGCCCGGGCTGGGCCGGCCCGCCTTACGTGGGACATGCCGCTTTGAGAGATGGTCTTTTCGGAATGAAGGATGCGCTTGATGGTTTTGGAGGTCAACTGCTCAATCTGCGTGTCGGATAAAGGCTGGATCACATCGGACAGCCTGAAGACTTTCTTCCTGCCGCTGGGCCCCGCCAATCTGCTCCACAAAAGAGAGTCAGTCCGGAAGAGTTCTCTTTTGCCATTATTTTGTCCGGCTCTGACTTAGTTTGCGCCGACGGAAGGATGGGCTCGGGAAGCCTCTTGACGGCGGAGACGTTGGCGGCGGGCCTCCCTTTTTCCGAGTAGCCCCCCACCACCGAGATGGCCTGGCCCACCATCACTTTGCGCTTGATGAGCGGGTCCTTGCCGGCGTCGTCTTCCTCCTCTCCGCCCGCCTCGTTCTCTCTGGCCTTGCACTGCTCGAGGCCTGCGCGTGCACCAAAAACACACTTGTCCAAAACGAGAAACAGCTTGTCAGGTCAGTGCGAAGGCGCGACTCCTATGGGTCGATGATGCCACGACACTTAATGGACGGTTGGCGGCGTTAGGTCAGGTCCACTCAAATTCAGCCTTTTCCACGCTTGTGCGCGCGCTGCTGTTTTGGTTAGCGACAGAGGTCATTTTGACAAGCGCGGTTGGACCGACCTGGCCCGATCCCAGCCGCAGTCATCTGCGTGGCCATCAGCCGGGCCAAATGCTTGATTTGGGCGTCGGTGCCCGCCGACTCCACGGGCGTGTACGTGGCCTGGAAGGACGCCGGCATGGTGTCGGGCAGATACACCATGCTGATCAGCACCTGCGCAAAGAGACGGCGGGGTCGGGTCGGGGAAAAAAAACCAACGTGAAGAGAGTTCTCGTCGGGCGCTCACCAGATTGGCCACGTTCTCCGCGTTGAGGAGCGGGCGCAGGAAGTCGGCGGTGAGGTCGATGGCGGATTGCGCCACCGGGACCGGAGCCGGCTTGGGCGCCGAAAGAGGGGCCGGCTCCTCCTTGTCCTCGTCGTCTTCGATCAGGGTCGGCTCTGAAGGCAAAGGCACTTTAATAGTGGCGAAGCGCAAACTCGGATTTGCGCAGCATTGCGGAAGGGCCACTCGCTCACCCATCTTGACCTTCTTGCCCTCGACGTACTGCTCCTGGCGCGGCCTCTTGCGCTGCTCCCGGACCGGCGGCGTGGAGCGGGCGATCTCGCTCTGGGGCATGCCCAGGTCCAGCAGCAAGGTGCCGATCTGGCCCTGGAACTCCACGCTGCACGGATGCTTGAGTACGGTCACCAGGTGCAGCTTGAGGTTCTTTCGCACGCTGCTCACCTGCGACTTGGCCAGGGTGGGCGGAAGGTTGGCTGCAAAAGAAAACAGCTCAAGCCACGGAACGCCGTGCTCCATTTCAGCCGCCGCCTCACCGTGCAAGGTCTCGTACGCCTGGACCACCTTGGACATAAACATGGGCCTCTGGCGGGCGATGGTGGCGAGGGAGCCCAGCGCGGTGGTCAGGTTAATGCTGGAAATGGCCGGATGCACCATGAACTTGAGCAGCTTGTCCAGAGCCGACTTTCCCTCCTCACACAAAACATCTACGGAAGAAAACGTGCCAACTCGTTGACTTGGATTCAGAAGATACCATCGGAGGAGATAAGTCCAATTGCGTCCCAGGAACGAGCCGGTCGAATGCAAGTCGGCGGCGCTCGGGCTCACGTATTGCGGTCAATTCCTACCGTAGCGGATGTACGCGTGGTCCTTGGGCACTTTGTCCAAGCTGATATCGCTCTCCTGCCGCTTGGGCACATCCGAGTCAGCCACGCGAGGCGACAGCGTGACGATGAGCGACTCGGTGAATTTGATGGCGTGAGTGCGCACGCCGTCGTTCTCAGAGTCCAGCAGCGCCAGGACGTCGCCTTTCATCTGCGTCACCATTTCCCAGCAGGCCTCCTGCATGTCCGACACGGCTTTGGCTCGCACCAGCCACTGGTGGGAAAAGGCGGGGGATCAAACAGCCAAAAGCCGAGATAAACCTACTGGCCAATGTCTACTATACAGGCGAGAAAGAAGGCCTTACCTGTAGCGTGACCTTGTACATCTGCGTGAGTGTGAGAATGGCTTTCTTCACCACGTTGACACTGTCGTCCTTGAGCAGCATGTTCAGGTTGGCGATTAGCCTGAGCAGCAGCTCGTTGTCACGTTTACTGCAAAGACAAACAACGTGACACGAGGCCGCCTAAGCGTTGGTTTGACGACGCTCCGAGCGCAACTCGAGCCCGCACCATGCTTCCTCGATGAAGCCGATGACAAACTTCCTCACTTCGATGGATTTGTCTGTCTGAAAGGCGATTATTTCCTGAAAGGTGAAGAAGAAAAGAAAGGCTTCATTTCACATGACAATTGGGAGAAGGTGCGTGCTCACGTGCGCCCTTACGTCCAGAAAATTGTCAAGGAGAGACGGATCTTTGTTGATGATAAGCTCTTGGACCTGTACAATAAAATGGAGGTGTCAAAAACAACTCTTGGTGTTGGGGGATCACGAAGACAACTAAGCTCTATTTTCAAGCCTGAGCAACTGGACGGACTCTTGCAGGCGAGTACGCACCTGTTTGAGCACAGCCAGCTTTACATCTGCGGGTATCAAGGCAGCCTGATTCAAAAGCTCCACTACCTGAAGGCAGACACGTAGCTCATTACACGTTCATTCTACATTTTATTGTGATGACTTCATAGACTCCCATTGACCTTTTCGCTTGTGGTCATGTTTATGACACTGGGTGTCTCTCCGTCGTCTGCGGAGAACTCCATCGTGTCCTTCGACTTCCTTTACTTACTATCACACCATATTCCCAATTCTGGTCACATAAATATAAAACCAGGGTCACGGACAGACGTACATGAATGAATTCAAGGCAACCGCGAGTAGGACGTAACAATGGACACAAGATGAAAAATCATGTTTACGGCTAATAGGCTAGCTGGCGCTATGCTAACCGCCAAGCACACAATTGGTCGCTGACGGCCAAAAAGCCCAAAATAACACACTCGCTAGTTGATACCGACATGGAACGCGCCTTGCTACAGTTGAAATACCTTAAATCGAATGAAAAGGAAGCTTAGCTCTGGAAATGAAACAGGCACGGTTCAGTAGCGGCGTTTTCTCTTCTTCGTGTAAAGTAAAACGTGTAAGCCCGCAGCCACACTGCCTCCCCAAGGCACATTGCTCATTACACACACACACGCACACGCACGAGCGGTCCAGTACTCTTTGCGTCGCATTTCAACAAATCATATCACAGTTCAACAGAAATACAAGTCGTTTTTAACCATTCGCGTCACGCAACATGCGGGTAATGATATCATAAACAGCCATAGGAGCATTCCGGAAGGCTGTCTCCTCGCAGCTGCTCGTTCATTTTGCAAAGTATGTAGCATGCAATCTACAAAACCAAAATTAAGGGTTACAATCGAGCCATTAAACGTTGTTGCTCTTGGACGTTTACATTTCTTTTATCTTGAAGCTGCATCCCGGAAGTCATGTCTCGTCGCCATTGGTTACCTTGACGCATCACTCGTCGAAAAAATGGCGGCCATGGTCACCCACAGAAGGAATTCCAACGTTCCCCACCTTCAGTTATAACGAATCAAGCGTCGGGATACTTGAAGAAGAAAAATTGCTCATTTGCTACCCCGTGCTGTCTGAAAAGTAGAAGGCGTCGGAAGCTACTTGAGGCTTGTGTCGCTATGTTTTGCTCGTCGCTGTCGTCAACAGCTGTTGAAGGAAGTGCTGAAGCAAGCAGCTCTCCTTGTTGACAACAAACACGACGTCTGCGCCCTGAACTTGCTGCCATTGAGATCTCCGGGTGAATTTGCTTTGTAAGGAAGTCCGTCTCGTCAAATGCTCCATTTGTTTGGTTTTGTGCATTTTCCGTCTTGTGTGCCCGCGCAGCGTGGCGATGGACTGCATGATCATCATGAACCGGATGGGTTCTCTGGGTAGCTCGGCTGCAGCCCAGAGGAGGCGCATGGCCCTCGGGGTAGTCATCCTCCTGCTGGTAGACGTCATCTGGGTGGCCTCCTCCGAGCTGACATCAGTGAGGGCCACGTTGGCACCACGAAGCTTGATTTGACACGGATCGATCGCTGGCTTATGACAACTTTCCTACTACCCATCGATGTGGTGAATGATCTTCTTTCTGTGCCCTTTGCAGTACATTTTCAGGCGGCAGGAGTACAACAAGCCCTTTTTCAGCACCTTCGCCAAGACATCCATGTTGGTGCTCTACCTGCTGGGCTTCCTGCTGTGGCGGCCCTGGAGGCAGCAGTGGAGCGGCTCGCTCAAACATCGACACGCTTCACGTGTAAGCGCAACCGCCAAGCCGAGACGTGTTTTCCTCTCGATTTGTTTTCAATGTGTGTGTCCACAGTTTGTCGATACGGAAGCCTACTTTGCGCCCTGCGCCAACGCCGCCGCCGTCAACGACGGTTTGGTATGTCGACGGTCGTGACTCGAGCTCAACTCTCCCACTTCCAATAAATCAAAGAAGAAAATGGTGCTCTCCTTCTCACGCAGAGCGAACCGCTCTACGTGCCCGTCAGGTTTCCGGACGCGCCCGCCGATCTCTCCGAGGGCTCGGTGGAAACGAATGGCCAATCTGGTGAGTGTTGTTTTCCCGTCGAAGCGGCCGGGAACGGTGCTTGGTCATTCACTCGGGTGTGCCTTTGTGTCCCAGCGGCCTGTAAAAAGCAGCGGGTGCGTTTCAGCGACATGACGGAGGTGCGGCGGCTGCCCTCCACGCAAGCCGTGGAAGCCAAACTGTCGCGCATGTCCTACCCGGCCGCCAAGGACCACGAGTCGGCGCTGCACGCGGCTACCAGGCTGAGCGTCCGCGACGTAGCCAAGCTCAGCTTCTTTTTCTGCTTTGTGGTGCGTCCGGATGGCGCCACTTTGGATTCCATCAAGCCATCCAAAGATTTTGCTCCTCCTCCTCCTCCTCACCTTTTGCTTTGTTCCCGGGCAGTGGTTTCTGGCCAACCTGTCGTACCAGGAGGCCCTCTCGGACACACAGGTGGCCATCGTCAACATTTTGTCGTCCACCTCAGGTGACTCCCGCTCGACGGGACGGGCGCCGTGCCGGCTGGCTGATACTCCCTCCCTCCCTCCCTCCCTCCCCGTGTGCGCGCAGGCCTCTTCACGCTGATCTTGGCCGCCGTCTTCCCCAGCAGCAGCAGCGACCGCTTCACGTTGTCCAAGTTGCTGGCGGTGGCGCTGAGGTCAGACATGGGCCAACGTCAACCGTCGCCGAGACGCGCGCTGTGCACTTGACGTCTTGTGCCCCTCTTTTAGTGTGGGAGGCGTGGTCCTGGTCAGCCTGTCAGCCTTGGAGCGGCCCGACGACAAAGGCGCCGCGGGTAAGTCCGCCCGCCGCCGCCAAAAGTTGCGCAGAGCCGGCGTGAGCGCCGCCGCCGTGTCGCCGCAGGTTCCTTGTGGTCCCTGGCCGGTGCCCTTTTCTACGCCGTCTACGTGGTCATGATCAAGAGGTGGGCGGATGGCGAGGAGAAGCTGGACATCCCCATGTTCTTGGGTAAGCTCCGGCCGGCCGCACGAGGCGAGCCCGCTAGCTAGCCCGCTAGCTATCCCGCTAGCTAGCCGGCTTGTTTTGGGCCAGACAGGCTTCGTGGGGCTCTTCAACCTGCTGCTGCTGTGGCCGGGCTTCCTGCTGATGCACTACACCGGCTTGGAGGCCTTTGAGATCCCCGGCCGGCTGGTGTGGACCTACATCTTGCTCAACGGCCTCATCGGGACCGTCCTCTCTGAGTTCCTGTGGCTGTGGTGCGGGCCCCGCCGCCGCTGGGCAGCGCCCCGTCGCGCCCCGTCGCCTTGCGTCTCAGGGCGCTTGCTCTGGCCTCCGCAGGGGCTGCTTCCTGACCTCGTCGCTCATCGGGACCCTGGCCCTCAGCCTCACCGTGCCGCTCTCCATCTTGGCCGATATTTGCACGCAGAAGGTGAGGAGCGCGCTGGCAGCTGGCGCACGCAGGAACCAAAGATTTTGGGCCTTGCAGGTGCGCTTCTCCTGGCTGTTCTTGGCAGGGGCGGTGCCCGTCTTCCTCTCCTTCTTCATGGCCACGCTCTTGTGCCACTACAACAACTGGGACCCGGTGACGGTGGGCCTGAGGAGACTCCACGCCTTTGTTTTCCGAGCACATCGCGTTCACAGGTACGTACGCTCGCGCCCGGCGCTCAAAGTGGATTTTTAACGCGTCTCGTCTCGTCTCATCCTCCCTCCCCGAGGCTCCCCGAGGACCGGGAGCTGTGCGAAAGCCTTCTCCCTTTGCACGCCGTCTCCATGAACCAAAGAAGCCCGTGCTCGTGATCTGCTGTAAGTCGGACCGCTTCGCTTCCTTCCTTCCTGAAAAAAAACCCCAAAGTTGCACGTCAGCGCAGGGCTGCTCTTCATCTGACCAGAAGCGTGAGCGTTTGTTTGTCCAAAGCGCCGATAACGGCCGTGCTGACATTCTCAGAAGCGTAACGATCTGCCGCCGCCTGAGTAATGTTTGAAGGGCGGAAGGGGGGGCAGCGTTCCAGACCGCTTGAATCACGTTGTGAGTCAGCTTTGCTCACGCGCTCGCGTTGATGGGAAAAAAAAAGGTCACCGGGCGGCCGAGCAGCCGGGCGCCTTCATCGTCCGAATCCCAAAAACTGGGCTCGCCGCTTGGACTAATCTTGATTCCCAACACATGTTGCGCCGGCCGTCTTCCTTTCCACAACACGTGCAAGCTGTTGATGTTTTTTTTGTTTCCCAGGTGTGCCGTCCGTCCGTCCGTCCGCCGCAGAGACGACGTAGCCGGCCCGTGCCTCTATTTTCAATGCTTCAGTGTGGCGGGGGCGTTTGACTTTTTGTGGCAACCGAAGGGGTCCGGGCGCCGGCGGAAGGACCGGAGCGGGCTTCCTTTTGCTTTTCCTTTGGCCAGATTAAAAGAAAGGATGAGCGCATCCATTTTGTCATTCCAGACTTTTTATTGGGTAATAATGAGAAGAAATAGAAAAGATTTTAATGGTGCCAGATGAACCTGCTGGTATTGTTTCCTGAACGGGTTCAGCACTTTAGCTTGGTGCGACACGGCGCCGTTGCTTGATTCCAGTTTCTTGTTTGTTCAGTGGTTTCGCCTTGATCATTTCTTTTTGTTGACCATCATCTTGTTCTTTGTTTTGACGGATTCTCCTTCTTGGGTTCAACACAATTAAAGACTTTTTTTTCAAAAAAATTGCTGTCAGTGGGCATTTTCTTATGGTCAAATGTGAATTACTTGTCAAAGTCGCTACGTTCCGTGTGTCCGACTCACTTTTGGATTTGTTTGGAGGACAAGATGGAATCTGGCTGCTAATCCACAGACTGCGCTTACGAATCAAGCGCTCAAGGCGGGGCGGGCGGGCGGGCGCTCATGATAAGGAAGGAGAGCAAATCCTTGTCATGGCGTTTAATGGTTAACTTGGCTGCTTTTGGGGGAGGAAGCAAGCGAGGGAGGGAGGGAGGGAGGACTTTTGTCCAAGCGCAGCCCCCTGTTGAAACACTTTTTCATGGGCAAAGAACACATAGAGGACTATTTTTGGGGGGGTGGGGGAGGCTCCCATGGAGACCAGATGAAACCTCTGACGTCGCAAGAGAGCGTCCCAGCCGCCCGTCGGTCCCGGCCGGTTCTAATCACGGCGACTGCGCCCAGAAGCTGATAAGACACAATCGATACGAGCAAAATCCAAAGCGGCGTGGAAGAGGAGATAGCCCATGAAGAATTTGGCCCAACGAGCTGCCGCAAGTCTTTAGTGCGCCGCCACGGTTTTGGCGTGCTTGTTCAATCGCAGGTTAGTGAAAGAAGGTCTTGAAAATGTCGTCCTTTGGTCCCGGTTCTCCACCCACTCACGGCAACATGGACGAGGAGAAAGATTGGAGGCGGCTGGAACCCCAGCGCGGCCTCAAAGTCTTCCTGAGCGTCTTGTACGGCCTCATCCTGGTGACGGGCATCGCGGGCAACTCCGTCACCATCCGAGTCACGCAGGTTCTCCGGCGCAACGGCTACCTTCAGCGGAACGTGACGGAGCACATGGTGAGCCTGGCCTGCTCCGACCTTCTGGTTCTGCTGGTGGGCATGCCCGTGGAGCTCTACAGCGCCATCTGGTTCCCGTTCACCACGGCGTCCGGGGGGGACGCCGCCTGCAAGCTCTACAACTTTGTGTTTGAGGCGTGCAGCTACGCCACCATCCTCAACGTGGCCACGCTTAGCTTCGAGCGCTACGTGGCCATCTGCCACCCCTTCCGCTACAGAAGCCTGAGCGGGCGCCGTACGTCGGCTTTGCTGGCCCTGGCCTGGCTGCTGTCCGTTCTGGTGGCCCTGCCGCTGCTGGCGGCCACGGGGACGCAAGGCCACGTAGCCGCGCGGGCTGACGGGCCGCTCCGGAACCTGACCTTCTGCACCAATCTGAGGGAGCGCTGGCCGATGTACCGAGTCAGCGTCTTTGTGGCCTTCCTGATCTACGTGCTGGTTTTGGCCGCCGTGGCTTTCATGTGTCGGGCCATGATCGTGGTCCTGAGGAGGTCTCTGGGCTCCTCGGACGGAAATGTCAAAAGGTCCAAGCATGAGAGTGAAAAAGTGAAGATGGCCAGGAAGCAGACGATCGTTTTTCTGTGTAGGTTTTCGGCACGCTAGCTGGCGTCAACCCGAGGCCGCCGCCCTCCAGAGGCCCGAGGCCGCCGTTCGAGGCCGCCGCCCTCCAGAGGCCCGAGGCCGCCGTTCGAGGCCGCCGCCCTCCAGAGGCCTTGCGCTGGTTGACGTTTGTGTTCCCTCCTCAGGCTTGATCGTGGGCTCCTTGCTGGTGTGCTGGTTCCCCAATCAGATCCGCCGACTAATGATGGCCGGCGCGCCCAAGTCCCGCTGGAGCGCGGCCTTTTTCCACAGCTACATCGTCCTCCACCCGGTGGCCGACACCTTCTTCTACCTTAGCTCGGCCCTCAACCCCTTCCTGTACAACGTGTCCTCCCGCCGGTTCCGCCGGGTTTTCGTGCAAGTGCTGCGCTGCCGCCTCGACGTCCGGCACGTCAACCTGCGAAGCCAGGTGACGTCGGTGCCGCCGAGCTCCCTGCCGCTGGCCGCCGACGCGATCCGATTGGAAGAGGAGCCGCAGCCGCGTGACTCGGGTCCGGGAGCAGAGGCGGACTTGGTTTTGTAGGAATTGACATGGAAAGAATGGCCACGGATGCTCAAATGGCTTGCTTCATTGTTGCCTGTCCAGCTTCGTGTGCGCTAGCCAATTGACAAGCAGTGCGATTCAATGCTCTTCCGCCAGATGGCAGTGTGTACGATATTTCTACCGTGCAAGATCAAACCAAATCATGTCGACTTTTCACACTGAGCGAGCTTCTTCGAAATCAATGCAACACTCACAAGGACTTTCCGCCTTTATTTTGGGCTGCTGGATCGTGAGAAATATCTTCCTTGGCCAAGCAAAGGGAAGGAAGGAGCAGCGTCTGTCTCGTCCGGATTTGTCTTCTTGCTTGCTTTTTTATTTTTTCACTTGCTGTCTCCTGGAATGGCTCATCTCATCCTCCACGTTTTTGGTTTTTTTTGACGCAAACATCCATCAGCTCGGCCGCCACCATCAAGCGGCATATATTGATTCATTGAAGCAATGATTGTCATAATATTGGAAAAAAACTCAATTCAATTACACACGGAACCTTCCTCCAAAAGGCCTGTCTGTCCTATATTTGCCTGTTTCTGCCATATTTTCATACTTGGCGTAGCTCGAGTTGTCCAATTCGAATAAACAGCAAACAAAATTCAGGTCAAACAGGAAACACTTTATTTGTTACTTTTTTTTTCCCCTCCAAAGTAAAACAAAGCAATTTCATAAGTGATGAGTGCAAAGGAAACGATCACCAAAAGACATCATTGTGATTAACCGTTTTTTTTTATCGATATATTTAAAAAAAAACATCAATATAAGGAAGTTACAATAAATGTGCAATAAACTGACAAGTCCACCAATCAGTGCAGTGAGTAACAAATACGAGGTAAATGTTAGAAAAATACAATATGCATACTCATTATAATGAGTCTTTTTTTTTTTTGTCCACGACCACAAGAAGAAGAATGCCGAGCTCAATCTACCCGTATGTCAGTGTTGCCACTCGCTTCCCTGATCAATAAAAACCGCCTCACGCATTTCTAAGAGCTTTGTGTTGCTACGGGTATAAATAGCGCTGCTATTTTTTTTCTTTCTCCAACATGCACATAGCAGGTGAGCATAGTTTAAGTCACGAGGTAAATAAGAGGTCTAATGCTACGGTTTGAAGCTTTCTCCCCTCAAACCTTGATATGGCTCAATAGTGGCCCGATTGATGTGGAAACCATCATTTGGTGCCAATGAACAGTGCTTTGCAAATGGGAAAAAAAAAAAAGGTGGCTTCAGGACATTTTCACATCAATCCATTCAAAGTGGAAACGTGGCAAAATGGCTTGTTTGCAACTTGACCCCGCCTGCCAAACTGCAAGCCTTTGCAAACCCAAAAAGATTTTCTGGGTGCAAAGGGTGGAGCCAGTTGTGCACAAGCAGGAGTATTAAAGTTTGCAAAAACAAAACAAAAGGGCCATTACATGAACAAGGTAACAGAGGCAACATGATTCAACAGCAACAACAACAACACGCAAAAGTAGGATGGAGCCAAAGCAGGCGCCTAAATACCAGCAAAGGGATGAGCGCACCTGGACAAGACCGCTGGCCCGGGGGAGCGAGAACAGATGCAAAGCAAAAGCTAACCCGGCGGGCACACCTGGACCAGACCCATCGCTCCACCTGACGACAGCAGATGCAAACCCTAACCGGGTGACGTCGCACCAAAAAGGATGCGAGGAAAACATGAAACCCAACCAAACGTAGCAAAAAAAAAAACCCCCCGAAATCATCAACGCCAGGCAGCGAGTGGGCAGACAAAGTCTGCAATCCTGACACAGACGTTTTGAAGGACACGTGCTTGCAATTGGACACCAAAATGTCATCACGAGGAGCTTGTGGCAAGAATGCAAAGCACACCGTTCAAACTTCAATTTGAGTCTGGACCGAACCAGGAGCGCCGCCCATCTCCACGCGAGCTTTGCCTTTTTCGCATTGAATCCGGATTCGCAAGAGGTCACAAATGCAAAGTGAGGAAAAACGAGTCTCCGAGCGACGGCCACAAGCTCCTGGGCGGGCGGGAGCGTCTCTGGCGAAGCTCTCCCACCACCACCACGTGCTCTGGAAGGCAGACGGCGAGTGAAAAGGAAGCCGGCGTTTGGGCAAAAGCTCTCGGCGGTCTTACAGTTGGCCAGCTGCAGCCTGCTCTGCTCCTTCTGCTGGGCCGTCCTGCTCTTGCTTTTCATGTAGGTCAGCCTCTTTGCTTCCATTTCACCTGGCAAAAAGCAGAGTGCAAATGGGCTGCGGGGATGGATGCGCCAAGCTTGAGGCGGAGGCCACCTTAGTCGCAAGACACAATAATGATCAAATACGGGGCGTCCCGGGCGTCCCGGGCCTAGCGCTCATACGACGCATCACCTGCCGGTGGCGTGAACGCAAAGGGCGAGCGTCCCGCTCGGCGTCTCCGACCTCCGCCGGCTCTCCTTTACTTTACCTTGCGGGGCTCTCCGGGTGGCGTCGCGGGGATCGCACACGCGGCGGGGGCGGCGGCCAGACGTCACGACGGCTTGAGGTTGGGCTCGGAGGAAGGCCACGGAGGGGAAAGGCGGCGACCGGTCGGGGGCGGACAGAGAAGGGGGCGCCCCGTGGTCCCCAAAAGCCGAGGGGATCCTCCAGCGGGGGAGCGGGGACGCCTCCTCGCCGGAGGAGCCCGCGACGGATGGCTGGGGTTCGGGCCCGGGGGTTGATGACGAGGACTTGGGGAGGAGGTGCAGGATGGAGGAGAAGAAGGAGCAGGATTCGGGGAGGGGGATGGTCCCGATTCCGCTGTCCAAGGTTCGCATCTGGCGGCCGGACCCTGGGGCACAAGCACAACGGTTGGCGGGAGGGAGGGAGGGAGGGAGGGAGGAAGGGGAGGGAGGGAGGAAGGCGAGGCAGGAAGGGGAGGGAGGAAGGCGAGGGAGGAAGACGAGGGAGGAAGACGAGGGAGGAAGACGAGGGAGGAAGACGAGGGAGGGGCCGGCGACACCGCTAACTGTGGCTGAAGTGGCTGGCACTGAATTCCGTTCTTTAGCCCACCCGCCATTATTTACATGACCGAGACGGACAACACTGCATTGGCTTCGACCTCGTTGAGCGAAAAAACCAAATCCTCATTTTTCCGTTGCGTTTGTGTCACTTTCCAAATAAGCAAAGGACTTGCCGCCACTTTATTTTCTAGCAGTGCCAATTGACACGGAGGCTGGAAAAGAGCCAATTGCAGTGAGTCCACTTCAAGCACGCACGCTGTCCGTTCCGTTTTGACATTGAACAACCAGCATGCGTCCACCACGGAATGCACCATGCCTTCAAATACACACCGCATTTCAACAAATGGCATTTTCTTACAACTGCCCGCGGCCAGACAAAATCAACCTTTCTGTCGGCGTAAGAAGCAGAAAGTAGGCAAATTCCAATTGACTTGCCCTGGCCGACGGTGGAATTGCACCCAAAAGCGCCGAAGCAAATCCGCCACGCGATAGATACGATGACGCCCTTTGCATTGAACGGAAACCTTTTTGAAAAGGGGAAAAGATGCCCAAGAGTCTCCCGCCCGCCCGCGCCGCGCCACGCCACCACACCACACACAAAAACACGACACGAGCATCGAAAGCACGACTGGCGACGGATCTAATTGAACAATTAGATCCAGAATGGGCTCACCCTGGCAACATATGAGGAGGACAATGAGGCGGGGCCAGGCCAGGCCAGGCCAGGCCAGGACAGGCAATGCGTGGACAACATGCCGCCAGGCTGAGCCAAGCGTTACCTTCACAATGCAGACTGGCCGGATTGCTCCCGAGTGGCTCCTGTCACCATCGTAAAAGTTCACCTTGTCTGCGGGACGCCTCACGCACGCACGCACGCACGCACGCACGCACGCACGCACGCACGCACACACGGCGGGCCCGACTCCAGCAAAATACAAATTGGGCTAAAGCGCTTGCTTTCACCCGTGTCGGAAGCAATGCAATCAAGCCAGTAGCAGAGGGCAAACTTAGTTGGGTTAGTGCTTAGGAGGCCTGGACTTACAGCAACATTTCAAAAGTGCTCTTTACTTCTTTCTGCAAAAAGGCAACATAGCCTCAGTGAGACTTCTTTCCCAGAGCCATTGTTGGCTGCCAGCTTACCCGTGACGGCGTCCTGCAGGGCGCTGGCCATCAGGGCTCCCTTTTGGCCCTCACCTCTCTGGCGCGTCACAGAAACCAAAGAAAAGATCAAGGTCAAGCGCGCTAGCGCAAAGAAGCTCGCCCGCCGCCACCGCCGCCACCGCCGCCACCGGCGCCGCTTCCTTCACCTGGGCCTCCCCCACCATGTCGCCGCCGCCGCCGCCATGCGGCAAGATCCCCGGGCAGGGCACGGAGATGCACGCTCGCACGGCATCGTGCGACTCTCTCCTTCCCGCCGCCGAGCTGAAATTGCAAATGGCGGCGGTCAGCGCGAGGCGGGTGGCCATTGTCATTTGGCGAACGGAAGGACGGCGACGACACGTCTCACCAATCTTTTCCGTCGCTTTTTCTCCGCTCTCTCTTCTTGTCCGTCTTGGTCTGCTTCCCCCCGGCCAGCAGCGAGCTCATCTTGGGATCCCTCTTCTCCTCTTTGGCCTTGGCCACGGCGTCCGTCTTGGCCGGAAGCTTGCCCTTGCGGAAACCGAACCAGTTGGCCAAGGCGGATCCCGACTTGTGCTTGACTTGGCCGCTCCTCTCCTGCTCCTGAGACTTGTGCAAGTTCTCCTCGATGCCGAGCATCACCTTCTCCTCGATGGCGGTGACGGGGCCCCGCCTCTCGGCTTCTTCGCAGACGGGTTCGCCGAAGGCGCTGCGGAACTGCTGCTCGATCTGCAGGCGTCTCTGGAGCCTTTCGCCCGACGAGCCCGGCCACGGAGGAAGCGCCGGGCCTTCCTCCATCAGGAAGTTGTTGAGGAGCGATCGGTTCAAGGGGCAGTGGTAGCTGACGGAGCCGCTCACGCTTCCCGGCAGAACGTCGCCCAAGGAGTTGAGGGAGCTCCCGGAGTGCGTTTTGATCTGAGTGCGCGCCTTGCCCGAGCGATTGAAGCCGCCGGGCCGCTCGGCGTAGCGAGCGCCGAAGCTCTGGCTCCGGGCCTTGGCCCCGTTCATGCCCATCACCGGCTTCAGCGGGGGTCTGGTGGACACCGAGACGGAACGCTTGAAGAGCCAGCCTTCCTCGTCCAAGCCCCAGTCCGCCGCCGTCACGCCGCCGGGCTCGGAATCCAGAGAATTGCAACGGGTCTCCGTCTTGCGCTCCTTCATCACGTGCGGCTGGCAAATGTACGTCTGGTAGCCTTGGACGCCTTTGGCCCAGGGGTCGGGATCCTCCCTGTTCTGCGAACGGGCCAAGGTGAAAAAGGTAGCGCTTTCCGCTCCCGAGATGGCCTCGTGGGATCTGGCGTTGGCGGGAAGGGACGTTTTGGCAGCTCTGGAAGCAGCACTCTGGCACTTGGCGTACGTCTGAGGCGGGACTTGGGAAAGTTTGGGCTCGCTGATGCTCTGCTGAGACCTTTGCAAAACGGTGGGCTTCGCCGCCGCCGTTCCGCCGTGGTACGCGGCGGCGGCGGCGGCGGCTCTCCCGACACCCGGTTCCGATTCCAGGCGGGGGGCGGCCGGCGGCGTTCTAGGCGAATGGCCGTTGAGGACCACTTGATTGTCGGCTGGAAAGTCGCTCTGGCGAACGGATGCGCTCTTGCCCGCGGCGGCGCTCGGAGGACCGTGTCCGGAGTCCGACGCGGTCCTGAGCAGGAGCGAAGGGCTCCGACCCGGCGGGGAGACCGGCTCCGAAGAGGACGACGGCTCGGCGAGTCGCTCCGGGTGAATGGTGGCGGCTTGCGGCTTTGAATCTTCGGCGTCGGCCGTCAGCGACGCGCTTTTGACCGGCGACGCCAGAGGGGAGCGCTGTTGCACGCGCTCCAAAGACTTGGAGTCGTCGTCGTTCTTTTCCGCCTCGTGATTCAAACTGTGCGCTTTTCCGTGATTGCTCCTTTTGTTGGGGCAGCCCGACTTGTGACCCGGGATGAGGTTCTGATGCAGAGGCGAGCGGACCTGTTTGTGCTGTTCGGCTCCGGCGTCGGCGCTCTTGCTGCGCAGGATGAAGGCCTTCCTGGCCGAGTCGCAGAGCTGCGCTTTGGGCTTGGGGTTCCTGCAAACGCCGTCGCCGTGGCGAGGGACCTCGGCCGAAGAGCTGCGCTGCCGGGCCTCGCTCACGCAGCTCAAAGCTTTGGTGGCAGAATGGCGCCCGCCGGGCTCGCCGTCTCTGGCCCGGGAATCCGTGCGGGATTTGCGCTCGCCGGACGGTTCCGGGTTGTTGTTGCTGTCGCTTAAGGTGACGCCGGAGTTGTGGCTTTCCGCTCGCGGCTGCTCTGCCGAGAAGTTGCCGTTGTCTGTGACGCTGAGAGGTTCTTCTGCCCCGTGGTGGCTCTGGACCTCTCCTGACACCTGGCCACCGGATTCCCGACTGATACGCGAGCGGTTGACGCTCTCGTGGCTGATGTTCACGTTTTGGTTTGTCCCCGACGGGCTACGTTTGACGCCCTCATCGGACGCAGTGGTGCAGTCCTTCTTCTTCTTGGAGACGCTGCTCTGAAGACGCTCGAGGTCTGCCGGACGAGCGGCAAGGGGGCCGGCGCTGGTCTCGGCGTCCCAGCCGGCGGCGCGCTGCGTCGCAAGCATCACAGTCATCATTGTCTCTCACTCGCGATGACCTTGGCTGTGTCGGAGGCTGTTTGTCACCTGTTGTTTGGACGGGCCCCGCCCCTCGGCCCAGGTGCGCGAGCCGCCGGACGAAGGCAGCTGGCCGCCGCTTCTGCTGCTGCCGCCGCGCGGGCACGTTAGACTCAAGAGACAGGGCCACCTCCCCGCGCCAATCGACACTTTTCCATTCCTTTGGATTTCCTGGACAGAAGAAAGCGTTTTTTTTACTTTCAAGCAAACAAAAAGTTCGACTGAAATCCAAAAGCAAACCTGCGGCGGTGGCAGCGGACTCGGCGCGGTGCCGACTCGCTGTTGGAAGAAGACGCTCAGGAGGCGGTTCTGCTGCTCCAAGTCAAAGACGCGCGTGCGCAGCTTGACGCATTCCTCTTTCAAGTCCTGCCAAAAGTACAAGAGGGAGGACCAGAGCGCCAGAGCCAGAGCGAGCACTTGAGTCTCCACCTTGACCTACCTTTTGAGCGAGGAGAGCCTGGACCACCTGATTGGCCACCTGCAGTCACAAACAAACGCTTGAGTACACATTTGACGGGGTGCCGCCGCCCTGGTCGTGGGGTCCTACCTCATCCAGGCAGCGTTCGTACTGCTTCCTCTGGTTGCGGTTTTCCAAGGACAGAGCCGAGTTCTCGGCCTGCGAGAGCCACAGGGACACCGGATGAGAGACCGCCAGCGCACGGGCGCTGATCATCAAGCGGAGTTGCCAGCGTGACCGGCCGAAAATGTTGTCGCCGAGTCGCACCTCCAGAGCTCTGAGACGCCGGAGCACGGAAGCGCCTTGGTCGGAGTCCTCGTCCGGAGCCCGCGGCGACGTTTGTGAAGGCGCCGGAGCCTCGAGGCTGTCCTGCTGCTTCCACATCTCCTCCAAAAGTTTGTCCTGGAAAGCAAAGCGCAGACGCGGCGTCATTTGGCCTCGGTGGATTGCGTCTCGGTCTTTTCTACCTTATATGCTTTCATCAGGTCCAGTGGGTCCACCTTGGGGCTCTCCGACGAGTCCTGGTTCTGCAGGAGGCTTGGCGCGCTCTCCTCCATCCTGCGGAAAGAAGAAAGTGACCTTTGAATGTCATTCATTTGACGCATCCTCAATGCTCATGTGCGCTTGATGAAGGGCTGATATTTGTTTTTGCGACATCATCCGTCCCCTGATCAGGCTCAACGGTTCTGTGATCACTCGCGATGGCTTGGGCTCGTGTTGAAATGCAAGCCTGCCAGCCTGCCAGCCAGCTAGCAAGCCAGCAGCAAGCCAGCCAGCCAGCCAGCAGCAAGCCAGCCAGCCAGCCAGCCAGCCAGCCAGCCAGCCAGCCAGCCATCCAGCCAGCCAGCCAGCCAGCCAGCCAGCCAGCCAGCCAGCCAGCCAGCCGCAGTGTATTTTTAGAAAGCCATTTGCATTTGAAGGAGCAAAAGAGAAGCTAAGTTGCCCGGTGCTCAACGTGCAAAACAAAGCCAAAGACTTGCTGTTCAACGCTTTGGGCTGATTGACAGGTCCTAAGTTTGACTTGATGGCTCATATTTTCTCCAACTTCCCCATATTAGGTGAGCCATTTTGGGCCAGGCTCCTCGCCGCTTTGGGTCTGTTTGCCGCGGTGCAGGAGGGGAGAAGGTTTTACCCGGCCGGCCGGTCGGAGAAGTTCTGTCGCGGCGTCACCGTCTGCCGGAGCCTCGGCCACGGGTCAGCCCGCTTCCCTTCCCTTCCCTTCCCTCCGACTGTCCGTCCGTCCGTCCTGATTGCTGCCTGCCTGCGCAAATGAATACATTGTTGTTGATTGGAAATGCGTTGAGAATTGCAGAAGGACAGATGTTGGTGAACGGGAAGCTCTTTTGCTTTGAAGCATTTGAGTCCAGCTTGATGGTTTGTGATCCTTACTGGGGAATGTGTACAAAAGGACGCATTGACACGGACGGGCCTTTACAAATGTCCATGAAGGTTCCCTCACAATGAATCCAGGTCAAGTGCCATGACACTTAATTGCGCCTCTGGCCGCTCGCGACTCACTCCGTCCGACCCATTTACACTCGGGCGCAGGCCGCACGTGAACTACTGCCGAGTTAACACCACTCCAACCCCAACGAGGAAGGCAAACGCTGACCGACCCAAATATACGTCCACACGTGCTCCTGAAAAGCGCCGAGTTTGGGCCCACGCTGAAAGGCCATCGCAAATGAACACAGCCGTTCGTTGCAAGTGAGGCTTTGTCAAATTGCAAATGGCCTCAGGTGCACGTCACTGGCAGGCAGTGACGCTTGCCAAGGAAGCGCTCGCCGCCTCTGCTGACCTACAAATCATTTCTGGGACGGAGGACACTTCCAAATCATACCGCGATGAACACGGCATGTTACAAAGTGGTATCACGCGACCAACAGGACACCGAGTGGGCTCGGCTCTGAAGACCAGACGCGTCCTTTGGAGAACAAAGCTAGAGGTGCTCTCCAAATGTCCATGGCGCACAACGGAGCCTGGCCTGGCCTGGCCTCGGCTGGAAGAAGAAGAAGAGCGGGCCGCGCCGCCTCCGCCGGCTCCACCGGGACAAATGTGGACATTGATGGCGCTTCACAATGGGCGGCAAACAAAGGCGGCACGGCACGCGCTGAGCCCCATTATACGTCTTACTACGCCGTTAAAGTGGCCATTCACGTCGGAACCCATCGGGGCGGGCCGCTCACGTTTCAACAGCTTCCAACTACGAGCGGATTGGACTCGGCCCGTGCGGGATGCATCGATGGCCGTCGGGCTAGCTTAGCTCCATTTTGTCATTCAGCGACACGGGTGTCCCTTTCAATGAATCGACTGTACCGACAATGGTTTCTTTCAACAACATCGCGGCATCTAATCAACGAGTTACGAGTTAGCCGGTCTTCCATCGAGTTGTTGCCATCAAAGGCCTAGCGGATGATGTCCATCTTTCACTTTGTATTTTGCTTGCGATTGCCCGCTGATATTTTGAGCGCTTTTTGAAGATGGTTGATGTCACAGAGGTTGTTAGCCCGCTGAGACAGACGACGTTATTCTTCTGTCGCTCTCTTGGTCTAATCTGGTCCCGCCGCGTGTTTTTATTTCTGGAGTTCAATCTTTGAGCGAGAGCTATTTATTGCTGATGTGCTTTTAAAAATATACGCGTCTTTTTTGATTGTGCTCAGACTGAACGACAACAATCAGGATTATTTCATCTTTTGACATCTGTTGTGAAAAGGATTTGAACCAATCCCTTTGGGAAGAGTTTGGACATCATTTCATTGAGCAATTTAACGTCGAGACCCGCGTCTTGCAAAAAAGGCCCCGAAACCAAATGTTCTGCTCCGACGCAGACTGGCTAAGGCGCCGAAGCCGGCCGCTTCTGAGCTCAGGTCCGTTGACAGCCGCTCGCCGCAAGCACTCGCCGGGAGCCTCAAAGAACCTCCGGGCTTTTTCCTGGGCTTGTTGCGGCGGAATCCGTCGGGCTGCCCCATCCGCGCCGGCCGAGGTCAGCGCCGCCCCACTCAATGAACCTTCGTTGAAGACGGCGGTTAACGGCGCGCAAACACATTTGCTTTTTTCTCCCGCTCAGATTTTGTGTGGTGTCAGGGCTTGATGTTGTTGGGAGGGAAACTTTCCAAGAAAGCGCCACGCCAAGAAGTGGCTTCTTGTTGCGATCAACGTGTCCGGCGGGCCAACTAGCCTGCGGGAGCCAGTCAATTATTGATGCGGGGCTTAGCTTAGCCTATTTTCTGGAGCATGCCGACTTGTTGCCATGCGTGTGTGCGTGCCACGTCTACCTGTTTGTGTATTATGCATGCAGCGTAGCAGGCTGGGCCCAAACCGCTTCAATGTGGCCGCGGCGTCTAAACGGAGGCTTTGGTCAGACTTGCTTTGCGCATGGCTTCGCTCGGGGCCATTTTGCCAACGGGGCCAAAATCTGGCTTCCAGAGCCGTATTTTGCCTCCGCCGGCAAATCCGTCAGTGTCAAAAGTCAAGAAAGGGCAAAAACGTTCTGCTTTTCCTGCTTCAACTTTGACGTTGTGAGAGTGTGACTTGTCAAAGTACGTCTGTTTTTGTCCAGATTTCTTTTCTTGAAAAAGATTCTTCTCAAAACAACTACTACCATGTATGTTTACATTGCAACATGAGGACAACGTTATTCCAGTCAAACTTCAAGGCTTTAACAAGCTCTTGAAAAATGCCAGTACGTCTTTTTTCTTGGGAACTCTCTTCTCCAAACTGTTCACCCATTCATGATTTGAAGACATACACCAATGTGAATTTGTCACGTTAGTCTTTGCATGTTTTTTTTTTTCTCTCTAATGGCTTTTTTGCCAGCCGTGCACGCATACGTGACATCACAGGACCTTTTCGGAATGTGCCAATTATGCCATAGTATGTTTGCATTGGCGGACATGAAAGCGTCGACTTGTGCTTAAGCTAAGCTAAGCAGAAGCAATGGCTTGCTTGCCGGCCGGCACGTCATGCTCCTGCGGAGGTCCTTACCTCGTCAGAGATGGACGTCACATCCCCGGAGCGCAGCGGGTAATCTGGGTCAGCGGCAGTGGCAGCGCATCCATCCGGGCCCGCCCGTGCGGACGCCCGCCCGCATCCGGCATCAGGAGCATCTGGCAGGTGCTCGCATCCTTGCGCACAAAAAAAGAAGGAAAGGAGAGCAAAAAATATCGATGAGGGGGAAGGAGAGAATTGGGGGGGAGATTCTAGTAGGGCTCTCTCTGCCAAGGACTCGGCAGCTCCGCTCCTCCTCCTCCTCCTCCTCTCCTTGGTGTTCTTCCTCCCCCCCTCGCGCTCACGGTGCCTAATTTGCCGCTTTATGGCTCTATTTGTGTCTCCCTGTGATGCTCAGCCGCGTTTCCACCTCGCCGCTCTCTCTCTCTCTCTCTCTCTCTCTC
Organism: Syngnathus leptorhynchus; assembly: GCF_054491065.1. NCBI lineage: Eukaryota > Metazoa > Chordata > Actinopteri > Syngnathiformes > Syngnathidae > Syngnathus > Syngnathus leptorhynchus. The sequence goes on along the minus strand of NC_141203.1, from coordinate 13,868,096 downwards.
CTCTCGCTCTTTGGGTTCCTCAACTGCCCAGAGGATGGTGAACATGTGTGGATGGCGGGGGGCTGGGCCGGCTCGGAGTCGGGAGCCACGCTTCATAGGTGGTGACGCGTGTGGCGCGAGCGCATTTGGGGGGGGGGGGCATGAAAATGGATTGCTTGTTTGTTGCATGCACCCCCCACCCAGCCACCTCCCCTCCTTTAACCCAATTTTGCAGTCTGACAAGAAAAAAGGCATTGCAGACATTTGGGATAAGAACAGAAGGATTTGGGGATTGTTGAATTGGACTATTGCAAATGAACCCAAATGAAGATAGTCTTTTGCTCCTTTTCTAAACCCAAATTTCATGGGGGCAATGTGGGGATCTGTTTTTACAGCGCTACAACAGAGAGCTGCGTGTATTTATAGCTGGCTTGGCGGAGGACGACGTGAGGAAATAAGCTCCTCTATTTTCTCGCCCGCCCGCCGTCACACATGCGTGCATGCGTGCGTGCACTCGCTCGCATCTCGGGTGATACGCTGCCAGGCTGCGTTAGATCAAATCGTGTGCACGCACGCATTGCACGCACACCCAAAATGCACTTAAGTGTCTCTTTTAGGATGGAGAAGAATCGCTCCCGAGCGCGCTTAGTCACGCTGCTCTTGAGCCAAATTACAAGTCGGCTGAGCCAATATTGAGCGCGTGAACGGATGCGCTCATATGAAGATGCATGCGCGCATGCACGTGCGTGTGTGCGCGCGCCGTTGCAGAAGAATCCCTCTGGGCTTCTGCTTTGACCTAGATGGAGCCGTGATGCTCGGCGGCCTGACAGCCAGGCACGGCGTGTGCATATGCGCGAGCGGGATTGCGCACGCTCCGCCTTCAACGGAAAAGATGCAGCACAAGAAGCAGAGATGCCGGAAGCTTAGCTTAGTTTAGCTTAGCTGGATGACTTACTTTTGCTTGAAAGTCCAAGGCGGGAAGCCGGCAGCTATCTCCCACAAAACGGCAAACTGCTCACGGGGTGCTGTTCGTCCTACTCAATGGCGCGTCAAAGAAGCGGCAACGCTGCCAAAACGAAGCAAATCGCACTGCAAATCCGAGTCGTTTGCTGAAGCCCAATTTATTTTCACATGCTGCGTACACTTTGTCGCTCTTTCCAAAATTCAGCCATCCCTCGAGACAGAGCCGCCTCGGCTAAGGCCCGGCACTCGCCGGGGGTGAAGCCCGCCAAAACGGCGCCCCCGGTGGCAACCCCGTGCTCGTCCGCCAGCTCGGCCACCCTGGCGGCGATGAGAGACGCCGGAACGTGGCAGTACGGCTGACCCGCGATGCTGAAGGACGGCCAGGGCGCCGCCGTGGCGCCCCTCTGGCCCGGCGGAAGCCCCGGCACGCTCTCCACGTTGCAGGCAATTTCCACGGCCCCCTCGTGCGGCAAGGCCAGGACTTGGACCCCCGGAAGACCTCCCGGCGCCGATTCCCTGAGGGCGGCGGCGATGCGCCGGCCCACACTCAGGTCTTGAGTGGCGATAGTCACGTTGCAGTTCATGACGTAAGGACTGGCCCCGACACCTGCCATTAAAAAAAGACAAACCAGAACAATTTTCTTTTGGATCCAAGCGTCGTCGTGCCATTACCCGTGAGACCAAAGCGTTTGTCCGGCACGGCTCCGACGTCGGAGTCCGCTGTCTTCCGGAACCAGCCCATTTCCTTCCTCCGCTGAGCCAGCCCCCGTTGAAGAGGGGCATCCGCCCACCCGAAGAGGAAGACGCCGGTGCCCGGCACTCGCCGGGTGAGGCCCGTGGCGATGGCTGAGCGAGTCCGGCAAAGAGCAGAGACAGACGGGAACATGAGCGCCCCGCCCCGCCCGGACCTCCGCAAAAGAACACGCGCCCAAACAGAACCTGACCGCGAGATTCTCGAGCACAGTCGTCAGGTCCCACGTCCTCCCCCAAGGGGTAGATGGGTACCAGGTCCACGGCACCCATACACGGGTGGGCCCCCGAGTGGGCGCGCATGTCAAACAGCTGGCAGGCTTTCTCACAGGCGGACAAGACGGCCTCCCCTTAAGTGCGCACAAAGACGGCAGCTAATCAATTAAGGTTGCATCAAAGCCAACGGGGACCTACCGATGGCTTCGATAGCGGCCACGATTGTGATGACGGAGCGGTTGTAGTCGCGGTCGTTGAAGATGTTCAGCACCGCCGTCGCCTCTCTTCCGACACCTGCCCCATCGCAATGAAAACAAGAGCTGCTCAAAACCAAATGTCCGATTTGGAGAGTTGTGTTCAAAAAATAGCAGATTCCTTTTCAGCAGTCGCCTAACGACCATGCAAAAGTTGCAGAGAGTCAGAAATCAGATTTGCCTCGAGAGTCGTACAAGGCGGCCTCGGCCACGCTTTCCACCAGGTCCGCCCTGCGAGCTTCCGACACGTTGAGCAGACACGTCACCAGGCGTCTTCCCAATGCAGTGGTCGACATCTTTCTCTGCAAGAAGAAATGTGTGGAATGAGGGGAAGAAACATGCTCATCTTGTGACCATGCTGATTTGGGGGGGGGGTGAACAAAGTGCCCTGAGAAAAGCCACAGAGAGCACACAATGGTCCAGCCTAGGCTTGAACCCACAACCTCCAAACTGGGAGGCAAGTGTGCTAACCAAGTCATCCACTGAGCAGTATTCTATCAAAAGAAGCTATTCAAACTCATTAAAAAGTCGCTTAACAACGACGTAACATCCATACTATCTACTATCTCGCAATCATGGTTTGTTTTCATCATTGACACTTTGTTTTCTTAGGAAAGTGCAACATTTCATATCCAAGTTAGTATTCACCGAGTGGTCAACAATCACCGGCTGCTTACCATCGCCATCGTACAGAGACTGGGCAAAGTCCAACCTGTTACCTGTCACAATACTACCGTGAAATGTGAAAAGTGGCGTGTAGACATCCTTTAATTTAATAACTCGTTTTAAGTTTTCAATTGAGCCGAATATTAAATGTAACCATGCCGATGTTACTGAGAGAGCGCATTGGATCGCGTTTAACGAGGCGACCGGATGTCGTGCTCGACACAGCGAAGACGGAAGTAAGCACAAGTGAACCATCTTGGCTTATGGTCGCTTCTGATTCACGTACTGTAGCCGATGACCTCGCATATGTTGAATATGATTTTTGCTCTCCTTCATTAGTTCCTGCGTATTCAGAGCACTGCATTTGAACGTGCCAGATTCAAAGCATTTTGTTCGACTCTTGTTTCGTCGTCTTCGAGCGAAAACGGAAGTAAGCGACGATCGTTGGTTGTGAACTATCTTGGCTTACATGGACTGGCTGGGCGGACTCTGCCACGCGCAGGAGCAGTTGACGGACTGACGGACGACGTGTTGAATTTCAAGAACGTTTCGCAATACGACACGGTGCTACCGTCCGTCCGTCCGTGGATTTAATAAACAGCGCCTCTCTGTGGGCAAATCACAAAAACAAGCAGAAGAACGCATATTGGAACAATTTTCAGGCGGGGTGCGCCCCCTGAGAGCGGAAACGTCCGTGGTCACGCAAGAGGTCCTGTGCCTGTCGCATTGGATTGAAGGATTGACCTGATTATTGTGAAAGCTGCAGCCCAAAACGCGCCGATGACAACCACGGTGGCGCCGCCGTCCTCCTCTCCGGCGTCGAGCAGCCGTCCGGTCGGACTCTCCAAAGGTCCGGACGCGCCGAGGCTCCACAAGCTACTGGCCGTGCCCGGGTGCAAAGCAAACATGCTCAACGATCTGCTCCTCCTCCGGCCCGGAGACGGACACGAGTCGCAGGCAGATAACAGCAGCATTAGCAGGCATCTGGTGTTTTTCCACGGGGACATTCAGGTGAGCACCGCTCCACTGCATTGGAGGGAAGGGGGCGCTGGCTACTAACATATCTGATTGAAAGTAAGTAAGTAAGTCACCGGGGGCTCACCTTCTGAGGAAATTGCAAGCGTCCAGCATCCAAGTGTGTGCTGCTGCTGCTGTTGCAGAACTTCCAGGAGGAGATGTCCTCGCAGCCGGAGTGCGCCCAGTGGCTGGCGTGGAGCCTGGAGCAGGTGGGCGTCGCGCTGGGCCGCCGCTTCCCCGGCCACCACGTGTGGGTGGTGCGCGCCTCCCGCATGCACCTGCACAAGTTCAGCAGCTACCGCAACTTTGTGGAGAGCAACATGTTCGGCGCCCCGCAACACGGCCCGTACTCGCCCGACGGCGGAGCGCTGCGCCAACTCAGGTCGGGGAAACTTCTTTCCTTCGAAGCCATGGCTTAGCGTGACAGCTAAATGCTAGTTCACCATGTTTGCCCCACTAATTGACTCATGTCTGCTGACCTTAGAGTCCAACTGGGCTTACACACCATCAACATTTAGCATGAGCACGACCATGATGTCATTTATAGATCAGGCACATCATTTTCAAACATACGCCAACATACGATGGTTTGAATCAACCCAGCCAAAAGCGACGCGTGAATCTTCAAGCTGACGAACCTGGACTGTGGTCGCAGGTCTCTGCTGGTCCACGGGATGGAGCGAGCCGGCCTGCCGAACACCATCCGGCCTACGGGCGGCAGCGGATTCTCCCTGACTCTGGTGGGCTTCAGCAAAGGCTGCGTGGTCCTCAACCAGGTGGTGCACGAACTGGCCGGCGCCCTGGCGGACCCGCGCCTCTCGGACTTTGCCGGAAGCCTATCGGACATGTTCTGGCTGGACGGCGGCCACCCGGGGGGAAGCGAGACCTGGGTGACGGACAGGAAGCTGCTGGGCCAGCTGGCCGCCAGCGGCGTCGGGCTCCACGCCCACGTGACGCCCTACGAGGTGCGGGACCCCGCGCGGGCCTGGGTGGGCCGGGAGCACGCGGCTTTCGTGAAGAGGCTGGAGGAGTTTGGGGCACGTCTGCGCCATAAAATCCATTTTGCGGACGAGCCGCCGTCCATTGAAAACCATTTTGGGGTCATTCGGGAATTCTGAGGGAAAGCAAAAGAGAATTAAAGTCGCAGTCACCCAGGCCGGCCGTCGTCGCTGTTGAATGTAGCAAAGGCGATCATTCCGTTTGAATTCCAATGGGTCTCAATGACCCGTCAATCACATTGAAATCGTGTCAAGAAATGAAACTCTGCATAAAACCTCTGTTTTTATTCACTTTGCTCATTGCTGGCTTCGAATGAGTGATTTTAATAGTTGCGCTGAATACAGGATTTTTGTTTGTTCGACATTTCCGCTGCAAAAATTGGCAATTGTTTTTTTACGGATCTTCAAAGCAAAAGTCAAGCATATGGGAGGGAGGGAGGGAGGGAGGGAGCGAGCGAGGAGCCACCGCCGCTGCATCATCTCCATCAGCGTTAATGAGCCCAAAATGTGCATTAGCTTGTGTGTGGCTTGATCACAAAACCTGAGTTGACCCTGGGTTCAATTGGAACCATTCCAAAAGAAACAAACATATCAGGCAAAACAGTAGACTATTGTCATCAAGACATCGAGAGAAAACGCAAGTTGGAGCAAGACTCATTTGGAAATCCAACCTGAAGAGTCCGCTCGGGGATCCAATTCAATTCATTCCACGAGCAGGCTGGCAACAAATCTTATTTTGCCACCGAAATCAATCAAAGTGTCGATCATCAATTTCGGTGCCTCCCAATTTTTTTTTTTTTTGTTAATAAAAAAGGAAGCACTTTTTTTACAGAGAGCATGAAGCTAGAAAGAGCTTTCTTGAAGGCAAAGTAGTTAAATGAAGGACAAAACTTTGATACTGGTTTTGTTGGAGCGTACAATTGAAAATCAAACAGCTGGAAGCCTCTTTGTCGAAGGAGCCAGTGAGCCAGCGAGCATGGAATGTTTGCCGAGCCGCCACTCAAGCTTCAGCTCGTGAGTAAAAAAAAAAAAAAAAAAGCCAACCGAAAGATGGCTTGTATATCCCAAAAAATCGGGTCACTCATTTCTCAAGGCACTGTTGTACATACTTGCGTCACCTATATGACGACAAAAAAAAAAAAGCAGCCTCATTCTGAGCTGAACGTTAACAGACAGTGACGAGCGCTCGGACGCATATGGTCCACATCACATGGAGTCAATTGCCTGAATTTGTCACATGGCAAACACGGAGAAGTGACATGAAAAAAGTCGACGTTAGGAATATGAAAAGTGAGCAGTGATTTTTTTTTTTTCTGTTTATGCGCAAAGAAGAGCTTTCATTTTAAAAACCTGCGTGAATGCATAAAGCGCCGCGTCGATGAGGAAGTTAAGTGCCGCACGCCGGGTTCCCTTTTCCGCGGGACGACAAAAGCGGAACCGGTTTGGCCGCCGACGTGTCGTCACCTGACAATCGGATGAACACTGAAAAGGGAAAAAGGCCATTCAAAGATTGGGCTTTCCAAAAAGTGGCCATCAAGTGTGGGAATGTGCTTATGGCGCCCGCCCGTCCGGTCCACGTGGCAAAAGAAGCGCAGAATGTGCCGCCGCCAAAAGTCCACTGGCGACAAGAGGGCCGCGATGGCGGGCGGCGAAGGAGTGAGATAGATGATTATCTTTGGCTTGCGTTCATCAACATATGGAAATGGGTCGCCCGGCGCTCTTAAAAGCCATTTCACACGTCACCGTCTCCGAGAAGCGTCTCCTCGTCCAAGCGGACGCGTTTGGCGTGAAAGTGCAGCGGCGCCGCCGACTCCAGGAAGTTCTCCTTGTCTTCGGGGTCCTCGGGCGGAGGCGCCGCCCACTTTCCGCCGCAGCTCCGCTCGCGGGCGCCGCGGACGGACGGCACCTCGGGGCCGGCCGGCTGCCACAACCAAGGGTGGGCGATGCATTCGGCCGCGCTGGGACGGTCCCTGTCGGCGACAGATACTCGTTAGAGCGGCGAACAAAGCCAGCCGGTTGAAGAATTGACAAAGGAATAAAAAATAAAACAAAAACAAAAAAAAAGCAGCAGTTGCGGTTTGACGGTGACGCTGAGAAGAAAAAAAGCGTTGAGATTGGCCTCCAGACTTGAAGCCAGCCAGCCAGCCAGCCAGCCAGCCACGGGGGATTTCCAGTGGTTCAAGCAGTTTGGACAACAGCAAGCGGAAAGAAAGTGGCCATGATGAGGGGAGGCGGCCTAATTGCTACTTCCAAGCCGCATTTGTTTGTTTGTTTGTTTGTTGATGGAGCGTGCAAGGAGCTGTTGGCAAGTGACCTCCTCCTTAAAAAATATGAAAGGAGGGCAGACGTCCGCCCTTTTGCTCTTTTCTATTGTGGCTACTCACTCGGGCGCTTTGACCAGCAGCTTTCGGATGAAGTCCACGGCCAGCTCGGAAACCCTGGAGAAGGCCTCCAGGCTGTAGTCTACGTTGACCTGGGACACGTTCAGGTACGTCTCCTGCTTGTCGTCGCCGGCGAAGGGCGACTCGCCCGTCACCAGCATGTAGGCGATGACGCCCACGCTCCTGAGGCAAACGGCGGTCGGGCTCAGCAAACAAAGCCACTGGCTGCCTTTCAAAGTGGTCGCCGCCGCCGCCGCCGCCGCTAACTCACCAAAGATCCGTGGAGGTCGTGATGGGCTCGTAATTGAGGATTTCCGGTGCTGAGTGAAGAAAAGCGGAAAGAATGCCATTTAAGGTGGACAACTTACTTCCTGCTCGAGACGTGTAAGGAAGGGCTGACTCATTGGGTTGAGTCATTCCAACCGGAGGGGGGTGCGTTCAATTGTTGACTTTTCTTTCATGTCGGAAGGAGGTTTCGCAACAGCGCGCGCGCGCTGGCTCGCTTTCTTCCGCACAAACGTGACTTGTTTTTTCTTCTGGCTTACCCACATACTCAGGTGTGCCGAGAATCTCTCGCAGCTCGCCGACCGCGCCCAATCTGCGCGCCAGGCCAAAGTCGACAATTTTGATGTCCCCGGGTGGGGAAAGGCTGGTCAGGAGGATATTCTGAGGCTGAGACACACCGCAAAGAGTCAATACGGAGGCAAAGGTGCAGCAGAGGCCCGCCCCGCCCCGGCCCCGGCCCCGGCCCGTCACGTCCGTCGGCCACCTTGAGGTCCAGGTGCACCAGGTTGCTCTGGTGAAGGTGCTGAACGCCCTCCAGCGTCTGCCTGATCAGACGGGTGATCTGGGCCTCGGGCAGCAGCTCGTCACACACGCAGTGGTCGAAGATCTCGCCGCCCGCCGCGCTGGAAAAGGCCGCAGCGTCAAAGCGTCGGGCGAGCGCACGCTCGCTTTGCCGTCGGGACTCACTATTCCAGCACCAGGACGATGTCGTGGTCCGTCTCGTATGCGGCGTGCAGGTTGACCACCCTGGGGTTGCTGCGGGCCGTCTCCAGGACGGCCATCTCGTGGACCACCTCGGCCCGGCAGTCGCGGCCCCGCCTCCTTTTGCGCAGGAACTTGGCGGCAAACACCTTGCCCGTGGCTTTCTCCACGCAGCGCTTGACCACAGCAAACTTGCCCCTTGGACAAAGTGGACACCATTAAGGTTCAGCTTGCGGCCGGCCAAAAGCGCCAGTCGAATAACAGGTCAAACAAAACGTGACACTAAAAGTAGAACGTCAATGAGAAGAGGAGATGTTCCCATCAAAGTGTCAGACTGCAGGAATGACAACTCCAAACCGCTAGAACAGGTTGGACAAAGTTCATGTTTACGGACGGACGGACAGACAAGAGCAAAGTGGAAAAGTGACCTAGATTTGCAACATGAAACCGCCTTCCACTGTAGTGTGGAGCCAAAGCAAATAGCCATGTAAACGCTCAACCAAATCTGCCCTTTCATCGTTTCCTGGGCCTAAAATAGCAAGGGGTGCTTAAAGCGCGGTCCCGGGCACCCGGCGGGGCCGCGTCGCAGCGTGGAGGTCTGCAATTTCACCCGGCGCTAGAACAAAGGGCGCACTATTGCAGGAATACAATATGACCTTTTGGAGAACAAAATGGGTTTGATTTTTTAAATGGTGCCACTCGCTGTTGGCTGAAAGTGACATCACATGTTCTCACAAGTTCTAAAGTTTCCATTGCAGCGTAAAAGGCCCGGAACTAGAGAATACACTTGTAGTTTTAAAACTGACTGCTTCTGTTTCGAAAGCCATGACCACGTCTTGGTGGACTTTAACACCGACTTGATCTCTAATTGTTTGGTCTGACATTATTTGTTGGTGGTCCTGGAAGGGCATGTCTCTTGGCCACCAGGAGTTGTGGTTAACATCTGTCACCTTTCCGCGATTAAGGGCGAGAGAAACAAATTGTGTTTGGGAAGTGCTCCTCCGCTCACCTCCCCAGCTCGCCGGTGACTTCGAACACGGCATCCAGAGGCTCCGCGCTGATCGGTGTGTGACTTTCGGCCAGCAGTCCGGCAGCCAGCCCGCTGCGGCTATCCAGCCGCCTCCGAGACATCGTCGCCTCGATCGGCAGCAGTCGGCGCAAGGAAGCGAGAGTGCGAGCGAGCGAGCGAGCGAGCGGGTCGCCGCTACGAGAAACACGGCTTCGGGGTGGCCGTGAGGAGGACTCTCGAAAAAGGGCGAAGCGAAACTAAGACCGCCGCCAGCCGCCGGCTGCTTCCATGCTAGCCCGGTTAGCTTCCGCGCCGCGGTCAGGTCAGCCCGACTTCGTCAACTTAGCCGAGGAGGAGGAACTCGACGACAAAAACAGACCATCGACGACATGTCCCTCCATTGATTAGCGCGTCCAAATCGTTACACTTTGTGGGAGACTTTCCGCTTCTTTGCTGGCTCGCTCGCTCTTTCCTTCCCTGTCTTTCTTTTTGAACGACCTTCTTGTTTGACACTTTTGTCGACGCGTCACCGCTCGGCTCGGCACATGCGCACTGCTGTTTTGCGTTTGAATAGGGGGAAAAAAATAAAAATAAAGAGTTCAAAATGAGAAAGTAACTCTTAGTTGACGCATTTTTTAAAATCTGTGCTTGATTCCAAAACCAAATGGTCACTTTTTCAGTTTTGTCTCACTGTCGTGCTGCACCCTTACCCAAAGACGCAATTTCTTATTGCCAATCACATAAGGTTCAAATTTGGCAGCAATTGAGCAAAATCTAGAGGACAAGGCTTTTGAAGGACTCCTGCAAATAACCCTATGGACTCTAAAATGGTGACTTGAAACTAAACAGCCCAGACGTTTTCAGTCAGAGCTTCCTTGGACATTCTGCTCATAATAGACAGCCACCTTCCAAATGTCTCAATCTGGCTTGTGTAGCCTCGGCGGCCCTCCTCAGCTGAATTGGATTGATTCAAAGGAGTCATTGGAAGCAGGTCCACTTGTGGAGCCTCTTTGGTACATTCAGTGCAAAATATATATTTGTACACACAACAGGACAGATATGCTGTACATTTACAGTTATGTACAAATAAGAGACAAACACCATGACTGCACACACGGTCCACATACATGTGTCGTTTTCCGAAAAAACAGCCCTATCGATCGGTTCCCACAACCACGGAGATAGGCGGAAAGTGACCTTTTGTGGTAATATGCCAGACCAGACACATTCAAACTACATTGCGCCTTGCCAAAGTGCGGAAGAGCAGCCCGGCAGCCCGGCAGCCCGGCAGCCCAGCAGCCCAGCACCCCGTCCTTATTCCTCTCAAGCGGGTCGAGCGCGAGGGCCTCGCTCGCGACAGTGATTTCCACGATGAAAAAAAAAGCAACAACTTCATCTGTTTTGTTCCTGATAACAATACCGTCATGCAGAAAAAGCTAGTAAGGACAGTCAGTGTCTTGCAAGAGCCGAGCATGCGATATCAAGCGAGAACACGCCGCCGCAGATCTTGCGGCCCCCGGCGCGGCTCACGGAGCCCACCGAGAAGCGCTCACATGCACGGGAGGATTAAAAAGTCGGTGTCTGCCGCCGCCCGCGTTAGTTAGCCGGCTAGCTACTATGTCCTCGGCCACGCTGGAGTTTCCCTTTGCATGCATATCCCCATAGAAAAAGAAGGAACGGCGACGGGACGGCAGCAAAGGGCTTTTCGCCGCCGACGCAACAGTCTGTTTGTTCCATGGCATGCTGTCCAGGCAAAAGTAGCGAGCGTCTTAGGTCCTCCGAGCGCTAGCGGCTGTCAACGACACAGTGCTAGCGGACGCTCACAAAATGTCCATTGGGTCTCAAAGCAAATGCGTGTTTGTCACCTTTGGCATGGAGCGCAAAGGCCCGTAACGTCGTCGTCGTCATTGGTCCATGCTGTGAAAGAGGAGCCATGCGCAAAATGGCTCTGGAGAGGCGTCGTCGTTGGCTGCCGTCAAGGCGTCAATCCAACTTTGTAGCACTTTGTAGGCTTCTTCTCTCTTCGCTGGGACGGGGGGGCACTGTGTGTGTATGTGTGTGTGAGAGAGAGTGAGTGAGTGAGTGAGTGTGTGTTAGGGTGGGTCACTCCAAACCAAAGGTGCTGGTCTCCTCCACGGCCGTCACCAGCTTCTCGTAGAGCATGGAGAAGGACGGGTAGGGCGGCAGGTCCAGCCGATTGAAGCAAGTGTGCGCTCTGGAGGTACACACAGGTAGACGGAGATGACATTTCAGACAGGATCCACCGGATAAGACCCCACAAGTGACAGACAGATGGCGTTTGAGCTCGGCCCACCTCTCCAGCAAATGGCTGATTGGATGGTGTGCTCCTTCCTACCTGGGTAAGGAGGTGATCTTCCCCCACTTCTCCACACAGAACCGCCGGGGTCCGTTACTTCCGCGTAGCGAGGCGAAGCCCTCATAAGGGATGCTGGACGTGCCCGTCACAAACTACATTGGAAAGAGGACACGGGAGAGAACCCGCTGAAGACGTTCTCCTTGTTTTTTGTGGAAGGCACTACGTGCTTTTGGCCAGCGGGTGGCAGCATGTGCCTCACCTGCAGTAGGCGCAGCCTCTGCTCATTGTTGAACCTCTCCACAGCTGCCCAGAACCAGCGGATCACTATGTGGTTGTCATGGTAACCTGGCCGAGGGGGGCGGGGGGATGGCGGAGCATGAGTCAGAGGAACAACAAATAAGGAGATTCCGTTGCCTTCATCTTTTGAAGGCTCTCCGCGTGCCGTGCAGATGCAGGACAGCGGCGAGACAGAGCCACATCATGTTACGGTTTAGCTTTGACGTTTCTCCATTATGATTTTTTTCAAAAGAAATAAAACAACATGTTTTTGTGTCTATATGGGATAGGTATTTCTTCTATGGAAGCCAGCTGACCTCCTCTGTACTCGGTGTTGTTCCTCCAGTCCGCCAGGTCGATCTCGGCCGTGCCGGCGATGACCAGCTCCAGCTCCCTGGCGTCAAACACCGACACCAGTCGCACGTCCACCACCTGAATGTGGCAAAGGGTTGCAATTTGGATGCGGTGGGTTTTGAGGGGAGCAGCGGCGGCGGCGGCGGCGGCGGCAGCGGCGGACCCGGCGGACCCGGCGGCAGCGGTACCTCGTAGAAGCCTCGCACCAGGCTCTCGGTCTGCTGAGCCACGCCCCTCTCGATGCGCCACTTGACCATGCGCTCGATGTACTCCTTCTTGTTCTTCTCCGACACGGGGATGCCGGCCCCGCCGGGCTTCAGCTCTCGCTCGGTGATCTGCAACGTCACACGCGTCACACCGACCCCTTACAAATATTTACTCTATTAAAAAAAAAAAGTTTAACCTGGGCAACGATTTATCCTTCACCCCTTTTTTTTGACAGTGGTTTGTTTTGACAGTTGTATTTTTAGCTATTCAAATGTGGTTGTATATGAATACCTGCCCAAAGACCTCCTCGTTGACGGTGAACGTGAGATCCAGCATGTCCTCGATGTCGTTGTCCTTCATCCACTGCAGGCTCTGGTGGAACTCCTCGTCCAGGAACTCCAGGTCGCTCAAATCGCACGGTCTGCACAAGTAAAAAAGAAAAGCGTCGTAAAACATCCCAAAGGTTGTGCGCTTTGAAATCGAAATCACGCGCGGCGGCTTGCAATCGGACCATGACAAATGCGGACAAACGTTGGCGAGATTCAAATGAAACGAGCACCGAATGCCGTGGGTTCAAATGGGATTGCGGTAAACGGACGACGGCCGCCAAATGAAAACCCGCGTGAAGCTAAACGCCCCTGCAAAACTGGTGCTTACATGCGTAGCAGCCCCTTGTAGAATGGACGAGTGAAGAAGGCATCCAGCAGATACTGATGGACCAGGGCCAGGCCCAGAATGCGGCCGCTAAAACGAAACCTACAGACACACAAACGCACGTGTCTTCACTTCCACGGGCCGCAATGAGCGGCACTTGCAAAACGGCGGCGCCAAACCATTCGTGGTGATTGTCCACAAAGGCCGACATGGGGCTGATTTGGACCGTGTAGGTGTCGTTGGCCGAGTATTCAAACAGGCCGTAGTAAGGGTTGAAAAGCTCTCTGGACACCAGGAAGAAGAACTCTCTGGAGGGGCCGCTGTAGTCCAGCCTGCGTAAAAACAAAAGGGTGAGGTCGCAGGTCGGTCGGCGCTCCGTCCATTTGCTCTCACCCGTCCTCGCCCACGAAGCTGACGTAGAGTTTACTCCTCTGCAGGTCTTTGCGGGAGTAACACATGATTTGGTTGAAGGCGTCCTCCAGGAGGTGGTCCCGCCGTATAATGAGCCTGGGTGACAAATTGCTTCAGAAAACAAACGAAGGCAATCGATGAATCGTCTTTCGCGAGCACATACTTGACTTTGCCGGGGCCCTGCCCGTATCCCTTCGTCTCAAGTTTGCGATAGAAGTTCCTCAGCTTGGCCTCAAAATCTCGCTTGTAGGGGGCGGGAGCGCGCGCGTTGGCCCGTTGGGTGCCTGACGGAGGAAACAGGAGGAAAAGGTCCGGGAGACGGAAAGGCAGAGGGGAGGGGGGTGAAAAGTCCAGCCACGCCACCCGTGTTCTCACCCGGGGAACTCTGAGGAGATGAGGACAGGCTGTAATTTGGGTGGAGCAAAGGCGGCACGTAGGACATCACCTCCTCTTCAAATAAACTGCGGACGGAGGGGGGGGAACATCCAATTTGCATGTGCGTGCGCATGTGTGTGGGCGCGCTCGCTCGCTCGCTCGCTCGCGCGCGCTGACCTGAGCAGCATGACCAGGTCGGCGTCCCCGGACAGACGGGCCAGCCCGACGGCGCCCTCGCTGCGGATAAACTGCACCTTTTCCCTGCGAGCACACAAGCGCGCGCCATTGGCTGAGTGCGAGGCTGCGGGGCGGGGCGGAACCTACTTGAGGGAGTTGTTCCTGGCAAGCTCCGGTTGTCTTTCCTGCAGCACCTCAAAGACGTTGGGCTGCCTCAGGAAGGCCACGATCTTGTCGTTGTACGCTGGAGGACGGCAACCAGAAAGACACGTCACGGCAAAGCCCGGCGTTTGCGCTCTTCCTCCCTCGGCGGGCCACGCACCGACGGGCACCGGCTCGTGGTACTGGCCGGAGCGACTGGACCCGCCGAAGGTGTTGGAAGGCCGCGGCGCGGCGGACGGGTTGCTTTGCCGAGAGTCGTCGCCCACCTGCGGCAAAAGGAGCTGCTGAAGGTTCAGCTCGCATCCCAGTTCTGACGCATTGTGGGAATGCGCCCACACGACTCCGGGATAACTCACCTCGCCGGCGCTGTGGCTGCGTTGGCGGCTCAGGTGCTGGCGGTGGGCCAGCAGCCCGGTGGAGCGAGAGCTCTGGAGAGGAAGCCGCGGGTCGATGAAGGTTGTGGAGCGACAGTTGTGATCCACGAAGAAGGGCTGACGGGGTGAAAGGCAAACTCGCTTAGGGGCTCCAAAAGTTTGGCAAGAGCGAGCAGACAAACTCATTGGAAGACACATCCATCCATCCATCCATCCATCCATCCATCCATCCATCCATCCATCCATCCATCCATCCATCCAGCCAGCCAGCCAGCCAGCCAGCCAGCCAGCCAGCCAACCATCCATCCATCCATCCATCCATCCATCCATCCATCCATCCATCCATCCATCCATCCATCCATCCATCCATCCATCCATCCAGCCATCCAACCATCCATCCATCCATCCATCCATCCATCCATCCATCCATCCATCCATCCATCCATCCATCCATCCAGCCAGCCAGCCAGCCAGCCATCCATCCATCCATCCATCCATCCATCCATCCATCCATCCATCCATCCATCCATCCAGCCATCCAGCCATCCAGCCAGCCATCCAGCCATCCAGCCAGCCACCTTGCCGGTGTGGTCGTGCTTCATTTCCCATCCGCGGGGAAGCTCCAGCTGCTTGTTGGAGAACATGTTGAGGAAGGTGACCAGGTCTCGGTTGTGCTGGTAGCGCTCAAAGTAGTGAGCGTCGCGCCGCACCTTGCTGATCATGTGCTTCAGGCAGGTGTTGCTCGTAAACATGCGGTAGGCACTCTGAACCAGAGACAAACACCACCTTAGAAAGCTCTCAAGAACCCCAAAGACGCTGGACACTGACGGGGTTAGAATGCAGCACGGTAAAGAAGTCGGGACTGCACAGGAACTTGGCGCTGGGCGACTGGAGCAGCAACGACAGACGGGAACGACCGCCGGAGTGACCCACCAGACTGTCGCGTCTGTATTCTAGGAGAAAGAAAAGAAAGAAAAAGTATGACATCACGCCGCCCATTGTTTGTCTGGGCATGGGCGTGTTGAAACAGAACAGACCGGATATGGAGTGAGGAATGAGCTCGGCTTCTGGTTCTGGTTCCGGGAGCAGCTCAGCAGGGCTTTCCTCTGGTCTATCGCTGTTGGTTATGGTTCTTCGAATGCTCTGGTATCTAAAAATACAATCAGCAATGGCAAATTGAAGCTATTCATTTGCATTTTGGGGGGAAAAAAAAAAAAACATCAGCTTGAAATTCCCAGAGGAAACCTCGAGGTCAAGGAGAAAGAAGGTGACAACATCGCAGTCCCCTGACGTCGACAAAAAAAAACTGCAAACACAGCAAAAGGGGAGAGAAAAAAAAGACATTCTCAGAAATACCTGCGGTTGAGTTGCTCCATCTGCTGAATGGAGTTGGAGCGGGTCAGGCCCTGCGGCGCGGGGGGTCCGGTGGGCCTCTGCCACGTTGTGGTCCTGTTCACGTGGTCCACAAAAAAAATCCTGCCGTGACTGTCGATCCGGGCCTCCCAGTCTGAGAGGACACGGGCACAAGTTGGTGAAACATCCGCAAAGACAACATCCGAGAGGAGGCTGGAAATGGAAATCGACAGAACCAAAAGCCGACAGAACGTTCGGGCGGGCGGCCGGCCGGCACAAAACAAACCAATGATGGAAATGCTCAAGTACATCAAGACGTACTCGGCGGCAGAGGCTCGTCCACTCGCTGGTAACGGTGAATATCGTGCCGTACGGACGGAAGCGACCGGACCGGATGGCCGTTGACGGGCGTTCCTGCGTCGGGACAAACGCAGCCGGTCCACAAAGGGAGGATTTTCAGATTGACAAAATCTTTGGGGACCTGGCCATACCTTCCTCGCCGTCTGTTTCCACGCTAACTGAGGCCGTCTCGTCTTGCGGCTTGGACTCGTCGCTGTCCGCCTCTTGGGCCACGCCGCCCGCCGCCTGCAGACTCATCTTTCTCTCGCCTATCTCCTCGGAGGCCCCAGCTGAAGCTGCTGCTGCTTCTCCTTGGGCCTCGGGACAAAGGGCCAGGCAGCCGCCATCTTCACGGCGGACAGGCGGCGGCGTGGCGGCCATCGCACCTCCCCCTGGATCGATGGCTGCATCGGCCCCTTTCTCAGCTTCCTACGAGCGGAATGATCAGAAAAGGAAACACCATCTGCAGCATCTACTCGAGTATACTCGCAAAGTCCATCAAGTTGAGCGAGCAGAAAGAGATCACTGGCTTGAAACCCACCACAGCTGCGGTCAAGGTGAGCGGACAACTATCTGACGACGACGCGACCGTCTGCCGGGCCGTGGCCATGGAGCACGTGTCCACCTCGGAAGAAGGCTCCTCGCTGGGTCCCCCTCCCACCTCCGGGGCCTCCCCGTCCTCCGGCAAAACTTTGCGGCAGGCTGTCTCTGCGAACGGCGCTTCCTCCGCCTCGGAGAATACCTCCGGCTCCAGAAGGTCGTCTTGTTCCGCCTCGGGGAGCGACTGGGCCGCCTCCGGAGCGCCGGCAAGCTCGGGTTGGTCGTCTCCGGACGGCTCGGGGACCGGTCGCGGCTCAGGAGACGCCACGTCTTCATCCGGACCGCTCGTATCCGGAGGGTCCCCGTTAAATAGCAGCGGGGACGACGTGGCAGGCAGCTCCCCGAAAGCGGAGCGCTCGTCATCCTCGTCCGAGTCGATGTGCAACATGGCGCTGAGCCGCGTGTGCGTGGGGAAGCTGGAGCGCAGTTTTGGCGAGGCTGCGCCCAAGGGCCTTTCGCCGGGCCCCTTGGGGGCCTCGATTGCATCCAGACCCTCGCTGAAAGACCTCTGGAGCAACTCGCCGTGGGCCTCCAAAAACCTGGCCCCGCCGGCTCGGACGAGCAGCAGCTCCTTTTCCGGGTAGGCCGCCGCCCCGGCCGCCTCGGCCGCCTCGGCCGCCTCGGCCGCCTGGGCTTCCCAGATACCTCGATGGCTGTGCGATCCGATGGGAGAGCTTCCTACCGAAAGCACTCCCGGAAGGTGATGAGGCAGGTCCTCGTCGTCCGAAGGTGTCCCCGGAGCGCCGTTGAAGGTGGAAAGGCCGATGATGGAATCCGGAGAGGCACCTGGGCAAAAGGAGACGATGAATATCAGCATTAGGAATCCAGCAGATTGATTGTTTCCTTATTGACGTGGCGTCTGGCTGGGTCCCTACCGTCAGGTCCGGTGGACGTGAGTTCGACCTTGAACTGCAGCTGCCCGCTGACGTGTTCCGTGGGCAGACGGCGGCACAGGGGAAAGGTGACGGGCTGGACTCTGAAAGACACGCCCGCCGGCCGCCATTCATCTTTGGCGCACGCTCCCATTTGGCGGCTGAGCACCTACCCGGGTATTTTCTCAATGAGCCGCTGCACGGGGATGGTCAGCTGGCCCAGGAAGCGCTTGATGATGGGCCGACTTTTGGCAAACTTGTCCTTCACCTCAATGTACAGGATGTCTGTCATCAGGGCGACAAATGTATATTTCTGCAAAAAAAGAGACGCCCGCCCGCCCGCACGGGGCTGGGGTTAGGTGACCTCGAGGAGAAAAAGGGCTTCCGCCTAACGGTGTTCCCACCTACCTCTCCGTGCCAAGTGGGGTTGACGGTGTTGGCGATGATGGCCGAGCGACGTTCCTGCCCGTGGTGGCTGAAGACGGGAAAGACGCTCCTCTTGCCCGGGTGGATGGACATCTTGAGGTAGGGGTCGGGATGGAAGAACATGCCTTTCTTCAGGCCGCTGGCACGCAGATCTGTGGGCCGACAGCCAGCGCTTTCATTTGCTCTTTGGCTTAGGGAGGAAACAAACCCACCTGTCAAGGTGAAGCTTATCAATTTCCGAGGATGCTCCACGCCCACCTGCTCGGCCAGACCCTCCACCTAGACGAGCGGAGAAGGTTCCAAATCACGGATGATGTCGACATATCTTTGTCATTTGGTCCCTCCGCTTGTCACAAACCAGGACGGCCGTATTCTTCACAGCGATGCAGGGGGTGGTTGCTCTCAGGGCTCCGCTCACCCCGTGGTAGTACTTGAAGCAGATCCTGGTCTCGGCTGCGAGAAGAGCAAAAAGAATCGATGCTGCCGGCCGGCGGAGCGTCTCGCTCGGGTACTCACGTTCCATGAAGTAGGGCCCGGCCTCCAGCTTCCAAACGATCTGCCCCTTCTGGGTACCGTTCACCCCTCGGTTCTTACAATCCCACACGTTTGACGGACTGGTCTCATCTGCCAAGACCAGAACACAACCTGAGACCGACTGCTCCGTCACGTGAAGACATTCCAGGAACAGACAAAAAAACAAATGTCCAAGTCTCACTCTTGCGCTTTGCAACAGCAATCATTGTATTTTTTGTCCGCAAAGAGTTGAACTCGCTGACATAGTTAACGCTCGGATCAATGAGCGAGCGTCATCGGATGTCCGCTTCGGTCGGCTGTGAAGACCTTGGCGTCGGTAATGAAGTCCTCCGTCGATATCGAGTGACCCCGTGGCACCGGGTGGCACCCGGCGGCAGACGGCGAGCTGACAGCTTTTCGCGCCGTTACGGGCTGAAAGTGAAGCCAGAGTGCTTGCTTGCTTGCTTGCTTGCTTGCTTGCTTGCTTGCTTCCTTGCTTGCTTGCTTGCTTGCTTGCTTGCTTGCTTGCTTGCTTGCTTGCTTGCTTGCAGCGAGAGGAAAGGACTTTGCCTCGGCGTTGCGATACTTTCGGAGGAGAGCGCGGGCGGGGTCTGGATGACAAATGTGCCTGTTGGACACTATTACGCGAGTATTACTTTTCAGCCCAGTCAGAGAGTTTGATCGATAGCCAGACTTGTTCAGCACTCACTCCTTCGTCCCTGTAAGCACAATTCTCAATAGCAACTAGGCTAGCCCGGTTAGCATCCATCGCAGACAGAGTTACCTTCCAAATCAAGTCCCCAACCAAATCCCCCGCCTTACCGATATGGTAGAGTCCGATCCAGTCGGTGGCGTCCACTTCCTCCTTGATGTCCCAGGATATGACCAGGGTCTGGCCCCGGTTCAGCGTAAAGTCCAGGGTGGACGCGGTCAGCGAGGACCTGGTCTGCGAGCTCACCAAGTCGGTGTCGCTGTTGGCGCGGGGGAGGCCGACGGGCCCGCTCGCCACCGACACGGCGTCCAGCGAGGCCCCGCCCCTCTCCGCCAGGCTGCGGAGGTTCTCCGGGCTGAGGGTGTGCCGAAGGTTGGGGCTGCGCCTCCGCGGGGCCGAGAGGTGCTCGCGGCTCCCCACGGCCAAATTGGGCGCGGCGGCGGCGGCGGCGGCGTTGTGCGTGCGGGTCCTGGCCGGGAGGACGGCCGTGGCGAGGGACGGCCGCATCTTGACTTTTATTGGCGATCCGGGAAGTGGGATAGCATGGCGTTGACGAAAAGCCGCTCAGTAGCCAGGAAACTGAATGGCAGGAGAGAAGTTGCAGAGCATTTGCGCCTATTTGTGTCCTGATGATGGTCCGACGTGAGCAACACACACAAAGTCACCACTAAGTCACTCAATCTGCGCCGCTTGTGCGTTTAATCTCCGTTCCGCTGCGGATTACCCATTGATTCGGGGGAAATGACAGGAGGCTCTGATTGATATGACAATCTAAAAATAGCGCCTGTGACAACACGTGTCGGCCAGACACCTGGAGAGAGAGAGAGAGAGAGAGTGGCGGCAAAACTCTAAACTCCTCTCAATTGGAATTTTCCCAAATCAACTCGCCTGGAGCGTATTTTGGACCATTTGGAAAAGCCTTGCCTTGAGGTGCTTTTGCAGGCCAAAGTGCTCTATTGATTGCAACTTTATGAATTGCACCACTGTGGAGAGCAACGAGGGAGGGATCCCTCGCTGCCGTGCTGGAGGTGACTGCAGCACTTTGTTGCGTGACACGGCGGGCACCTTGGGGAGCGCATTGAACCCTGGCCGTCCGTCGGAGGAAGCAAGAGTGGGGGGGGGGGGAAGCTTTGCTCCAGCGCAGTCGCCCCTCAAGGGTTCCTGCCGTGAGTCTGCGATGACGACGGCGACTCGATGTCACCGTCTGCTTTGGCTGGCCGGCCGGCGTGAGAGAGGGAGGGACATTAGTTTGATTTTGGTTTTGTTTGCGGGTGACGACGCAAAGGTCAAGTGGGTTAATGTTGACACTTGACACTAACACTCTCTCTCTATTTGTAATCCTGTCGCGTGGAAGTTAGGCTTGAAACCAACATTTGACTAGCACGACGTAGAACTGGAACACTACTTTGAACAGCTCAATTTGAAATGCTCGTATTTTTGGAACAGGCCTTTTTGACCCGGCAGATTCAAGAGCGTTTGTTCTGAGAACAAGCTCGCAACTCAAATGGAGTGAGTCAAAATAAATAAATAAAGAAATAATAAATCAAAAGGCGTCATGTGATTTCTGTGCAAATTGCTATTCTAACTATTGCAGGCTGTTGGCTCCAGTTGCATTTGGCGTTGGCTTTTTGTGTTTTCTTCACACGACGACAAAAGCGACAAGTCCTAAACATTGTTGAAATTGTGCTCAGCTTTGTCAACACTCTCGGGCTGTTCTTTATTTTGCATTCTATTTTTTTCCCCACATTGTTGACTGAAAGAATTGCGCCAAGCCAAATGAACAGCAAACTCGTGCACCGAGTGACTGCATGCTGCGGCCCACTCCGGATCCAATTGAAGGGAATGTGGCCCCTGAACTCAACTGGGCCTCACGGTTCCAATATTATTTGGCGCGAGGGGGAGCGGGCCCGGTATGATTCCCTGACAACTCATCCACAGGTTGGCTACCCCTTCCATCTTTGTTTACCTGCCACGCGGGCAGGCAGGCAGGCACACGACATTATTTATCATGACTACGGCACTCAGGCGAGACACCGAAGCAAGGTATGCGTTGGATGTTCCTTCAAATGGTTATTACGCAACAACTCGACCCCCGCCCCCTCCCAACCCGACAACTTGAATCATTCTCCATCCATGTGCGCTTTGCATGCATTGCATGCAATGCACACATCCATGCATGCGATGCATGGCTATTGGACTGCTGTGGGAATTCCCTACGTCATTTTCCACGCTCGATTAGAATCTTGCCAAGGGACGCATGCATGCAAACGTCGACGACACGACACGACACGACACGACACGACACCGCACGACTGCATGGAAGCCATCGCGCTTACCTTTGACGCAGAGGCAAAATCAGCAAGAGCAGCACCGAAGAGGAGGAAGATGCGCTGGCTGGCTGGCGGGCGGGCGGACTGGCAGGGTGGCAGGCTGGCTGGCTGGCTGGCTGGCTGGCGGACTGGCTGGCTGGCTGGCTCTTCTTCCCCACTTGCAGCTCGTTATCCCCGCAGTCTAAATGAGGCGAGACGGGCGGGGTGCAGCCGCGGCGGCTCTGGACCCCTCCCACACCCGCGCGCACATCCACCAGCGGCTAGGGGTAGTCACGTAGAGCGGGATGGATGGATGGATGACTGGATGGATGACTGGATGGTGGTCCCGGACAAGTAGCCTTCCCAAGCCAAAAACAAAAAGATCCAAAATAAGTCTCGGGATGACGTAGTGGTCCCTCTCTACTGCAGCTGTGCTGTAGTTCTAAGAATCCACGCATGGAATCATGACAGCAGCTTTTTTAGTATCCACATGACGTCTTCAGGGGTTCCTGTGCACCACTATTTAAAAAAAAAATGTGTGTGTGTGCGGGGGGGGGGGGGTAAACTCGTGCTTGCCGCAGAGCGCGAGGGAGTACGGTTGGCAACTCACTGGCGCCCCCTGGCAGGCCCTTGGACGACATGCAATAAGTCCATTTTTGTTATTTTAATGGGTTATTTCTCGAAAGTGTCATCTTTACGTTTTACATTTATTATTTCTTATAAATTTTTTGATTAGATATAGAAATTGTGGCTGGCAATACGATGGCAATGCAGCGCTCTCTACTGGCCAATCAGACAACGTGCAACACGTCACATTTTGTGGAATATTTTGCAATGTAGTTGTTTTTTGACTCCATATTCTGTCTACAGATTTACAAATAAGCTTTATGTCCTTTTAATGTCTACGTTTTAACTAATTTATCAAGCGTTTTTCCCTTTAGGCGTGTTTTGTTCACTTCTTATGCCTACATAACATTTGTCCACATTTTGTTGCTCGCCAGTTTGGTATCAACAAACAAGCCTTCGTTCGGAAATGATTGAAATGGAAGGATTTGTTTCTGTTGTACGCTGAAGACCTTCAGATTTCAGATCAAGAGGAATAAGAGAGAA
Organism: Syngnathus leptorhynchus; assembly: GCF_054491065.1. NCBI lineage: Eukaryota > Metazoa > Chordata > Actinopteri > Syngnathiformes > Syngnathidae > Syngnathus > Syngnathus leptorhynchus. Next base: position 13,845,335 of record NC_141203.1, on the reverse strand, counting down.
AAGTTCAGAAGGCCAGAAAGGAGGTCGTGCCAAAGGAGACCCAAGCGGACAGTCGTTGCAAAAAAAGTCAAACAAATAAATTGATGGTACAGTACTTCAGTTTTTATTGAGATCAATACTTATTGCAGTTAGCGTAACAAAATCCACTGCTACTCAGCTACTTAACAACAAATGACTTACAAAGTCCAACCTACGCAGCTTCTCGTCACTTTAAAAGGCGCAACTATGAAAAATAGCATCCAAGTAACTCCACACGACTGCTTTATCTTCCACCGTCACCATTCAAAACACAAAGATTGACGCTAACCTGTCCGCCGTCCAATAGACGTGCTGGCCCAGTTTGGACCTCTGAAATGGCAGAAAAGCGGCGGGGTTCCCAAGCCACGAGCAGGAGCAGCCTACCAAATGGGATGCTGCCTAACAGTGGCCCAAAATCTTGACACTACTCAGGACGGCCAACACAATGCCTGTCAAAAGTGTGCGTGAATGCTGAAGAAAGAACGCTTGAAATGTTTGCAACGGGAATCTTTGAATCCATAGAGAAACACGGACAAAGGAGGAGAGAGTGATTGGTCTTGGGCTCTTCCGCATTCACGCACTAATGTCGGTGTTTTTCCAGTGTTTTGCAAAGGGATCCAAAGAGCCGGCGGCGGCCGGCTATTCGGGACGAAAGGTCACTCGGCGCATTCGGCTATCTCGGCCCCGTCCACCAACAGCGTGTGAATGAGTCCGTCTCGGCGCTTTCCGCTGCTCACCGCTTTGACGCAGCAGTTGTGCTCGCCCAGGGTGAAGTGGGTTTCCGTGCCGTCGTCCACAAACTCGCCCTTGGAGTCCACACACACACACACACTGACTTTGGAATTTGCTTCAAACAATACGGAAGTCTTTTTCTGATAGGATGATTGAGTCTGGAAGTGACAAAGGCACGCCACGCTGTCTTTACGGGTGCTCTGCCCCCGCTCTAGCCCTTTTGAAATTGGTTTTTGATACCTCTCAGGTATCCTCGATGCTTTAGCAGTATTTTGACAAAAGCAAATGACATCAATGCAATGGTGGGGGAGACATAAATGCACTTACTGCCGTTTCAATCTTCTGTCCATTACACCAAACATCCATGGTGTCTTTCTCTGCAAGACAAGAAAGGGAAGGCGGCGTTTCGCCCGTCACTTGACGCTAGGTCCCGACAGACGAGGAGGAACTCACCCAAGACCACCCTGGAATCCGTCCCGTCCAAGTTGAGCAGCCAGGTGCTGGTCACCTTGGAGCGATTCTCCTGGTACTTCTTCAGGCTCTTGCCGTTGATGTCCAAGGTGTACTCGTAGGCGAAGCCGCTGACTGCGTCGATGTTGATGGTGGCTTTGGTGTGCAGCTTGCCCACCGTGAAGGTCTCCTTGCCCACCAGCTTGAACATCCACTCTCGCCTCAGCACCTCCTAGCCATATATTTTCTCATTCTTGATCCTTAGGCTATGTTGCGAAAATGTACCTACCTTGCCGTCGACGTAGATGAGCCTCTTGCCGGTGGTGGTGCCGTGCTCGAAGGCGATCCGATGGACTCCGTCGCTCAACGCCACGTCCCACACGGCAGCGAGGTCGCCGGACATGGCGGACGTGACAACCTTGGCGATCGAAGTCACAGAGCCATCCAAAGAGCGAAGTTGACACGTCTGGACGCCCACAAAGAAGACATCGAGAGAAACAACGAGGGCAAAATTGCTTTGAGTGGAACTTGACGTTTCAGCGTCATCCCTTCAAAATAACAGCAAAGGATCCTCGCGCAAGGTCCCTCGTTGTTTGACATGCGCGTCAAATACATGTAACAGCTCGACTTGAATAACTTTTAATCATCAGTAGATGGGATTTGCATGCTTTTGGCTTTAAGCAGCCCGTCAATTCTATTCATTTGGAAAACAAAACCGGAAACACTGCACCGCTGCAAGAACAGTCGTAAGCTCTGCTATTAGCTCGTATCCACCGCTAGCTCGCGTCATCGTACATATCCAGAAAAGGTCGAGGTCATTAGATCCAACTTACTCTGAATGAATGTAGCCTTTTAACTATCGCCAATGACCTTAACTGTCTTGCGGGATGGGGTGTAGCGGGTAATAGACGACTTCCGAGCCGAAAATGCGGGGCGAGCTTGAGCTGTATGTACGGGATCGTGTAACCATAGCAACGTGACATCCGCTGACGTGTATGCTTGGCCGCGCCTACTTCAAATCCTTTGAAGCTTAACAACAGCCACAACAAAAATAATAAGAAGAAATGTCGTTTTCCTCACCTCACCCACAACAAAAATAATAATAAGAAATGTCGTTTTCCTCACCTCACCCAGATAAAAACATAATGTTTTTTTTTTTTTTACTTTCCAGTACTGTTTCTACTATATGTGAATGAGAGCATTTGGGGTTGCATTTCCCGCTTCAACCAGAGAGCGGCAGTAGACAATAAGGCTTTCTTAACGGCATTCCAATATAGGGCAGATTTTAGGAAGAGCTTCGTCTTTCCTGCAACCAGAAACCATGAAATGGAAAGTCCTTACGTGTGAATGCTGGTTTGTCTGTAAGTAGGCTACCTATCCTCCCCCCACCCCTCCCAATTGACCAGTTTAGGGTGTGTCCTGTTGCTCTGGCCAAAAGTCTGGTGGAATCGCCCCTCCAGGGAGGCTGACTCGCGGTCCGGCCGGCCGGGCTGCTTTTCCATTCCTTCATTCAGAGGAAGGCGCAATGGACTCGTAGGCTTGCGTTACATCGGCTTTGATTTGCCCCCGAGCGAGCCGCCGTCGCAATCGCGGTCAACCGCGTTTGCCGAGCGAGGAATTTTCCGGCCTCCCAGTTTAGGCCCAAATAACACGTGCGGAAATGTGCGTCCCTCCGTCCAAAACAGAGGACGCCTTGTGGAGGAGAAAAGCCAATAGGTATCGGTGTTAGCTTGACAAAGGCGCCGCTTGTCGACATTCCTGTCAAACACAGCAGGCCTTTGGAAACACACATATACAAAGATTTCAGAATACAGCCATTCTGGCATGGAGCGAGCGAAAACAGCCAACGGGTGTTATCCCCATCAAAGTTGCTCGCTCCATTTGCAATGTCACGGACTTGGTCGTCAGCCTTGCCATTTGACCCGCTCTACTGTCTGGAAATGATAGCTCGTTAGCTTTACGAGCAGCCAAACAAAACAATCGTGGAAAAGGGCGCAAAAGACATCAGTATTTCACGCAGGATGTCCAAAACAAGGACATTCGATTGGATGTGTGCAATATAGGAGGAACAGTCGAGCAAAATGGCCGGCCCTCTTAGGTGGATAAAGAAAGACAGGTGCATTCATCTTCCACAAACAAAATAGAAATGAAAACGCTGTTGTTTCGACGAGTCGGGCCGCACGGAACATATGACAAAGAACATTCTTGGGTTGGATTACAAACGTATCGAACGAAAAAAACCCGAAGGACGCTAGAGGGCGTGTGGCGAGCTCCCATTTCTAGATGGCAGGCAGCGTGGCAAAGGAAGCTAAAGTGCAAGAAGGGGAAATGGAAGCAACGATCATGCGTGTCCTGTCAACAGCTTGCTCAAACTGGAATCTTTTGCTGAGTCATGGGGCCCAAATAGCCAGACACTAATCACTGACACGCTGGAGGTGTGACAAGAACAACTTCTATTCACAAAGCGGCAAACAAAATCCTTCTACGTCACCAGGCGCACCTGATACCACTTTTCATTCCTGACAAGCGTGTTGAGGAGTTGAAATGTTTTCACCCCGCTCGCCAAGGTCAAGCGACGCGTGTCGTTCTTTGCCTCGTGATCGACCCGTCAAAATTGCCGGAACTTTCAAGGAATCGAGACCGTTGAGAAGAAGCTTTTGTTCTTTTTTTTTTATGGACCCGCCGAGACAATACGTCATAAAATGGAGTCCAAAGTCCATTGATGAAAAACCCCCGCAGTCAACGCGGATGAGTGATGAGCGTCAAAATTGCGGTTAACCAGCGAGACAATTTTGCGGTTGACACAATCTTAGCCTTGAGCAATCCCGACGTGGGATGTCTCAGTCGCCCCAGTAAAAAAACAAAAACAAAAAAACCAACCTCTCTTTGTCTTGTGTGCTTCTCCAAATGAAAAGAGATGCAATGCGTCTGGGCGTTGCTGTCGCAAGAATGTTGTCAAACAGGTCACTTTGATGGCAGCCTAATTATTTGAAGTACGAGCAATGTTTGGAAAGAAAAAAGTGTGAACGCGTGTGAAAATGCAAAGTCACAGGCAGCATTTCCAAGGAGTGATTTGTTTGCGCCAAACGGTCGGGCAGGATCGCTGCGCTGGAATGTCAACACGCAATATTTTGCAGCCGCTTGCTGAATAAACAAAGGTCTGGAGCATTTTTTTCTGGATGTAGTGCGAGAGACCTCCAAAGTGCTTCCATGTGTTTGTTTGTTTCATTTTGTTCTCGTTTTTAAATGTTGCTAAACGGTCGGCTGTAAAAATGAGTCCAATGACTCAATTGTTTTTCTTTTCTCTATCCTGTCGGCCCGCTTAGTCATGCGCTAGCTAGCGTCACGATCTGTAAAAGAGTCTCAGCACCTCATTTTGCAAAACGTGACGGAACAGGCGGTGCTACATTTTGTGTGGGAGCTACAAGAAGAGAAGCAAACGCTATGAATCAAATGAAGCTATTACGGTCGTCCTTGCGAAACTCAAAATTTTTGCGGGGAACTCTTTCAATGGTGATGGCGTTGCAAAATTTCCTTCCCAAACCATCGAAATTGTTTTCAGAGGCTCGAAACGGTCACGTCAGCTCTTTTGAATACGCAGTGTCGATGGGGCCGTTTTGATTTATTTGCTGCAAACTGGCGCTCGTCACCACTATCTAGCAAGAGGAGCATTGATTACACGCCACGTGGACTTTTTGCATGATTTTCACTCGTGTGAAGCGCAATCAAAAGTCGCGTGCGTGCGTTTGTTTGTTCGCTGCTCTGCTTGCCGGGCCAATGGATTCGAATCCCTGAATGGAAACTGAACTCGGAGGCGTGATTTTACACGGATCTTCTAAATCCCGCCATAGCCGCAGCGTCACCATCTGCTGCACGGGGGTAGGGCTGTAGTCTGTTTCCACGGCAACGCTGTACCCTTCCTCCCAAGAAGTATGGGGGTGAGGGCTTTGTTTTTGCGGGTCCCACACGTGCGGCCTTACTTCCTACCGTGCCGTGCTCGGCGACATTCCTTTCCCACCCAGCGGGGAATTGAAGGGGGCCGAGTCATGGTGAGATTAGGGAGGAAGGGAACCCCTCCCCCGCTTTACAACAAGGTGAGCGTGCAAATGGAGCACCCGTCCCGTCCCGACCCCCAACACAGAATAGTGGACTGCGAAAAGGTCCGTCAGCAGCAAGTAAAGCGCACAAACTGCTCCACATCCTTCAAATGCGTCTTCAACCTGTGGATGAAGAAAAGAAAAAACCTCATTTGGTGTTTATCACTCCAACACCGGTTGACAAATCCGCCGAGTCGGCCCGATGCGTGTGCAGATATCTTCAGGGGATGAGAGATCAGAAGATGCCAAGAAGTCGCCGGCAGGCTCGCAACGATTATCGTACTTAATGCAATTGCGGCTCGCTCGGCCAAAACCGACACGACACGTACGAGCGAGCGAGCGAGCGGATTTACGAGGGGCGGCCGGCACGCGTTTGCCTCGTCATTCCAGATACGCTTTTGGAAAAAGAAACATAACAACCCGATGCGCAAACGGAGGCCAGGCCAGGCCGGCGGGCCCGATGCGCCTCCGGATGGATGATCCATGCGCTGAATAAAAGGCCCACGCTTGACAATAGGGCTACGCCGCTCCCCTCGACCAGGGGGGAAGGGCATGGCATTCCTGGGCTGACCCCCGCTTTGCGACGCCTATGAAACCATAACCGGATTTATGCGTCCGAATCCTAACTTGCCCATTTGATTGGTTTCTCCATTCCAAAGCCGCTGCAATTTTTGTGTTGTGTCATTTGTAAAATGGGCAAAAATGCTCACGTCCGGCGCGCTTCTCTTTCACCTCATTCGTCACCCCCTCCCAGTCTCCGGAGAAAGTGCCGAGTCATCCCTCGGGGAAGAAGTGCAGTCTTGAAAGGGACGCTCGCTTTTTGATGGAGTGCAGTCGAAGGCTTTACGTTGGGCTATTGTGCAATGGGGCGGGCGGGGACTTTTATTTTCTTCAGAGTGCTGAGCTCAGGCGTCCGCCGAACTTGTGATTCACGATCCGGGCCAACTAACGTCGTACTGCGGGGCATAAATCTTTCGATGGAAATGCTGCAAACTGTACAAACGAGTCGGCCGGGCGCGCGTCACGCCTCATTCGCGTCGGCCGATGACGCCCGGCAGCCCTAAAAAGCTCGGCGACGTATCGAGGGGGACAAAGTCAGACTTTTGTCACACACAGGACCAAAGAGCGACCCGGCTCAGGCAGACTTGATAACGACGTGGTGCTCAGTCGCGCAAACGTATCAGTTGGAGCTTTGGGCCCAAGATGGCCGCCTCCTTCGAAATGGCGGCCGTGAGCGTCGACCTCAGAGAGAACGTCAGTTGACAATACAAGTAAGAAAGGTGACAAAGGCAAACAAGCAGCCACCCTCGCCAAGCGCCGACGTCGCCAGCGTCTCGGCCGGCTACTGTCGACTACTTTGAGATATTTTGCTTGCCCAACGAGCCGAGTCGAGGACACGTGTCGAGGACGCGCGTGGCCTTAAAGAAAGCCAAGTCCCACTTGTTAGCAAACCGATGCAAATTTGGATTTCAACTTTTGAAATGGTGCAAATAGACACTTGGCTTGAAATTCAGAAGAAGAAGAAAAAAGCACAATGAAGCAGTATTACTAAGGAACGACATAGCTCCAGAAGGGACATGGAAAGAACCAATTCCATTTGAATTGGTGCGCATAAATATATTTGTCATATCATGTCTGCAGGTCGGGAGAGATAACTAACTCCCACCCGCCTATGTAGTTCGAGGGCGGCCTGGGGGGGTTGCTTGCTTGCATGGAAGGGCCGGTTCGAGAAAAATGAGGTTGCATCAGGAGCAGCCAACGCGGGCGAGGCGGAGGGGGTGGTGCAGAGGCAGCGGTGAAAAGGAGGGGGACACCCACCCTGCGGGGCTCCCTCCACTCTTTGTCTAAAGCCCGCCGCTCGCGTCCAATGCACACAAAAGCCGTCGACGTCGCCGCGTAAGCACACCATCGAGCCAACTACGACAAGAGGACACAACGGATGGCTTGAAACGGGGACGCCCGTGGCGCCTTCTTTTTTTTTGTGCAACCAAAAAAACAAGAGAGAGAAGAAAGTCCGAGCAGCAGCAGCAGCGAAGAAGAAGAAGAAGCAGCCGGAGCAGGAGCCGGAGCAGGAGCAGGAGCATCGCAATCACAAGGTAAATGAATTGTTTGGCTACTTGGCGAAGGAACAAAAGCAGCTTTTGCGCGTTGGTAGCAGCAATTTCAACGCCAACTTTTCAGCCACTTTTTTGGGCTCCGTTTGAGCACGAAAAGCATTTTTTTCCCTCCGCTAACATTTGACTACGTGTAAGAAGCTACGCGCAATGTCTGGCAACACGCACACGCACAGGCACAAGCACCAACTGCTTTCAACGCAATTTGTGCCTTTTAGGGGGAAACCAGTATAAACCGCGAATCATTCTAAAAAGAAACACAACATATATCAAAGTTTCAAGTGGACGTTCGGAGTCTGAGGCGTAAAATGTGACGAAAGGGCACAAAGAAGGAGCTTTTTGTCCTCCCCATCTATCCATCCATCCATCCATCCTTCCTTTCTTCCATGCGTCCATCCATCCTCCCAACGTCAAATTGTCGATCGTCTCGCTTTGTTTTCAGACTCATTTTTGCGTAAATGTCGAGCGGGGTAAAACACGTGGAGCATGCAAAACGGACCACGAGGAACATTGCAAGCTTCCCAATCGCGTTTTCCCCTCTCGTTGTATTTGCTAAGACGCCCTACAGGATTGTTTTTATTCCAACTCGCAGAAAGGAACATAAAAAGAGCCCATTTTGGAGCATTTGTTTGGCTTCCAAAATGCACCCCCCCCCCCCCCCCGCTGAGCCTGTGGAGGAATTCTTAACTAACCTCCCAGATGTGGAAGCCACAGCAAGCTTTTTTTCTTTGCTTGGCTTAGTCAACGCTTTGTCATATTGAGTCAAGTTGTGAAAACATTTGTCACAGCCTTTAGGAACCACACACCAAAGGCAAAACATTGGAAAGTTTCTTTGACAAAAAAGTTCCGCCAACTCACTTATACTACCCTTTCTACAGTGATACTTTGACCTACTAGTTGAGTCTCATCACCTCGGTTTCATCAGCATTTCATTTATGACAGATGTTTTCTCCATCGAAAAGGCAAGATAAAGACTCTTCACATTGAAACCGGTGGATTCCTTTTTCAACCCTCACGATTTATGCGTGTCTTGGAAAATAAATCTGGTGCTGCTTCTTGGCGAGCTAAGTATTTTTTGAGGCGGCGCTTGCTGTAAAAAGTTTCTTTTACCACGTGATCGAATGTGTTCGGAACATGGCTTTCTCCATCTTAAATGTCAAGAGGACAAATGCGGCGGGGTCATTTTTCCCCATAAAAAGCAAGCCCAAATCACACTCCTTGCTGGCCGGACGGCAACATAGACGGACAACAACGAGGCACGTCAAAGCCTCCGCCTATCCTCCTATCTGGACTCGGATCTATCTCTGTGGCACGTTAGCGCTCGGGAACCGCAACATCTGTGTCACGGGGTCGCTCTGACACCTGACGACGACTTCAACTTGAGCTTTGCCGCCATTTTAGCGCCAGGGTTTCAATCGACTGCCTTCGCTTGCGAGTCGGGATTCGGTCTCTGTCAGAGTCTGTTCCGTCTCAACGCGATTGTCCTTGTTGCCGTCTTGGATGTGGCTTGAGGGTCCTCTCTGAAGTAGCAAATGCTTGTTCGGCACTTTTCCGCGCCCGCTGGTGTCGCACGTGGGAAACTTGCGCAAGCTGGGATTCCTACTTTTGCGCGTGACCAGTGAAGCGTAAGGCAGAGCAGCGTCAAGGGAAGTTGCGTATAGGTGAGAGTGGCGCTTTGAAAGAGGCGTGAAAAGGACAAGCGTGTGAAACGATACAAAGCCTAAAGAAAGCAGGAGGCATCTGATTGACTGCGGGCGGCAACGCCCAAAAGCGGCCACACCCGGCCGGCCACGTAATTGACGTCCCGGCAGTATTGCAAAGCGTTGGGATGCGCCTGTGGAGTGGGCCGCCCGCGTCTTCGCAATACCTTTGACCCCAATAGGCTTTGCAATTGGAACGGGAAGGGCAACTCTCTTTGATCCACCTCAGCTCGAGTCGGCGTCCGATCGCAACGTGTCCGATACCTGAGGCTAATTAGTCGGTCCGAGTTAGGCGCTTGGTCACAGATGGCTGGCGCAAGAGCCCCTTACTCATTGATCGTTTTGTTTTCACGATCCGCTTCCCGAGCTCAGTCGATTCCGAGCAAACTGCGTGTTGAGTAACGAGCCGAGATGGAAGGAAAGGAAGGAGGCATGTGTGAGCTGAACCAAAGCCCACCGTGGCTGTGAATGTTGTCAGTGCTCCTCTCCAAGCTGCAAACGGGTGAGACCGGATTGAAGCAGCCGGCATCAAATGGATGGAAGCAGCGGTGCCGTGGCGCCCCCTTGTGGCTCGGTTTGAAAATGCTGATGAATCTTGCGTCACAATTTGTGTCCTTCTTCAGATCTGAGAAGCGGGTCGCGGCAAGATGAGCTGGAGTTTCCTGACTCGCCTCTTGGACGAGATCTCCAATCACTCCACGTTCGTGGGCAAGATCTGGCTGACGCTGCTGATCGTCTTCCGCATCGTGCTGACGGCGGTGGGCGGCGAGTCCATCTACTATGACGAGCAGAGCAAATTTGTGTGCAACACGCAGCAGCCCGGTTGCGAGAACGTGTGCTACGACGCCTTTGCGCCGCTCTCGCACATCCGCTTCTGGGTCTTCCAGGTGATCATGATCACCACGCCCACCATCATGTACCTGGGCTTCGCCATGCACAAGATCGCCCGCATGGATGACGCCGACTACCGGCCGCGGGCCCGCAAGCGCATGCCCATCGTCAGCCGCGGCGCCAACCGCGACTACGAGGAGGCCGAGGACAACGGCGAGGAGGACCCCATGATCCTGGAGGAGATTGAGCCGGAGAAGGACAAGGAAGTGGAGGAGAAGCCCAGCAAGAAACACGACGGGCGCCGGCGCATCAAGCGCGACGGCCTGATGAAGGTGTACATCTTCCAGCTGCTGTCGCGCGCCGTCTTCGAGGTCTCCTTCCTGCTGGGCCAGTACGTGCTGTACGGCCTGGAGGTGGCGCCGTCCTACGTGTGCACCCGCTCGCCCTGCCCGCACACGGTGGACTGTTACGTGTCGCGCCCCACCGAGAAAACCATCTTCCTGCTCATCATGTACGGCGTCAGCGCCTTGTGCCTGCTCTTCACCGTGCTGGAAATCCTTCACCTGGGCATCAGCGGCGTCCGCGATTGCTTCTGCGGCCCGCGGGGCGCCGCCCGCTCGCCCACCCCCCGACACTCGGCGCCGGCCAGCCAGAGGTCCTCCATCTCCCGGCAGCCGTCGGCGCCTCCGGGCTACCACGCGGTGCTCAAGAAGGACTCGTCGGGGGGCAAGCCGGGCTTCCGGGACAACCTGGCCGACTCGGGCCGCGAGTCCTTTGGCGACGAGGCCTCCTCGCGTGAGCTGGAGAGGCTGCGCAGGCATCTGAAGCTGGCCCAGCAGCATCTGGACCTGGCTTACCACAGCGAGGAGCTCAGCCCGTCCCGCAGCAGCAGCCCCGAGTCCAACGGGACGGCGGCCGAGCAGAACCGACTCAACTTTGCCCAGGAGAAGCAGACGGCCGCGGCGGACAAAGGTCAGAGTTTTTCCCCCCAATGATTTTCTTCCGAGGCGTTGCGGCAAAGATGCGGAAGCCGGCGCGGCGCAAAAACGGTGCGCGCACGTGCCCGATGAGCATCACCTTGAACTACTCTGTCTCTCTCGCTTTCCTTGCAGGTATGCAATGTGCGTAGGCAGTGGTCAGCGCCAGCCCAGCTCAGCTGAGCCTGGAAACCGAACCTGACATCGCTGATTGGGCAGAAGGGAAACCCGCATCCATTACAATATGTCTGTCTGTCTGTCTGTCTGTCTGTCTCCGGCTTGAGGCGTATGAAGTCAGCCCCGAGCAATATCAGTGTTATGGCCGGTCCAAAAAGGAGGAGAACGGTGGACTCAACCTGACATTGCTTCAGGCAAAAAAAAAAAAAAAAAAAGTCCGATCCAAAGTGCTTTTTGCCATAAAGCGTCTCCCTCAGGGCAGCTAGAATTTTTTTTTTTTTAGACATATCTAACTATCTATCTATCTTTGTTATAGGAGACTTAGAGCTAGTCACAATTTAAGAGTTTGAAGTGTGGGAGGTTGAGTCAAATGCATCTCAGCTTTACAACTGGAATGCCACATAGTGTGAACGCTGAGCAAAGGCACCTGGCTTCAAAAGAAAGGTACTGACTGGACCAAGCGTTGCTATAGGTGACCAGACCAAGGCCCTCCAGTGATTTTTTTTGGGATACTGTTCTGTTGTTGTTGTTGTTGTTGCTGGCGGCGGCCATGCTGCACCAGCTTTGCAAACACTCCGGAGGTGCCTCCGTCCAAAGACAGACAAACCTGGGTAATGCTTGAAAACTCTTTATATTGTTCTTTATTATTATTATTTTTTATCTACAATCTTGTCAAGAAAGGCGCCTTTTTGTTTTTATATCTACCGCTATCTATATATAAATCACTGCAGCCTGATTGAGTCTGGGGGGTGAGGCAGGTTTTGACAATTTGCTTTGGTACTATTTCCTTTTTCTTTTCTTCTTTCTTTTTCTGAAATCGGTACGCAGAGCACACGCTCATTTGTTCAAAAAAAGGCATACTTGTTGTTGAATGACTGCTTGTAAACCTCTCAATCATTTCAATGTGAACTCAAGGCCTTTGGATTTTTGGGGTACGTGAAGTCGACCCGCTCAGTGCCACTTTGTGCCGACTCAAAAACAGTCATCTCAATGTATTTTTGTAGAACGATACTTTTGTACCTTTTTATACCCTTTTTGTAATGATAGTTTTTGTGGTGGTTGTTGGTGGTTTTTTTATTTTTAATAAAACATTTGCAAAAAAATGTTTGGAGTGGCTTTATTCACCGTCTCAAGTTTGTTTGGAGGACAGAAGGAAAAAAGTGTCGGTCATGAATAACTCCTCGCTGATCTGAACACTTTGGTTTGTAGAACTAAAGCAAAGACCGAATGCGCTGGATGCTGGAGGGCGTGTCCTACCTGGATGCAACAGCCAATCATTTCAGCGGAGCGTGTCCTACCTAGATGCAACAGCCAATCATTTCAGCGGGGCGTGTCCTTCTTTCCATAGTCCCGATGGCAAAAATCAATCCACTAAAAAGGGACTGAGAGCAACACGAGGCATGTGACGTGGATTTAAGACACGCAGGCAAGCGCGTCGAGTTGAAAGCGTGTCCATACTTCCATTTGGTTTCACAGCCCGTCGGCCGGCCGGCCCCACCCAAACGGGCTCAGGTGGGCCCTCCGCCCGCCCGCCCGCCCGCCCACTTGTGCAGTGCGGAAACGTCTCGGTCCACTTCTCCGCTGCGCCCTCTATGGCGTCCTCTTCGCTTCCGACGCCCGACAGCGGAGCTTCGTGGCCTGCCGGGAGCGCGAAGCCCGCGGGCGCGCTGCACCCGATGGCTCCCGCGAGCCTCGAGGAAGTGGATCTTGACGCTAGTTCGGAGAAACTCACCTCGTCCGGCGTCAACCGCATCCTGACCGAATTCTTGATGTACTTCCTCCGCGGCGCGGTGCTCTTGTACCCGGTCTACCTGACGGGCTACCTGGGCCTGAGCGTCAGCTGGCTGCTGCTGTGCATGCTCATGGTCACCTGGTGGAAGAAGAACCGCCAGTGGAAGGCATCTCGTATCGGGGGCGCCATCGACTTTGTGGACAACGAGACGCAGGTGGTGAGCACGGAGCTGAAGAACTCCCTGCAGATGGCATCGTGGGTACGTACGTACGTCCCAAGCTCAAAATAGAAGAGCACTTGATGAGGAGAATGTGCAAACCGGGGTTTTGGCACAGATCATATTCGAGGTGCGCCTTTCCCGTCCCAGCCCAGCCCAGCCCAGCCAGCAAACAAAAAAGCGCTTCCACCTTCTGCAAGACGTATTTCTGTCTTTGAAATGTGTTGAATTTCGTCAAATTGGACGCTGCTGTGCTAGCAATGGATTTATTTGCATGACATACCTGACTTGGGTTGATCCTCCGAAACTTTGCACCACACCCACAAAATGTTTGAATGTGCTTGCAGTGTTTTAAAGTGACGACAATTAGGATTCCAAATCTAGTCATTCATAACAAAAACAAGGAAGATGATTCAAAATGCCTACATCTTCAAAAACATGTTTTTTTCCCCCCCTCTTCCTCCCCCAAAGATCCAATTCACCGACGTGGAGAAAGTGGAGTGGGTTAACAAGGTAGGAATTTAAAAGCGCCGAGCTATCTTCGGCAGCAACGTAAAGCGAGCGGCGATTTTTGGAAGGTGGTGGAGCAGGCTTGGCCTTTCTTCGGGATGTTCATGGAGAAGCTCCTGCGGGAAAACATCCAGGCGGCCGTCCAGCAGTCCAGCTCCGAGCTCAAGACCTTCACCTTCACCAAGATCCACTTTGGACACATTGTGAGTGGGTCCTGGAGGCTGGCGCGCGGCCGCGTGGCCTCTGACGTTGATCTGTGCCTTTTCTGGACGGCAGCCGCTCCGGATCGTGGGAATCAAAGCGTACACGGACGAGGTGGATCACCGGGAGGTGGTTCTGGACATGACTATCAAGTGGGTGCGGTCGGCACAGTTCTCCCCCCTCCTTTCTGACGCCTTTTCCTTCCTAGTTACGAAGGCGACGTGGACATCGACGCCGAGCTCAAGTCGGCCATCACGGCGGGCGTCAAAGGACTCAAAGTGAGCCGGGCGGCCGGCCCCTCCGTGGCGAGCGCGGAAAGGCCAAAACTTGGTCAATGTGCCGCAAGCCTCAATGTCAATCTTTCAGCTGCGGGGGATGATCAGAGTGATTCTGGAGCCGCTCATTGAACAAGCGCCGCTCGTGGGAGGAGTCACTTTCTTTTTCATCCAACGGCCGGTGAGTGGGCTCGGCCGTCCGTCCGTCTGTCCGTCCACCCGGCCCATTATCACGTGGCCTCTCCTCTTTCAGACCCTGGAAATCAACTGGACGGGCATGACCAACATTTTGGACAGCCCCGCCTTCAGGTAGCGCCTCCGTTCGGCCGAGGGTCCCTTTGGGCCCGGTCAGTCTCACCCGCGCGGTCTCTCTGACGTGCAGCTCCTTGTCCGAGGGGACCATCATGGACATCATCGCCTCCCTCATGGTGCTGCCCAACCGCATGTGCTTTCCGCTCATTGACCAAGTCAAAGTGGACCAGATGCGCTTCCCCCTGCCTCGCGTAGGTCACAAAGGTCTCGCCCGGTCGCTTGCTGCGCAAATGCTAGCCGGCCCCTTTGCTCTTCAGGGTGTGGTGAGAGTCCACTTGCTGGAGGCCAGGGACCTGGTGGCCAAGGACACCTACATGCTGGGCTTGGTCAAGGGCAAGTCGGACCCGTACGCCGTCCTCCGCGTGGGCGACCGCAAGGTCAAGAGCAAGACCATCAAAGAGAATCTGCACCCCAGATGGGCGGAGGTCTACGAGGTAGCGGAGCGAACCGTCGTCGCCCGCCATTCAGCAATAGCACGTGTCCGCTTTTGCAGTTTGTGGTCCACGAGGCGCCGGGACAAGAGCTGGAAGTGGACATTTTTGATGAAGATCGAGACAAAGACGACTTCATCGGAAGGTCAGAAGAATCAAACGCGCGGATGAACGGTCTCCAGGCCTGACTACAAGCGGTCGTCGCTTTGTCCTTTCAGGTATCGCCTGGATCTGGGAGAAGTGAAGAAGGAGAAAGAAATGGATCAGGTCAGGCTGCACAATGAAATGGCGCTCGCTGCCTTGAACAGCCCAGCCCAGTCCCCTCTGGCCCCGCCCCCCCACACTTGATGTTTTTCTGCCAGTGGTTTCCTCTAGAGGGGGTCCCGAGTGGAGAAGTTCATCTGAAGCTTTGTTGGCTTTCACTCCAAAGTGACGCCACTCTGATGAAGGAGGTACGAAGCGGGCGGCCACAATCAATCCAAAAAGTGGAATGGCTTTGACGCCTGCCAATCCATTTTCCTCCTCCCCCCGCCCGCAGTCTTCCGAAGGTTACGCCTGTGCCATGCTGGCCGTGTATCTGGACAACGCCTCCAACCTTCCCGTAAGTCACCTTGATCCATTTTGCCTTCATGATGCAACGAGGATGCCTTCCAATGTATGTCTGCAGAAAGACCGCAGTGAGATCGAGCAGCACCAAAAAAGGAAGCACGGGCGAGAAGGTCGGGTAAGTGAGGTTTTTGTCGCCGTTTGGCGCGCCAGCCGGTATTTCCTGTCTTTCGACTGGCCGGCTGTCCTACTTTCTTTGGCGTGCTTCCCACTCACTCCCTTATCGCTTTTTGCACTTTTGCCGTACGTTTCACTGACGTGTGATTGGGGGGGGATGGATGAACTTTCTCAAGAAGACGTCCTGGTCATTGGGGGTTTTCCTATTTATGAGGACCCAATATTGTCGTCTCCTTCTTTCTACTGCCGCCTGCTGGACGTTTACCGAAAGTGCACCTAAAAGCCCGCGAGCCGGTTTGAGTGACAAAACACCTTGGAGAAAGTGCTTCTTTTTTTTCCATATTTCCCGACGGACCGGCTTCATTTTCAGCTCACAAGGAAGTCTGCGGGTCCGAGCTCCTTCACAGAAATTTCCATCGGTGACGACGTTCAGAAAAGCAAGGTATGGCGTACGCCGTACAGTATTCTCATTTTATTTGGAAAGTTTGACTCAAATGGCCGCAGCGCATGCACATACTGAGCTAATATTGCTAACCGACTTTGTACGACTTCTCCGCTGCTGTCCGCAGGTTGTGTTTTCCAATAAAGACCCCGTATGGGAGGAGGGCTTCACTTTCTTTGTCCATGACGTCAAAACGCAGCAGCTCATTGTTCAGGTGGGTGGACGTTACGGGCCCGCTCTGGCCCGATGAGCGTGTCCCTTGCTGATTTGTGCCGGCAGGTGAAAGAGCACGAGAAGAAGACGCAACTGGGCATCCTCCGCCTGCACCTGGCCCGCTTCGTCAACATCTCCAGCATGATGCTGGACCAGCGCTTCCAGCTGGAGCAGTCCGGTGCCAACAGCCAGATCAAACTCAAGGCCACGCTCAGGGTGGGTCCGAGGCAATAAAACGAAGAGCCGCTCACGCACATTTCTGCGACGCGCCCGTCCCCTTTGACGACAAATTCCTTTCTTTACCACGACAGGTTCTTAAGGTGGAGCGGCCAGAACCCAAAGCGGTGAAGCCACAAATGGCGGCGAGCAACGCCGGCGCATCCTCCCTCAGCGCGCTTTCTACCAGCAGCGGTCTCGCCGCTCAGGCCTCGTCGGCAGCCGTGCCGGAGGACTACTCCAACCACCGGCGGGCCTCCTATCTGGCTTCGGAGGCCTTGAGGCCGTCCCCGGCCACCCTGAGCATGCGGCGCTACGACTCGCACAGCCTCTTGTCCGAGAACGCTCTGGCGGCGTCGCGCTTGGATCTGGTGGACGGGGCCTCCTATCCCGAGTGAGTTTGGCTGGGTCAATCCAAATTTGATTGGGCCAAATGAAAGAAGTGCGAAACCTACAGCGTGTCTGTCTTATGGACGGCGCCCTATCCAGAATCAAGCATGTCACGTGAACGCTCCGTGGTTTTCCGCAGGGTCCTCCGCAAACATCGCGGCTCCTTGGGGGAGATCAGCCTGACCGTGCGCTACGCCACCTTGAGGAAAAAACTGGTCATCATGGTCAACGGCTGCAGGTATTGCCCCCTCCCTCCCTCCCTCCCCCGGTCTATGGTCGCGCTCTCTCACGCGCCGCGCCGTCCGATGGCCGTCCGCAGAGACATCTTCCCCTGCAGCGAAAACGGAACGGACTCTTACGTGCGGCTGTACCTGCTCCCGGACCAGACCTGGAGGCACCGCAAGCGGACCCACGTCAAGAAGAGGACCGTCAATCCCGTCTTCGATGAGAAGTAGCCGCTCTCGCTTTGCTTAGTATGGACAGGCGGGCGCCACCTTTTGTCTGACGCCGCTGCGGCACGTCTTCCAGATTTGAGTTTGACGTGAGCCTGGAAGAGGCCCTCACGCGCACCTTGGATGTGGCGGTGAAAAACAACAAGATGTTCCACATGCGGGAAAGGAAGGACATTGGGATGGTAGGTCGGTCGAGGCGTGGCCTTTCCCAATTGAGGTGGAACTTCATTTTGTGTTTCCCGTGTGCAGGCGCTGATCAATCTTGCCCAGCTGGATCTTGTCAAGGGTGTCAAAGACTGGTATGTGATGCCTTCTTCAAACTCTTTTCTTAGATATTTTTCTCCTCACCATTACTGTCGAGCAACCAATCTTTATTTTTTTTTTGCAAAGGATTCTTTGTGAATATTTCTTTCTTTCTTTTTCTCGTAAGGTACAAGCTCTCGTTACAAGGGCCGAAGAGTCGGCGCAACAGCACAATGGATGCTTCCAGATCAGGCTCCTTTTCCAAGTGATTTGAAGACGTTACTGTAGACTAACTGAGTGGATGTTACATATCTGAGGAATATTTTTCGGCGCTACTCTCGTTTTTGTAAGCTTTGATTTACAAGCAGTTCTGCATTGTGAAGTCAGTTTTTTATGGTGGTAAGGGATGGTAAAAAATAAACAGTTTGGAGTTGCTTTTGCAAAGTTGGTTCCCTCCAATCACTGTGTGAAAAAAAATACAAGTCCACTTAAAAATCCCGTCGGGTCGTGGTTAATTCACGTAAAGTTGTAGTCCTTGTAAAGTTGAATCCTAACCAGTGTTGGGGCGTTTTTTTGAACGTTTTCAATGTAAACATGAAAAAGAACGCCCTAGCACGGGCTTGAAAAGACACCAGCAGAGGGCAGCATCGACTCCAGAGAGAGAAAGCCAAACGCGCGCACACACAGTGAGAGAGCAAGCAGGCTCCCGACTGGGCATGCAAAGTTTTCTTCTGGAAGCACTAAATTGTGTTGTGCAGCCGCTTGGGAAGAATCCCGAGAGGCCGCCAATGGGATCGGCTCTGCTCGGATGGGATGCACGGTGAGCTTCATGTGCTGTGAAGAAGAACACTTCCTACCCATGCCTGGTGAGCTGCGTGACGATGAGGAGGACAAGACGAAAAAGAAGAGGAAAGACAGCAGCCTCCTGGGGGTGAGTCATTCCAAACCTTCAGCTGCTCATCTTCAAACTTATCAGTTGAAATCAACTGCATTTTTGAAAATTCAATTCGAGGGGACTATTTATTCCATTGAAAAACATTTGGCAAATGTTTTCAGGCACTGTTTACACAAACAGATATCAGGCTATTTGGGGGGGTTATAATAATAATAATAATAATAATAATAATAATAATAATAGGTTTCCGCAATGTGTTTTTTGCAAAACAACTGGCTGCTGACAGTAAAGGAGCCACTGAATGAGTGAGACTGCATTGAAAGCCATGTCAGGTGGCGCTCGGGAAATGCCTTTCTAATGACTTTATGACACAAATGGCGAGAAAATGGAGTGCAGACAAGCACATTCTTCGATGCTCTGCCCGTCACCTCAACTGACGTCGTCACCAGGGGTGGCCAATTCCGCTCCTCGAGGGAGTCCTGCATGTTTTCTATGTCACCCACCCTGTTGCAACACACCTGATTCAAACGCTCAGATAGATCATTAGCAAGGTCTGCAGAAGCTGGATAACAATCCTGATCAGTTGAAACATGCAGGACACCGGCCGGCCTTCCCTCGAGGACCGGAATTGCCTACCCCTGCCCTGCACGCAACGCAACGCAGCGCAGCGCAACGCAGCGCAGCGCAACG
This sequence comes from Syngnathus leptorhynchus, assembly GCF_054491065.1. Classification (NCBI taxonomy): domain Eukaryota; kingdom Metazoa; phylum Chordata; class Actinopteri; order Syngnathiformes; family Syngnathidae; genus Syngnathus; species Syngnathus leptorhynchus. The sequence continues at coordinate 13,826,297 of NC_141203.1, read as the reverse complement.
CAGCGCAACGCAACGCAGCGCAACGCAACGCAGCGCAACGCAACGCAACGCAGTGCAGTGGCTCACACTTAATTTGACAGCACTTTGCACACACGCACGCATGAGACCATGGCGACCTCACGTAGATGAAAACAAAACCTGCACCTCACTTGTGTTGATGACGAATCAATCTATATGTATCAATATACGCTCGTTTATTAGTACCCGAGGGGTTCCTATCAGTTTGTGTGTATTACACTGTCCCCTGGTGGCCAAAGAGGAGCAGCACAATGCCAATTGAATGTTTTTTTTTTTTTTTATAAGGTGATAATTGATGAGGTTGAAACTGATTCTAAAAAAACAAGGTTAGATTGAAGCGTTTGTTGGAATGAGTGGGATCTACTTTTGGGCTTTGAAAGGGATGTGGTGAAATGGGATTTTTTTTTTTTTTTGAGCAGCAGCAGCAGCAGCAGCAGCAGCGTCACGCATTCCAGTGGCCGTCGGTGGCAGACAGTGCGTCCTCTGTGCTGAGTGTGCGAGGACGGCCTATCGCTTGACTCCTACCTGCCAGCGGGCCAGAACAAGCGCCTCTCTGTCTCGTTTGCGGCGCGGCCCGGCCCGGCCCGCCTGCGACCCGGGAGAGAGGCGTGCGCTGCTCCAGCAAACGCAACCTCTGCTCATTTCCAGTGGCGGTACATTGTTGTTTGACTCGTTTCGAAACAGCCTCGTCTTTAGTTCTAGCGGGTCAGATTGACCCGTCGGTTGCTTTCGAGTGCAAAAAGGTCCACACAGATGTGTCAGGTTGGGCCGGGTCGCCCCATCATGCCCCCCCCATGGCATGCTGATTTACTTTGAATGCACAGTGGAAGAAAGAGCCCGCTTTTTTTCTTTGCCCCCACACATCTTCTTTTCATGACAAGCTTAGGCACATCGTTGACACTTTGCGCTGACTTTTTTGGGAAGGATACATGAATTAGTAGGTATTTCCACTGGAATGCACTTTCAGGTTAGCCTCTGCAAAACAAACAAACGACTCGTATTATAAAATATGACCGAGGGAAAATAAAGCCTGTTGTTGGCTTCAACACTGACCTTGGCCAAAGCAGTGCAAGAAAAAAAAGAAAAGCAACATTTTGCTTTCCATGTCGTGTTTGCAAGCTTTCCATGATGTGTATGTATGTGTGTGTGTGTGTGTTTCCTCTGCTCTGGCTAACAATGCTGCTCAGGAAGTATGTCAGGATGAGGGCCAGCCGACAGGGCTGGCTTTTGTCACTGTAAGCCTCAGCCAGAAGAACATCCAAGTGGGAAAGCTTCAAGAGTGACAGAGCGCTTGCTTTGCTTTGGATGTGTCTAAGGAGAAGGAGAGCGCGGCAATGTCGTTCTTGTTGGTGAGTGCCGTTGACGCCTGTTGCCTAGGGCGTTTTGCTTTGGCTTTTCCTTGAAAGGAGCTTCCTTTCGCTTTGTTCAAGTCGCTGGGTCAAAATGAGCAAAGTAGCTGTCTGTCTGTCTGTCATGTTGAACGTAAGAAGCTCATGTCTAGAACGCTGACGATGTTTGTGCATCGTGATCAATTCATTGCGGCTCTTTCTGATGTGTGCATCTTGGCCACTGGGCGGCAGTGTAGTACGTAGAGACAAACAAAGAAGAATGTAAATCTGCAATTTGACCTGGTTTGAGGCAAGACAAAGAGCACAGCGAAACAAATACAAATGGCAGACTGCTAATTTAGCACAACTTGCAAGCAGCTTGGGCTAAGTGTGCTTTCCTAGTTTTCACCCGTGTGACGCCAATTAGAGTTCATTTTCTCTGGCAAAAGCGATGGCTGGCTCCCATTTGCTGACTCGAGGTAGAACCTCGGTGCTTCTTCGCACTGCTAATGAAATGAGCTTTGATTTAATCCCTGATGGCTTTCTGCCACGCACTTGCCTTGGCCAAGCTCTTGAAAAAAAAAAGATGGCTGCAGTGGATCAATCGTGGGGGAGGAGCGGGAGACAATTGAAACATTAATCATAGCCGCTCGGCTGGGATGGAAAAGGACGGCCGGCTGAGCGGCCAGCCGCTAATATGATTAAAAACGCTCTCATGCGGCCGGCCGGCCGGCCAATCTTTTGGATGACCAACATTGAAAGGCTTTGCAGAAAAGAGTCCGCTTGGCACCTCAGCCTCAAGTTGGTACACTGAGGGGATAAAAAGTGCAAGCTCATCACAATGCGGGCCACTACGGAAGCAGCACCACCGCATCCGACTGATTAAAGTCACCGGCCGGCCACAACGCTTGACCCGGACCGATTGGAAGAGCCAAAGTAGCCTCCGAGGCGCGAGGAGGTCGGGCCCAGATGGACGGACACTCTGCTTCGGGAGCGTCAACCACAGACTGTTAGCGCTTAGCACGTGTGCCTCGTAATTGGCGGGGACCTGCAGCCCACTTCCGGTGGCCCGTCATTCATTGAGGCGAAACGCCATAGCGTCATCGACTCGTCCGAGTTGATCTTGGTGTGGAGGAGGAGGACACATCTGTCTTGTGTCAACCAGAGTCATTAGCCTGAAAAGCCTTCCTCCCTCCCTCCCTCCCTCGCTCCCTCCCTTTTTCATCACTTTAAGTTCCTCCCTCAGAAGACGAGCGGTCCCGCCGCCTCCCACTTGATTCGTACGACTTCTTCTTATGCTGCAAGGAGGACGGACGGACGGATGAACGTATGCAAGGCCACTCACTGGTCAGGAGTCGACCTAGGCACGTGCCTCCGCCACGTCTGTGATTGGCCGGAGCGCCCGCCAGGCCCGGCCCGGCTCGGCCCGGCCCGGCCCGGCCCGGATGGTCTGTGTGATTTCTCAGCTGATTGCTTTTGAGGCGCAAAGGGCGAGGAGGAGGATCTGCGCTCCCACGGCCGTCCCGAGAGGATGGGCAGACTCCAGCGCTGTCTGGCCGCAATCTTCAGCTGGGCCAGATTGTTCCTCTGCTGCATCTTCCCTATTTGGAAAGGCGGCAAAGGCCAACGCCAGGTATGGCTCGGCCTGCGAGCCACACTCAAAAGTCATGAGAAAACAATAGGTGCATTCAGAGAGCGGCTTCATCTTATTTTTGGCCTCCCCTTGTCCACTGTCGTATCTGTGACATTGGACCCGTGGGCTCTGTTCTAGACAAACAATCAAATATTTCTGGGAACAAATGGAAAACATTGTTTGGAATGTGTGTGTGTTTTTGAAATATCAACTCAGTTTTCGCACTTAGTCAATTGCATTTTCTTGCAGTCGGGCTTGAATGCTGGCCGTCTCCCTTGGAGACTTTGCTTCTCTCCGGGTGGTCCGCGGGAAATACCAGGAGATTAATCCTCTCGGCTTGCCGCGCGGGTGTGTGCGTCTTTCGGCACCTCGCCGGAGGTTTGTCTATTTATGCGGCCTGTGGGAAAGATGTCAAGAAGTTGATCGGGTCATGATTAGCAAAGACGCTTAGAGAGCCCAGAAATTTGCGTCTACATAGGCATGACTTGGAACTCCATGGGCTTGGAGTCTAGGGTTTGGTCAGCACCCGCAATCTCATGTCTGTGCTGGCAACGATGGGGGAGGCGAAGGAGGGGGGGGGGGGGGGGGGGTGAGCAATGAATGAAATTAAAATAAGTGCAGCCGAGAGGGGTCGGTAGAAAGAGGAGGGGCACGCAGGAGAGATGGAGAATAAGAGCACCCCACCCCCTTGGCTCCATGTGGAGAGGTCGGAGCAGCCTGACCCCCCCTCCCCTCCCCAGCCCGTTGGTTCCCCTTGTTCCCAAAAAGCTTTGTCAAACTTTGCCTTGGCAGAAGGGAGGAGCCACGGAGTGACGAGAAAGAGGAGAGGCAGTCGGGATCCAATTAGAGGACAGAGCCACTTTGACATTGGAGGGAGGGAGGGAGGCAGGCAGGGGAGGGGGGGGGCAAGTCGAAGGATCCTGACGTTCCCAAGCGTCCGTCTCGTGCTTGGCAATGGATCGGCGAGCCAGGACGGGACGTCCGGAAGCCCTCTAAGCGAGCCCTCCCCCTCCCTCACCATGCCGTCCGTCTCCTTGGGCTTGCCCAGCGTTTTGGCCGCCCCCGCTCGTACCTGGGTCTGCCTGTCCTGCATGTTCTGGGTGAGATGATGTCGCGCTCGGCGCCTCGCTCTTTCTCGTCTGGCGTGCGTGCGTGCGTGCGCGCTGCAGACCAGACCAGTGTCTTGATGACACGGGCGACTTTCTGGCTATGAACAATCGATGGCAAAGCTCTCGGGAGTGATTTGGTCGCAGACCTTCAGTCTGGATCCAGAGTCCGATGCAAGCAAGCCAAAGGATCTGTTGGGTGGTCTGCTTGCCGGGGGTTGGCTGGAGGTTGAGCTCCTTCCGCTGTGACACTTTGCAATTAGGGACTTCTTGGAGGACGGCGCATTGAGACAGGGGGTGCATTGTCTCCCGCTGGATTCAATGAGTGTGCATTTCTGCTGGCTTTTAGGTGGTGGACACACACGTAGCCTTTTTGTTGTTGTTGTTGTTGAATGGAATGGGCCGTGTGCTCGTGCAGCGCCGGCTCCTTCCGGGTCGCGAGCTTTCCTGTGTGTTTGCCCGAAAGTGGCTTGTCCTCCGTTTGACCTGCCGCCTCCGCTGTGTCAAGATCGGGTCAGATTGACCCACTGAGGAAGTTGCGGAACTTTTGCTGGATTGTTGGTCGGCTGATTTTGACACGAGAAGCCAGGGTGCTTTTTTCCCATCTCAAAGTAAAGAAGGAGCCGATCCCACTGGCGCTGGTCCTTCGGGACTTGACGAGCAGACCGGATAAGCTCGTCATCAGTTAATTACCATTCTTTCTGAGGGGGTAGAGGTGGGGGGTTGTAAAATATCCTCAAAGCGCTCAAGCAGCGGTACAGCTTTGTTTCACCGATTGAGCGCACCGTAGAACAAAGGCAGCAGCCAGCTCGCTCCCAGCCGGCCGGCTTAATTGACGCTCCATCGGGCGAGGACAAACGGCAGCCTCCCTCCAAGGAGCCTAAAAATTGGTCTCGCTGTCTGTTTTGAGAGGGAGCTCAGCTCGTATGTCCATTTTGAGTCCATCGGACGCCTGGATCCAACTGCAAAGTCACAACGTGGACATTGTCAGAGGTGGAAAAAGCCACCCCACAGCCCCCCCCCCCCCACGTCGGCCCCTCTTCCTCAACGTGTTTGCTTTGGATGACTTGCATGAAAAATCTCAAACAAGAAAAAAGGGAAGTTCAACCAGCGCTGGGTTGATTTACGAGGTGCCGGGCTTTGTGGAAGGCCCCTCCCAGGCTTTTGGCTGGCCTCAAGACCGCCCCCCCCACCCCCCAGCTCGGGCACGCTCGAGTGGGCACTTTGGCCTTAAAGCTCCCAGCGGCGGGCTCTTTTGGCATTTGCGCAATTTTCCAATTTTTCCGCTGCCTGATCCAACCAAGGCTGCTTGACTTAAGTGCACATACACTCCGATTCTTTTCGTTCCGTTCTCTTGTATCAGATCTGTTCGAAATATATATTTTTGGGGTCAACATAAGTCAAGCTTTGTCACAGTGTTTTTCTTTTTTGTGGTCTGTCACAAATGCCATTGCAGGAAATGGCTAATGACGTTGCTATGTTTTTTTTTTTTTGCAAACCGGATCCAAAAGTAACGCACGAGCGAGTTACGGCATCATGGCCGCACATGTGTGTATGCTCTTGCATCAGGATGAGTCACACAGAAGGCGAGGAAGGCTTGTGCGGGTTACCTTATGCCGCTGGAATGCGTGCCTGCGTGCCTGCGTGCCTGCGTCTTGTCAAAGTACAACATGGAGTCGTTGAACTTGTTGAAGAAACGTGACCAACCGTGACTCTGCTTAACATTTTTGGAATTGGAGGGGGGGGGGGCGCACTTTGACAGCCTGTACAAAAGTCTGACACCATGTTTGTGTGGATACATGCCCAACCGCTCCCATGTGTGTGTGCTAATGAAGTGAATGCCGAGCGGGCGTCAGATTATGCATGCGTCGCCGGGGTGAGGCCGTCTGTTCCCAGGAGCTGGGCGGGGGGGGGGGGGGGGGAGAGCCTACGCCTGCGAGCTTCGGGGATCCCATCTGCCTGAACGTCACCCCCACAAGCGGCTGGCTGGCTAACCCCAAAACAATAAACAAACTGCACCAGCTGCATCGCTAATGCGCGGAAACAATGACGGGCCCACACAAGGAAAGGTGGGCCACGCTTCAATGTCTGCACCAGGGCGTATGGCCTCCACATTCCGGAGGATGACAATGTGGAAATAGGGCCAGTGCTTGCTCCCCCCCAAACATGCACCTCCTCCGGCGTTCTGTAGAGAACCCAGCTGACGCGCGGCTGCCATTTCAGCCAAACTCGATTAAGCTAATCACGTTAAGTCGCGATGGCCGGCCGCTACGAAGGCTTGGCCGGACGGTTCCCGCCATACGCCGGCCGGCGCCGCTCGCATCATTCCATTTGTCTGTCCTAAACTACACCCGCTAAAGCGAAACATATTTCCGCACCGACACCTGATGTTTTTCTTTTGCAGCCCGAGGAATTGGAAGCGGTGCATTCCCACACCTTCCGCCAGAAGACTTTCAAGAAGCCCAAGACCTGCGGCGTTTGCAAACACATCATCGTCGGCGACGGACTCATCTGCAGAGGTCGGTCAGCTGGACTCCAAGCCGCTAGCGTTAGCCTCGTAGCCTCCTCGAACGGAAATGTCTGTTTTGGGCCCGATAACGAAGGTGCCCTTGTTTGGTTTGGCGGGAAAATGGGGAACACGCATTTGACGCTTGCACTTTATTTTTCGTATTAGGATGAACGCGCTTGATTGGCGGATTCTAGATGGACGGAAATGTGTTTGGCAGCTCCCCTCTGCTGCACTTGTTTACTAACACGGTGCAGTCACATGGTCTCCCCACGCATGACGCAAGCGTTTGGACTTCCTCCCGTTTGTCCGTCCGGCGGTTGCCAGGATACCTACCGCGTGTGGGTTACTCTCACAATAGGCGTGTTGACGCAGGTCAGCGGTGCTCTTCCAAAACAAGCAGCTCTGCAACCGGCTATTTTGGGCCACTTTGATTTTTATTGACAAAGGGGCGGCGGCGGCGACAGGAGTGCGTGTGCAATTGTTGAGCTCATCCAGCTGCTCTGTATGCATGCCCCACGCTCGCACGGTTCCAAACTTTCCAAAATATTTCTTTTCTGTGTGCGTGTGTGTGCGTGCGTGTGGGGGGGGCAGACAATAAGGACATTTGTCGGTAATAGGAACATGTTGCTCAAGATTGGTCATCATTCGTCATTGCCATTCGTGCAGCAGAACAATATCAAAATTGTCAGGATATTTTTGTGAGCATTAAGTCATATCCGGGCCGTTTTGCTGCCGCAACCCAATAATGATGACGTGATGGGAATGGTGCTTGCTGAGGAGCCGAGCTCATTTCAAGCAGTAGCAGCAGCAAAACCGGCACAAGAACGTGGCGCCAGGCCCGGCCCGGCCTTCCCTTCCCTTCCCCTCCTCTCGTAGTAAGGAAGGCAAGAGTCAGCACGCCATCTCCTGGACAGACGGGGTCATTGCAGCCATTTGCGGCCTTTGATCAGGTTGGCCTGCGTTGCGTGTTGCTAAAGAGATCCGATGCAAAAGCGTTGGCGGACTCTGACTTGACAAAGATGGAATTGCAATGCTGTCATGAATGGATTTGTCTGGACGGCTGCGTCAGAAGAGCCGAAACGCTCACGGGCCCGCCACGCTTAACACCTTTACATTCTCAACATGGCATTTGAGACAAGATCATCCATAGTCTGACTAAAAGGAGCCAAATGAAGATGGCTGAACAGGAAACAATGATGGCTCATATCCCAAGTGTCTCGGGGGGTTAAGGTTGCCAGAGTGGCCGCCGGCGGGACCGGACGGGACGGGATGAGGGAAAGTCAGAGCGCAAACGGAGGAAATTGTCCGGCCCCGCCCGGGCCATTGTGTCGGGCCTGGTACGTACGGGTAGCGGTCGGGCAGGGCCGGTCTTGCGGGACTATGCGTTGCTCGCTGGCTCGCTAGCTCGGTGCCGAAGGGCCAGCGGAAGGAAACGGGCCGAGCCTACGTCATCTTTTCCTTCCTCTCGCTCTCCGTGGCAAGCAGCAAAGTCAGGGGCGAGGCCAGGCGCTGCGCTGGGCTTGTCAACGGATTTGATTGTATTTGAGAAAATGTGCTGATTGTGGATGCGGGCTGGGCTGGGGTGGGCCGGGCCGGGCTGGGCCGGGCCCCTTGCGCAATCTGATGCTGGCTGTTTTTTGCTGGGATTTCACGGTACTACCCATTTTTGATGGCCTGTAATTAACAAGTCAAAATGACCCCCCCCCCTTCCCCACTCTGGAGGGCCCAAATAGGAACCAAATGTCTGATGATGTCATTGGATTTGGTTAACCCTCCTGTTATGCTGTGGGTCAAATTGACCCATTTTCAATGAAGCTTGGTTTAGAGGAGATGTATTTTTATGTATTTTTCCTTCCCAGATGTCTTTGGTCAGAATCGTCCCAAAATGAACAATTAAAGCACAGTTTGATCCACTCTGCTTTTTAGCGCCTGTTTTTAAGCAATAATAGAAAACGGGATGCCAATGCAACACATGCTGCAAAGGCACTTTCTGTTAAAGATGTTCTTTTTGCTGCTGGATATTCCAACATGGTTTCAGCAAAGCCCTTCAAGCACCATGACTAGAAAAGATTAGAGCCATAAGGTGGGGCCACAGTTTCTTTTTTCTGTCATGGAAACGGTCTGGTCATATTTGAACAAATATGCTTTTTTTTTTTTTTTTTTTGTCTTTTTCTCACAGTGTTTTCATTTTGCAGCTTGCTATACAACTGTGGCAATAATCCATTCTCCTTTTCTCTCCCCTAGTGTGCCGAACTCCTTGCCACAAGCAATGCGAAGCCAAGGTAAGAAGCACACGCTCGCAAATGCATCAAAACGCGAGCGGCGCCGTCTCGCCACGTGTCTCGTTGGACATTTGAAGAATTTCCAAACTTTGAAATTGTTCTCAAGTCAGGAAGTCAAACACCTGCCGCGGCGCGCTGGATGGGTCCGATGATTGCGCAACGCCCGCTTGTAGCTTTCCATTGAAATTTTGTCTGTAGCCAGCCCAGCTCACTCTTTTACTGGCAGGAAATGCCACAGGGTCTGTGCTAAATATCATTGGTGTGAGAGTGCAGGCAGGAAAGGGCAATTTGAAATATTTGGATCCAAATCCTCCTACAGAGTTAGGAGGGAGTCACGCCCGCCACGTGCCAGCCAACCAGTCTGATATTTATCTGCAAATACATTTGATGCACTTGCTCGCCGGCCATTTCCAAACACACCGTCAGCAGTCGTTTCCGTGACGACGGCTATTTCCTCCTTGGAACGACTGGCCACTACACAAATATTGCGACACGCGTTTCCAGCTCCAAACGTTGTCTTGTTTGCCATTTTGAGAAGCCGCGCTAAACCCTTCCAAACCTTGTCAAGCATTCCATGGCCCCAAACGGCAGCGGCATTTCCTTTTGCAAACATTTCCGCGTCACGGGCCGGCCAGGAAACAATTTGCCAGCCAGGCCGAGATGACGAGCGAGGGCGGGCGGGGCGGGACTTTGATGGCTTTCCTCCCGATGGCTATCGTGCGGGGCATTCTTCGCCCTCATGGCGCTCGTGGCTAATTGGATCGCTCGCTCGCCCGTTTCTTCTTCTTTCCAAGAAAGGCCTCCCCGTTTTTGCTCACTTGTGAAAATGTTTGTAGCAGCCACGTGCTTGTTTGCAAGGGGATGTGAAAAACACCTTTGGCATGTGGGCAAAATTTCACACCGAGGTGAAGACGCAACATTTGCTCCCCCTTAACTCAATAACATGTCCAAAACAAATGGGGTCCCCGCCAGCCTCAGGGATGATGCTCATCTTGCTTCATATTTGCTCGGGCCTCCTTCTGACCGCTTAAAGCTCACGTGGCGTGGCCACCTTTTGAAAAACGCCCCTTGCGCATGGGCCGCATGGATACGCCGGAGAAAACAAACAGGAACGCCCGGGCGCTGACGCGATGGCGTCATCGGGAGTTGCAGACGCCATTTTTGGCTCTGGCAACTCCTTGCTCCCTTTTGGCCACACCGGAGCAACAGTGTGAACAAAAGAAGAGAAAAAAAAAAAAAAGGCAGTGTCTTGATTCAGCTCAGATTTATGTTTCACTTTTGGACTTGACTTGAAAAGGGCGATCAAAGCAAAAGAATGCCGTGTGAGGTACGAGTGCAAAAAAGTTCATTTTGTCCATTTCACAGTCCCGGACCAACGTCAGCGGCACATCTGGCCCGCAGCGTCTGGGTGTTGGCCAAATGTTGCACATCGCTCTATCAGCTGCTTCTGCTCTTGCCTGAGTCAAAATGGACCTCACCCTGTCCCTCCTTTTGGTATGCCAGCCCTTTTGCAACAGGAAATGATGATCAGCATCAAAGTGTGGTCTCCCTCTTATCTCACATCAACAAGCATGGTGTTTTGGGGCCGTAAAAGCAAGCCCCCACCCCTTTGCCCCTCGCTTCTATCTCGACCGGCCCCACGTCGAGCAAGGTCTGACTTGAAATGATGGATGTCATGCGAGATGTTGCCCGCTCTTCTTCTTCGGACCACGTTGTGTGCGCGCTCGCGCGTGTGTTGCGAGAAAGTCGGGACAGGATTTTTTTTCCCTCCCAAGTGACTTTGAGGGAGGAAAGGAGGGCTTATATTTAACCTGTAACTTGAGACCTTGATAAGATGGACAGAATGAGGAATGGGAGTTTTTTTCCCCCTCCCTCTTTCCCAAGTCCAAGTCCAACCATGGGAAAGTCACTTTGAGTCTATTTTTTCCCCCCCACTCTCTCTCTCTCTCTCTCTCTCTCTCTCGCTCTCGCTCTCTTTCTCATGACTTGTACGCCTCGAACAAGAGGGGAGGAGAAAAGCCCAGGCAGGCAGCAAACACACTGAAGGGAAAAGGAGAAGAGAGAGAGAAAAAAAAAAAAAACCCCAAGCAAGCTGTAAGCGAGCTGCAAGCGAGCTGTGCGCCAGATTTGACTTCTTCTCTTGTCGCTTGCGGTGTGCTGCACTGCGATGTTTCCAGCGGCGGGATGTTAGCGTTTGCCTCCAGCTGCACTTCTTCTTGCGCTCTCGGCGAGACCGCTCGGACATTTTTCCGCTTCTTTTCCAATGGGAAGGAGTGAGAGCCAAGCCAGGAACGAGAAGCCAGACGAGAGCCAGACCTAGCGGCCCGGAGCTTCGACATAGGCACATCGACGCTCGCTTTCTTTTCTGACAAACACACACACACACACACTCTCTCTCTCCCCAGCGTCTCTGCGCTGCACCAAGGTAACCCTGAGCAGATTCGGCCTAACTGGAGCAAGACCATGCAGCACTAAAACCAAAAAGAAAAAAACCAAACCCCAGTCAGGAGAGGATGGCCACCGCATTGTTTCAGGTAAGTCTACCCAAGTGGCAAGGAACTGCCGCCAAATTGGCCGCTTGGAAAAAGCTGGGCTTGCCGTGGGTCGTTTTTCGAGCCATCAATCATCAGTTTGTTTGGATTTGCCGTCACGTGGCCACGACGTGTGCGCGTATTTGCGCGGGCGGCAAATCTCGTTTACATTTGCATCGTCAGGGCACGTGCGTGCGTGGTCTTCTTGCTCCACCGCAGGCAGCATTGGTGGCATCTCCGAGCAGGCAGGCAGGCAGGCAGGCCATTTTTGTGGCTCGCTCAACAAGAGCGCATGGCCTCAGCACTTTGCTTCATCCAAACTTCCTCCTGGAATTCTTGGGCTCTCTCGCATCTTTTGTGTCAGCTTGGCGTTTCAAATGTTTTTGTGCGTGTGCGGGTGCAGCAACACACTGCGCTAGGCTAGCTAGCGTACCTTGGTTTCTCTCCATTTGTTGTTTCTTTCTTTGTCAGGACATTCCAAACGGTTGTTGTAAGCAGGCTTGTGCAACGGCTGCCATTGACTTCCCGTCGCCGCTTCGAATTCGAACGAGCGCAGTCCTCGCATCAGGTCACGTCCCGAGTCGAGTGACAGACGTGATTGACTCAAAGTTTCGTGTCGTGGAGGGCCCGATCCAAAATGCAAAGTAGACAATTGCAACGGGCTGTGACAGGAGTCGCTCGTTGGCTGGCTGGCTGGCTGGTCCCAGCTTGTCCAAACTCCAGGATGGAAATCCATCTTGCTTGTTGTCTTTCCAATGAACGAATCTCCCTTGAAGCTGCTTTGAGTCTTTTTTGGCTGTCTAAATGGGTTGATGAGAGCGCCCCCATTGCGAGACACGGTCACTTAATGACACGCCACAAGAGCCCCGCTTTCACGTCTTTGTTTCCCACGTCCTCCTATGTGCACATTACTTTGAGCAGCTGCCTGATGACATCACATGGAAAAATGTTTTTACTGGCTCCGAGATGCAAAACGGAAGATGTTTAAAGGCCCGCTTCACTTTGTGAGTAGGCTCGGAAAGGGTGATGGGTGAAAACTCCTCCTTGGCACGGCTTGACACGGCCACCGCTTCGGGTCCCGAGCAAAAAAGCGCCACTTAAGCGATTGGCCACCTCGTCGCGCCTTCTCCTACCACTCAGCTGTGAGTCACACCCCGACTGTACGACCCGATTCCCTCCCGAGTCAAATGATCCGCTTTATGAGCGAGACTTTTCCATCTTGAGGGATCCCGCCCAAAAAGACAAAGAGGCAGCAGTCATGCCTGCAAGTCTCAAGTAAGATAAATCAGCAGCGTTCCGACGGGAATGGCTGCGTGAGCCAGGTGCTTGGACTCGCGTTTGCGCCGCTCTGTCCGGCCCGCTTCAGAGATTTCGGCGAGAAACCTCGTAACTCTCAAGCAAGGAAGACTCTGCCGTAAATCAAACCCCAAGATGCCCGCCGAGATTCCTTTTCTCTTCGATAAGCCTCGTTCGCACGCCGCCGAAGCCGACCGACGTACGAGCGGAATCTCTGTCGGCAGGAAACGGGCCCTGGCCTAATGTGGTTTCCACAAGCGCCTCGGGAATGCGAGCCTTGATTACATTGCGCTCGTTTGAGATAGCGTGGCCACGTGCTCTGGCCGGCCTCCTTCCCACGCAGCGCAAAGCGCGCACAAAGACTCTGTGTTGCTTTTGGCCGGCCGTGTCGCCGACGCACGTTGGGCATCGTTTGGACGGACCCCGGGTTGAAATTCAACTCCCGACGAGTGGAGGCCGAGGTCAATAAGGAAAGAAAAAGCGCTTCTCGCACGCGGCGCCCACTTTGAAAGTGCGACTGCATACGCCGGGAAAAATAATTTGCGGATGGCGAGGATGGAGACGTGAGTCGCGGCGCCCTATTTGTCTTGATGCTCACGGCCGACCGGAGGCCATTATCGGCGCGCTCTTCCTGTCCGCCGGAGTCGCTTGCTGGGTGGATGCTGGTTATTTGACGGCTGGCTTTTGTCGACTCCGTGTCAGGCTTGGGATGGAAGCGCGTGACGTGCTCGAGCCAAAGTCACTTTGGCTCGCAAAGCCAGCAATTGGCTGCCCTGTAATCACTCGGTGGTCAGGACAAGTTGCAAACATTGTTTTTTTCATCATTCGCTCAGGAAAAAAAAGCCACCCTGCTAGCTTTTGTTGTTGTTGTTGTTGTTGTCGTTGTCGAGATATTTCGGCTGCAAGCTGCTCCGCTTCCTTGACTGACAAATGAGTTTTTATTGATCAAAGTCTCCTTTTGTTTGTAGGTGTCTTCATCTTGTGTTCCGGCGACCAACTATGAGCTGGTAAGTGTGTTTTGTTTGGGATCAATGACTCTTAAACGTCGTTGCCACTCTCTTCACGTACTTTTTAGTCGGTGAATAAAAACGGCGGCCCTGAGCAAGGTGAGGTTGGTGTGCACGTGAAGGTCAGCCAGCCAGCCATTTTGCTTCGCAGCCATCTGTCTGAGACTTTGCGTGGTCCCGCCCGCTGCCAAACACGCCTCCCGAGCCATTTGGCGGGCGGGCCACCCCAAAACCATTCACTCTGCTCCTCTGGAGGATTTGTGTGGTTGTTACCAGATTTGAACATTGCATACTTGACACATAACCAAAATAAAACCTTTTCATCTCGGACAAAAAGTGTTTGTGACAAACGAGAGCAATTTTGGAAAATCTGACGTCCGGTGGCCCGCTCGGCCCGGCGTAGCAAAATATCGCCGCTTTTCAAGTTTGCACGAGGAGCAGACGTCGAAGCTTCTGCCGGGCTAAAGCAAATGGAAATCAATATCAAGCCGAAGGTTGTGAGGGGAGGCGGGAACGCTCGCTCGCTCGCTCGCTGACGACATCCTTTGCTGGATGAGTATGAAGAGAAGTCAAAACACGCTTGCCTCCTTGCCTTTTTTGGTCATGGGGCGCTACGTGCGGCAGCGGCGCTGCTACGGGCCGCTCGCTCACCCTCTTTCTGCGTGTTTTCTATTTTCATGCTTTTGGATGCTTGACAAACCTAAGCAAACATACGACCCCCCCCCCCCCCCCCCCCCGACACCGCCTCCTCCCTCCACCTCTTTCCTTTGCTCTCAGGGAAAATGCTTCCCAACGTGTCTTACGTTTCATGAAATGACGCTTACGTAATGACACAAGAACATGCTATTAGATCCCCCCCCCCCTTGAATTGAACTTGTTGAGCTTTCTGATGCAAAAAATGAGATGGAGCAGTCCTTTGGGAAGAAACGGTTTGATTGCATTTCTTTGAAATTAGATTCCTCAAGTCATTGGATCGCAAGATGAATCCTCAAAAAATCCACGGCCGAGGCCTGCCCCGCCCGCCTCTCGGACAAAAGTCAGCTGGGATCCAAGATGGAGGATGCTTTGCCACTTGACCGTGTTTACAAACGCACATTTCCTGCGGGAGTTCAAAAAAGAGAAGAAGAAAGAAATTCCTTTGGCGCCTTCCATTTGGCTTTTTGGTCAGATAAGAGGACCAGTTTGTTTATTGGGAGCGAAACGACCAAGGTATTTTGGGCTCACGCGTTTCCCACAGAGAAGACGCTTTTTTTTGAGGGAGGGTCCCGGCCGGCCGGGAGGGAATGGGAACCCCACCGACCCGTGTTTACATTTCGGGCCCAGCTGTGTCTTCATTTGGGGATTTCTTGGCCATAATCACAGCTTAGCAAAAAAGAATCCATTTTGGTCGAAGGTTGACTTTGCCTTTGGAGCCCTTGTCGTCTGTGGACGTCAGCGCCTTTTCTTGGACTTTTCCAAACGTGACCCAAAGAGGACTCGCTCACACTCTGGCAACGCTGACGACTTCTTAATGCCGAGTGGACGGTTCATAATCGAAAACATTTATTGACAAAAAAAAAAAAGAATCTCCTGCTGGGCTTTTAATGTTTTTGAGTTTACTTTCCAATATCCCATTTCGTGAATTCACCTATTTGCGCGTGAGATTGTGACCCGCCCTTTATTTGTCACTGAAAAACGTGACGTGCGCTTTCTGAAAGTCACCGCAAGATGGCGCCGCGGTGACGTCATCCCATCAGCCCGATACCTCGAGTCTTTGGCCTTGGAAAGCGGGCTCCTTTGTTGGCTGGTTGTGTCCACGTATCTTAAGGCTCAACATTGGTGATGTGAGCGAGCAGTTAGAAATCGGATCTTTATTTTGCATGTCGCGTCCCGTCCTCGCAGGCGCTTATACGTACGGTTGGTTGTCCCCCCCCGCCCCGCCCGGCCCACTCGTGTCACACACGCAGACCGAGACGGCGAGCATCTGGCTGCAATTGCAAAAGCGGAAATGCACACGTTGGTTAAAGAGAGAGAGGGAGGGAGAGAGGAGAGCGTGTTGTTTTTCTGGCTTGATGCACAATGGCTCTATTTGTGTCAAAATGCCTGCGGCGGCGGCGGCAAACTTGAGGCCTTTCCACTCGCTGATTTTAGCGCATCTGTCTGATGCTGTTGCCTTTTTGCTTCATTTCAAGGAGTATCAACCATTCACACGCACTCACGCACTCACTCATGCACGCACACTCGGTCGGTCGGGTGGCCTCCCTCAGCCACACTGTAATTTGACTTTACGCAAAGAGGAATGCTGAGCATCATCCACCTTCCCGCCCGCTAACTCCAAAATAGACTCTGTTTCTGCACCTCAATCATTTTCAGGCCTTGCCTTTTGTACCTAATGGAGCGTCCGGGCCGGCAATAGCCATTGGACGGCGCGTGCTCAGCTCAGCTCGCCGTAGCGAGGCAGCGAATGCCGGAGATGCCTTGTGGTGTTTTTCTTCCTCGCGCTCGCTCAGCGCTCATGTCTGTATAAGGCCTTGAAAAGCGGGTCGGGCCTTCTGGCTCATGGAAAAGCAGCCTTGTCTGCTGGAGTAAATATTTGCGCGGCGGGCTAATAGACGGCGGCTGCCTCAGGGGCCACATTAGGGCAAAGAACGGCGGCAAATGACGTCAGGTTAAGTTTTGCAAAGAGTGTTGCAAAGCCATCCAGATAGCCAGCTAGCCAGCCAGCCAGCCAGCCAGCCTGCCATCCATCCATCCATCCATCCATCCATCCATCCATCCATCCATCCAGCCAGCCATCCAGCGCTGACCTCACTTGTTGTCTCTTCTCTCCCAAACAGGCGCCCGCCACCGAGCTGCCTCTGCGACATGCCGATACCTCGGTGAGTCTCATTTTTCTCTGTCAAAACAAAGAGCCGAAAGCAAGTTTTCAAATGTCACAAATCATCACACTTGCTTTTAACGTGACGGCAGACATTGTTTTCCCAATGCAGACGTCACACGCTGCCATTAGCAGCTGATTTGTGACCGCTAAAATGCGCCTGCTTTCTATTTGCGCCTCACCACACACACAAGTACTTTCAAGTTCAGATGAGTGTCATCCGCCTCACACACAAGTTTGTCAAAACCGCACGTCTGCGGGAATCTTAAAGGAAATGTTCAATATTCCGAGATGCGTGCTGAGAATTGTTCTCTCTCGTAAGCACACCGAGACGTCCGCTTGGGCCGTAAACATTGTTTGGATCTTCCTCATGGGAAAGAAAGTGGAGCGGCTGTCTGTCGCTAATCTCAGCGCCGCTCTGTGTCCGCCGTGCTAATTCATATGAAGTTGTCCGGCTTTTGCCGTCGGAAGGCGGCCGTGGTTGAAGGGGCGGGGGAAAAGTTGAATCCGGGGTGAGACGGAACCAGATGGCAAAGGGAGGGGGGAGGGAGGGAGACAGAGAGAGAGAGAGAGAGAGAGAGAGAGAAAGAGGGGGGCAAAAGCAGAAGGGCTTGACGAGGACCATACGGAGGGACGACAAAGGAAGAAGCGCGGCAGCGGCGGCGGCAGCGGCCGAAGCGTGAGTCGGCTCTGCCTTTGAAATAGACAGCCGCTTTTCCAAGAACAAGTTTCCCGGCCAGAGATGGACAGAGAAGGTTCTTTGAGGAGGCGGCTGGCCTCTCTCAGGGGGGCCTGGAGATGGAGTACGGGCTACGTATTCAGGAAGGTAGGCAGGATTGCTGCTTCTGCTGCTGCTGCAAAAAAAATAAAAAAAAATAAAAGAAAACATTTGAAGCAACATTTGGACGTGCCAAGTCAAGGAAACGTTCCCTTGTTAGCGTGAAAGCAGTCAATCAGCTTCACTTGTTGTCGATTTAACTCCCGCCAACCTTGAGAGTTGGACAGTCTGGAGTCTCTTGAGCCTAAGCCGGACCAGGCCGGGCGGGCTGTCTGATGGAAGGCCTCGTCCCGTGATGGATAGCGGCCCCTCACGTGGCAGGGAGCCAAACGCCGCAGCCGAGATAACCGTTCTTTAGGCCCACCTGCCTGCACTCAAGCCACCTTGAGTAGGAATCTAAAAAAAAAAAAAAACGGAATTGAAACCCATTTGCAGCACCTAAATGGTGTGACGAACAAATGCAGGCATCATTTCAGAAAGTGGTGGTCAGTGCGCCCTCCAGTGGACAAAATCAGTAACAACAGTTGATTTGAGGGAAACATTGCAGCTTTCACAGCTCTTGCCTATGGCCAAAAGATGCGCCAAAGCACTACTTTTTTGGGGGGCGGGGGGGCAGTCTCATAGCAGCATCGAGATGTGACAGACTGGTGCCAAAGTACTACTTTTCTCTTCAACAGGACTGTGGCAATGGCCCAAATAAAAAGTACATTTGGTGCTTTTGTGATGAAAAAATGTCTCTTTTGTGTTGTACAGGCTTCAACCAAATCGTCCAAAAGCATGGAGTCACGCCGAAGAGCGTCCAGGTAGGGTCCTACTCTTTTTCTTCACTGTGGGCAGAATATGAAACATCAGAGAACACTTAGTTGATGCCTTGCTTTCTTCCTTGTCAGACACAAAACGCACTTGCGATACAAGCGCAGCCGCAAATTACACGCGTGACTTGACTGGAGCGTAACCTCTGGTGCTGAACTCCACTGAACAGCTAAAGCTTTTATTTCGTGCTGGGAAAAAAAGAAACAAAGCCGTTGATCATCTGACATTCTACCACATGTGTGGAATCCGTAAGTGGGCAGCTGTGGCTTACGCAACGCTCTGGCTCAGCTCTGGAAGATGCTCGTGACGGGACGGGCTGAATCATTTCCGCCATAAATGTCCGACAGGCCGACTGATCGATGAAAAAGAAAGTGCGAGGAAAATTTGCTGGTGGGAA
Organism: Syngnathus leptorhynchus; assembly: GCF_054491065.1. Taxonomy (NCBI): domain Eukaryota; kingdom Metazoa; phylum Chordata; class Actinopteri; order Syngnathiformes; family Syngnathidae; genus Syngnathus; species Syngnathus leptorhynchus. Next base: position 13,807,742 of record NC_141203.1, on the reverse strand, counting down.
CATTTGTGTGGCTCCAGATGTGGAGGACCTTTGCTTGTACAGTGGGAGCGGCGGCGGCGGCGCTCTTGTGAGCAATTTCCTGTGGGCCGCTCGCAGATGACCCATGTGGGAAATATCAAGGAGCCGTCTGAGTTGGAAGCCACGGACGGGATGAATGCATTTCTTTGCAAATGCATTTGCTGCGTCGCTTTCAAAGAGCCCCCCCCCCCCCCCCCCCCCCCCCAAAAAAAATCCAAAGATAAATCAGATGCCCAACATCTCTTTTGTTTGTTGCGAACCAGTAGCACAGAGCTATGCGGAAGACATAACAATGCCGTTCTTTCTTTCTTTTTTATATCCACAATCACACGGGCTGGATTATTTCCAAGAGGCATGCATATTTCACCGTCCACTTGCAACAGGCCACCTTGAGTTGACTTTGAATTCCAAATGAACCCATTTATTTCAATGATTAACGTTCCTTTTGTTGTTGCCAGCAGGAGCGCCAGTCTACTGCAGGAGAGCTACGAGTTGGACCTGCTCTACATCACAGAGAGGATCATCTCCGTCTCCTTCGCCAGCGGCGCCGAGGAGCTCGCCTACGCCGCCAACCTGCGCGAGGTGGCCTCCATGCTGCGCTCCAAGCACGGCCACAACTACCTGGTGCGTATCTTGCTCACCCTCAAGAACCAGCAACTCCTTTACCACTTCCCCTCCTTAGCTCTTCAACCTCAGCGAGAAGCGTTACGACATCGGAGAGCTTCATTCCAAGGTAAAGGCGGGAGCGGGCGACGCGTCGGTCGTCCTCGTGGTCCTCCGTGGCCTAACCGCTCCTCTCTGGGCAGGTGTTGGACTTTGGCTGGCCCGACCATCACGCGCCGGCTCTGGAGAAGATCTGCAGCATCTGCAAGGCCATGGACACGTGGCTGAGCGCCGATTGCCACAACGTGGTGGTCATCCACAATAAGGTACGACCAAGCGTGGGAGGTCGCCGTAACAACCGCCTTGTTTGTTTTGGTGCTTGTCGCTAAGAAGGAAAATTATGTTTGGGTGTACACGCGTTGTCACATATCTTTTTTTTTTTTTGCTTCTGGCACATTCACACACAAAGACAAGTCATCTAAACCGCCGGCTGGCGTGCGTCTGCTTGCTTTTCAGGGCAACAGAGGCAGAACCGGAGTGGTGGTGGCTGCCTATATGCATTACAGCAATATATCCGGCAGGTGGGTGTTGAGACTTTTGCAATGCTCTCCGACTGTTTTCACCTGACGACCTTGCTTTTTTTTCGTGTGTGTGTGTACGCGATGCAGCGCCGAGCAGGCTCTGGACAGGTTCGCCATGAAGCGCTTCTATGAAGACAAAGTGCTTCCTGTGGGCCAACCTTCTCAGAGAAGGTCAGTTTCAGTCTCTTGAAGGCTCCAAAGCGCACTCCTAACCCCCGCTCCCTCCCTCCCTCCCTCCCTCCCTCCCTCCCTCCCTCCCTCCCGCGCAGGTACGTGGAGTACTTCAGCGGTTTGCTGAGCGGACACATCAAGATCAACAACAAACCGCTGTTTCTTCACCACGTCATCATGCACGGCATTCCCAATTTTGAGTCCAAAGGAGGTGCGCGGGCACCGCCCACTTTTGCATCTGCAAATGGCCGCCACCCCGTGCCAATGTTGTATTTTTTATTTTTTTTTCCCCTCTCCCCAGGGTGCCGTCCTTTCCTGAAAATCTACCAGGCCATGCAGCCCGTCTACACATCTGGCATCTAGTGAGTGGCGTATTTAAGACAGAATCCGGGGAAGTCCTGATGGTGCAATACAGACAGGCTGTAACACGACTTTTTTTTTTTTTTTTTTTTTCCCCCTTTGCAGTAACGTTCAAGGGGACAGTCAGACGAGCATCTGCATCACCATTGAGCCCGGCCTACTTCTCAAAGGAGACATTCTGGTGAGGACCATCGAAGCAGCTCCCCTCCTTACACGAAATGGCATGGTTTTGAGTTTCTTTTTTTTTTTTTGGTACCGTTGGATAATAAGGAGGAAATCCTGTCGTTGGTGGTGTTTTATTTCTTTTTTTCTTCCAACTCGACATTGGACGAATGTACTGAGAGCGTACTTGATGATGGCGTCGTAAAACACGCGAGCGGCCGGCCGGCCGGCTTCATTTAAAGACTTCCATTAGCGGGCAGCTTCTACATATGTCGGAAAGCATGACATCATAGAGCAAATGATTTTTGTCTTGTAGTCTTGGCCCAAGGGAAATTGGATGTCGGCGTAGGCGCGGCGAATCTCATCCCGTGGCTTTCCTCCCTCCCTCCCTCTCTAACAGCTCAAGTGCTACCACAAGCGTCATCACGGCCCGTGCCGAGACGTGATTTTCCGGGTGCAGTTCCACACGTGCGCCGTTCACGACCTGGCAATCGTCTTTGGCAAAGACCAGCTCGACGAGACCTTCAAAGGTGGGCCGGGCCAAAGTCCAAAATGATGCAACTTTGATGCCACCTGAGCAAAAGGAACATTGTCTCCTTTCTCGGTTGCAGACGAGCGGTTCCCTGAATATGGCAAAGTGGAGTTCCTTTTTTCTTTCGGCCCAGAAAAAATGTATGGTAAGCGTCAAGGAATGGTTTTGCCGCTCGTCAAATTGTCGTCCCTTATTTTGTGAGGGATTCACATGTCTCGGTACCTCTGCTCAAGGTGTGACTCACCTGGAGAACGGGCCCAGCGTCTCGGTGGACTACAACACGCAAGATCCGCCTATTCGCTGGGACTCTTACGAGAACTTCAACGAGAATAACCAGGACGCCGCGGAAGGTGAATAGAGTCAACGTAGTTTTTGTTTTTGCCAGAAAAGCCGACTTTGATTCCGGTTCTTCCAAGTCGGCGGCCAAAGTCTAGTTTTTCTTCCGCGCTGGGATTTGAAAGACAAAGTTGAGTTGAGGTTATTTTTACCTGCAGCCTGGTCGAGATGACTGGCGTGTTTTCTTTCTTTCTTTCTTTCTTTCTTTCTTTCTTTCTTTCTTTCTTTCTTTCTTTCTTTCTTTCTTTCTTTCTTTCTTTCTTTCTTTCTTTCTTTCTTTCTGTGCACGGATTTGCTTTCACTCCCCAAATGCAATGGCATGTTATTTTTACCAGGTGGTCGAATGTCAAAGGTTGCTCGCTAAGTGGTACAAGGTGGCGCGCGCATGCTGAAATAGAATTGCTGGCCTCTCCCCCCAAGAGGCTTTCTCTCTCTCTCTCTCTCTCTCTCTCTCTCTCTCTCTCTCTTCCTTTTTGAGTAATCCGAGGGAGGTGGCCTTTCCCACGCTTGCATCTTTTTATTTTTTATTTTTTGCACGCCCCGCCCAAGACGTGCGTCTTGTTTTCGGTTGGCACGGCGACAAGCGGCTTTCTTCCAGTCCATTAGTGCCGAGGCCTTTTGGGTACATTAGCTAAGCGCGCTTTTCAAGAAGATGCCCGCACGGGTAAAAATGGGAAAAGCGCTTTTTCTCCTTGCCTTGATGAAAGGGGGGCAAAAGCGTCACGCTGACCGGCAAAGGCCAACGAGGTTGTCGTGCCAACCGACGAGCCCAGCCGGCTCCTTGGCATGGGGTGGAGGTTGAGGCGCAACAATGGCGCTTAAATATAGCTGCTGCGGAGGCCAAATGTCAGCTGCGCTGCCCTGCCCTGCAGAGGCCGCTTTGGCTGGAGGCCTGGCCGCAATGGTATTTTTCGGCACATTTTGACTCCAAACATGTGGTTTGCCCCCTCTCCCCGATTTAACACAACAAGGCACTTGTTGGTCTCTGGTTTCCTGGTCAATCTCAGTCAATGCAAAATTGTGTTTCCTGCAACTTTTGTGGGTTGAGAACGTAGTTGTGCTTCTGTTGAGCTGCGTCAGGATTGCACTTGGCAGCAGGCCGGGGTTTCAAATTCCATTCTTTACGGGCAGAGAATGTTCCTATTGAATCAACAGGGCCTGTTTTTGCTCACAATCAATGATGATTTTCCTTTCTTCTCCACTTTGAAGGCGTCCTTCATTCCAGGGGCACTCACGACGCGCTCGATGGATTGATGAATATTTCATGGAATCAATGAGCTTTCTGTACTTGACTTACGCTTTGCTCTATTTCGCTGGCTTAGTCAGCCGAGGCGTGCTGGATTTTTGATGTTTGATTTCGGACGTTCCCTTCAAGTGTCAAATTGGAGCTCTGCTTTTTGTACTCCCTCCCCACTTTGAACGGCTGAGATGTACCGTCGTCCGCCTCCGACAATTGTCATTACGGCTGTAACACAGACTCGCTCGCTCGGTCTGTTGAAATAGCAGCCGCGCACTTTGTCAAGATGTTGAGCGTGTTTGCGGCAGTGTAAAACACGTGCTACGTCCGCCGCTCAAGGGGTTTTGTTGCCACAGAGTTGAGAGGTCAGATTAAAAGGTCACACAGATGCCCCATCTGCCCCCGCCTACAACCTTAAAATATCCGGCACCTTTGACGCTTTGCGTGTGTCGTGTATCTGCAGCTGTCTAGACAAGAAAATATGCCAGGTGGGATGGCTCGTGTTTTTTCTGAAAAGAGAACATGCGTAAGCGAGCGCTCACTCCAGCCAGCCAGCCAGCCAGCCAGCCAGCCAGCCAGCCAGCCAGCCAGCCAGCCAGCCAGCCAGCCAGCCAGCCAGCCAGGCAGGCAGGCAGAACGGTCACGGTCCAGCCTCAGCACTTGTTGCGTAACTGCTGAAAGCTCACAATGGTAAACATTCTCCTCCTAACTAGCGTGAGAGAAAAGAAATGCACCCCCCGGAGAGTGGCAAAAGATATCACTTCTAGGAAGCCGTTTGTGAACGTGAACGATCCCACAATGGTCTTGCGGAGGCTCCATGACAAGTAGATGAACTTGTAACGGCTCCAGTTGCTAATGAGATCAATCTGACAGCAAACAAGTAGCCGATCAACAACATTCTTTCTGTTCCTGAGAATGAAGATGGGTTCGCTTCTATGTCCCGCATTGTCCGTGTGTCTTGAGTAGGACGGAGGGCGTTTGAAGGGGCGGAAATGTCAACGGCGACATTAACATGCATGAAGGCGCTCCAGTGGCTTTCAAACCTTGCTTTCTGGAACGGCCCTCCCCATCCCGAGTGAAAGAGCTAGCTGTCAGGGACCTCCCACTCCAGTCAATGAGCGGCGAGCGAGAGGACTACTGGCCCGCACACGCAAGCAGAGTGGGCCGACGAGCGCCGGAGCGCACAGGGATTCCGTCAGGGGACTTTTGAGTTTGTCTTCGACGAGCCACTTGCGTCAGTGCGAGGAATTTGCCAGGGAAAATCAGCTTTGAAATCTAGCAGCCACATTTGAGTGTCCTGAATTGGCGAGCTCTCGCTTCGGTACGTCGCTTCGGTGATGCTTTTGAAATGCAGCCGCCGGGCTCGATGCCGTCTCGTCACCGACTCACGACATTGACGAGCACAGCGGCGAGGCCGTAACCCCGTCCTCGACTGTGACCATCTTCTCTTCTTCTTCTTGCAGACGTCGTCCACACCCAAGGTCCGCTGGACGGGAGTCTCTATGCCAAAGTGCGCAAAAAAGAATCTGTTGACGCGACGCTCGCGCTCAACGGACTGCCGCCGGCGGGGCCGCAGGCTGCTCTCGAACACACCCTGCCCGCCGTCGATCACGCCTTGTCAGTGAGCAGCGACTCGGGAAACTCCACAGCCTCCATTAAAACGGACGAAGCGGCGGCGGCGGTCCACCTTACCGTAAATCTGCCAAGCGTTCCCGCCGTAGCCCGCTGTGACGAGCAGCGACCCATCAGTCCGCAGGAGAAACAGGAGCTGGAACAGCTCCTGGGTGGTCTGGAGGGACCTACCATGCGCGGCGGACAGAGCGAGCGCACCTCGCCCGGCGTCGGCGCCTTACTCCGGCGGGTGCCCGCCCAGGTCCACGTCAACGGTCACCGCAACATGGACCGGGAAACGGACATTTTAGACGACGAGCTACCCAGCGCTCAAAAGGCAAACAGCGTGGACAGTCTGGGGACGTTGTCCTCCTCCGCCGACGGCCGAGCCACCCCGGCCGATCTCTACTACCGCTCGGAATCGGCCCTCGACGCCCAGGAGCGCGTGCCGTACCTGGAGCGCGGCGTAGCCGAAAGCCCGGCGCCGTCGCAAACGGGCTCCGCGGACAAACTGGAGACGTGTGACCATTCTGCGCCGGCCTCTCGGATTCTTTACCGTTCCCAGTCGCTGGGTTCGGATACACGGGCCATGCCCTTGGCTCCCGCCCGGACCACCAGCAGCAGGGACGCCGTCCAACGCGGCCTCAACATCTGGCAACGCTTCGGGGTGCCCGAGGAGCCCGTCACCGAAGGACTCACTTTCGGGACGCCGCCCGCTCACCGGAGCCTTCCGCAGTTCCACAGCGCGTCGCAGGAGGAGATTGAGAAATCCATCGAGACGCTCAACCTCCTCATGTTGGACTTGGAGCCGAGCCGTTGTTTGGTGCCAAAGTCGCAAAGCGTTCCTCTGAGGCCGAGCCAGGTGGTCACCGTGCAGCCGTCCTTCTCCCAGAGCCAAAGCGGAGCCATCTATGAGGTGGAGACGCCTCCCGCGTCCGGCCGACAGTCGCCCGTCAAATCCGGCTCGCCCCTGGGATGGGAAACGGGCGGAGCCGCTCCATCTGGATCCGGTCCGCTTCAGGCCGCCGCCACCGCCGATGACACCTTTGCAACGAGCCCAGGCGCGCTGCCCGCTTGGGGGGAGCTCGAACCCGACCAGCACGTCTCGAGCGTGGAAGGAGCGGTGGCGCAAAGAGTTGCAGGTAAGAGATCCACTTGCATCCCGTCGGCCGGCGCGATCCTGAATGAGCAGCCAGATGATGCGGTGCGCTAAGCTCCCTGGTGGCCACGACTGAAGTTGCAGGTGTCCGCTCCCATGCCACGTCTGCGGACGAGCCGGCGCTTTCCCCCCGCCGTAGGATCACCAGCGACGGCTCCGAAGACGCCACCTCCCCCGACGTCCCGCTGTGTTCCCCTGTCCGTTGCGTTTCCCCGGAGTTCGCCAATGCCATCGCCATGAACCCCGGCGGACGGCCCAAGGAGGTACGTGTGTGTGTGTGTGTGTGTGTGTGTGTGTGTGTGTGTGTGTATATATATATATATATATATATATATATATATATATATATATGCATCATTTTTTTTGCCTCAGTCATCTCATGCAGCAGTTTGATTGAGATTTTGCGCCGAGAAGGTCGGCGCGAGGGTCGCTAGCTCGTCACGGTGTGTCTTTCTCCTCCGCAGAGACACCTGCACAGCTACCGGGAAGCCTTTGAGGAGACGGAGTGCGGGCCCGCCAGCCCGACCCCCACAGTCGGTGGTGAGGTGCTTCCCCAAAGTCCCGCCTCGCCGCACACCCCTTACTTCAACCTGTGTAAGTCTCACGCAGAGGCATCAAAAAGGCTTTTGTCGAGCGTGGTTGTCACCAAATGTTCTGCCCATTCTCCAAATGTTTGACTGGTTAATGATGCACGTGTAAACAATGTTTGCCTCAAGTGATGTTCTGGCCTCATTTAGGACTTTGATTCTCTTTGGCAACACCAAACCTAGTTAACTTGCTGTAAATAGCAAAACTCAAGTCACGCGTGTGACACCGGAATTCATTTAAGCAGAGTCTGCAAGTCACGCTGCCCGCCGTGTCAGCAGTAAGTGGCCAACGCACGTCTCTTCCATTGTCCCGTGCCCCCGGCCCGGCCAAATCAAATCGACCCATGGCAACTCAGTTTGCCGTGGCTAGCGCATGTTCCGCACGAGGCACGACCTCGGCCAACGTCATCCCACGTGTCTGCCGCTAACTGTTGATTTCTCCTCCTTCTTCTCTTCAGGTCGCTCACCTCCGGGTCTGGCCAAGACGCCGCTGTCGGCGTTGGGCTTGAAGCCCCACAACCCGGCCCATCTCCAGCTCAACCAAACCGGCGCAGGTTGTTACAACTTCTCCTGGATTGTTTTGGCAAGACAATTAAAAGCGCGATAAGTGCTCCGATGCGAAGGTGGTTTTCAATATCCACACGCGATTGTAAATGATCACCGGCAAGATAGCAAAAGGTGACGTGACGAGGAATTGCGACCGGCGGCCTGGCTCTTACAATCTTTTGTTTCTCTGACTTATTTGCAACGACGCCTCTCAGATGATGAGCACTTCCAGGACGAAGAAGGTAAGCTAAGATGAGGTGCGATTGCCCCGCTCTGGCCAAATGCCGTCCAAGAACACCTCTTGACTTTTGACCCACCAGTCTCCCGTGTTTTACATTGCGGCCCGCTCGACCGAGAAACAAAGTTGTGCTTTAATCTCAAAGGCCTTTGTGTCCCCGTTCAGCGCCCCGAAGTTACGTGGAGTCGGTGGCGAGGTCGGCCGTGACGGGCGGAGAGCAAGCCGCCGCACCCCGAAGCCCTCAAGGAGACGCTCCGGAGCGGGCCACAAGTCCAAGTCCCGCGTGCCCCGGGGCCCTCAAGCGGCCGCTGTCCAACAGCAGCAGTCCCGAGCACGGCCGGCAGGGGTGTGTAGCGCACGTGCCCTTTCCGTCTGAGGCCACCTCACGTGACATCTTTGCTTTGTCCTGCAGCAACGCCGCCTCGGCAGAAAGCAACTCCGGCACTCCGCCCCGAGCCGCTACCGATTGGAGTTTGCTCCCGCGGGCGGCAGCGAGCGCATCCTCCACCTTCGCGTCGTCCGCTTCCCCCAACTCCTCTCATCTGGATTCCATTTCCGCCACATCCTCCTACCTCGGCACGGCGACGCCGGCCGGCCTCGGCCCCGACGTCCAGACCGAGAGCCGCGCGGATTCTGGCCGAGCCCCCTGGGCGGAGGCCTTCCGTACCGGAAGTCCCCAGTTGGGGCTGCGGGCTTGTGTCCTGACCTCTCCTGACCAGCAGCCAAGCGCCTATCAGGAAGCCTACACCGATGTCCCCGCGTCAAACGGGGAAGCGGGCTTCCGGAGCAGCCCCGTCCTCGGCCGCCATCAGTCGTCTCAGGGAAGTCAAGCGCTCACGGCGCAGGCCTCGACGGGACAGCGCTCGCGACCCAGCCCGACCCTCGGCAGACGAACGTCCTCGGGACAAGCCGCGCTGGGCGGGCACCCGTCCGTCTTCCAGTTGCAAGGGAGCCCCGGTTTGGAGCGACGCCCCGCGCGCAGCGGCTACGCCACGCCGGACGAGCGGCACGCCAACCTCTCCCGACAGAGCAGTTCCTCGGGTTACCAGGGACCGCCGACGCCCTCCTTCCCCGTTTCGCCGGCGGCCTACCAGGACGCCGGCGAAACGGCGGCCGCGGGCGGAGGCTTCCGACAGGCCGGCGCCACGCCCGCTTTTCAACCTCAGCTACCGGAAAAGAGGCGCATGTCGAGCGGCGACAGAACCAACGGAGCGCCGGCGTACGGCTCCCTGAGCGAAAAGAGCAATCCCGGCTACTTCCACACCCTCTCGGACTTCTCGCGCTTCAACATGCCCGGTAAGCGGTAGCAATCTCTTCAGCCTGAAATGCAGAAGAGTGGATTGAGCGAGCTTTATCTGGACGTCCCATCCGTCGCTTTGTCTTTTTCAACAGACGGAGGTCCAGAGAGCAGGCTGAACGTCAAGTTTGTCCAAGACACCTCCAAGTTCTGGTACAAGCCCGACATATCCCGAGAGCAAGGTAAGCGGCGGGCGGGCGGGCGGGCGAGCCGTGCGTACGCAAAGCAAAGCGTGTGAAACTTTTTTTTGTGCGAGCAGCCATCAGCGTGCTGAGAGAACGCCAACCCGGGGCTTTTGTGATCCGCGACAGCCACTCCTTCAAGGGGGCCTATGGCTTGGCCATGAAGGTGGCCTCGCCCCCTCCCTCGCTGCATCCAAACAAAAAAGGTCCGGCACCGAGAAAGCGGCCGCTCGTAGTCTTCACACGTGCACACGTCAGACTCTTGCTGTGGTCGCAGGTGACATCACCAACGAGCTGGTGCGCCACTTCCTGATTGAGAGCAGCCCCAAAGGAGTCCGACTCAAGGGTTGTCCCAATGAGCCGTACTTTGGTGCGTGGAAAGCAAAGAAAAGATACCCGCTACTCACGGGTGGCGTTGGGAGTCTCCATTTAATTTGCTTTTGCTTTCCAGGCTGTCTGTCGGCGTTGGTCTACCAACACGCCATCACGCCGCTGGCCCTGCCCTGCAAGCTGCTCATTCCTACCGCAGGTTGCCCCCCCCCCCCCCCCCATCAAGTTACTTGCAGCCAAGTCCATCACCGAAGCAATCTGTCTACTTTGCAGATCCGGTGGAGGAAGAGCCGCAAGTGGTGAAAAGCAATCCGCTGTCTGAACGACTGAAGGAAGGAGCGGGTACGTGGCCGCCATTAAAATAGAGCAACAATTGAGGCGCATTTAGCATTTAGCCTTTTGTGTGTCAGCGTGCAACGTGCTCTACATCAACTCGGTGGACATGGAGTCGCTGACGGGTCCCCAGGCCATCGCCAAGGCCATTTCGGAGACTCTGGCCGCCCCCGCCTGCCAGTCGGCCGTCGTGCACTTCAAGGTGTCCTCGCAAGGCATCACGCTGACCGACAACCAGAGGAAGTACGCCAGCCAGCCAGCCAGCCAGCCAGCCGGCCGTCGGGACGTGGCTGGGAGACTGACGTTACTTGCGCTGGTTTTGCTTTCAGGCTTTTCTTCCGCCGCCACTACCCCTGCAACACCGTCACCTTCTGTGACATCGACCCTCAGGACAGAAAGTGAGCAAGTTGACCTCATCTTGTGTGCCCGATGCTTTTTGGCCTCCACTTGACTTGTCGTTGAACGCATTTGCAGGTGGAAGAAGCCGGAGGGCGGCACGGCCAAGTAAGCGCTTTTCTTTGAATTGCCCTCAAGGCTGTTTGAGCGCCAAGCACGCCTGTTTGTTTGCAGGTTGTTTGGCTTCGTGGCGCGAAAGCAGGGAAGCACCACGGACAACGTGAGCCACCTCTTTGCCGAGATGGACCCCGAGCAACCCGCCGGCGCCATCGTCAACTTTGTCAGCAGGATGGTTACGTTGCAAAAGCGATGAGCACGCCAATTTCTTCCTTCCACTGACTCGCGCCACCCTCCTGCACCCAAAACTCTTTTGCTTACTTCTCTTTGACCAACAGACAGACAGATGGACGGACACTCCTTTCCCCCGCAAACACTTTGTGTCGCTTCTCGGCGTCGCGTCCGAGCGCGCGTTTGTCCCGTCTCGTCTCGCTTGCGCCTTTCTTTGCGGGCGGAGCTGCGGAAGTGCAGAAAGGGGGCGGAGACGGATGTGAGTAAGTGCAACATTTTTGCACTTTTGTTGACCCAGACGTCAATTGTGGCACACACACTGGAAAAAAAAGGTTGTGTTGAAATGTCCTTCATTTCATTTCACAAAACAAATCATCTGGATCCTTCCCCCCAAAAATCCGGACAATTCCACAACAAGCGCGTCACATTTTGCAAGTTGTTGACAGAAAAATGAGCCTTTTGTACGTTGCCACAATGTTTTTTTTTTTCCCTTTCCCTTCCCTTCCCTTCCCCTCCTGTGTCATGTCTGGGTCTTTGTCGTTTTGGGGATACGCCAGAAGAGAAAAGTCAAGTTGTGTGACCTTGGTGGATTGCAAATGGCAACTTTTTAAGCAAGCGCTCAACCAAAGACAGCTTTTGCGCATCAAGACACACACACACACACACACACACACACACACACACACACACACACACACACACACACACACACACACACACACACACACACACACGTGGCTGCTGGCTGAATTGTTTGATTGTGTATGTAGTGATATTGTAGGTCAATTAATCGCTCGCAAAAACAACGACAATGTAACGGCTGTTTTTTTTTCCCCTTTTCTATTTTATCAGCACTTTTGTGCTGGTTGTAAATATTTCTCGTGCCTGATTTCCTTTGATAAAACAACCTTTTTTAATTGAACAAACAAAACATTCAGCATTTCAGGATTTCCTAAATATCTGAAAGGAATGCGCAAAATTCCCATGACTTGGCTTGCTTGGTGTCGTCCCCCATCCTAAAGGCATATCTTTTGCTAGTGAAACCTGAAAGAAAAAAAAGAAGTATTTTCTGTGTCGAAGCGGCTTGATAGAAAAGCACTGTGCCATTACACTGCTGTGGAGTTTCTTTTCTGTTTTGTTCCAAACATGTTTATAGCTTTGCACCAGCTGACCAAAACATCATTTTATATATACAGATATTTATTTTCTTGCTTTGTTGCTCGATGCTCACTTGTATATGCATTATGTAAGCTGACTGAAACAATAACAGAATATATATATATACAGAATATACAGAATAGAATACATATATATATATATATATATATATATACGTGTGTGTACGTGTGTGTGTGCTCGCACATTCACGTTATAGGGTGTAAAAGTGAGTGTAACACTGATTTATTTTTACTACTCTTGTTTTTTTTCCCCCCCTACATGAAATAATGCCCTTTTGAGATGTTTCGTATGAGTCCAACCTCAAGTCAAGCACTTAACTTCAGTTGAAAAGAAGCTTTTGCATTTGAAGATTTGAAGCCCCCGTTTTAAAATGAGAATGTCCAACTCTTTTATTTTGGGCATTTTAGTTTATGTGCCATGAGATTCTTCTGAAGTAATATTGATGGGCCTTGAGTCGGCCAGTTCATCGTTGCCCTCTTGTGATAGACCGGGATCATTACAGAAAATACAAGCTCCGTGGACTTGCAAAGTGGCTTCAAAGTCCTTTTCCATGTTTCCCTCGTTAAATGCACCTGATTCAATCGATGAGGATCATTATCAGGCGTGAGGATAAATAGAGTGATCATTTGAAAACCTGCAGCCGTGCCGCCCGCCCGCCTCCCAGGCCGGTGTGATGGCAACAATTTGAACCAGAAAACAACAAATAATGATAACCCTTCATTTTGTTTGCAATGGGCAGTGACATCACCACCAATTCAATCAATGCATGTTGGTTTGAAGGCTTGCACTGAAACTGAGCGAGAGCGAGGGAGCGAGGGGCTTGAAATTGCATTTTGATACAAAGTGCTGCATGCGAGGCAAGGTGAGGCAAGGCGAGGCAAGGCAAGGCAAGGCAAGGCAAGGCAAGGCAAGGCAAGGCAAGGCAAGGCCTTGGAGTGCATGTTTGCCGTCCTTCCCTCAGTCAATGATTGGACTGCCCTGCCTCACAGTGTCTGTATAGAGAGCGCTGTCGGGATTTGGTTGGCAACATTGTATGGCTTTGACTATTTCTGATGGAAAATAAGAATTAAAAACAAAGCAGTTCAAATAAGAGTGTGTCTCTTTGATTAAATGAGTCAGACATCTTGACATTTTACATGAGGTTGAAGTCACTTAAATATGTATAATAAGGCGTTTTGGCCTGGTGGTGTCAGTGTTTCTCTTTCCTACACGCAGAGAAGGACAAGGAAAACTAAGACAGGCAGTTTCCAAAACCAAAAGTTGCCTTCTCCACCGGGGTCCCGATGACGGTGTGGGTTTGGGCTGGGCCATGTTCTATTTTGGGGCGGCGAGGCGAGGGTGCGTGACAAGGGTCTAATCCTTTTAATCTGCGTGTGCTTCTGCTTTGTGCTTTGCCTCCTCGTGATGCCTTCATTTTGAGCCCCAACAGACTCACTCGCGTCTGACCTTGTCTTCTTGGAAAGCGGCCAAGCTTGGTCTAAACGGCGTTATTTGACGATGCTTTTCTATGTGCGCAAATCAGTTTTTACTGCAATGCCGCAAGATGGCGTCAGAGCCATTTGGTTTTCAAGATCTGCTCAATAGGAACTCTTGGCAGTCGCCATTCGAGAGGAAATGTGGTTTATAGGAGAAGAAAATGTGTTTCACATTTCTAATGCCAAATGCATGTTTTCTCAAGATGCTATTTTCATGTGAGCATAGGCCACCTTGCTTTGTTGCAACGCCGATTCCTACGCTCCCAAAAAGTGAATCCTTTTTCTTGAAGATCTTTCGCTACATATTTCGAATCCGAAGACAAAGCGCATGCATTTTGCAGGAAGGTCCAATTGAAAAGTGGTCCGATTTGTGCCAATAAATGTCAAGCACGTTTCTTGCCTCTCCTTCTGGCTAAAATCAACAACACTCGAGTGGCCTAAATGCTTTAACAGAGATGTCATTCATTCATTGGCAACCCCCAAAGTGTTTTCCCAAGAGCCGAGGAAAAGGCAGAGTCAGCGTATGCGCAGACAAAACCTACTAATGTACACGTATGCACGTGTTCTTTCGATTGGGACTTTTTGGGCGCTGTGATGAGCCACGGCTCATGTCTCGTGTGACTTTGCGACTCTTTGTTGACGTCGCCGCCGCCTGACAGTCTAAATAGATGCAGTGCAGTCAGCCCGTGGACGCAAAGATCTTTAAAGCAGCCAGCAAAGACCAAGGGGCCCACAGCGGATCCTCCACAGGAGGCTGGTGTTTTGATGCCATGTTTTTTTTTTTTTTTTTCCTTCTCTCAATTGCTGCCTGCCATCAGAGAGTCCCCCAAAGGGCTGCTTGAAACCAAAAACACACGGGTACAAATAATCATCGGCCATGTGGTGACGGGAAAACCAAGCAGCGGGCTTCCAACAAATGCTGCAAATTTGACCAAAAACAAGCGTCCGAGCCCGCTCTTTACCCCGCGGCCAATGGGCCCGTCGTTCGTAGCAGATGGCCGCCAGGGTCTCCGGGGGTCATCTGGAGCGGATCGGGGGGTTGGCTAAGGTTACGCAAGGGCACAGGGGTGTTTGGGGTTGTTGTGACACGGCCCGTCTGCCTGTCAGTGTGCAGGTGGAGGACTAACATGTGCTCGTTCAGATCCCCGTGACCTCCCCCGCTCAGTCAGGGGGCTGTGATTGCAGGTCAAGGAGCTCGGGTCGCAGGGATTCCATTGACATTCTTGAGCAAGCCCCCCCAAATCACGTTTGGCTTACTCAGCAGTCCCCTCCGCTCTCTCGCACCTGCTTTGGAAAAAGGGCATCACCCAAATAAAAAGTCCAAGGCACCTGCAATGGCAAATCACTGGGCTCGCATACGTGTAACTGAGCCGTAGCTGCTTAATCTCTCGTTGGAGTTCCCGAGGTCTGACCGGACCCTGCCGCCCCCCCCAAAAAGCTAATCAAGCCTCCGAGTGTCGGCACGAAAGGGTCACCCGAAAGCCCATCTGCTCCCCGACCTTGACCCCCCGCTTTAAATCACCCCCAGCTGTGCAGACGTACGCACTTGTGACACGGGCGCTGTCACACTACCCTGAGGGGGTTTAAAAGCGACAGGGCGGGCGGGGCGGGGCGGGCCGGGGGACTATCCTGCTGAGAAGGCAGAGTGGCGGAGAGGTGACGACCTTTTGAACTTTGGCCATCGCTGTGGCGCGTCACACCCTCCGGCGGGCGGCAGGTGTGGCGACTGCTTTTAAGCTCAGGCCCGGCCGGCCTGTCTTGTCGAGCGTCGGGCGGGGCAGGGCAAGTGCAAGTTCAGTTGACACAAAATGCCAAATGAATGAAGGAAAAGAAAAAATCCCTCAACACTGAGGAGCCACAATGCTATGGAGAATAGGCTCAAATCTCGCCCCCTGGTGGTCTGCTGACTACTTCATTTGCGTCCTTAACATGCATGAAGCAATCTTCAATGAATGGAAGGTGAATTATTGGCCTATTTGTTGGCTGCAAATGTGCTTTCCCACACATGCCATTCAATGGCAACATCACTGAACCTTGGCAGACCATATTATGCTCCTTCCTCTCCCAGCAAAAAAAAATCAAATATGACTAAGTGGGAAAGCACATCAGAGAATTTGCTGTGTGCTTATAGTGTTCTTCCAAAGTTTGGGGAAAATGTGCATCCGCCGCACCTGCAATTGCTCGCTCTCAACATAGAAGAACAAGTTTGCGCCGGGAGACCTCACAGGCCGACCGATGGCAATTTGTGCAAAATTGCTCCCATTTTCTGGAAGTCTTTATGATTTCCACTAAACTTGTAAATCATTAGTTCATGTGTGCTTGCATCCTTTGAGCCAGCAGAGGAACTCCCTAATACTCAGTAGCTATTTCAAGGTTGGTCAAATTTGAAAAATGCTCTCTTGACCCGGACAGACGTTTTGATCTATTGCGCTTGTGACCAATCAATGCAATTGCAGAAAGCAAAGCAGCTTTCACGGCGATTCTAACCATCGGCCGTCCACTCGACGAGCATCTCCAGCTCAAAACAGAGCAGCAGGTGAACCATTCGGAGAGCCTACAACCATACTTCTGGGGGGGCCTGTCACAATCGGCCGTAGGCAACCCTACAAGAAGACGCCGAGCTAGCCGGCCAGCCAGTCAGTCAGCCAGCCAGCCACGAGCAGATCGATAGATAAGCCGGACTGGAATCAATTGTGCTTCTATCCACCGATGAGACAATGACGAGTCTCCGGGTGGAAAAATTCCGTCACGGAGCTCATTGCTAAACACAGCCACGCCCGCTTGGATTGTTTTGCTGCGGGTGGCGTCACTTTTCAACTTGAATGGAGCCCAACAAACGCATCCGACCGACATCCCCCTTATGAAATGTCTTTTCCACCTGACGCAGCAGACAAACGAGTTCCTTCCCTCACTCGACTCATCTTATTGGAACTTTCCTTTGTCTCTCAGGACTCTCCGCAATTCGGCCGCTGACAGGAAATACGAAAGTTGCTCTCTCTCTCTCCCTCTCTTTCTTTCGCATCTGAACAAATCTTTAAACCGGGAACGACGGGTCAGCACGTTTGGGCTGGGAACAGGCCTCCCGTCTCCTACAATGTCCGTCCGTCCGTCCGTCTCGTCAGATATGATGCTTGACCAGCGGTGGACTTTATTGTGTCCCGAGCCATTTTGCCAATCCAATTGCGGGTCAGTCTATGTTTTCTAAAGGTCCGTTTGCTGCGTGGGGGTTGGAACCGAGCACGTCCTTTGCCTTTTGCACGGCGTGGGGCACTCATTGTGACAGTCGAGCCGCTCTCGTAATATTAGGAAAGCCCTGAGAGCGGGGCTCGTCCAGATGCACGTCCGCAGGCCGCGCACCGCTGCCGGAGAGGGAGAATGACTGCTGTGATTAATGGTACAGTCATGGAAAAGCCAGTTCGGACCGTGCCAAAAATGTTTAATGAATTGGAACCGTGCAAGGGAAAGTGAGGTGGGAATGCTGGGGTAGGGGGGGAGGGGGGGGAGTCAAAACAAATCAATGATGAAAGATGGGCTTTCTGGTGATCAAACTCAAAGGACGGAAGAACACAACCTCAAAAATCCATTTTAAACGGAGGCGTGCCGCTACGATAGCCCGACACGGATTATTTGTCTTGCGGATTTTTTTCCCTCCGATTTACTGTGCGGGTGAAACTGACACGACAGAATGTCACGGGCAAGGTTTGTCTCGTCAACTTCTTGTACTCGGAGACGTACAACAGACGTGCGTTTGCAGATCCAACTTTATGTTACGGCGCTCGCTGGCTCGCTGGCTCGCTGGCTCGCTGGCCGGCTCGCTCGCTGGCTATGTTTTCCCAAACTTTTCTTCTTGTTCAAACAGACCAATGATGTATGCGTTCTGCTCATGTATTCCATTGCCTTCCTGGCAAGGTTGTGACGACCCTGCGAGAGGCTCCGCCTTCTCCAGCGACTCAACCCAAATGTTCTTATCCATACAGAAAAAGGCAACTTTTTGCAATGTTCCTTTCACATCTGGACAAAATGTAACTTTCGGCTGGCCGGCCGGCCGGCGTGTTGCTCCCATGGCAACAAAAGAAGATGAATCTTTGAACGTAAGACGCGAAACAGGGCAACTTAAGGCAATCAGCGAATGATCTCAACACCAATGGACATGAGATCAAAACCACTGAACCATCAACATGCGAAACACACTCCAAAAAACAATCTGTCTTTGATTATGAGACGGTGATGCTGTCCGTCCACACCTACACTTACGATTCTTCTTCCCTGTTGACTTATGCTCTCAATTCTATCGATATTGTTTCTTTTTGACGTTGTATTGATTATTTTCCGGTATGGCAGAAAATGATGGTCAAGGTGAAGACACCTGTCTAAATTGAAGACACCTGTGTTAATTGAAGACACCTGTGTTGAGTGAAGACACCTGTCTTGATGAGGTGGGCGTGGTCACTAAAGAGCCCTCCCGTACGCAAATATGTCAACCATAGCATGTTGCATTGGAATCAACAGAGTCTTCAGTGTGGCCGCACAGAAAAGTCTTGCAAAAACACACGGAGAGATGGTCATGTTTGGGTAGACGTCAGAAACCAAGAAGCATGCCATCTTTCAGGTCATAGAAATGAGATGAAATTGACAGTTGGTGGCTTCTGGCCATTCAAGGGACCTGAAAGCTGACACTTTGAAATTGAAGCATATATCTGGTGAATTTTTCCATTTGTTAGCAACATTTCTCTTCAGTTTGAAGGCACGTTGAGACAATTGGCGCACGATTGGGCTGCGATATCTCGAAAGCAGGGGAGCGCCGTGTTTTTCGAAGCCCGCTAAACTCGGACAATGGCGTCGCGAGCCAATGTTGCTAGCTCTGCTTGTGGCGCAAAAGCCGGTTTCGTGCCAATACGGGCAAATAGCTTGTTTTTGTTTGAAGTGGAGCTTGTCCATTGACTTGGGCCATGCGTGAGGAGCAGGCACATCCGACCAAAGCGTGAAGCCAGGGCTCGTGTCGATGCTGATATGCCCGCTTGGGATACCAGGAGAGGGGCCGCCGGATCCTTCTGATTTTCCTGGAAAAGGGTGATTTATGAACGTGAAGATGACCTGGGCCATAAAATGAATCATCAAGTCAAGAAAATTGACTGCCATTGGACACGTTGATGGGCTCTTGGACTCGACGGGTAACTAAACACGGACACCTCCCGGAATATATCGTGTAAGCGCATCCGACAGAGGAGTGAGTTGGAGCAGCTGCTTCTAATTCCACTGCGACCGACTCTGGGAAAACACAGCTGATCAATAGACAAGGAGAAGAAGAAGAAGGAGGACGCGCCCAGACGCTCCATACGCTCTGTCAACATGGGCCAAAAGGGTGTGGTGGCCCCTTCTTGCTCTTGCTCCGTTGTTCTTATTATTCCAAAGTTGAAACGCATCCCGTGTCGTCTGTGACGATGCCCGCCCGCCCGACGGGCTGGCCTTTCCCACCAATTTCAAGGTTGACGTACTTGGAATTTTGCTCAGCGCTGCCCGTTGATAGGAAGCAGGTCCACCCACACGTGTCGAAGAAATTGCTCGCGACTGCCGTATTTCAAGAGCTCGGTCGGCTCGCAGTGTCAATATTTCGAGGGATTAATGAGAGGTCGACGTGTTCTCATCTGAGCCAAGTCCTGGACTTTTGGGTGTGCAATGGTGTGCCGATCACATTTTCCCTTTGACGAGCGCGCCCGTCTGTCTGTCCGTCCGTCCATCTTCCTCTGGGCAGCGGCAGGAAGGAAGGGAAGGGAAGGTGTAGGCTGCCGTGACGTCAACGTGAAATAGAGGCCACTTGATTTCATCTTGACTTTTGCCTTTGTGACCATTCCGACAATGTCCTTAAGCAGCATAAACAAGCAGGGCTGGAAATATGAAGCTCTTGAACTGGAGTAGCCCAAAGAGGCTAATTGCGTCTGACCCCCCCTTCCCTTCCCAACTCATCATGTTTGAAAGTGATTTTAAGGCTCCGTGCTTTCCCGTTGACCTTGTTCAAAGCTTTTCTTCGCGGTGCCTAATAAAGTCCCGCACCGACGTGTGCTTTCAAGTTGTTGATGTAACATGTTTTTTTATGATCCTTTTTTTTTTTTTTGTCTCTCCCACTAATGACCGCTCTCTCACCTCACTGCAGCCATCTTGCTTTGATTGCACTTCCTTTTGCCGGGCATCGGCGTTATGAGGATATTCATCACTCTACCCTCAGTGGCTGTGCTTGAACGTTTTCCAAGGAGGAAATTCTTCTCTTGCTTGTAAAGCAAAGAGCTTTACCATGTGTTCTCACACCTGTCCTGTGCTAGCCTAGCCTAGCCTTTGTTGCTAAGCTTGTCCACTTTGATTTCTTTTCCTAATTTCTGAAAGTTGCTGATTTCCCTCGTACATTTCAATGCAAGGAACTTGAACCCGTCGATCCGGCGAGCAGTATTTTCTTTCATGCCTCCAAAGCAAACAGCGTCGTCGACGAAGCGTGTAGCCGCGTAGAAACGAGAACACGGTTGCTTTTTTCCCTCTCGAAATATTGTTTTGCTAAGACACGAGGAAGGGAGATAACCGAAAGAGATTTCGATGAAAGTTTTCCCTCAAATTTTCCACAGTGGCGTTTGTGTGCGCAAGACATAACACAGGTAAAGGACGCGTGAACGTTATCACCGTCAATCATCTTACATAAACCAGACGCACATGCTGAGTCAAACGGATTTTCTTCCGTCAAGTAGAAAAGCGCTTTTCATAAGTTCATCTGGCTGAATATTTCCTTTTTAGAAACATGGACATTGACACGTTGACTTTAGCAAAATGAAAATGACTTTTTGGTCACGGCGGAGGCAGAGAAGAGCGACGGGGAGAACATGCACCGCCATCCTCTCATTGCGCAAAAATGTATGACGGCATAAGCGATAAGCGTGCCAACCCTTGTTTACTGCTCCTTGTTTATTTATGTGCCCACCTATGGCTTCATCTTTGCACCACATCAATCCGGTGAGGCTTTCTAATCAAAAGAACCGGGCCGTGGCCTTCCGAGCGCAGGTGTTCCAAAGGAAAAGGGGCAAAGCAGAGCGTGGCGGGGTGATGCTCTCTTTCATCACCTCCAATGTTTAACCCTTGAAGGTTGAAACTTTTAAAGCGGAACATGGGGGTGAGATGAAAGCCACGCTGGCAAGACTTTGTCCTCTTATTCCTGCATCCGTCCTATCTGAACGTAAACACAGCTGCCGTCCGTGGAGGAGCTCATGCGTGGCCCATCTATATACGTAAGCGAGAGAGCACCTTTGACCCTGGCTGCTCGTGCAGATAAATCTGCTGCCAGCCTCTTGAAACGGGCCGGGCGGCTTTTACTGCCTCGTATGCATCACGCTAGCCGATGATGTTTCTTTTGAGTGTGTGTCACATCCTTTCAAGTCAATCTTGCTGCTGAGTCAACCGAGCAAGGGAAAGACGCCCACAGCCAATTCATTTTTGATTGATTTACTTTTTGATCACCAAGCGCTGCCTCGAATCTGGTAGCTTTTCACCAACATTGCCCGATGACAGCATCAGACTGACTCATCCCCAGAAGAAGCGTGGCATCGCGTAGCCAGGCGGCATCTGACCAAAGACAGATAGATAAAGAGGAGACTAAAATGAAAACAGATGAGCTGACAAAGAAAGGGGGACGGGCGTGCCCGTGACGTGCCGAAGAATCAAACATATGCAACGTGTGGACTTGATCGAAAACAGGCATCGTGGGAAAAGCCCAGCAAGACACCCGTGCGAGGGACTGAGGTTCATCGGGGCAGCGCACAGCTTGAGCCGCTGGATCAAAACACAGCCAGGATAGCGGCGGGCGGAACAGCCAAAACAAAGTCAATCCAAAGAAACCAGTCTTTTCTGCAATCCTCGCTGCATATGCAAAGTCTTTTCAGGTTACAGAAAACGGATCGGTCGGTGCCTTCCGAAAACGGATCGACGCCTTCCCACCAATCCCACGTCTGAATATTCACAAGTCTTTATTCGGAAAGGAAATTGGCCACCTCTCACTTGTTTGAGCGCTGGCCTGAATTGGGTCAAGGAAGGGAGTGAGGTGAGGGTCCAACTTGGGCTTTGCTCTTCAGATGACTTTGTTCTCAAACTTGATCTCCTCCTGAAAGATTGATGTCTCTAAGGGAATGATAGAAAATATAAACAAATAAGTCCATGTCTATCTTTTCAGCCATTCAGCCAGATGTGTGGTCAGAGTTTAGCAATCCCTGGCTTAGCGTTGATTGTGTTTGTGAATTCCCCCCCGTTCAAATGTCGGGGTTCTGAAATGGAATCTTCTCTTGAAAGATAGATGTTTAAAAAGCAATCCATCAAATATGATTTGATACATATCTGCGCACTTGTCTGGTTGTCTTGGGAACTTAATGTCCGTCTTCTCAGAAAGCCTGGCTGATTTTCCTTAGGGACATTGAGATTTCCCAGTATTGTTGCTTGTGCTCATTTGAAAATGGTCATTGTTGATCCTTACTCTTTGTTTCTTTTCTGTATCCCGATTTAGGGTTTTGCGTTAATGGTGATCCTCCCTTTGTCTTCTTTGTTGATGTTTCTTTGAGGATCTTCTCAGCAATGTCGACTGCCTCAGAAAGCTGGCCTGCTTTGCTTCTGCTTTTGCATTCTATGATGGGTGGGGGGGGGGGGGGGATCATTTAACTCCGTCCGAGTTTAGGCCAAAAGACAAGGCAAGCGAGGGGAGTCTTTGAAATTCAATTCTCCGGAACATAACACTAACTTGAGGTAATCCACACCATTTGTGCGGATTTCTCAAGATTCAGCCAAGCGCTTTTTTTCCACCCGTGTTTATTGCCCCGACAGGTTACGATCTGCCAGATGAAAAGGACAAATGACATTTCCACTGGCTTCTAATGGTGGAATGAAGATTTTACACTTGTGTGATTTGAAGTTGTTGACACTCTGACGCCTTTTATGCTCCTCACAAAGAGTCGAGACAAGCAAAAATGTCGGATGAGCAAAGGAGAAGGAGCCATCGCCCACTCTCAAGCTTCCACTGAGATCCCAGAGCTGCTATTTCGTTGAACTTGAGGACAAGCGTTGGCTGTTTACCTTATGCTGTTCAAAGGTCAAGTTGTGAGCACATTGCGTAGCTCGTGATATCTCATGGTGAGCTTGTTAGCGCCTCGCTTGAAAAGAAGGTCTCACCGGCCTGCTTTGTTTATTTTGTAGACGCTGGTCTTTGGATCAACTCCCGCCTCGTTGCGCCTTTGTCTCACTTGGTCAGTTCTTGGCTTAGTTTCCTGCGCTTCTTCAACCGCTGCCGGGCCGGGCTGACGACCTTCAACTCGTCCGACCGTTGTGGATGAAAACACTTTCGGGGTTTCTCCTCCAAAATACACTGAACAAAATACATTACACCGTGTGTATTGCGCACGGACCTTGAATAGAAATGGATTTTGGCAAAGGCTTCTTACAGCGCTGCGTCGTTTGAGCAAATTCATTCTCGTGCGGATTCTCCATCGATGCAGATTCCGATTGTGAGAAGGACTGAGCGTTGGTTTATCCAAACCCAGAAGTCTTTAGACAAGTCATCGACTCCGACGCGTTAGCTCCGGAAAAATGGTATAAATGTAGTCGAGCAATGTCATCGCAAACACCAAAGTTTGATTATTAGTCACGACTGCCAACATAGCTTGTTTTGAAATCCAAAGTATACAGAAATAAGAACTCTGTGTCGCGGGGTGAGTTCAAGTTGACTCAAACAATGAGTTGAACACAATTCAAACCGCCGGTGGGCCGGTTCTGATCCAGAGCAGTTTGGGCACCTGTTAGGACGGCTTCAAGGCCACTCTGGTGTCATTGTCTGACAATTGAAAAGCATGGCAAGTGGCTTGCCTTCTCTTCCACGGGCTGGGGAAAACACGCATGACATCAAAAGCCACAAGGCAATGCAAATGTTTTCCAAGCAGTGTTGTGGGCTCCGGTTACGGAGCCAGAGCCAACTATCTGTGCACATTTGTTTGACTTGGACAAGTGCTGTGGAGGCTGGGTGATTTCAAAAGGAAAGGAAAGGAAGGGAAGGGGATGTGGAGAAAAAGGGTGGAGGGGAAAAACTGTCATTTAGACTTATGCGCTCAACTATATACGTATTGTTTCTATTTGACGTTGTATTGATTATTTCTTGGTATGACAGAAAATGATGGTGGAGGTGAAGACACCTGTCTAAATTGAAGACACCTGTGTTAAGTGAAGACACCTGTGTTGATGAAGCGGGCGTGGTTACTAAAGAGTCCTCCTGCCAGCGGCGGCGGCGACGGCAACGACGAGTGGCGTGTCAATACAGCACCTCCTCGGCTTACTTTCATTTACGTTTTGTTACGTACTGAGTTAGGTGCAAATGCAAGGATTTCACACAAGTACCTTCTGCTCTAGAAAACCTTGTTTGAACTTACTACACCCCCCCATCCGTCTACATAGTTCATGCTTTGAATGCAATGTGGAGATGCAAAACATTTGATAGTTTGATATTTTCTAGCAAATGTAGGGAGAAAAAACATCTTCCTCTGATTTGTGCAAAAGGGCGGGTGTCCTAAAACAGGCTCTCAAATGACGGCAAGAAACTCAAAGTAACAACAATCAAATCTGTAGTTGAATCAATGCCACAAAAACAAGGCAAGGCCAATTTATCTAGGAATCTAATTTGTAGAGCAAGAATTTAATTAGGATTTTTCCCGTGTGGTTCGCAAGGGTAAAGAACAAGCCCTGGCGTCAATCTAGTCATCCCGATGCGTGCGCTTTCGCATCACACTTGAAAACGACCGTTTTGTTACTCAGCCAATCGTTACATGTGCCCAACGGTACAATTTGTCAAATGAAAATCCTCGTCAGTACACGCATAAAAGAACAATTAGGCGCATAACTCTCGAGGTTATTCATTTAGCAGTTTCTAAATTTAAAATGCGAGGCTATTTTGGTGCGTCGCCTTCCTTCCTCCCTCCCTTCCCTGCAGTTGTCGGCTTGTACAAAGCCTGCGCTGCCACCGCAAAAGCCGTGCAAATGAATCAACTTTTATGGCCTTTCAAGCCCATGCGAGCGGGCCTCGCCTCCACATGTTACTTCTCTCTTTTCGAGGCTGTTGTCCAATCAACACCGGTGGCGGCGTTGACTTTGCTTGGAGTCAAACTAAAAGAGCAAACGTCCAACACGTACAGTAAAAGCTCCACGCACATGCGGCGGGAAATGCCAGCGCAGGGACGGAATCGACGAGTAGAGTAAAAAATGTCCCATCCGAGCCAATGAAGGAATTTTGTTGATATGTAAGGATGGGAAAAAATGGTGCAAGTCTATAGAAAAGCTAGCTAGATGGATAGACACTTTTGTCATGGCCACATTTGATATCCTGCAACTTGTCTAGGAATTAGCAAAGTCATTACGCAATGACATAGCCCAAGTACGTAGGTCTGGTCCTATTTCCAAAAGGTTCCCCCGCCTCACGGAAAGCGCAAGCTACGTCGTTGGTTGGTTCCACCTTTCTGCTGGAAGGCGTTGGGCTTATTTTTAGCCTTGAGAAAACAGAAGACGACACAACGCACTTCAGCACGTTCCGCTCCAATCCACTCCAAGCCCGTGTTCTGGTTTCCCTTGTTGAATTTGTCGGAACATTTCTGAGCGCTCGGTGTGAAGTAAGGTACAAGATTCCAGTCGGGGAGAAGTCGACGTGTAAACACAATGTGGCTGCCACGTCGTGATTCAGAGGCTATTTTAAGACAGGAAGTGAGAAATAGCGGTAGGAATGCAAATGAAGATGGACATTCGTCGTCGAGCGAGCGAGCGAGCGAGCGAGCGGGCTTCTTCATTTTGCTTCCTGACAAAGTAGCATCAGAGTTCAGTGTAACCTCAGCAGCAAGAATCCACAAGGTTGTAAATGTGCGCTGTATTTATTTTTACGACTCAAGGAAAGCCTAACTGCTCTGCGGTTAGTGTTGTCACCTCAATCTTTCTTCCATCTGAGATCGTTCACATTGTGGTTTTTATTCTCCCTCGTGGCGGTTGGAGTGAAAAATGAATTGGAGAAAAACCCCAGGGGGCACATTTTGACGTTTATTGACTTGTCTACGAGCTTGTATACAAGTTGCTTGCCTGTCCACCCATCAAGTGTGAAATGAAGCAACCGAGTCAATGTTTCATCTGCTTCCAAAAATGTGTCTGCTACTCTGAATTTTGTGACATGGGACACCACTTGCAAGTGTCCCAAAGCCGAATCTCTCTCTGCCCTCGACTTGACCAAAAAGTGTCGTTTCCGAGCCGGACGACGAAACGGACCTTGACCGTTCCCTCCTGAGTCGAAAGTGATCCGAGAGCGTTTACATGGGTAGCGAGTGTAACATGGGAAAAGCTAGCATGTTCTTCTGTTCATTTGATGGGTCACGACAGAACCTGCGACGTCCGTCAAACTCTCGTCAGCGTGGATACGGACTGGACTCGGTAGCCAGGCCTTCCTCCAGAGAGATGTTTTCGATCCACGTCGTGCCTGAGGTTCAAGTTAACGAGGCTGGACGTTGCGCCCCGGTGCGTGGCTGCTTTCCTCACTTTGTCACAAGAGGTGACGTTGCCTTTGGAATCCAATCATCTGCTTTTAATCAAAGTGCTATGTATTTTTACGCCATTGTCCTTTGACGGTCGGAAACGGATTGCTTCTCGACGGGAGGCCTTTCAAAAGTCAAAGTCAAAGCTCGTGTCATTTGTTCACATAACAAATGTTGTAGGATAGAGTTTTATATTAGTTGGATTTCTTCCCGGTGTGAACTCCCACCCAAAATAATTCATGACTGATTTCGCAATATAGTAAGTATAATTTAAGTTTACGTTGACGCACGTTTCGAGAGAAAGTGCTGAGCCATCTGTCCAGGAATGACATCAAGATTTATTTGTTGGATTTTCACCTTCACATGACAGGACAAGAGCAATGGGCCAAAATATCTCAAAGTATTTGAGTGCAAATGAGAGAAGAGTCCAGGAAGATAAGGCACCCAGCAGCAATTTCAGGGGTCTGGCGTGAAACGACTTACAAGTTCCAAGCTGAGAGATGGGGGGATGGAGGTCACTCATGTCACTTGGAGGACAATAGAGAGATTGTTTGGAATCTGGAAGTGTCTTTGGCCAAGAACAACTTGTCATCCATCCATCCTTCACTCCTTCATTGACAGCATATAAACTCAATCGAATCATTTGATTGCAGATCTGGAAACTTCCAGCCAAACACTTGAAGGGCTTCACCCCGAGCGACCGAGCGACCGACTTCTCTCTGGGCTCGAGAACGTTTGTTTGAACCAAATAGAAAAGAATAAACATCAGCCGCAATGGTTGCGTGAGTCAGCTCCTCCGAAACGTTGGCGTAATAGTCCGTTTCCTGCGAGCAAAATGCAAACACGTGCACACAATATCGTCATTTGAGAACGGACGCTCCGGCCCCCGAGCGGGGGCTTCCGTCGGCGCTGACCGGAGAAAATATTATCATTCTTTAATAACAAGATTGATTGTGCCAAATGCCGCCTTCCCGCGGGATTGCCCCGTTCTTCCATCGAGCGCACGGCTCCCACGCTACGGCTTCCAAAAAAGCAAAGGGGCAAGATGAGGCATCACTCGATATTACTTTCAATGTTTTCTAAATAACTGTCAGACACGTTGAGTGAAACTCAACACGGTGAAACGCAGATATTTGAGGCTTGGACAGTCAGCCTGGGGAACAACGGCTGCAAAATATTCAAACCAAGATACGGAATTTTTCATTTCTATTCCTGTGAGACACACACACACAGCCGCAAATGCGCACTCACACAGCTCATGTTTGGTCGAAGTTTTCTTAGGTCATCACAAAGCTCATTTCTCAGAAACAGCAAGGATTCTCCTGGGTCAGATTGAGCCGGCAAATAAGCAAAGGTTTCTGAAATTTGACTCATCTCTCAGGTTGGACCTATTACGCAGCAGTATTTAGTTTGTGTGTGCGGGAGGCACGCGACGGCCACAGGTGGCCTTTGACCCTTTGTGGGCTTCCCCGTTGACGACTGTTCTCCAATCTGAAAACATCTGTCTGCCTGCGCCAAGAGCAGCAAATCCACCAAAAACGCTGAGCCACAACTTTGACCTGCTGGTAGTTGCTCTGCTCTACGTTCCGTCACCAAATTGTCTTGTGCGCCGAAAGCTGGCCCTGCCTCTGCCAAATTCCCAAACGCAAAGGAGAATCAATTTGCGGACATTGTTGAATGGCGAGACGGCTCGAGGCAACAAAATGAGCGACATCGATTTGCGTCATCGATATTGATGCTGCAGTTTTATGAGCTATGGCAGCAAGCACGCTGCAGGGAAAATCCATAACGTCACCAGTCAAGGTCTGCGGCACGTTTTGAACAAAGGCAGATGTTGCGGACGGTTCCGTTCAATAACAACACGGAGGCTTTGCGTTTGTTGATTTGCTGCCGCACCGCCGTTAAAGTCGACGCCGGGCCCCCGTCCAAAGGTGCCGCCAGGGGCCCTGGCTTGAAGCAAATCGAAACAATCTTTTCTGACTGTCCACATGGGTTAGATCAAGCGGACACGTCATTGGTGGTAAATTATCTTGATGTTGCGCATACGCATATGAGACGGCGAGTGGCGCTTGTTGGATGCTTTGACTGTCAACAATATGGACGATTGCAAATGTATATCAGCTGTCGCAAAGAATGTTCCAATTTCCATGCTGCATTTCCTCAAACACGATTTCTGTTTGTTTAAATGTCAAGAAATTTCTTTGAAGAAGTAGAGCCAATGGGCCTTGTTTATGTGGACAGGTGACAGCAACTAGACTAAGCTGGCAGCATTTTCATTTTTTTTAAATATAGTTTAGCACGTTTGTGAATTTGGTCGAGCACGTTTAACCTTAGGGATGCACATCAGGCAATATGGTACCAAAAGTCGATTTTAGACTTGCTAAAAGATGGTCTAATTGGTGGCGCTGTGATGATGTTTTGCTGAATTTATTTGTGGTGCATCTCATCTCATTTTGTTCGTGTGTGTATATATATATATATATATATATATATATATATATATATATATATATATATATATATATAATCTACGCAGGGGGCAAACTTTAGCTGACCCCCAAATACGTTCCAAAGTTTGAATGTGTCTTTTGGTGTTCCTGCACTTTTTTTATTTGCTAGCTCACACACGCACTGCCGTCCGGTACCTTATTTGCCATCCGACAGGACGTCTGCACGCTACCTGCCGCCTACTGCAAGTGTTGTCGATTTTCAAAGTTTTCCATTTGGATTTATGGAGCGAATGGAGTTGCCTTTCAGAGCGTCAAAGGCAGCTTAGCTCATCTCTCTGCCAAGTTGGACCGGAGCACGGGCCATCCAAGGGCAACAGAGGCACCTAGCCTCTTCCTGAGAAAGGAAGTTGAATTGGACTATAAATGCCATCGCGTGTAGCGACTCTCCACGGAATAGTTTGGCACAGGCTGTGCTCAGGATGAGGATTCCATTCGTCATTTTGACCAAAATAGAACTTTTCGGGACCTCCCAAGTTTGCTCCGCTGAAGACTAGTCGCTCGGAGGTGTCAAATCTCCGTGTTGCTACTGTGTTTTATGTATGGCTGTTTTCAATGTGTTTTCGGTGTCTGCCTCGGAATTAGCCCATCAACATTGTCCCGCATGTTTGCACTTGACCGAGACTCGAGTGGCTTTAATTGACCCAAGTGTGACTGATTGAAGCAGTGAAGTCACTCAGTCCCCGGTTGATAGCGAAAGATGGATTGGCTTGTATTTTGCCATCACTGACAAACTGAAGCATCGGGGGAAATATGAAAGTGAGCTTTGAACTTGGCTTTGGAGTGAAAGAAAACCTAAGCTGAAACAGTAAGCACAACCAAAAACAACTCCATGTTGTGTATCCAACTTCTCCACTTTGGCAGTTCACTTTGCGCGCCTGAGGTCGTCTTGACCTGGAGCGATTATCACTCGATAGCCTTGAAATGAATCGGCAACATTAAAAAAATATCCGGAAAATTGCCAGAAGCTTGATAGACCGGGTTTGGTGCGAGGGGGGAGAGAAACTTCTTAAACAGGCAGGACGGCGGCGCTCTCGGACCGAACTTTCATACCCACGAGTTCACCAGATTCTAAATTCCATTGAAACGGCAAATAAATAAATAAATAAATAAATAAATAAATAAATAAATAAATAAATAAATTAATTAATACAGAGATCTATCTATAAAAATATATACAGATATAAAATCTCTAGATCTCTAGAAATAGATTGAAAAAAACATATATATATATATATATATATATATATATATATGATATATATGCGTGGCATGTCTGTATGTTGACAAAAGCTTCTGAGAAGGTGCAAATGCAGATTGCACTTGCGAAATCCTTTTTTCATCCTTTGCGAAGGAACATGGGACCGACCCGGAGCGTGGCGGGCAGTTCTCATCCTTAACAGAGAGAGATAATGGCCGGCCAAATTGTTCCCAGGCACCGTCTTCACTGTGCCCCAGTGAATTTGCGCGAGTACAATAATCCGATTTTTTTCCCTCCCTTTCTCTCTCTCTGCGAGCGCAAAGAAGAAGCGAAGGGGCTTAGAGATGCCGTGTCTACTTGTCACGACCCCTTTTGTGGCCCATCCGCCGAGCCGGGCCTCAGACGCCCTTTCCTTTTTCAAGAGCTCACTGTCGTCACGGCCTCAAATAAACCTGCCCGAGGTGCCAAGCCCGCTTTCCATTTTCCCCCTCTGGTTTACGCCGCGCCACGCCACGCCACGCCACGCTGCTTCTCCCAAAATGAGGAGTCTCTCATGGTTAAGCGGTGGAGTTCACGCCGAGGTTGGTGGAAATTCACCAGATCTCTTACAAACGGCCGGGCTGACGAACGTGAGTCACGCCGCTCCGCCGGGCCGGGCCGGGCCGGGCCGGGCTCCCCACAATGCGTAAGAGGCACTTGGGCTGTGTTTAGCTAAGTTGCTCCCTCCGCTGGTGACATCTTTGAGCCCAGGCGAGGCCGTGCCAATTCCCCCGCTACAAAGACAAATTGTGCTGACGGAATTGCTTGGAGAGAATCCCAAAACGGCCCCCGCTCTCGCCTGTCCGAGCGCCAGGAGCTCTGTGGGGATGCTAGCGAGCGAGGCTTGGGATGGATGCGGAATGCCCTAATTTGGTTCCGACAATCGTTTCAGGTGAACTGCTAATTTTCTCAGCAATCAGACGGTATGAGTAGTCGACGCGACGGTCGGGACATGTTGTGCTCAACCGCCACGTCAAAGCCGACCGGCGAGTTCTAATTTGGTCAAGCGTCCTTTACAGACGGGAATTGTTGTCTTGAGCAAGTTTTGGATGGATTTCAGGATGGCTAGTCCATACGTGACAGTACCTCGTCTGTTTTTGTTCACGTCATTGAGTCTTTTTGTTTTTGGCAGCGGCACAGAGGAATCACTTCATCTCCAGCGCCTCTTGCCAATCTGGATCAGAGCATCACAAAAGCAAAATGTTCTGTACATTAGAAACATGGAAAGTCGTAACACCGGGTGGTCCGAGAGATTGATTGAGGACTTACGAGCAGATTTATACGTTGCTAATGTTTCATTTCATCTCAGCTGGAGTTGTTGGGTTTTTTTTCTATGAGAAATGCTGAAGTCATGATTTTGTAAATGAAATCTCTAGCAATTGATCTTTACTGTCCCAAAAAGTCATCTGAGTTGAATGTGATGGCACGGAAAAGTCAAAGCTCTCCACCGAGTTGGGAGCCATTGCAAGGATTTCACACAAGTAGAATGGCTACTCTGCCAAGGCAAAGAATGGAGGTCTTTGACAGGAGGGGAAGGGGGGAAGCCACCGTGGACTCCCCCGTGCCCTCGCTCTGTGTCGTAAAGGCCTTCTGGAGACAATAGAACCATTCAGCGCAGAGTATCGATGATTCTCCAGGAGTAGATTTTCTTTCAGTAACTATTTGGATTGGAAATTCTTCTCACCCCGATCCGGCTGCTTTCACTCATAGCAACGCATTTTACACCGAGAGCGGATTGTCTCGGTGTTGTTGTTGTTTTCATTTTCGGGCTAGGTTGGCAATCCTTCCAGGTTGCAGTCATCCTAACAAAGACATGAATTCTTGATTTGGCCCGCAACATCACAGCAGGGCCAAAATGGACGATGAATGTTCGGAGCACCTCCCGAGCAACAATAGCCACTTGCTTGCCTCCTCCAAGGTAAACATTGGCTTGAGTCATCCCCAAATAGTGTCCTGCTCCTCCTGCTCCTCCTCATCTTCAAGCCACGGTGGGTGTAATGCGAAACCTGCTGGGCCGTAAGCTCCGCATTGCCGCTTAACACAATTAAACGCATGACAAGTTCAGGCGAGCTGCAATGGGGCACCAAATTGCACACCAAGAGGCCAGTCAGCCATTTTCCACCTCAGTGTAACTCGATCCCTCCCCACAGCTCCGACAAGAGCGGTCCAGGAGAGCGAGCCCGTTTGAGATGCGCAACACACCAAAATGCTTGCAGACAGTGAGAAGGCAGCAACGTGCTTACCTCAAAGGAGTCCGGGGGAGATTTGCGGCTTGTAAAAACAAAAAAGTGGTGCGATTGTTGCACTTGTCACGCAGCACCTGCAGCATTCTTTTGTGTTTCATCAAGCAGCAAGGCACAAAAAGAGCCTCGTCAATCCCAGGCAGGCATCGACAGGTCGCTCGCTCACTCTCATAGCCGACGGATGACGATTGAAAAGTTCTTGGCTCAAATGCCGCCTGACAAAACATTGAGGAGAGCGCCGCAAACGTAGACAGCCCCGTTTATTTATAGTCTGCCATTTAATATGTTGCCTTTCAATGCAAACAAATGGATGCAAATATTGATAGTGAGCAGAGGTTAGGGAATTTGCCTTTTGGCCACAGTTCCTCCTGAATCCATCAAACAATCTGGTAGGAGACCCGAGCCAAGTCGTAGAAGAGGAAACCATGGAAATGACATTTACAGACGTCATCTTTCAAATAAAGAACGGGAGGGCCCGTCTCAGGACTCATCTCCAAAGTTGTAAAGTTTCAGGAACAAGCATGCTCCTGAAATAATGTCACATGGAATCAATTCTTTCAAACAGCTTTTCAACAAAAAGCAAAGAAGCAACATCCCAAGACCAAGGACGTCGATCTGTTCACTGCACGCGGTGGCCATCTGAAAACGCAAATGGTCGGTCCAAGTGATATCATTTATTTCAGCAATGCGTTGAATGTCAGTTCTTATGAGAGAGAGAGAAAATTGCAAGCACCGTGTCGTTCGCGGCCGCACCGTCTCGGAGCGAGAATGCGGCGCAGGTTCAAACTGCTCTCGGGACGGATGCCAAGAACATATCCATCTTTACAGGAGGCCCAGCATCTGTCTCTTGGCACGTCTCCTTGAGCTGCTGACTGACAGCTTTAACAATGTCGACTGAGCCAAGTAACAGCCCGAGGTGCGCACAGTGTAACTTTAGCCGCGAGGTTATTTGCCTCTGCTTTTTATTCTTTTATTTTTATTATCTCTCATACCCAACATACGTTGTTTTATATATCTATATCTATATCTATCTATCTATCTATCTATCTATCTATCTATCTATCTATCTATCTATCTATCTATCTATCTATCTATCTATCTATCTATCTATCTATCTATCTATCTATCTATCTATCTATCTATCTATCTATCTATCTATCTATCTATCTATCTATCTATCTATCTATCAAGTCAAGTCAAGTCAAGTCAAGTTTATTTGTATAGCCCTAAATCACAAGCAGTCTCAAAGGGCTTCACATAGACAATCAATTGACAATTATTCTCAAATTGGCACAATCAATTCTATCTATCTATCTATCTATCTATCTATCTATCTATCTATCTATCTATCTATCTATCTATCTATCTATCTATCTATCTATCTATCTATCTATCTATCTATCTATCTATCTATCTATCTATCTATCTATCTATCTATCTATCTATCTATCTATCTATCTATCTATCTATCTATCTATCTATCTATCTATCTATCTATCTATCTATCTATCTATCTATCTATCTATCTATCTATCTATATACACATCCATCATGGATTGAGAACCGTCTCGCCATGTCAAGGATGCGCCCCGTGAAATTCACCAGCTGAGGCTTTCACGCCTTGGTGTCGTCTGTCATTAGCCATCATCTATCTGACACCGCCGTATGTCAGTGGGGGAATTGAAATGATTGTACATTTCTAATTTCACTTTCCAAAGCAACGTGCTGACGGCGGCACGCGGCTCGAGGGACAGCGCACTAACAAGTTGCGACAGCTCAAAGGCGTTTCATAGTGCCAGTCAAAGTGTCCCATTGCGATAATGTGCTTGTTAGGGATGCAACCTCTGAAAATCCACATTGGCTGCTTAATGTTGTTGCAAATCAGACGCAAAGGGTGTTTTTGGAGATGTTTATTTTTCTGACCAATTTGGATCTTTATACAAGTCAAATCGGCTCTTGTTGTCACCGCAAATGGCCGCCGTAGCCCGGCGCCGTTTGGTGCCAGCTGCACGGCGGCGGCAAAGCCAGTGACGCCGTCATGAGGTCAGATGAGGATGTAACTTGACTGCCCCAGTGGCCTCGCCCCGACCCCGGGAAAGCAGGCCATCTCGTCCAACGTCATTGTCTGTCCTCACTTGCGGATGAACGGACACAAACCATCACACGTCTTTCCAGAAGCTGTTATAGATTGGAGCAGACAAAAAAAAAAGACCTGGCGATGAGTCAGTAGTTTTACGATGGTTGTGGAGGCCCTCTTCTGAAATACCTGAGAATTTGTCCTTACCTGTTTGCAGTTATTTTCTATAGCCTCGCTGAACTTGTCCCACAACCCACTCAGCCAGCCAGCTTTTTGTTGTGGAAACCACGAATGCCTTGCTCCAGCTAACCCCAACAGTTTTTTTTTTTTTGGGGTCATCTTTCTGCTTCCACGTAGCTTTCACCTTAGTGGAGCTCAAAGTTAAGAACCACCCTGATTTAGAAGTGCACTACTAATTCCTTCGTTCCATCACACCTTGGATCACACTTGACACGCAAAATTCTGCTTGACAGACAGACAGACGGAAAATGGAGGCAACAATCACATAACCTCTTGCTCATTGACTCAGTGCCACAGGCCAGAGGCATTTTCTTTTTGGCAGCGCCGCCGCCGAGGGCTTTTCTCATAATAGACTCCGGTGCCAGCCAATAAGCAGCCGGTTCTATATTTAGCTTTTGGCGGCGCACCTTCTCGCCCACGCTCACGAGAACAAATGAGCCAATGAACTCGCACGCCGAACAAGATGGAGCAAAGTTGGGAACGGCTGTCTCCTTGGAGGCCAAACACAATGCACCAGTCCAAAATGTTGCCAAGAATATTAGCACAGGCCACAGATGAGGAGATTAGTCAAATGGAAAGATTTCAAAAGCAAGAAATTCGGTGTAAAGGTGTAACATACGACCACAAAGTCTCACGTGACATCATGGCCGTCACGTCATTTGATAGCTTACTACTCCATGACAGAAGTTGTAACGTGCCGCGTCAGTCACCAAATGCTGAGTGAGGATGTGCAAATGTGTTACAAGTCAAAGTTGAAATGATTCAAAATGAAATCGCCAGACCTTTTTTTTTTTCCTCACTCGACTTTCAAAGTCCCCAGACGGAAATTGGAAAAGATTTTACAGTGCGACTTTTATTTTCTCACTCAGCTTTCAAAGTCCCCAGACAGAAATTGGAAAAGGTTTTACAATGCGCCATTCCTACTGTGTTTTTATGCCAGTTTTCTTAATCACAGCCCATGTATCGATCAAAGAGTGACTTCTCTCCCATATGCAGAATGTATGAAAAGAGCACGCTCAAGCTCCAGGGTCTTTAGGTTCCAATCCAAATAGGAGGGAGATCCGTGTCAGTGTTGTTATGAAAGGTGAGGCGGCCGGCCCAGCCCATGTTTATGCACTCGCGCAACGCAAACGGCGCTCTGTCCATTGTCAGGCGGAGCAAAGCAAAGCAAAGTAAAGTTGTTCGGCTGGCCGGCCGGCAAAACAAATTGCTGTTTATGGCTGCGAGGAACACTGATTCATAGTTGGCAGAAGAACGGCTCGATAATGCGTGTCACCTAGAAAAATATTTATTTTCTCTTGGCCAACACACTCTGTCTTCCGCCCTCTTTTATGGACGCAGATGATGGCAGGTGAACAAACAAGCAACGACCTTTCTGGGAAGTTCCTTCCATTTCATCTCGGGATTTTTCCATGTGGCAGTTATGACATTTCCTCAACTTGGGGCTGGCTCCCTTTGACCCAATCAAAAAGTTTGGAATAGGTCTTGGGTGTGAAGCAGCGGCCAGTGGAAATGGTTTAGTAGACATGTTTGAAAGGTAAAGAGATACAAACAATGTTGATCCTGGATTTGTTTTCATTTGTGACATGTTGGGATGATTCAATCCAATTGACTCCGCAAGAATAGTTGTTCTTGACAAACAAAAGCAACAGGAATGTTTGTTTTATGATGCCTCATGTGTTCTAGCACGTGTTTCACCGTGGTGATGACATCAACACAGAGAACATATTTGTGTCCCATTCATGAATTATAGACAAATGTTCCGACAGTCCTATGGAAAGTCTCGCCAAAGTCCCGAGTCTCTTATCGTCCCTTTTTATAGCCGTGAAGTCACCGCGTGATAAAATATACATGGTCGAGTGGCTCAAGTTTACATTCAAACACGGAAAGTACGGAAGGATACGAACGAGATAGAACAGACGACATTTCGAAGACGAGCGTCTACCTTATTAAATCGATAATGGCAGCATTTCTGTGAATAGATTGAAATGATTAAGAATGCATAGCTATGGCCGTCTTGGGCGGCTCTCCAACATGCCCGAAGATGTCTGTCTGTGCCCCCCACCCCCCACCCCCACCCCGCCGTCCCCACTCAGTCTGGAATATGATTTCATGGTCTACTGAGTTAAAAGCAGTTCCCGAACCCCTGCGGGTGACTGTTTGTGTCTGTTGGCCACAAGTGTTAAAGGCTGGTCCTTCCGTTTTATCGTTGCTTGACCTGGGACAACCCTCAACTGTTATAATTGGTTAGCAAGCCCAAAAAGGGGCACACATGGGTTCTTCCCTTTTATGATGACTTGTTTTCTGCCCTTGATATTGGGCCAGTTTCCTTTGTGCAACGTGCTTGGCACCACGCCTGACTCCTACAAAGTGCCCTCCAATGGCCCCTGGCAGCCAGCGAGGGCCAAGCAGCAACTCGGCCAAGAACCGCAGGTGCTCTCAAAGGTTGTGGCCGTTTTGGCCCCCGAGATGGCACTGACACGCCCAAGGCCATTCTGCACCAGGGCCTTGAATTGGACTCCTGGAGGGGGGCAGGTGCAGCATTTTAGTTAAGCACAAAGCAGAAGCGAGACACGGCAGATTGTAAAAGCTGCAAGCTCCTGGGAGGGGGGAAAGTAAAGATCTTTAAACCCTGCAAAACCAACTCACAAATCTACCAAGGTGGCTGCCGGCCGGGGCTTGAACCCGCGCGGTCACGGACCTTTGGAGAGTCAGGCTTACATTCTGACCATTTTCTTCCTCTCTGCACTGAAAATGGTCAGGCACATCCTTTTGGGCTTCCACACATTCCCAATAGAGGATCCTAATTAAAATAGATGGCGCGTGACCAAACTCCATTTCGCCAGCAAGAGCTTCATTAGCGACCCGACCATCCTTGGAAGCTGCTGGACCGACCGCAAGACTCAATTACAATAACCGCTTGAGAGGATCGTACGAGTTGAGGGCCCCTTTGGGTTCCGAGTAGCACCGCTCTTGATATTCCTGCCGTGATGGTCTTTGCATGAGTGTATTAGCCTCAAAACGTCCCAACAAATGATACTTTGGAACAAATCCACCTCTTCTAACGTGACGGACGAGCTGACAGGAGACGGAGGCGGCTTGTCTGTGTGCAAACATGGCAGCAAATCTATTTTCATTTGTCGTCTGGGTTTCTATGGAGACCTGGGCGGGGATGGAACGTCCACATCGAAACCTGGCAAGTCCCGATCAGAAACCTGTGGAGGAGGCTGCTCCCATACGAACACCATTCGCCTCAGTCATCCGTGAAAAAAAAAAAAAAGATATCCCGCTTGAGATTGACGAGGCAGGAACGCACCCAAGATAGGAGGGACCGTGTCACCTGGAACATCCATCAGGTCCTCTTGAATAGCACAGGAGCTAGAAGAAGAGGTCTGTCTTGACCATTGATCACCCCTTGCTTTAAAAAGTCATACTCTGCAAAAGTGGAGAGTGTTGAGCTGCCACGAATACAAACTTAATCTTGGTGACCGTGTCACCTGGAACATCCATCAGGTCCTCTTGAATAGCACAGGAGCTAGAAGAAGAGGTCTGTCTTGACCATTGATCACCCCTTGCTTTAAAAAGTCATACTCTGCAAAAGTGGAGAGTGTTGAGGTGCCACGAATACAAACTTAATCTTGCGGCTCTCAAGAAATTGGATGAGGACAAAGCGCCTGTCTCGAAAGAAAATAACGTCACGCTGAGGGTATCGGGTACCACCACAGGTGACTCTTCATTCTGCGCTTGCACGAGTGAAAGAACGGAGTTCCTACCTCAAGATGAGAGCGACCCGGGGAGGTCTCCAAGTTTGTCAGCCAATGGGCAGGCCCTCGCAAATAATTGAAATCACAGTTCAAGCAGTCCGGCCAATCGGAAATGTTTGCGCTCTCCGGTTCCACACCCACAGACATTTTCTGGTGTCATGTCCGTCCGTGTCAGTAGAACGCTAACGCACTCATCCGACATGCTGGGAACGCCGAGGACATGGGGCTGAGCATGAGCAGCTCCCTGTCACGGAATGTTTTCTTTGGTGTCACTTTCTCGTTCCTTCCGACGTCGCTGTAAGCAAGCTCAAGTGCACCGAAATGGTATTTGGTCCAGCATAGAGATACTTTTTCAAGTCTGGGAACTAAAAGTAGCTGACCTCCACAAATCAAATATCAGCTGACGGCTTTATGTAACAGGACAACACGGAATTTTTGACTCTAGCAGAAGTCTGACGCAAGTTTGAATCCTCACGTTCCAAGCAAGTCCCCCGATACTCTTGTAAAACGTCGAGTCGAGCCCCCGCTAAATTTCCTGCCACTCCGGTCAAGTATTATCGGGTACTCACGCACGAGCTCCGCTAATCTCGGTATCTGGACTTGGCTTTGCTGTAGTGACACAAATGGGTTTTAAAAGTCTCGCTATGGGCTATGACTGGATTTTTGTTTTGTTTTTTGTCTCTGACTGACCTCACTTTCTGCCTCCCAATTAAACCCACAGTCCCTAAAAGATGAGTAGGAGCTGAGCCTGTACGTCCCAGCTCAGGTTCTCTCTCGAGGCAAGCACCCCCTCCTCTCTCTCCCTCCACTGTCTTTTGTTCTCCACGATGAGGTCATGTTTCAAGCATCTTTCTGTGGGACTTTGCGTGATACAAGCCCCAACAGAAAGGAGCCAAAGCTCTGCTGATGAGGTCAAGATCGTCTGGGGCACGTTTCCACCCAGCGAAAGCCTCGGGGGAACACGGCACGGCACGGCACGGCGGCAGGTGTGTCAGGCATGCGCGAAGCCCGCCCGCCCGCCCGTCACTCGTACTCATTAGCACACGTTAATGACGCTGGAAATGTAATGACTGCTAAAGAAGAAATTATTTTGCAAAACTATTTCTGTGTCATCACAAAGGAATCCAAAGTATACCGCAGGGGACTCACTCACTTGAGGTCTATGATTTAGTGGGATTCCATTTTGTATTTGCCAAATGAAGGATGATTGTTTTAATTTCTTCAAAGTGTTAATGTCAAGCCAAGGCATGTTTGGACGTGGCAACAGGTTGACTGACGTCTTCTTAATATGACCAGAATGAAAGGAAAACAAAAAGGAGGTGTACCACCCACCGTACACCCAAAGGAGAAATCATCAGAGCTTCAAAGTCATTGAATGGAAAAGTCCAATTTGTTTGGAGCCGCCCTGGACAGGTCGGATGGGTCCGGGACAGGTTCTCGATCGTACACCGCAGTCAACGTTGGCACCCTGCTTTTTTCCCCACCACTTTTGTCGGCCCTTTCCCTTGGCTGATTGGGAGGTCCAGACCAAGGGATGTCATTGATTTTGATGAAGCCCTTTGAGACTCTTGCATAAAGGAACTTGACTTGATCAACATCATCCTCTGCTTGTGTCGCCTCGCCGCTTTTGTTTTGCTTTCTACTGAAGAAGTGCAAATGGCGCTCGCTGGCCTCGAGTCAAATGTTTAGATGGCCGAGAAGGGGCTGACGCTGACGCGTCTGCAGACTGACTGACACCGTGCTCTGCCGAGCTTTTTTTTTTTTTTTTCCCTGCATGATTCTTTTGGAAGCGACGACGGATTCTTGGAGGCTGCGCCAGATGAAAAATGCATGCCCCAACCTGCCAGCTTTAAGAGCAAATGCATGTTAGCTGCGCACTTTCATTTTTATCTTTGTCATGTCAGCGACACCTCACGCGCTTATGAAATGCTGGAGGCCTGCTGAAGACAACGTTGGAAAGCCCGTGCGACATAAACTTGTCTGAACAACAAAAACTTTGTTGGGTGTTGGGTTTTGTCAACGGTGTGTGTTTTGGATCCATAGTCGTCCGGACCATTTTGAAACGTGATTTGGGATTGGTCGAAGATTTGCTCCAAGTCTTGTAGCATTTTCAGATCACTTGATCCACCTCTCGAGTTTGCACCAAAAAATTAAAGTCCCAATGATCATCGTCACACACACATCTGGGTGTGGTGAGATTTGTCCTCTGCATTGAACCCATCCCCATGTGATTTTGATCGGAGCAGCAGCGGAGCAGCAGCGGTGCCGCGCTCGGGAATCATTTGGTGATCTAACCCCACAATTCCAAC
The DNA here is from genome assembly GCF_054491065.1 of Syngnathus leptorhynchus. Taxonomy (NCBI): domain Eukaryota; kingdom Metazoa; phylum Chordata; class Actinopteri; order Syngnathiformes; family Syngnathidae; genus Syngnathus; species Syngnathus leptorhynchus. Next base: position 13,767,172 of record NC_141203.1, on the reverse strand, counting down.
CCTTAATGCTGAGTGCCAAGCAGGGAGGTAATGGGTTCCATTTTTTATAGTATGACCTGGCCGGTGTTTGAAACCACAACCTTCCAGTCTCAGGGAGGACACTACCACTAGGCCACTGAGCTGGTTTTCACAGTATGTCTTGTTTTGAAATGTTCATTACCTCTCATAGTGCCTCACTCTGTTATTATATCCACATTTTCATCACACTTAGGTGAAATGAGAGTCTGCTAATTTCACTTTGGTGGCTTCACAAAGTGCCAAGAACAAACAGACATAATCGGATGTCTGTTTCCAAAACACGCTTTGAAGATGAAACCAATTACGTCTTCACACCCACGCCGCATGCCGCAAGACATGCGTGCACTACGTGAACTTTACAGTACCCAAAGAAATCCAGGAAAAGGCCGATTGAGCTGTTCTGGCCGGGTGCAGCGTGATGGGCGCCAAAGGAATTGAGCGTGACGTGGATCCGGGCGTGCTCGCCGACCGGCCGCCCACACTGGGAAAGTGCTGAAATGTCCAGTTAATTCAGTCATCGGACGGGAGCAGGAAGTGAGCGAGCGGACGGGATGTTGACATTACCAAACATTTGTTTCTCTAACCTTGTGAATTCACTCACACGTGTTCCTCATCCCTCACTGGTTTTGCGCCAGTGACGTCTTTTGCTGGGGATCTAACCACCTCCAGCATCAAGATATCCTTCCGGATGTCACATCGCACCAGTTTTTTTTGGACTGAAGAATTTCCTGGGTGTGTGCCGACTCCAAAAGACCTGAGGAAAATGATCCAGATGATTTGCATCAGGTGCATCTCCAATCTTGTGTGACCAGCGAGCGACAACCTCGATGGGAGTTTCAGCTTTGCAGTCTGTTTTGGCTGCTGAATGAGTCGACATTTTATGGCTCTGAAAATAAGTGCGCTAACTCGTCGCTCTCTGTTCCCTGGGCAATCGCAAAGCGCAGCCATCCATAAATGGATTTAGTCGCTCATGTCATCAAGAATAGGTCCACTCCAGTTCCACCGTGCATGTCGACGACAGAAAAGATTGTTGTTTTTTTTTACTTGCTTGCTGTTGTAGATGTTCATTGCATCAATTTTGTTGAAAATGGCAAATTTATAATCAAATGCTGCAAATCTCACAATCTCAAGTCAAGGACTTGAGGGGACCTGGTGAATATTTGTGCTGATTGATGATGGACCACCATCTTGAAGAGCCTCGCATGGCCACTAATAGCAAAAGTGAGTCTTTCCCCGGGACCGTATATCAGTCAAGACGCTTTTCAGCTGGCAGTTTGTGAGAAATATGCGCCCGCATCCGTTAGAATCATCAGCAAGTGAAAAAGCGCCTGCATGAACTTTCTCCGACGGACTTTCATCCTTTGGCATTTTTTCATTTCTTTTTTGGAAGCATTTTTTGGACCTAACAAGCCGCACCGTACTTGACTCGGCCCCTCGGACCGGAACATTTCTGATCCTCAATAAAGGCTTCGGCTCGTCCAAGTCTCTTGGCTGACCTCCACTTAGCAATTGGACGTACAAGTCAGAACAAATACCCAGGGCGCTGTGTGTGTGTGTGTGTGTGTGTGTGGCAATAAATTGAGTGAAAGCCAGCTTTGAAAAGTTGATGTAAACTCTGTAATATGATCGTGCTCACCCTCGGAAAAGTTGGATGACCAACTGAAACTATTTGATGAGGATCCAAATTCCCCTGGCAGATGTACGGCCTCCCTCCATGGCTGGAACATGAGAGTTAGACAAATTTCTCACGGGGTCAGAGCAGCGCCTTGGCCCAGTCTAGTGCCATCCCCGCCCTCCATTGCAGTCAATTTTATTTTCTTGAGGGTGGTGAAGTCCAGGCCTTATGTAGGTTCTTTACATGGGGAAAAGTGGCTGTAATCTGTGGGGATGGTCCTTTGATGTAAAAGGATCCGACTGTGGTTGATTTGTTGTCTAGAGAGGATACTCGGTCAACATGATGGACTTGTTGCCCAAAATGTTCCTTCCTCCCTTCCTTCCTTCCCCCTCATCTGACTTGCCTCGGCGGAGGAGCACATATGTGCAACACATCTCCACTGTTTGGGCAGAAAGATGATTAGGAGGCAAGAGAGAAATGCTGGAAAATGACGTTGGGTGGAGCCCGCCCGCTTCTTTCCATACAGACGTGTGGATGCACGTAAAAAGCGTAACCCGTGATTAAACTCAACACGAACTTTTTCCTTCCCTGACGAGATTAACGGTCGGTCGGCCGGCCGGCCGGTCGTTTGCATTTTAACTCCTCGCGCGGGAGCGACAAAATAGATGGCTTCGCAATATGTCTGCTGGTGGAAATGAGATTTGGAAATAGTACATGTTGCACGCATCAGCGAGCACGCCTTGCACTGCCCTGCCCTGCCCTGCCCTGCCCAACCCAACTCATTTGCCTACTCACCAATGGAAGGCTCCGCCTACTCCTCTTTGACTCTTTGCATTGATAACTGCTTCACTTGTGCTCCCATATTCCAAATGTGATTTGTCAAAATGGATCTTGCATCAGTCCACCGTCAATGACTTTGGCAGAGGCTTAGAGAAGCGGACAATAATCCTCTTCCTTCCTCTTCAAAAAAAATTCTCATTATAGGCAAAGATGACGGACAGACCGACGGACAGTGGAAAAGGACACCTGTGTCCCGCCCCACGATAAAATCCAGAGTCGTTTAAGGCCTTCATCCAAAGAGAAATAAAGATCAATGGCGTATGATATTTGCATTTTGTCAAGATGGAGCGTTACACAATGGGACAGGACCAGTATCTCCTCTCTCTCTCTCACTCTCACACTTGAGCCACGGCCAAGCGTTCTTCTTCTTTCCAAAAGAAGTCATCAACAAAAGCGAGGGAGGACTCTGGCATTGTGGCCGCCAAAGAGCTGAAGACAAGCGCAGGAAGAGATTGGACTCCTCAAGTCTTTCCAAGCATAGAAAAGCCAAAGCAAGTACACTCGGTTCGGGTCCCAAGAACTACACGCTGAGCTATCAACTGATATGCACCTTTCTCGTATATTTTAAGTGACTGAATACGATGTGGTTTTATTCTTTGGCATTCCTGGACCTTTTGGGGTTTGGCTTGGGCTTTTACGCTTCCAATGTGACTGTAACTTCTTGTTTTAGGTGGCGTCGTGGCTCGCGGTCCAGATTGCCCAACTGGTCTAAGGAAGGCCCCGGCTTCAAACAGATTACAGAACTGGTCTCAGGCTCCGCCTTCCTACTGCTTTATCTTACGAACTACGCACTGTGAGGTATTTTCGCTCTCTGCAAATGAGTTCCTGCTCCAAAAAGAAAGGACATACAAAAAAATCGGAGCGTTTCCAATGTTATAAAATTGCCTCTGTATAATTTCTCACCAAATGTGAGCAAGCCAATCAGAGGAGAGGAAGGACGGAAGCTGGCGGCAGGTTCCCACAAATGGTGAAAGAATCACAGGACAGCTGGAAGGAGCAATTTTTTCCCCCTTCTTACTTCGCATGGCACAAATCACTGGCTGGTGCTGAAGGTCCAGGGGGGGTGAGGCACTTTTCTTCACCTCATCATCAGAGCTTGCATTGCACTTTTCCAGATGGCCGGAGCAGACCGAGGCTTCCGCTGACCCCACCCAGGAATCCCATCTGTCCAAAAATCCAAGCATCACCATTTGGTGGGTGGCGCCCATCCTCACTTCTCCTGTCGCCAGCAGTCAAGCTAATTGGTTTAGGGTTAACCAGAGATTGGCGGGCCGGAGCTTTTGGCTCGCAAAGAGAGCATCATTGGAGCTGGAAGCTTTTTTCATGAAAAGTCCCTCTCACTTTTCAGGTCTGCCGCTTCGCCCTGGCCAGCTGTAGCTGGAAGCTCTGCAAAATCATTTGCAATCAATTATTCCTTCCTACTGGAGCCTTGGGACCGTTCAAGTCTCTTAAGCATCTTAAAGGTATGATTGCGAGCTATCGCATAAATCTGACATGCGGGCAAATTCACTGCTCCTGGACTTTGTGCTCAACATGCATCCCAGCACCTGTACGCTCCCTCCCTCCCTCCCTCCCAGCAGTTTTATTAAATGCTCATTTTCTGCTCAAAACAGTTGGAAAAAAAAGTTTGTTAAAAGTCATCGGTGCTATCGTCTGAAAAATTGGTGGGGTGGGTTGAAATGACACGATAGGATGGATTCACTGTGTGTTTCCAAGCAAAGCCACATAAACGGCTTTGTTGTCTTGATTGATTGATTTATCTGATTCATTTCCTTTCTTTGCTTTTGTTTTCTTCTGCCGTCAGAATATCTGATCCATTTTGTCGAGTAAAAAAAATGCACGTGTGTTCTGATTCAACTTGACATGACGTGTAAACAAGGGTGTGTAGACCTTTAGAAAAAGAAAAAGATTGGGCCGTCCTAACTGCCTGCCGCTTAATTGAACCATCCTCCAGCAGAGCGCCGCCGCACGCACGCACGCACGCACGCACGCATGCAGACATTTGAGACGGGAGTATTTATTTAGGCTCGCCGGGGAGCGTCCGTCTCACTTTCCAGCAGTTGAAAAAGACTTTCCAGTGAGATGGAAGCGGGGCCGAGCGACAGCGAGCCAGGTTACGGACGTGAGCGAGAGAGCCCAAGGATTTTTCCAGATCCAGGGGGATCCATCTGACACATTTCATTTCTTGCTTGAGAGAGACCAATCAAATCCAACAATATTGAGGATGGATCAACGTAGGTGCTGAGTCATCAACGTTGCCGCTTAAATTGAGGAAATAACACCTTTTTTTACAATTTTCGTTTGATGGTTCAGCACAATCCAAATCCATTTTCACATTCCCCTGTGGAGGTGGAAAAACTCACAAGCCTAACCCTATAAATCTGCACGCGCATATTTGATACCATTTTGAACAGGAGCAAAGAAACAAAATGTCCGCTCCAGCCTCTATTTGCAATCATTTAAGTCAAAACGTTGGAACAAATCATGAATTCCTCCTGGAGTTTGTCGCGCGTCATGTGTTGGGGGGGGGGGTATTTGTGCCTGCGTGCGTCCAAACGGGGAACGAGCGGAAAGTTCACTCAGAGTCCATCTTCGGCTCATAACACAAAAGCAGGCAAAGTTCACAAGCAGTTGTGGGGAAGAAAGGTAAGGTGACAGGTTCAAAAGTTCAGCCGCCGCTCACTCGCTCGCTCGCTGGCTGCCTCGTTGGCTTCAGACTCACTTGGCATGCCACGAGCCAGCATTCGGCACACCCTGAAACTTTGCAAATGTCAGTGCATGGGAATCTGGTTGTGCGCCAAGCTCTCTCCACGGGGTAGAACCCCGCCAGTCGGCTGGCTTCCCGCTCAATGGAGCCCCCACGCCCCGCCCCCCCCCCCCTTTTCACACGTGCTCATCTGTGAACGCGTGTCGCTGTCGCTGTGAAATCGATTCCTTCCGACGCGAGGGGACGGATGTGTCATAAAAAGAGCGCCCATCTTGTTGACATTTGCAAATGTCGCCAGCCCCCGCCTTCACAACAGCCAAGGGATAGATCGGGGAACGTGCAAGGTTGGGAGGGGGGGGGGGGCACTTGCCCTCATGTTTACCAAACATGCCAAGAGCAATCCAATGTGATGGGGCTCAACACCAATCTCAGCTTTCTCCTCTTGCTGACAAAGCAAAAAGTGGCTAAAAGGCTGTTTGTTAAAAGACCGTTATTTTGAAATTTAGACTCGACAAAAAGCTTGTGTCGCTAGAACTACGAGCCGAAAGCCTAAAACTTGCTTTCTTATCAGTCGGCGGCATCACACGACGAATACTTTATACATAATATTTCAGATTGAGGCTTACTTCCTCTTTCCTCGATGAGAGCCTGAAGTGGCACAAATGAGCCCGTTTGGTGCCATTGAATCCAGGTGAGAACGTTTGGTGCATATTTAATCCAGGTGAGCACCTTTGGTGCCATTGAATCCAGGTGAGCCCATTTAGTGCCACTGAATCCAGGTGAGCCCATTTAGTGCCACTGAATCCAGGTGAGCCCGTTTGTGCCACTTCATGCAAGGAGCCGGTTGGAAAAAGGCAAACTAGGCAGAGAGGGCTTTCTTAGTCGAGGAACGAGGCCACGTCACGGAGCCGCTACTAACGAGATGTTTGGCTGCTGTCCAGCGTCCCGACAGCCCGCCTGCGGTAGTTCCCCGCGGGCCTCGCCAGATCACTTGGAATTATCTGGCAAGTCAAACAAACTGTGAGAAAGTCCAGAAAAGCGTATGGATCCCTTCACTCCCCGTTCCGCTCACCTTTCTCGAGTGCCATGAAGATGTCTGGGTGAGACGTGATGTTTTGATCACATTTGGCGCCTTGCGTGGACGTTTGTCAGAATATAAGTAGAGTTGGAAGGAAGTCAGCGTTTTGATGGATGATGCGTCAGCTGGCTTGCTAGTTGTGCTACCGTCACGGCTCGTGACCCTCGTATCTGCCGCTGGCTCGAATCCGTTGGGGATGACCAGAGTGTTGCAAGAAAATGTTACGCGACAAAGAGCTTGCGCAGATGCAGCCTTCCCAAAAGTCTTCCATCTTGTGCTCGAACGATTGAACGACAAAGTGTTTGCAAACGTGCTGACTATGGTTTTTTACCAAGGGGAAAGCAAAAAGATGAACCAATCAACCTCTTAGCCAAAGAACACTTTATTAATAAGTCAACTTGGTGTTTTGCGTGCTAAAAAAACCTCCCCCAAACCTATTTTGGGCACTCTGGTATGTGGTGAGAAGGGTGCTTGACGGTGCGTATCAAGCAAGCAGCTGCAAAATGAAAGCGGTGTGCCTTCACCGCAGTGCGCCCGAGCTGTGCAATTCATCACAAGTCGCCCACAAGACTTTTGCATAAGCTTTCATTTATGGCCCTTATGCATGGCCCGACGCACGCACGCACGCACTCACTCACGCACATGCATTGTGGCAGCGAGCCTCCCTCTCGCGAAATGCACAAATTCTATATGGAGATGGCAGTACCAGAGAAGAAAAAAATACCCAAGGCACAAGTCCGATGTCAATGTGAAGTAGTTTTGTTTCGTAACACTGCCGTGACGGATACCGCAACTGGGCCAAGCGTAAAAAAAACAGAAACAGAAACAAATTGAAAATATATAATAATACAAATAAAATATAAGACAAAGTAAATAGAATCATTTAATAAATATAAAATTAATATCATAATAATAAATGGGCATTTCTGGGCATTCCAGCCGAATCCGGGGCGCTCAGCCCTTCACCCAGAGGGAAGCACCCTTCCAATTGCAACGAGCAAAGTGTACATCTGTCTTTGGGCGTGCAAGTCGCGTGTAGCTTGAGCGCAATCACCTCACCCAAGCAAGCACCCATGTGATTATATCCTGTACCAAACTATGATTATCCCGCTTAGGTTCCGCGGGCATGGCTTATCAAGTGACGTCCTCTTCAGGTATCCCTTTTCAACTCTTCGTGCGGCGGACGAAACTGGAAACCGGTTACTCCCCTGATGCAACGAGACACTACCACTATATTCCCACTGCCAGCGGATCATCCGCTTTCGTTACGCCGCCTATTTCCAACAATAGCACCGTACGGAGAGACACCGTTCTTTTCCTCATTGTCAGATTTCAAGCGGCTTCTGCCACCATTCATGGTTTTTGTCCTATGGGGGCATGAAATTGTCCAGAAGATTGGTCCCGTAGTCAGTGAATGGAAATGTGAGAAGGCCTCTTCCTGACCCAACTTGACAAAGCAAGGTCCGTCGAGACACGCAGGAGAGAACTTGACCGGAAGACCCCTCGGGGATGAAGTTCTGTGGCGACCGGCCTTCTCGGCCAACGCGGTTTGTGTGAGCTCACCTTCTGGAAGAAAACGACGTGGCATAAAACCAAAAGAGTTTTTGCTGTTCGGGCCCGCAAAGTGTGGCCCCACGTCGTCATCAAAAAGAAGGATGATTCGTGATTGATTACGTTCTGTTTTGCTTTGGGTTTTTTGTGGCACCGCCTCCCAAATGAAATCAAAGGCATTTGATGGTTCTGGCGCCGAGAGAAAGTGCCTCATCAGCGGTTGCGAGACGCAGAAGGTGGCGGAAAGCGGCGGCAACCTGCCTCATCGGGGTGCCGCTCTTATCTGATTGGTCCACGCCGTCACGGTCGTTTGGATCAAGTGGGCCGTGCTCCTCAGATGTTTGCTCAAGGATTACATCTTAGAACATGTTTCCATGGTCCTCCCACGGCTCTGTTGATAAAGAAAAGGGCCCCACGAACGCTCGTGACGATGCAAAGCGGAGGCCGGTGAAAAGAACCGTGTTGACAAACTTTGGCAAAGAGGAAACAAATCTGCAGCAGCTGTTACACAGCAGATGGAAGAAGCGTGGATAAGTTTACAAGGAAGAATTCTTGGTAACACTTGGAAGCTGCGCTGTTTTTCAGCTGTCGGCCGAAAAAGCCAAAGGGGGGAAGAAAGAAAGCAAGAAAGGAGGCCTTTCAAAATGGCCACTGAAATATTCTTTTAAGCCGATGGATCACCTTGTCTGTACACCTAAGTTTTATTTCATTGCCGCATTGTTATCCGAAGCCGGGCTCAGTAATTGACACCCGTCGAACAAGTCGAAGACAATCGTTCTATGAAAGATTTCTCGGTAGAACGACAGCCTTGCGGAGAAATGATGACTGCATGAGTTCTCTCCTCATATGTTTGCACTCAAATTTAATGACCTCCCCTGCCCCGAATCATTTTTCCTCAAACTTTTGACATATTCGATAAAAGGCTCATGTGAGGAATTGATGGCTTCAAACTTCCAAGGCCTTTTTTTATTTTCCAGATCTGGATGCAAAAAAGTGCAAATTGCAGGTGCTACTCAGTCCAAACATTTGGCCTCCTCTTTGGAAAATACATCTTGGCATTATATGTGTCAAACAATGGCGTCCATAGGCGGCGTTGGCCTCGCTCTCAATCTGTCAGAGACTCGTTGACAACAAGACTGCAAATCAAGCTCGGAATAGCAGCGCTTGCGCCGTCCTCGCTCAGATATCACCAGTAAATCACAGCGCACGAGCGAGCGAGCGAGCGAGCGGGACTTTCACAACACAGCGCGAGCCGTGCGGATCCATCCAGTGTGGACGTGGAGCTCCCAAGTGAGCCGTGAAGAAGCACATATTTGATCTTCGCCCTCCTCTGATCTGATTTTCTCAGCAACAGCAAAAATGTTCCTGCGTCATTTTGACCCGGGCTATGTCGACTCATCCAAAAGTGCTGGAAATGACCCCCCAAAAAAAGTCCCAATAAACTTTGTCTCAACTCATTATTGACACCATCAATAACAGTTTGGGCTCCAAGTTCTTCTGTTACTCAAGTGACTGGAGCTGGGGCAGGCCCGCCACATTGCCACCCCGTCAGCCCGAAACAAATTTGGCATTGACGCAACCTACATTTGGACGGCCATTTTCTAGCTGGCGTCACGCTCGGAGATGTCGTCCAGATAAAAAGCAGTAGAGAAACTCGGCGCACATTCCTCAAGAGAGCGTCAACGTGACGTCAAGGAAAGAAAACAGCGTTCCTTTGCTACGCTTCAGCGGTATATATGCACAATACTGACAACTAGAAAAAAAAAAAACATACGGCTTGGTCTCCGAGAATATGAGTGGTTGAGTAGCTTTCAAAGCCTTGAGAAATATATGTTCGGAAACCTTCTGGGTGAGTTGTCCTTGAATGGGGCTACGATGATGATGTAGCTTGGCGCTCGGGACTGCACGCAAAGAAACGAGAGCTTTTATAAGAACCTGCTGGGAAGTTTTGTTGCGAGGTCGTTAACCTCCAGATGCTGCGCTCAAAGTGCCGAGCGTTTTCTGCTCCAGGTGCGTACCACGCGGCACGTTGTTGGAGTGAAGGCGGATCTTTCTTCATCACACCATCCGGACGTAAAAATGTTTGAGCCTGCCAGAAAATGGCTTTGTTGCAGGCAGGCAGGCAGGCAGGCAGGCAGGCAGGCAGGCAGGCAGGCAGGCAGGCAGGCAGGCAGGCAGGCAGGCAGGCAGGCAGGCAGGCAGGCAGGCAGGCAGGCAGGCAGGCAGGCAGGCAGGCAGGCAGGCAGGCAGGCAGGCAGGCAGGCAGGCAGGCAGGCAGGCAGGCTTGTGAACTTGTGGTTTATCAAGATGATCTCAAACAGATTGTTGATCATTTAGCATGTCATTCATTCCCTCCCTTTTGATGGATGCTGATTATGGCATAGACGATTCGAATCAGTGTGAAATTACCTCAGAGAGCCCACGCACAGTTCCGCTTGATGGTACCCACCGTCCCAACCATGCCCGCCGATGATGTCATCCCGATCTTGGACTCGCTTTGTGAACGGACACGGAAGACCAATATTCTTCCATTGAAATTTGTTGTGTGTGTTTCAGTTATTTTGGGCCAGGCTGATGTTCCGACACAGATGTGGAGAATAGACATTGTCTCATTTGAGTGAGAAGAAGAAACTGCGCCGTTGGCAGCAACTCCACGCCTCGTTCTAGCCCGTGTATACGCCGGGCGGGCGTACCTTGTGAATATGGCGGCGGCGGCGGCCTTCGCGGAGGTATGTTTCCTTTACCCTTAAATAATGCAGAATGCTTTGGCAGGGACGTGCCTTCGCTCACTTTGCCAATTCCAGGAAGCCAAATCCAGGCAATCCCTGGCAAGCCTGTTTGCGTTCAAGGTTAGTTGGAGATGGCGACACGCTGCAAAGAATGAAAACACATGATCGATTCGAAGCGATCCGTTTTCCACTGCGCGGCCGCTACCTGCGTGCCAGTCATGGAGAGAGAGAGAGAGAGAGAACGATGACTCTGGCAAACAACATTCTGTAAACTTGCATTGTGCCGAATCATGACATTGAACCTGGAAGAAAACAAAAATCTCCGTTTCAGAACTGGATGACCTGAAACGCTGAGCTTGCACAATTTATGATCGTCCGCGTGAAGAATGAGCAGGGAGTTCTGAGCGATGACTTTGACAAAGCCAATCCGGGTTCACGGCGAGTTAATTATTACGCATGTGTTTATTCACCGAGATGAACGCTGAACTTGGCGAAGGTCACTCGCGCTTCGTACGAAGCTTTTAAGATTCATTGGCTCCGACCTGCCCACAAAAACACATTCATTGGATCTGCCTGCGCAGAGCCAAACACATCAGACTCGCAGATCTCCCTTTGCTCGGAGTTTGGGCTTCAACGCCATTGGTCCGCACTGCTGGCTTTTTGCAGGTGCAAACGTCGGAGGGGACTCCGGAGCGCCCGGGGCCTCCTCGTAAGCTGCTTTTGCAAATGAAGGCCTCGGCGTTTGGCTTTGAATCATTTACGATGTAATTACATAGGTTGCAAAAGCTTCGCTGTCCTCCGGGCCCGGCCCGTCCCGTCCCGTTCTGTATCGGCCGCCGCCGCCGCTGCATGACAGTCACTGCCAGAGCCTTGACCAAATCAAAATTTAAAGCCACTCTCTAATCAAAGAGCCTCGCAATCACTTTTATGCCTCGACAAACGGGGTGTAATTTCTGATTTACAGCTCAGCCAAATGTTTTTTTTTTTTTTTTTTGTCTTTTACATTTCAGCTACCATAAAATCGCACTCAACTGAAAGCCTGCAAGTTTTTATGAAACATGTCCCCTCATTATAGCTGGCCGCCGTGGTTTTTGGAGAGAAAACCTTAATACATTGCAGCGAAAACAGCGCCGAGGTTGAGCCGACGCAACCGGTAATTTAGGAAATCAAAAAAAAAAAAAGGAACAGCTCGTCGCCATATGGTAAATTATAGAATATACGCACACATTGATTTGGCATCCAGCAACGTTTGATGGTGCGTGTGTTTCTCTTCTCGGTACGTGTATGCCAATAAAAACACAACCCCCCCCCCCCCAAAATACCCCGCAATGGCTCGCAATGGCCGATGACCTGCAGTTGACACGCTCTCTCTGACACGACATCACGCTCATCTCCAGTCCAACGTTGCGGTGCGTGACTCAAGCGAGAGTAGGCTGAGCCGCTTTCCCTTTTTGACAACCACAAGTCGAGAAAAGTTCCAAGCCGTCCGCAGCACGTAAGAGGCTCGGAGCGGCGAACCCCTGGAGAACAACCTGACTGGTTATCAGCTCCAATTGTGGCAATCTGGAACCGCTAGCTATGCTAGCTCACTTTCAAACGACTCTCGTGATTCCGGAATAAATCAATTCGCTGACTTCCTCCATTTTCAATCTGGAGAGTTCCGATTATTCCTCGAGACATTCAATTGTCATTCTGCCATGTATATTTTTTCTCCTCCCAGAAGAAAGATATCATCTTTTCTGGCTCAATCCAAAATCCTCAAATTGGTTGCGGGTCAAATGATACAAACGGACAGCGCACAGATACATGAGCATTTAAGAAAAGCCAGGCGTGGCTCGTGGAAGCGTGTGTGTGTGTAAATGTTTGGCCTCGGACCAGGCCGCAAAGCAAAAGCGTTGCCGTCCCGCCAACGTCTCTGCATGCCTTGGCGCACGTGTTTAAATGGGCTTTGTTTTGGAAATGCTTTCGGCCAAGCGTAGCATACATTAATAGACTATAAAAAGACTCGCACGTGTGTACAGTTTGAAGTTTAACAGGCATCTTATCTCAATCTGCCGCGTTTCCATCCCGGCTCGCTTGCTCGCTGGCCGGCCGGCTGGCCGGCTGGCTGGTTGGTTGGTTGGGCTCGGTCTCGCATTACAAGATGGTGCGGGTCCTTTCGCGGTCACATCCAGCCATTTTGATGGTAATTGAAACCCGCAGCTTGCAATCTCCCCAGCGTGCTGTTGACAATGCCGCTATAGCAACACTGTCAACTTGGGGACAAGCCAGGTAAAAAAAACCAACAACAACAACAACAGGTGAGCCGTTTTCATCAGAGCGAGACTTAAAATTGCATTCTGGAAGTACCATTTCAAAATGATTTTGATTTCACAAGTTTGGAGGCTGACGCCGATACGGGCGGGTTTTTTTTCGGTGGGAGTTTCCCCCGTGACTCATATCTTGATTAAGAGTTGACCGTATTGTGCGTAAAGTCAACATTTTGTTATTCTTGGCACAAATTGGATAACAACGTTCAAGCAACCCAAGAAAGCCAAAGAAGAGCGTCGGAGGCTGGTTTAGTTTAGGCCAGATTGATTCCGGATGCGAAAAATCAATTCCAAACTGACTCCGTGGCAATGACGTTCTTTCCCCCACAACGGTTTACATTCCCAAAGAAAATGGATTCCCCCGCTCCACCGTCAGCCCGAGTCAGAAGGGCTCCGTCCGCTTTGCCCCTTCACGTCATCCGCGAGGAGCGAGCGACCCGGACTTGTGTGGACTCGCAGCCGCAAGAATGATTCGGGAATTGATCGAATGACTGCAAAGACAAACTAATATCTACGATCCAGCTGAATTGTTTTAACGAGCGCTTTCTGGCAGCGTCTGGGCCTTTCTGTCTTCGATCAAGACTTTGGCACTTGAAATGTCCACTTTGGGAGTGGAGGGAATCTGGAAAATTGCAGGGTCAGTTAACGAGAGCGCGCCGCTCGCTCGCTCGCTCGCTTCTTGCCCAAAATAGAAGGCATACATGCGATGGCTCTCTGCCATGAAACCTTTTGAAGGTCAATGCACGGAAAGAGGAAAAGAAACCATGCTGCAATGTTTGACAGAGGCGGTTGTCTCGTACACCGTGTTGTCGTCGGTCTTTTTTGGGTCATCGTCGCCTTTGCTTGACCTGATTTATTTTTGTGTATTTAAGTCTCCTGATAGCTCGCCGCTGGAATTTCTTTCTGCCATTAAAGGCTGAAAATTGTTTATCCTTACGTCCGCTTGCGACTAAGTGGCGACGGCTTCAGAGCGGGCCTTGCGCAGTAAAGGCCATTTGCTGGGGATGCACGCAAAAGACGGCATAATGGGCCAATGGATCCAAAGTCAACTTCCAAACGTGTCACGACTTATTTTGACTCTGTGGAGCGAAAAGGCTCTTGCTAAAAACAAACCCTCTGGTGTCTATTTTGGGCTCGCCGGCGCTACGATCCAATAGCCGCACTGACACTCAGCCTGCCAGCCATACAGCTGTACACTATACTGTAGCTGCCTGTAGGTGCCCTTTAGCGTCGTTAACACTGCCTCCTAGTGGACACACACCATAAGTAGTACTTCATACAAGGTTACGTAGCAGTGTGAAGAGTATTCGTGGCAAGTTGTTGGAAATAAGTGATAAGTGATCTATCTGCTCTGCAGAGATGGAAAGAACAGCCTTGAGCTTGGCTGGCGAGGATGACATGTGCGCAGCACACGCTGAAACAATCAGCTCTTATTGTGGATGCAGACAACAATGTCAGCGCAAGACTGGCTTGTCAGGCTCGCCTGCAACACACGCGAACAACGGCTCTCGTCCAAACACGTGTGTGTGTGTGTGTGTGTGTGTGTGTGTGTGTGTGTGTGTGTGTGTGTGTGAGAGCCACCACGCTCGTCATTGCTTCAACTTACTTCCTTGACACCAATTAGGAATTTCCCCCACTTTTCCCTGATGAAGTCCCTCCATTTTAGAAAGATCATTTGACTTTCCACTAACAACCTTGGCTCAACTGAATTCCTCTTTCTCCCAATGACATTTCCATTTGTAGATAGGCTGATATTTTGAATGGCAACACATTGGTCGAGACAAAAGGTCTTTGCTTTACGCAACAGGAGGGAGGATACAAAGTTGTTGTTTTTCTTGATTATGATGACTTTTCTTGTCAGAATGTTGCAACGCTTAATGTGGTGACTTTTCTTCCTGTCTTGCACCTCAGCATGAGCTCAGCCTGTGTGTGTGTGGGGGGGGGCAGAGAGAGACAGAGAGAGAGAGAGAGAGAGAGAGAGAGAGAGAGAGAGAGAGAGAGAGAGAGAGAGAGAGAGAGAGAGAGAGAGAGAGAGAGAGAGAGAGAGAGTTTTGGCGTGGCTCCAAGCCGTGGAACAAGTGCGCCTCCCTTCCCTTCCCTTCCCTTCCCCTCCCCTCCCTTGCCTCCCCTCCCTTCCCTTGCCTCCCCTTTCCTTCCCTTCCCTTCCCTTGCTTTCCCGGCTGCTGTTAAGCGTATTCATAGTTCGGGGTTTGGGCTCGCCGGGCTGTTTTTAAAAAGCCAAAGCAGCTTCCAAGTTGATCAGTCTGCTCCGGAGCCTCCGCTGGAGAAAGTCGCGCTAATTGAAGGGGAGCCCTCGCAGCTATAGTTATTCGCCTTTTTGGCGCCCTCTAACGCAAAGACTTTTGATTTTGTTTTTTCTTTTTTCTTTTTGGAGTGGGTTCTTTTTGCAGCGGGCGATCCTTTTGTGCACGTCTCCAATTAAGGTGCTTTTTGCTCTTGTTTTGAATTAGATAGCAGCACTACTTGGATAAAGACTCTTGGCTTTAGCTTTTAAGACTGGATTATCTGATTGAGGCATTGTGCTTCATTAGAGCGGTCCACTTTTCCCCCCACCGCCGCCGCCGCCTCCTCCTGGTCCTCCTCCTCCGCCTCCTCCTGTGCGCAGCTTTTACGCGATAACTAGGCGAGACGACAACAATGTTTGGGACTTTGTGCCTGTTGGGGACGCTTCTGTGGGGACTGCGCAGTTGCTGCTGCTGGGCCTCGTACGTGCCGTGCGAGCCGTGCGACGACAAGGCCAGGTCCATGTGCCCGCCGATCCCGAGCGGCTGCCAGCTGGTCAAGGAGCCGGGTTGCGGCTGCTGCCTTACGTGCGCGCTGAGCGAGGGCCAGCCGTGCGGCGTCTACACGGGGACGTGCGCGCAGGGTCTGCGCTGCCTACCCCGCAGCGGCGAGGAGAAGCCTCTGCACGCCCTCCTCCACGGCCGCGGAGCCTGCAGCAACCAGAAGGGATACAAGCCCGCGCACCCGCCCGTAGGTAAGGAACGGACCTATGCATGCGCGCGCGCGAGCGGGCGGTGAGGCAGGCGATGGAGGGCCCTGCGTGCGGGCGTGCGGGCGTGCGGGCGGGCGTGCTGGGTGTGCGGGCGCTTTTGGCATCGCGATGATGTCTTCTTAACTCAGTGCATATGGCGCGCGCACCGCGGGGGGCGATGTCAAGCTGGCTGAACCCCCACGGGTCAATTTGACTCATGTGCAAGTTCATGAAATACAATGCGATGGTGACAAATTTGCAACGAAATCGTGACTTGCAAACTGGCAGCTTTCCAATGGAACCTGCTCTGCATGGGTCAAATCGACCAAGGTAAAAACTATTCCATTTTCAATTTTGTTTGCCATCAGTTCATAATGGCATTTTTCCAATGAAATCTGCCCTGAGTAAAAAAAACAAAAAAAACAACCCTCATTGGAACGGTCAACAAATACAATCAGTGAGTCATCAACTACAAATGGTTACGTCATATTTGAAATGAATTTGTGATGATTCATTAGCATCTCTCCAATTCAACTTGCCAGGTGACTAACATCTACCGAGCCCGAGCCTCTATCAAGACCCCAGATGGTGGGCGAATGTAAAAAACCAAAACAAATGGTAAAGTGGCCGTTAGTTTGACAGATGGCAGGTGCCACCTGATTAACTTAGCGCCTTAATTTGATTTGAAGCAGGCTTTCTGCAGATTGTTTGCCCAAATCTCAATGCGTGTACATGGTGCTGCTTGATTGACATCTCTCAGCTTCACTTGTCTGAAAAAGCAGGCCGATGAGATACTTTTTATATCTCTACCCGCCGATGTCTCCGAAACCACGGCAACACATTTCTCGTCAGTCCGGAATCCACCCCGATCTTGACTTCAACTCATATCCATAGCGACTCAGTGCTGCCACCTACAGAGATCTGTTAGTCATTACTCTCATTTACCAATTGGCAGTCTCACAGGCGAACTGTGCGAGAGAGACCCTCTTGAAAATGCTACTTGACAAATACCTGTCCTAGAATGCTTTTCTTCACTCTTTGAGTTGTGCCCGAGCGCTATCTGGAGTCTGATTAGCAGTAAATCGGCATCCTTTGGCGAGACAAACGGCGAAACGAGAGCAGTGAGAGAGAGGGAACCGATTTGAGGCTTCAAATCCCGCCAAGCTATTTCTCCAGAGTGGACCACTCCAAAAGGCGTTAGCAACTTGTCAGCTCAATAGTTGGCGAGCGCAAAGCAGGCTTTCTTGATTCTGGACTCATCCGGGATGCCTTTGCTTTTGTGTGTCTGTGAGTTGCTCGCCAGCGGTTCATTTTCTTCCCATTGCAAAGCATTTGGTGGCCCTAAATTCCCTTTGCATCATCGATGTCATAACCTCAGACTCCCAACAAACGTCAAATACCTTGTGTCAAACGGCGGAGTGGATTGGAAGCGACAAGGCCAGCTTCTGGTTTGTTGCAGCTGAGCGATGTAAACGCTCGGAGGGGAGCTCAGGAGGCCATGACGATAGCCGTAGCTGCTTCCAAATGTTTTGAGGCCCAACAATGGGTGTCAAGAATCCGAAATTTCCACTCGCCCTTCTTGTATTACGTGCTGTAAGCAAAGGCCACGGCGGTGTTTGGGGGTCGTGTTCCAGCGAAGCCTTCATTAGTGGCTCCATCTCCGAGTCCAGGCCCAAAAGAGTTCTCTGAATGGGGAGAGTCGCATGGTCCCCCGGGAACAAATATGACTTTGTGGCAGCGGGCCGTTTTAAGCTTCAGATAGGACCTTTAGCTCCGTGCGTTTGCCAAATCACTAAAGCGCGTCGTTGTTGCTATCTGTCCGTCCGTCCGTCCGTCCATCCGTCCGTCTCACCTTGAGCACCCAAGACGGATCCCTTGCAGGTTCTCCAGTTACCGCAAAAGGTCAGCGAGTTGGAGTCGGAGCGCACATGCCAAAGCCAAAGGCCTACATTGGCTTTTGACAGCGATATAAGATCTGGAGTTACTTTGTCATCACGGTGACACGCGACACTCTCGGCGCTGTCGCCGGTTAACAAATCGTCTCCCCCGACACGCACCGGTCGGCGGCAAATATTCAGGGCCAGATTTGCTCGATTGGACGTCTCGCAGCGGCCGCTCAATTATCAGCTCAGAGCGTATCGGGAACACCATCACCATAAGAACACAAAACGGTAATCCCTTCTCCTGTTTTGCCACACTGCTATTGGCTTACTTTCCTCCAAAGAAGAGACTGAGAGAGAGGCGTGTTGTTTTGGTCGGTGCCCACTTAGCAACAAATGTTTCATTTGCGCTAGTGCGGTCGCAGGAAATGGCTGAGCTCAGCCCGATGAGACGATCCCGATGTTCTGCACACCTCCAGCTGATCATTTGCATCAAGTGTGCCGCAGCGGGGACACCCGAGGACCGGGATTGAAGACCCTTGACCCTTGTCGTGAACCCAAGGAGAGATTTTGTCCGTCAATGTAGCTCATTAGGAAGCCAAAGTTAGATACGGGTGGGACGAGACCTCAGAGCAAAATTTCTTTGCACCTGTTTGATCCACAATGCTGTTTTTCCTTTGTGGAATAACTCACATCCTCTGTTTATTTGGTCTTTGGCGATTTCTCAGCATCCAATTGTTTGTCAGAAAACAAAAGCTAGAGAGCCAGCTCTTTCCTTTTCACTTCTTTGACACAATTTACCTCAGTCAAAAGCAAAAATGTTGCAATATTCCCCAATTTGTTTGGTTGTGTTTGGTTTTTTTCTCTGATTCATGTTGAGTCAGGAATTGAGAAAGCTCAGTGAGGGGAGGCTCCAAATGTTTTGTCACTTTTTATTGGGTCGCAAACATCTCAATTGAAATCATAAAATGTTTCTGAACTTCAAACCGAGCCCCAAACATTGTTGCTGGTTAGTTCACACCTCCGTCTCACTTCATGGTGAAATATTCAAGCGGAAGGATGGTTTACTAATGTCATGGGCTCATTTACCTCCGTAATTAGCGTAACCTAGCCACGGGTGAGATGAAACGGCAACTCCCTTGCATCTTCAAAAAGATGGAATTTCAGACCCAGGCAAAAAGACCAGACGGACACAACACGTGGCCGACCTTTCTGGCAAAAATCCAACAAGCACCACTTGGCTCACCTGGCTGACTTTAATGCCTTCAGGGCTCCATTTTTTTTTTCTTCTACATGGCTGGCTCCTTGAAACACGGTGCACCTGCTGCTCATCCGCAGACCGCACCCCCACAAAAGATGAACAAACTCAAAGATTGTTTTTTTTCACACCCAAAACAGACAGTTTAAATGTGTGCACAAGCAAATAGCGTGCCGGCTAAGCATTAAGTATGTTTTCTAGAGCAGCCAGGGGGTGGCCTAGACGGGAATGCCGTATTTATATTTAGCTGTGCAGTCTGTGAGACAGAGAGAGAGACAGAGAGACACACAAGGACACATCCAAACACAAAGCCCAGGCCTGCCAAGTCATGAGTTGCGAGATTCATTTCAAAGAGATGGCTGTGCACAAGCCCAAGACTCAATTCCGGTAATCACTTTGTAGCTCCCCCCCCTCCCCTCCCCTCCCCGCACCCCCACAACTCCCACCCACCCACCAGAGACTCCAGACACTCAAGCTGTGTCAGGCTCTTTGAACATCAGTTCCTCGTGGCTCGTGTCCCCGTTGCCTTTCTCCACGGTAACCAGGCTCTGTAGCAACCGGTGGGCGACTTTACCCGCCTATTGTCTCACTCCAAACAAATATATTTGGACAGCGGTATTTGGCCACAGCCAGAATTCCTCTCCGGTTCAGCGCATCTTGGCCCTTTGCACCGCAGCGGGTTTCCTTGTCAGATAAATATAACCCGGGTCATCCGCTGGCACGGGCGCTCCGGCGAGTCGAGGTCTGGCAAAGTCTCCGCGCTAACTGACTTGCGGCGCAAAGGGGGGGCCGAGGGCTTCTTTTTGTGGCCGCAAAGCTCTTCTGCCCGGGCTGCTGGCTTATAGAAGGGGGAGGGGAAGCAAAGGACAAAGGACGATTCCATCGAGACAATTTGTGGAATCCAAGGTATAGCCGTCCTATCCGGACTCAATCGGCTTTACGAACGAGGTCCTTCCTTTTTGGCCGGCCGTGCGAGTGCAGTTGAGTGCTTACCGAGCCCAATCATTTGCTCTCTGATTTAACGGCGCTAGTAAAAATATCTGACATGGCGTTGTCCAATGCGCGGGACTTCTACATCCAATACCCTCTTTGAAATTGGCAGCGACGAAAAAGCCACGCGGTCCCTGAAGCCTCAGAGACCAGCAATGGTTTTCTTGGTTCGGCTTGACCAGGGATACAAAATGTCAGGAAGCAAAGCAGATTTCCAAAAGAGATGTGTGTTCTGGAAGCCTTGTGTCATCAGCCGTTGAATGAGCTCCGGTGTCTCCACAAACACCTGCTGTTGCCTTTGGGTCCCGACTTCCCGAATTAATGTTTTTGGTCTGCGCCAGAGAAGGTGTGACGATATCAAATAACAAGAGAAGGTCTCAAAGACCTAACGCTGAAGACGTTTTGGCATTCGAGTATCTTTGCGACTGATACGATCGTTTCGGAGACAGGCGCTTGGTCCCTTGGCGGACAAACGGACGGCAGGCTTGACTTTGACCGCACTTTCTTTGTCGGGGTTCAGAGCGCGAGTCCCGGGAGCATGAGGACACGACGGTGGCAGAGATGACGGAGGAGCTGCAGCCGGCCAAGGTGCCGCTCCTGACCAAAGACATTGTCAACAGTAAAAAGGTGCACGCCATGCGCAAGGAGCTGAAGAGGAAGCTGGGCAAGCAGCGCTCTATGGGTTCCGCCATGGACTACTCCCCGCTGCCCGTGGACAAACACGAGCCCGAGTTTGTGAGTGTGGCGGCCGCAAATCTGCCGGAATACAAAGCAAACCTTTGAATTGTTCGACGTTTGCAGGGACCCTGCCGGAGAAAACTGGACGGCATCATTCAGGGAATGAAAGACACGTCTCGAGTCATGGCTCTCTCTTTGTACCTTCCTAACTGTGACAGAAAAGGATTCTTCAAACGCAAACAGGTGAGTGAGTTTCCCCTCTTCTCCCGCCCGCTGCTTTTTTTGCGTCGGTAGTCGTCCGACCAAATCCCGCTTGTGGACCCGCAGTGCAAGGCGTCCCGTGGCCGCAAGCGCGGCATCTGTTGGTGTGTGGACAAGTACGGCGTTCAACTCCCCGGCACGGATTACAGCGGCGGAGACATCCAGTGTAAAGACCTGGAGAGTACTAATAACAACAACGAGTAAAGGACAAACAGAATATGAGGACCACAATCAAACATCACCCCCCTCTCCTCACCCCCCCTCCCCTCCAAGACGCACAGCTTACATTTCCGCTCTGAACGACGCGTGTATATGTTCCCGTCTCAGCTCAAGAGTTGTGAACCCTCCTGTTACGTTCCATTCTCAGGAACAGCGACAATGTTCTTGAAATGAATTGATTATGTACATCCATTATGCCAAGCAGCAAATGTTTCATACCGGAAAAAAAAAAAAGACTTGACATGGGTCAATTTGACCCGTGACATACATAACAGGAGGGTTGAGATTTCCTTTGAAAACAATTTGAAAATGAAAAGAACACCTGTATTTTTTTTTCCTCTTCTGTTGTTGACTAAACGCTCATCTCGCTAAATGTGGCTCATAGGACCCCTTGTACAAAACTGGCTCACGGAAATATGTGTATGGAATGATTTTTTTTTTTTTGGAACTGGGAGAGGGCGGGTTGCTGGCTTTCAGGTGGTCGGGACAGTGCGGCAGATGTATGCACAAATTGCCCCAAACATATTGTGAGGTAAAAAAGTATTGTAGCCGCTAACATGCGCGAATGCTAATTTGTTGCCACGATATAAAAATGAACAAAGGTTGTGCAGGAATTGCTAAGCCGGATATCCCGAGTCGTTGATGGCAATGATAGAAAACCCACAAATGACATTTCACGGCCACAATTCAGTACTTTGTGCTCACAATTAGATCCATCCCATGTCACGGTACATGAACGCATTGTTTACAGTGTAAGTGTGTGCTACCTATTAACCCACTTTGCTGTCTCAATTACAGACACAACCAAATCATGTCATTTTATTTCATTTCCCCTGGTTTGATTTTCTTTTTTCACTGCTCGGACACAACTCTCCGCTGTCAATTGGTGGTTTGGCAACGTAAAGAGGACGCCGATGGCTCTTTGAGCGTGCGTAGCTAGCCCGATATGCCAAATGTGCCTATTTTGAACAGACGCTGCCAAACGGCGATGGCAAAGGCAAGAGAGGAAATGCTTTTGGCCCGACGGGACTCAATTTGGACTTTTTGAGTCGAGCGAACAATCAAACGTATAAAGTCCGAACAGGTGAGATTCTCTTGCATTTGTGCTTTTTGATTTGCCTTCAGGTAGCCCACTTTTATCCCGAGCCGTGCTTTTTTTTCCCCCCTGTTCGGTGGAACCGTGTTTTTGAAATCTAGTCCTTGAATGTGTGTTTTTTTTTTTTTAAAGCTTCTGCTGCGTCCTTTCACTCGAGATGCTCCCCATCTGTGAATAGGTGTGCCCCCCCCCCCAGTGCCTTCCTTCATGCAAATACATTTCATTAGTGAAATGGACACCACCCAGGTGACATTGACTTTTTCAGACAACCCCTCACAAGGAGTCACACTTGACACAGGGGTCAAAGGGTCAAGGGGTCACTGGCGGTCAAGCGAGAGGAACAATTCCCTTTGCCCGCTTTGATCGGAAGTACGACCTTCGGCCAGTTGGGCCTCCATTTGGTCCTTCCTGATAAGTGATAAGCTAAGATTCATGCAAGCCTCTTTGATTTTTTTGTTTGTTGCGTGACTGCCAATGTATAGTATAGTTGGTTTGCGAGATTGCGAGAGAGAGAGCGGCCGCCAGAGGACGTTTGTTTTGGACGTGAAGCAACACGCAAAACAAAACACGCTTGCAATTGTGAATATAATTTGCGCAGGCAGGTAGTGCCCCCCTCCCCCGACAGCTCCCGACAACCACAAAGGAATCAGACGAGCATTGATATTGATCCAACAGAAAGTCAGTGAAAGAGAAGCAAAGAAAGAAAGAAAAAACTCAGTGTTGTCCGTGTCATGTCGTGCTCACCTTTTCAAGGGTCACTTTGGGGGAAATTTTTCGACAGGGGCTCTGCATCATTTGCAGCAAGAGGGCCTGATTTTGTTTTTTTTAATTCTGAGGTGGTGACACAGGAAGAGCGGTCACCTTGTACAGTGCACATATTCAGGGCCGAGCCACTTTTGCCCCTGAGCGCATATCATTAGACAGCACTTAGTAAGACAGCATGACGGGAGCCGAGGAAATGCCTGAGGAGGAGCCGCTGCGGCATTTGACATCTCACCCGAGCCAACAAGCGGCGCAGCGTCAGTGGCGACTTGATCGCGTTTCCCTCGCGACTCCCGATTTTGGTTTTTAACTCACTTTTCATACTTTGGTAGTACAGTAACGACAGCTTTTTCTCAATACGTAACACATTTGCTTTGGGTCGCATCAATTTGGTGCTCTGAATTGGACGGACGGAGGGGGGGGGGGGGGGTTGAAACGGTCAGGATTTGCAAAGACAAATAAGAATAAAAGTCAAATTATTCAAGCGAATATCACTGTGTAATATTTATTCTACTTGTAATTTATATGTACTCTTGTAACCTTTGTCTTTTTTTGTTATGGCAAAGCATTTATTTAAATAAACTTATGTATTCATTTATGCACTTGGCTGACGTTTTATTTTCTCCTGTCCTGTTTTGACCAGTCAACTTCCAAATGCACTTTATTCTTGCAATTTTCCAGTTTTGAGTCTCCCCAAAAACCAGAGACTATCCAAATGTTTTTGTATTTTTTTTTGCGGTAGTGTATCGTTCCATTTTTGCCAACTCACACACTCGCAAAAAAAAAAAGGCTAAGACTAATTTGTTGGGAAATAATGATGAAGCTCTCTTCCTGAGATTGTCTTGAAATGCACCATTTAAAGTAGATTCATCCCTGCAGTAAGCGGTGTCTAATCTCCTAGGCCAGAGCTGATAAACCTCTTAGACTTGAGTCTGAGACATCAGGCAGGCCTCGCATGTATAGCCAGCACTCTCATGGATAGCCAGCACACGACACCGCATGGCACGGCACGGCACGGCACGCAGGATGCCACTTGGCCAACCTCCAAAAAGTCACCAAGAAGATTGCACGGCAACTAGGAAGTCACCGCAGGCCGGTTTCGACATCAAGCCGAGGGGGCGTGGTTCAAAGATGGAGATTTGACGACCCCTCAACAAGGTTGCGCAGGAAGAATGAGTCCGTATATATACATTGAGATGACACTTTGAGTCGATTGGACAGAACACAGTCCCCAGTTTAGAAGTCAATGCACAGTCTCACGTCTGGATTTGCACAAATGGAGCCCATAAGAGCCAGCGCCTGTAATTATTGACTCCATTAGAGGTCTGTCTTTTGTCCACAACCCGGGCCAGTCTGTTGGGCACAAAAACGCCTGTTGACAAGTAAGGATTGCTGCTTTGGTTTCTTCTATAAGCTGTGTTTACTCTGTTTTGTGTGACACACAGTCACAAAATAAATGAGCGCTGCCAGTACACAAACCACTCGGCCGGCGCGCATTTCATACAAACACCGCAAGCGGATCAGCAAAATAGTCTTCTGGTGTCTTGTGTGGTCACTTTCAACTAGCGCAAGAGTAGAAATGAGAACAAATAATTCTGGTTCTCCACGTAGAAATGGCTTGTGCATACGTCTTCATTGCAAAATGAAGAAAATTAACAAGTTTTCCTTCCAACGAGTTGCGCAAGGATGAAACGGAACCCCCCCACACACACACACACAAATCGATCTCCCAGGTTTATAGTTTTCCACAGTGTCGGACACAACTCCACTTGGTCAACTTTTTGCATGAGAGGGAGGGGAGGACATTGGGGGTGCTGGACATGTGGGTGTGTCTGTCAGTGTGTGTGTGTGTGTGTGTGCATCATTGCACCATCGGATTGGGTGGAACCGGACCGGCCCAATGACGAGTCATCTTGAGGTCATCCCCCCTCGCCATCTACTGACACACACGCACGTGACAGACATTTGCCCACACTCGCTATTTACCCCAACTAACCGTCCGAGGCCAAATACCCCCCCCCCCCGCCCGCCCGCTTGTGTCCCCAGCTGAGTTAACATCTCATCAGAGAGCACATCGGGATTGAAGTGGACACAGTTTACGCCGCGCACCCTGGGATGACAAAAAGAATGAAGGCGCAGGAAGGAGGGGGAGCATAAAAACTTTCCGTTTTCTTCCTTGGATGAGAAAGAACAAAAAAGTGACAGTTACAGTAATTGCCCCGCCACAAGGAGGGAGGAAGTTCAAGAGGGAGCCCAGTGTTGAGGAGGTACAGTGGGAACGGCGCAAACAATGCCGTTGTTTGTGACCGTCCGTGAAAATTGGCCGAGTGGGTGAGAGGCGCGCTTTAGCCAACGCTGGCGTCTTTTCAATCATTTTTTTTCCTCCAAGGTGACCCCCGTTTGTCCTTCGCTGTCACATTTGGCTGGACGCGCTTCCATTCCAATCGGAAGCACAGTTTGTTCCCGTGCTTGACAAGCAGTGCCTTGTGGTGGACCTTACGAGCGGGAAAGGGAAAGCGGCTCTCAATAGGCGGCCATTATCTATTTGAAAATGTCCTGAACTGTGTTTTTAACCGCTTACTGTATTTATGAACTGAAACGGGGCTCCATGAATTTGCTTTTTGGTAGTCCAGGTCTCCCTTTTTCATGAAACATCTGTCTTTCCCAAGTCAAGTCAAGTCAAGTTTATTTGTAAGCCCTAAATCACAAGCAGTCTCAAAGGGCTTCACATAGACAAACAATTGACAATTATTTCCCGTCCACCTGTCCTCATCAGCCGGGCCGCTTACACGGACCAATTGGCTTTCTCGGCCACTCGTGTCTCGTCCAGGTGTTTCTCGTTGTCTCATCGCTTTGCTTGTATTTAGTCGGCTGCCGTGCCGGCAGCCAGCCAGTCGATCGCCTTTCTGGCCGCACCTCACGTCTTGTGTTTGTGAAGTTAAAGCCATTTGGAAAAGCCAACAAAATATTGGGACTATTTACAATCGGTGTATGTTATTCTTGATGACAAATGAGTGACCACAGCATAGCCGAAGACTGCCCATTTTCTCAAAGCTTGTGCATCCAGTGCCAATTGATTTGGGGATCGCAAAATTGACACAAAATCACTCAGCACCGAGTGATAATGTATTACAACCAACAGAATTGGATGGGCATGTCTCACCAAAGACGCTAAAACACAAAAAGTGCTTGAAAGAACCATGCTCATAATTCAAATTGAAGTGTGGCCATTGTGGTTGGAAGCTGCAACATGAATTGGAAGCATGCAAGCAAAATGTTTGCTACTAGCCACGCAAGCTCCTATATCGGCCAGCCGTAGACACGCAATGGGGACGGAGCAGACTGGAGCTCGTGTCAGGTTCAAAGAGTCTGCTGACGACTTGGCTCGGGATGAGAGCGAGGCAAAGGGGAGCAGACGCCGGTCGTTTGCTCAGATTCTTCCCCTGCAGCCTCGGTACATTGCGTACACTTGAGCTCATCCAGCGGGAAATCGAATTATTCGGGACTTTGCCCGCAGCGGCCGTTTCAAACCAAAGGTGTCCACTTCCACTTTAGCTTGGCTTGACACGTTTTCATGTGACACTGAAGTTTTTGTATGGGGTTGAAAGTGATGTCCAAAGAGAGTAAAAGGAATAGCCAGTGAATTTAATGTGACCACATATGATTGGCTACGACATCCATTCGACAAGTAAGGAAGGAAGAAAAGCAAAGTTTTCATTGTCACTGCAAAAAACCCAAACCATTTTTCTGGCCTGACAAATGTTCGGTTTTTACGTTCGTTTTCATACAACTGGCAAATCAAATAGAAAAAAAAAAGAAAGAAAACGAACCGAGACAGAATGATGCGTCGACGGGATGCGGTTTTCCGCGCTAAGCGGGCTAACTCCCACACTTGGCCGGGCTTCCGATTGTCTCCACGCTATTTCCGCATCACATTTTGAATGGATGACTTTTTGCAGTGGAGCCGTGCGGCCGTGTTGTCGGACTGGCTTGTAAATAAACAACGGAGCCACCAAAGTCCAGATGTGGAGCCTATTCCGCTTGACAGTGAGCGGTTATGACACATTTGATGAATATTTGAATGTTGACTTGAAATGCTGAGCTGGTCGTTGTCTCGGTTTTACGCTGGTGGCTAACGGGCAAACAAATTTGATTGCACGAGCATGTTGACAATGTGTGAGGCTTTTTTGGTTTTGACACAGAAGAAGGGGGACCGGCACAGCAATAAACCAAGCTTGCTAAAGCAATTAGTCGTTCCAGCCTTCGCTTGAGGCCATTAACAGGCTGTGATACGATTGACAGCAATCACATAAATCTGCCACCGTTGCCCGCACGCTGCATTTCTTGCCTCTCACGCTCGCTTATGGCCGCCAGACAGCCGCAGAGGTGAGGCGAGTGGGCCTTGCTTCCTGCCGGCGTAAACTGTACAAATGTTGCTGACCAATATGAAAATCAGTGATAAATTCACTTCTGTCTTGCAAGCCTGTGTGAAAGGCCGTCGTGCATTTACACATAAGTGCATATCGTTAGATTAGGCCATTACACATAGCATTTTGGAAGGGGCGGAGCCACGACGCCCCCGTGCGGTCGGACTCAAACTTTACCGTGTCTGTTATTATCACTGATTGTGGTTTTTATGTCAACAGCTGTTTTTGCCCTTCAATGGATTATTTTGACATTCCCGTCATTTCCTTTGCGCCAAACGACTTCAAAATGTGATTGAATTGGAATCTTAAGAAAGTTACTTACAAGAAAATGCTCAGTGGAAAATAATGTTATTGACGGGCTTGGGAGTTTCTTCTGTCTGGTGACATCGTAAATGAGCAATATCGGTTCTCCATCCTGCCAAACGTGGTGTCCCTGGATTTTACACGTCAAAACATGCCACCGATTTCTCAACACAAGAATTAATGAAGAACTTGTCAAGTCTGCCTCGGGCTTACATCCTTATCACGAGTTCGAGGAAAAACATCACACTGGCACGGACGTGTCATTTCAAGAAAAAGAATGCAAGGTCGGCAATATTTATGGCAACGACTTGGCAACGTCTGCGCAACAATATATTTTATTGGCGGGACTCCTTGGCTTTTATGATCTACTGCAGGGAGGCCATCGTGCAAAAGCAGCCTCTGATCAGCTAAAGCTAATTTAGCTCATCATCTTTGCATCCCCCAGCGGCGCCGTTTTGGTTCATGTCACTAAGTGATTGTCATTAAGCTGAGACGGCGACGTGAGCTATCTGCTGCCGGCTGGCTATGGCCTGTAAAAACAGAGACAGTTCTCAATCCCTGGGTTGTAAAGCGAACATGCCTGAGAGGGACAAGCCAGCGCTGAGCTCCGACACCAAAATGTGAAGTGAAGCATGCTGACGCTGGTGGGCGCGTCTCTCTGTTTGGTTACAAGTGGCTGCTTGCAGGTGCTGAGGAACTGGAAGTTGCCCTTGCAGCAAATGTCATTATTCCAATTTGTGCTTCAGCAAATCGGCAGGCATTTGTGGTGAGCCTCAAGCATTGGACAGTAACAGACTGGAGCCGTCAGAAAGAGTTTGAGCAAATTTGATTAGATTGTTGTTGTTGTTTTTTTCTTTTATCATATGTTTTGATGTTGCTCTGGTTGTCTTCAGTATTTTGGTCACAAAGAACAAATGCCCTCTTCCCTTCCCCTTCAAAAAAATAAAACTAAACGTACGGAAAGCGGCCCAAGTCGTGTCATGATAAGACAATGTTTGAGTCCAATAAATGCCTCTGGCGTGATGTCGCGGACAAATGATAGCATTTGTTATGCTTTTGTTTTTAAGGAGCGTTTGAACAACAGAGGAAGAAAGCTTTGCTTTCGTACTGAGACGGCCAATGAAGCCAGTCTGATGCCGTTCGAAAAAAGTTAGTCGCTGAATGGATTCGCTGCTTTGAATTTGGCCGAGCCCTCGAATTCTGGCTTAAGTGTAGGAAAAAACAACACAAAAAACCTAAACGGTTTGACGGCTTGATAGATAAAGGGGAAA
Source organism: Syngnathus leptorhynchus (assembly GCF_054491065.1). Lineage (NCBI taxonomy): Eukaryota > Metazoa > Chordata > Actinopteri > Syngnathiformes > Syngnathidae > Syngnathus > Syngnathus leptorhynchus. The sequence continues at coordinate 13,738,185 of NC_141203.1, read as the reverse complement.
AGGTGAACGATACCGCAGTGATTACACTGGCAGCTGGCTGCGGCCAAATGTTCTTGCACCTTGTGAACTCAAAGTTGTGAAGAATCACACGATTGTGCTTTCAAAATAAAAAGCACTCCATAAACTAGCCGAGCCCAGCCCAGCCGAGCGCACGCCGCAGTGGAGCATTCACAACAGACTGCAACCTCAAATTGTACGCCGTATCGGCGCTGGCGCACTCCCTGAGCCAAATCAAACAAAATGAACCCAGGACAAACCGCGCTTGCGCTCAACACATCTTCAGCTTTCATTTTTTTCGAGCTTTTTCACGGGATTGTTTTCAACACTGCCAAGCGTAAATCAGCGACGTTACAACAAGCGCCACAGGCCCATGCCAGCCGCGAGGTCGGCCCGGCGCCGCTCCCGACTTTGCTATTGTTTTCCCTCTCGGATCGACACGAGCGTCGCGGGTGCGGAAATGTGACAAACAAACATGCTGCGGTGGGGTCGACGTCATTTTGGCCGCAGCGGCATTCCGTTGTTACCGTAGCGCTGGATGGAGTTCCTTCCGAACAGGGCCGGACAGCAATGGCGATGGGGTCTGTGAATAATCAAGCACAAAAATGGGGATTGCTAAACACGCGTCTTGGCTCCTCGACAGCAGATTGTAAAACATAACAATAAGCTGAAATAGAAGCCGATCAATCAGCTGGTGCCAACACGCGGCTTTCACCTCATGGATTCCCAACGTGGTAACCTCTTCCAGCTGGGCTCGTCGGCGAGTAATATTAGGGCTCGTTCGCCCAAGAGCCAATAAATGAAGTTTTGGCCCGCTTTCAATTAGAGCCAGATGCCTGGCTAAAGGGCCATCATCTTTATGGTAGGTGGAGATCGGGCTCCACATGTCCAATTAAGCACGAGGGATGAAAATGCAACTCCCACCGCTTGAAGAAGAAAGGGCAAAACAAAGCGGCCAGGAACTCGGGTCCTCCAAAGCCCCGTGGAGCTTCGATCCCTGCCGCAATCTGTCATTTCAATCGAGCGTGTTGCGTAGAAGACCCCCCAAGTGAAAAATAATACTTTGAAAAATGTAGTACATCTTCATCTGGCATCTTTCTCGTCCGCATGTCTCTAAATGCGATTTTTACTTTGACAGTATTCCGTAAGACTCGACAAGAGGCGTAACGCCGACTCAGCATTTCTTCATCTCATTTCACAAGCATCCTCTTTGGCTATTTTAGCAACAACAACTACTGCTACCAATTTTGAAACGACTGAGCAGCGTCGTCCTCTACCAGAAGCGTGTGGAAAAACAAAGTGATTACGCTGCGGTTTGTCTTTGGGTTGGGACGAAAAAGTGTTGACTTCCCGATAGTCGTACAAAAGTTCTGACCTGAGGCTTTGCTCTCAGAGTGTCTCTTCCAATCATTTATTGACACGATGGAAAACCATGGCAAGGTGCCAATGCTCCAGGCGTGAACGTATTTATCATTATACAGCAAAAGTGCAAAGAAAAAACCTCACCCGTGTCACAATAAACTTCCAAGTCGAGTATTTATTATGTTCCTGGCGAGGGGAAAGAAACTGGTGATTTCTGGCGCGCCTTTTTTCGACAGTGTCAAGCAGAGGCAACGAGTTGGAAAAATGTCGGATATCTGTCGTATAAAAAGATAAGAGCTGTTCAAAATTCCCTCAGCAGGTCATCGTGTCTTTGGACACCTAGTGAGGGATTAAAAAGGGGGGGGGGGGGAAATGCACAGTCAGCAAAAATGGCTTGCCTGCATCTTGGCCATCATTGTGTTGTGTTTTCCATCAGCTCGAGAGACTCGAGCGTCACTTTTGCACTCTTGCCTCCATTTAGCCTTTAATTTGAGGGCCATGGAAACGTTTTCTTAGGACCACTGTGCAAACAAATTCTCCGCTCATAAATGCGCGGTGGCAATATTGCGGCTACGTGTCGCTAGGCCAACGGGCAAGCTTGGAAATGTCGAGGCGGAGCGAGGTCCATGTCGCGATGAGTGAGATGTTTCTGGCCTCCGGGAACGACGAGCGTCCACCTCAGCCCTTCAAATCAAGGTCGGCTCATTTTCCGAGTAAGATTTCAAGAGGTTGGAGCCAGGTTTCAAGATTTGGACCCCCAATTCTGGCGAAGAAGCCCAAAACTTGGGAGGAAGTTCAAGCTCGGAGATGGGATCGTGTCGGCTTGTTGACACGTGGGGGGTCTCTTGGGCGTGGGGGAGGGAACATGACTTTGGGTAGCATGGGAACAGTCAGGCCTGCTCTGGGAACGGAAGCAGGCTGTCCGTTGCGGTTGCGCAACAATAAGAGGTTGCAGCCATTAGAGCAGAAGAGGGCAGGCAGATCGCAAACGCTCGGCCAGCTCTTGCTTTTTCTCATCAAGACGTCTAAAGGTACGTACGTGAGCCTACCTGACTTTGGACTTTCTACTCCTGTGATGACAAAATGACATCTTGGCTGCTTTAACCAAGATGACTCAAGCGATTCGGGGAAGCCAGATAATCCGTGGCTCCGCCCTTGGCCTCATTTGCATTTTCAACATTAACAAAGCTTTGGAAAGATATTGCGAGAGCATCAAACGCTAAGCCAAAGCGAGCTGGACTCTAACCACAAGGACACAAAGGGCTTGGCAGGGCTGCAGCTTGCAAATATTTTGAGGTTGATAATAAACAATTTGCATTCTAAATGGCTTTTTGCAAGTTTGCTATTGTTTATTGGAAAGACAAAAGCAACAAAGCAATATTAAGCCCGACCTTGCCGAAACCATTGTTTGCAGTGACCTTTAAATGTCTCTCTCTCTCTCTCTTTTTTTTCTTTTTTTTTTACTCCTGATTCAAGGCATCAAATATTTAGGAGCCCCGTTTGAGGATGTTGACTTCCTTTACGCTGGCGTTTGTCTTCCTCGGGACAGGTAAGACAAGGAGAGAACACAAATCCATAAAAGGTGCTTTGTTATCTTCTGTTAGTCTGCTGTGTTTGCAGAGCACGTCGTGCTGCTCTCAAGCTGGCATGGCTGGCGCATGTGTCTTGTCTCCTCCTCCAGCAGCGTTGTCGCAGACAATTATCCATCCGTGTGACAAGCGCATGTTTGATAGCGAGGTCCGCTTCTGCCGCTCAGCTTTTAACAAGAGCATGGAGACCAGCGGCTACTGGCAGGGATGCGCATGGCCGGCCGTAAAACGGTAAAGTGGAGATTCTGGCAAATCTGTTGTAGAAACAAAAAATCAAGATTCAAAAATAAATGCCGGGATACGCACGCTATTTCTGGACACCATTGGTTTGTGGGGAAACCTTCACCATGGTGATGCCCCCCCCCCCCCCCCCCAACTCCTTACATAATGATCTATATTTTTCAGATGACATCATTTGGGGCTTAGGCGTAAATGGGACGTTAGGGTGGAGTATCTGTCATCAAAAGGAAGCCAGCCATCTTGTAGATCCGACTTTCCTCTTGTGGATGTTGACCTCACGTCGTGGCAAACTCTCGTGACATTTACGGCATTCGAGTGGGCGTCTCCACCCGGAGCATTTCACAAATCAAAACTATTGGCTCCAAAAACAATGCCGGCGAGCGAGCTCGGATGTTTTGGCGGTCCAGCTTCTGTCATATTAAAAATAAAAATATGTGTATGTCCGCTACGTGGTTGTGTTTTTGCAAATGCCCTACAGACAATGTCATTTTAATTGCTGTTGTTTTTGTTTTGTTTTTGACCCAATGCCGCTTTTAGCCACTTTAGCAGCCACTAAAGCCTCTTTCTCTTCTTGTGTAGCGTCTACTATGATCTCAAGCTGTGTGTGGATCGCAAGGCCGCCGCGTCTTTGTGTCTGAGTCGAGGCTCCCTCGTGGATGACCTGTTCCGGGAAGTCCATCGGGAATACTTTGCATCCTGCCGACGAATCCAGGACCCGCCGCCCCACATTGTTGCCGCGCTAATCGCTCCGCTTCTCGTGGCCACGCTGCTTATGCCTTTTCTCTGCACCAAACTGGCCACACGGGAACTCTAGACACTTGCGCATCCCGTTCCAGTCCAATCTCTTGATTGACTGACAAGCAATCCACCCAAATATTCCACGAGCTGGCCCGGAGGCTGTAAATTAGGGCTCACCCGCCCGCAGGCCTCTTTTCAAAAAAGCACAGCAGTGACATTGGGAATGTTGGACGAGTGAGCAGAGTTTGCCTTTTCCTACCTTGATTCTCACCACAAGTTGCCAGCAGTGTTGTTTCCCGATTTCCTGAATGCATAAAAAATTGATTCTGGTGCAACTTGTATTTTTTCTCGATTGATTCTGATGTACTTCCACAATTTTCGCTCATCACGGGCCAGCCGAGTCTGGATACCGTGCCGGTTGAAGAAAGCAAGCGCCGTTATTTACCGGAGGGCATCTGGTGTATCTATTTGTAGCGTGCGGTGGAAATGGACACGAGGAGCTAAATTGAAGATGACAAGACGCTAGTGTCTTGACGCGGACACAATGCGTCTTGATTTGCACATGAATGCCATACCACCCACATTGTTTTTGCTGAACATATAGCGGCCGTCGTCTTAAAGGGATTTGTTGGCATCCCGCGCACGTAAATCAACCGTCACCAGCAGCGGCTGTTGTTTTGGTCAAATGACGAGAGGCGGCATCGGACATCTTGAGGCAACACAATAGTTGATGTGTGGCTTTGGTTTGTTTTCAGCCCAGGATGACATATGTGAGAGGAGGCGTGGTGGTTTTTTTTTTTTTTTTTTTTCTTTTTGCTCCTTCCTTTGTACGGCCTGTGTCGTATATCAAGCGGCCATGCGTGACGCTCTTGACATTTGGTCAAGGGTAACATCCGGGCTATTTATTCCTGGCCCAGGTTGGTCTTTTTCAAATCACTGTCAAGAGTTGCCTCATTGCTGGGTGTGTCATTCTGTACATCAGCATAATAACTATACTTTTCAATTTGGCCCATCTTTTTATAGTCGCCGTAATGAAAAGCCAAACGCGATCATGGACCCAAGCCTCCAGACCGTCCAGGACTCCAAAGATGCCCAGAACTTTGAGCTGTACAGTGGAGCTCCACTTGTGAGCTATGATTTGACGGTGTGACGTTGACTGTGTGTTGAAGAAAGCAAAACCTGTCCAATGATTAACTTTGCCGCAATGCCGGACACACGAAGAAAGCAGATGTTTTGAAACACGTTTATTTTTGACAAAAATAATGCTTTACAGGAAGTGGAAAAAAATGTACGAGTATGTCGATAACAATAATGAAGCTGTTTGAACCTGATAGAAATGGCGACGTGCTCGGGCCCAAACGGAAGCCGTGCAGCACCGCTACCTGTTAGCGTGTTAGCACTGCTACCTGTTAGCGTGGATACTTTTCAAAACGGACGTGCGTATATGTTTATTTACAAGGATAGATTCACATTTGTACATAGACACAAATCCCGTTCTTTTCTGTCGACATTATACATTTGCAAGACTTCGTCGTAGTACGGCACGAGTTGTTGTTGGGTTTTTTTTTTTCTCGATGGGCTCACAGACTATGATGCCATTGTCCCGCGCACGCTGCAAATTCTTTGAATGTGTGTCCGTTGCAGTAAATAAGAAGTTTGGGAAAGGGAGCGGTCCCAATAGACCAAAGTCACGTATTTCTCTCATCTTGCGGACAGACAAAGCCAAAGTTGCACAAACGCAATGGCCTCATTGCCCTCTTGTTGTTTTTGCTGCGCGATAAAACATCTGAACTTGCCGCACGGTTTAAACAAACACTCCAGCGCCATCTTTGGAGAACTAGCCAAGGTCTTGCCATGATGACTTTTCAAAAGATCAGTATGACTTTATTTACGTGGGCTAAGGAGCAGGAATACAAATGGAATGTGTCACCACGTGTTTGTTTCAAAGATGTTTTGCGAGGAAAACGAAAAGTTGAGCTCGAGCGATGTGCTTGTGGGACGGACGAGCGCTTATCTGTCTGTGTTGCTGACCATTCCGTTCAATTGAAGACTTTTGAAATAAAGCGAAGCGCTCTGGGTGGTCTGCCCTAATGGAGGTGACAAAACAAAGACTGTTGACAGGGCCCAAAGTTTAGAGGGTTAAAAGAAACAAAACGCAAGTCGCAACCTGCACGTTTGGACGTCCGACAAGCAGACAGGACACGGCACATTTGATGATCTGCGCTTGACGCTTTACTTGTGGCACAAACGGCAGCACGTGGACGCGCCCGCGGACAATGTGCCGCAAAGCTCCAGCGCCTGCGCTCATTTACGACGCCTTTCCAAAAATAACAGCTGCGTGCTCATGTTCTTGACAATTGCCGACAAAAGATTGACAGTACGACATACATTTTCTGAAACGCAGCGAATGAACACGGCGCTCCAAAAGCAGGTACATACTTGACCAAATCAAGCAATAGAGGGAGGTGTGAAATTTGCAAATCCTTCAACACGTCATTCATCTTCTGCAATTGAGCAACGCAAGCCACATGTGATTTTTGTACAAACACATCTCAGCTAACTAAAGGCTGGGAATTTACAGTTCAAAGGTCAGTTTACCCTGAGAGAATTCTTGTATGGCTCCGGCCGGCCACGCTTGTGTAAACGCACATCGGGGCCAGCAAACATTTGATTGGTCCACATATCAACTATAAAGGTTCGCTCGTCACTTTGAAGCACTTTGAGCGGGGGCAGTTGATTGTATTCCTGCAACTATAAATCCGGGTCATCCAACAAAATAGGCTTGGTGATCTTGAGCCACACACAACTCTTAGCAAAAATAAAAAGCCCTTGACAACTGAGAAGCAAGTGCCTGTGCACAACAGCCAACAAAATGACCTCGAGGGGCAAAAAAAGAAAAGATACACAACAAAGCCACCGTACGTAGAAAAGTTACGAGCCGTCCGCTTTCACTTTGCTCGGCTCGCATGGAACGTTTCGGGGGATGCGGAGACTCCCGAGACAGCGGCAGGTTCAAACGTTGCTTATCAGAGGATTTTTACCAGCTGCTCTCTTAATACGCTGGATTTGTCTGACAGGACTTTTCCTGAATACGCCTCATGAGCAAAAACATCTGGCAAAGATGGCGGCGCAGCCCAAAGGCATCATCATCGGCAGACATTGACGACGAGGAACGACGACTTTTGAGCAAACTGCGGCTAATTGGAATTATGCGGCCAGCTCGGCGTTTGGCCGATGACGGAAGATTCTGATTGACAGTGGCACGATCCGATACATCAGTGACGGAATGCCGGCCTGCCAACGCTCCCCGGCGTGTCGGCTACACGTGTGTTTGCTTAGTTTCTCGGCTGACGTGTTTTGTTGTATTATTCATGACATATGTGAAATGTGTACTGGAAATCTTGTCGAGAAGATGAAAGAGCTAATATGAAGAAGGACTTTTTTTTTTTCTTTCTTTTCTTCTTTTAGGAGGCGGCGTGGGTTGAAGCACATTACACAAGGTCCTTTTAACTGTGGGCCAACACCTTATTTGCAGTTAAAGTTTAAACATTACCGAGCAGCAGAATGTAAAAAAAAATAGGTTAAGAAAACGCCAAGTGACTTATTTGTAAGTGTTCCTTTTGTGCTGTGTTTCGCCTGCCCACAAAGGTTTGGCTTGAACAAGTGTTGACGTCTTGTTTGGCCAAAGTGCTCGAAGTGCCCGTCAACATCTCTACACTCGCCATCGTCTTTTTCATCTGGACTTTTTGAACATTTCTGGGCTGGGCACATTTTGGACATTTGACCTGTCCTGGATCACATCTGTAAAGTTCTGCTTTTGCAGTGGGCCACCACTATTTGCTCTCTCGACTAAAGCCGAGTCGGCATCATTCTATTTTTCATGAAAGCGACATTTGCATTGGACAGCCATGATATTGAAGGCAATTTCTGGCATGAGTGTAAGCAAACGTCTCATCACAACAGCGTCCGAGGCCTTTTTGCATACATAACATTGCATTGCATTGGAAAGAAATTGGCAGTTGAGTAAAGGGAGCTCAGGAAATATCATTTGGTTTCGACATCCTTTTTGCTTTGGGGGCAAAGAGTTCACCTAGTCATTATGTGGACATTTTTTTCAAAGACATTCATCCAGCAGCCGCTTTGTGTTTGTCTCAGGGGTGGCTGACCACTAACATTGCACATTGGCCCGAAGCCTGCACGCTAATTAAAGGGATAGAATTAGTCATTGTCCTTTCGTAACTTCAGGTAAGGGACTTGCACATAATTTTGGGGAAGTTCAAGCCGCACCACACACACGCGCGCATATATATATATATGTATTTATAATAAAAATAAAACATATATATATATATATATATATATATATATATAATCTGGGTCTTTTTCGGCTCGGTCAACTTTACACGAGCATGTGAATCTCGTTGTACTCATCCCGCCCATCTTCATCAAAGTTGGGCGAGTCTTCATCGCAATCCAGCTGTGAAGGTAAAGAGCGCGACTTAGGTTGGCTGGTCCACATTACCAAGTTCCCTTTTTTTTTTTTTTTTTTGCTAGTCAAGCAAGAGTTGGTGTGAATGTTTCCAGGTAGAACCGTGAGACATTTGTCATGAATGAATCACAAGTTGAATATTTGCATTTGCTTGGATGCGTGACAGTCATCCGATTGCTGCGGCTTTTAATTTCGTTTGCTTGTGAAAGCATATCAACATAACTGTAAAATATGCCAAACGTTCCGGCGGGGGACGAGAGGCAGCCCGGCGCCGCTTCCCGCATTTGTGGAAAGCCCCCTCCCTCCCTCCCTCCCCTCCCGGCACACCACCTACCGCCTGGAGCTCCCGTTCCTCAAAAATCCTGGAGAGGATGACGCGGCGCAGCGGCACCGTCATGATGAGGACGAAGGGGAATGCCAGCGAGGCGGCGGTGGACTTGACGACCCACAGTGTGACGATGCAGCCCAGCTGGATGAGGGTGAACATGTTCATGCGCCATGTCTTCACCTGCACGTCGAGAGAAGGGCATTCAAAGCCGAGTCGTGACTTCGGGTGACATTTGCGATCTCCCGGCCCCGGTTACCTTGGTGACGTAAATGTGGTCGGGGTGGTGTTTGGCCGGCGTGACCATGAGCGTGATGCGTTCGTACAGCTGGATCCCCGTCAGAGAGGTGACCCCCATGTACAAGAAGATGCCAAAGAGCACGGCCAGAGGGATGAGGCGCAGCACGTCGGTCATCACGATGGACATACCTGATCGGGATAAACCACACGCAGTATTGCATCTTATGGTGAATTCGATCAGAAGGTCTCTTGGCGCGTTTGCCGTCCTTCTTACCGACAAGCACGGCCACGAGAAGCCCCGTCAGCCTCTGCTCTTTGACTTCCTGGATCACGGGCTTCTCTCCAGGCGCCGTGGCCTTGCTCATGACCGTGAGGGCATTGACGTGAGTGACGGAGCGCACGGTGGCCGCCGTCAGCCACGGCAAGCCGAAGAGCGGGCAGAAGGCACCCAGAATCACGATCAGCAGCAGGTCCAGGTGGAACCCCGAGCCTTTCACTAGGCGGCGCTCCTTCTTACTGACAATCAGGCTGAGAGAACAAAGTAGTGCATGGTCAGCTAATCACAGCGCGTGGCATGGCGTCCTTGTACTTCTTTTTAAAATCAACAGAGATCGGGGTCAAGCCCGACGGCAAACGCTGAAAATCGGTAGTTGACACCAAAGCCTCAAAATGTGCAGACCGCAAATATTCGGGGGTTCACTGTCGTTCCTTGAAACCAATGACAACTTTCCAGCCGTTGCTTTCCATCTTTCAGAGCAGGCTTCAGAGAATTTGCCCAAAGGAAGCTTTTTTTCTTCTTCTCTTTTTAGCATAGAGCCAAAGAAAGATTCCAAAACACAAAACTCTGTACTTACGAAGTGATCTGCGTTTCCATAAAAATGAGGATGAACACAAGAAGGGCGGGCACAATGGACGCTCCCATCATCCAAGTGGGGAAGGGCTGCTTATCTCCAAAGGGACTGATGAACCACCTTCTCTTGTTGGGGGAAGTGACTGAAAAGCCGGACGGCACGTCCAGCTTCTGAAAAGGAAACCAAACAGAGGCCACTGTGTCGCACACCAGTCCAATTCACATATTTGGGATGGATGAATCAAAAGAATTCAATCCAGCCTCGAGATCCGTTTACCTGTGTGTAAGTGTCGGTGATGGAGTAATCCACCAACACAGAAACTAAAATGGAAATGGGAATACCAAAGTCCCCGATGATTCTTCTTGCCTGCGGGGTGAAAAAGAAACAGAATACGGACTCAACTTCCACTGAGGGACCCAGGGACATTCTCGTTCCCGGTCGAGGAACGAGACGGTTTTGCGTCGATCATTACCTTGCCGCCTAAGAACCGACTGTTTCTGAACTTTCTGAGGAAGAACGCCACAAAGAAAGTGCCCATCATGAGGACCAGAGACAGCAGAGCGGTGTTGGGTTGGTTCTGAACCTCCTGAAGCTCAGACGGAGGGGTGGCGTCCCCAGGGTACCACGCCATCAACGGATGTTCTTGAAACATCTGAAAGACGTCAAGCGTCACGTGACAAATCCAAACAGCTCGGTCTGACGACGTGATGTCTCGAATGACCTTGAAGAGCTTTGAGAAGGTCTCGTAGATGAAGATGAGGGAGATCAGGAAAGCAAAGATCTCTTGAGTGAAGGGCGAGATGAAACGAACGAGGAAGCTGCCTTCCGCTGCCACAATCAGCAGCACGATGAAGACGAGCCAGAAGCCGATCCACACTCGACCAGTCAGGTACTCAAAATCGTAGGCCTGACAGAACTGAGTGACAACATTTAGGGCCCAGTCGTGACACTTTGATTGCGCTCGTGCGCTACCTTGTAGAAGGCTTCCTCGAAAACCAGTAAAGGTCCCGAGAAGCCAATGATGAGAAGAGGCTGACCGGCCAAGAGTGAGAATATAACGCCGAGCGTCGCAGTGGAAACAATCAACTCGGTCACTCCCATCATGCCTTCTGTCTTCTCCCCTGCGGGTGAAGACGCAAAGGAGGAAGACTTTGGAGCAGGTCACTTTGAGCCCAAACGTAGCAACGGGAACCTTACCGAGCAAGCCCCCAAACGTTATGGTGGGCGACAGAGCAGCAAAGTAGATGAAGATGACGGCAGCCACGCACTGCATGTCCACGGCATCCTTCAAGTCGCTGACGTAGTTGGGGTAGCGGCACCGAATGTCATGGAGCAGCCCTCCGAACAGAATCCCCGAACGCTTTAAAGGGTCCGTCTCTTGGTCGCCATCCTCTTCCTCCTCTTGAATCATGTCTGGGTGGAATAGGTTCCAGTTTGCACGTCTTCTGAAAAAAACACTTTCTGATGGATTGATTACCTTTGTTGTTCTGCTCCATGCCGGACGAAGAGTGGTGCTTCTTCAGCTCCCGTTCCTTGCGCTTGCGCAGCATCTGCTTCTGGAAGTCTGCTACGGTCTTCAGCAGGTCTTTGCCCTCTACGTCGGATGGCGGGATGACGATGCTGCAGTCCAGGAATTCGTTGATACCGTTTAGGAGATCCTGTCTGTTGTCGGCAAAGTAAGCCACCTCGTGGAAGCTCTGCGATTCAGCGACATATCGAGCGATTGTACATTGAGGATGTCATCTCTCCAGAATACAGTTTTTCTTCAGCCTAGGTGAAAGAAATCCTTCACAGAAGCGGCTGGGCTGAAATTTGACATTTCTCACCTTGTCAGACATGAGCGTTGAGAAGGAACGTCCAATCTCGTGGTAGTCCACGTTGGACTGACTGGGACCGAGCAGGACAAAAATGAAGCGAACAGGAACCGGCACCTCTAAGACGGACTCCAGAAGCACGGCCTCGTTCAGCCGGACGAAGGCCATGGCCGGCTGCTCCAGGAATTCCACGCAGCCTGCCGGGACACGCAATGGACGTCGGGGCCTTTCCCACCCACATTTTCTTTTTCAACTTTGGAAACCGATTTTGGTGAGACCACAGAAATGGGAGAATATTCACATCCCAGCCTTTGAAGCTCAACTATGATAGTATTATCGAAACGGTTGTCGATTAACCGTCGCATTTTATTGGTTATTTTGGTGAGCAGACGTACAAAGGCGAGCATTGCCGCGAAGACACAAAGCCAGCCAACGACTGAGGGTCGAGCAGCTGTAAAGGAGGACGACCTCATCTTCGGAATGCAACGCAAGCTGCTGTGAATATCCCAAATTGACTGTAAATTGAATCATTTCGATGCTATATGAAAGAAGAAAAAGTGGTCACGGACTTGCTAGTTTGTCCCGACACTTACCCACTAAAACAATGACAGCTTCGGCATCTCTCGGTATCTTGGCCAAGAGTTTCAAAGATCTGGCGGCCGCCGGATGGCTCTCCGGAGATACGGGGTGGAGAGATTTCTTGGAGGAAGAAACAGTACAGGCATTAGCGTGCACGATCGTTACGGGACAACACAGAGCAATTATGTGCTTTTATTGAGCCAACAGATATTACTTATTGACACTCCCCCACCCCTCCTTTAAATTCAAAACACACAATGGCAACATTTGACATCATTAAGAACATCGCAGTCCATGCATCAACAATTCTTCAAAGGAAGCGTTGAAAATCATTCAAGGCATGTGGTCAAGCGGGCTGTGTGACTTCAGCGAGGCCCTCCGCAACTTGTGACCTGGCCAAGCCTTTGGATGTGACATTCAAGGCTCTCCAAGGGGCTCCCAAGCAAATTACGTTGCGGGATTCCCGTAAGAGAAAGGGAAAAAAAATCCAAGTGCATGTGGATGATGTGACAACTGTCTGCAATCTTTCAACTTCTTTATAGCCTTTCCACACATCCAACGTCTCAAAGTGAGAGTCTGAGAACGCTGCATGCCTACGGACAAATCTACCAAGAGGATGAACAACTTACAAACAGGCTGACAAAGACTTCTTGCTTGGGGTCATAGACAGGTCCTTTGCCATCCTCTTCCACTTCTTCTGTCACGAGAGGCAGGCTGGTGTCCTGCACGTGGTTGTGATTGAAACTGCCGTGAAAACTGCTCGATGAGTGGTGCCGGTGAAAACGATGCTTCATGTCGCTCGGATGACTGCGGTACAACCAAAAATGATTTGAGTGTGCAATTTCGTCAGAAAAAAAGGTTTACATTCAGAATGTCCGATGATGGGATTTGAAAATAATGCAGCAGAAGTGTGACGAGCCAGGCTAATGTTAGCTCCCCCGCTAACACATAGGGCTCAGTTGAGATTCCTTTTCAGACAGGGCTTTGGCCGCATCTCAGGCAATTTCACAAATGACCACGAAAAGTCAAAAGCTGGCGATAAGAAACAATAAAACAAACAAAAACAAAAAAACAAAAAACAGCCTTATTTGTGAATTGTCAAGTTCCAACAATATTTCACTCCCCCTCGAATGTCATGTGAAATTCACTGCTGTCCACCAAGTCCAATAGTGACATCAGCCCCCACTCATGAGGACCACATGGTCCGGTGTGATGGTACCAGACTTTGACAAAAAAAAAAAACAAGCTCTCGACTTAAGGAGGCGGAGATGTATTTGAATTGCGCAAATGAATCTTTGGAGTGGGCCGAGCGCGAGACGAGCCAAACGCTAACGGCATCTCGATGTGTTTCTTTCCACGTTGTAAATCTGATGTCAGTCTCATAATGACGGAGGCTCGCTTTTCCCCGTGGAAGCCGCCAGTGATATGCCGGGAATTTACGTGGAAAGGCTGACAATGACCGCACCGTGGCCCACTTGGAATTTTGGCGTGGTCGCATTGGTTGTGCGTGCAGTGGTCCACATTTGGGCAACGCCGTTCTCCCAAACATGTTTATTAATGAAGCTCTGTGTGAGAACGTCAAGCAAAAAGACGCCAGCGCACCAGTGACAGATTGCGTTTGACTCGCCGGCCGGCTATTGCATTTGGACAAGCATGAGTTGTTTTGTGTCCCGCTAATTCCTACTGACAGCATCCATGTGGCTAATGTATTTTCATGACGTAATCCTTAAAATCTATAGGTCTAATCAATTAGCGCTGAGGTTTTGTTTTTCAGGGCAGCTTTAGCGGCAGGTCATTAGAAGCCAAAGTCAATAGGCGGGAAGGAGGGAGAACCGTCACGTGGATCACATTATAGCCACATTCTGAATATGGAATAATACGATTCTCTAACCTTCATTTTTTTCTACAGACATAAAGCAATAGCAAAGTGAACATTATTCAAATAAAATGTCACGTATCACGCAAACTCATTCAGTGCCATTGAGGGTTATAGACGTCAAAGATATGAAAAATAAAATGTCACCTATCATGTAAACACATTCGGTGCCATTGACGGTCATCGACGATATGAACTGGGTTGGCAGTGAATGAGTTAACTGATCAATTGCTCATGCCTTCCCACACATGTGGTTTGTGAGTGTCAGGTGCAAAATAACAATTGAATGGAGTTGAGGAGTCTGGCAAGGCTGCAGAGCAAGGCCGGCCGACTGGCCGGCCAGCCAGGGCTGCCTTCCACCGCGCAGCACGGATGATGCTGTTGTCTTTCAAGCCGGGCTCAACCACAGTACAGCTTCAACATCTGCAGCCTTGTCAACCGCAGGAAAGTTCAGATGATGAGCCAAGTCTTGTTAAAGCTAACATTCTGGAAATTCCCACTGCGGGTTCACTGCGTCAGCATTTTTCTAACACCAAAAGCAGGAGAATAAGGAAGAGGCCAGCTCCCATCTTCCCCGTGTCTCCTTGCGTATGTTGACATCTAGCCAAAATTCTGCCATTGAAGCCACTGAGAACAACGAGTAGCCGACACAAAGAGTGAAAGAAAAAAAATCCCATGGAGTCTGAGATCCAGTGAACAACTTACGATGAACCAGATGAACACTTACGATTGAACTTTCAGGATCAATTTTGCTAACGACATCCTGTCGTGTTCTCACTACGCACTGATGCTGTTCAATGTGTCATTAGCTTAACCAAAACCAACACGCTTGACAATAAACCGCGTGGAGGAAGAAAATGGGCCTGCTAACCGACCTGTGTTTGAGCAGCAGAGCCCTGAGCACGCAGGATCTGTCTTCAGCTCTAATTTGATCAGAGATGATCATGGTCTCCACCACCAAGTGGGCAATTCCCGGAAGAGAGTTCTGCTCCAGGTCCAGAAGGATCGCACCTTGGAAAGATCAGAGTCAGTTCAGACATAGCGGGCTTCTCGGTTTCCGCTCACCGGCACCGACGGTTAGTCCTGACGTCCTTGTGCGAATACATTGTTGTTGACTTATTTGATCAGCTTTTAACCGTCTACTCGCATTCATACTTGGAGACAAAGAGTCTTCATTGAACCGAGTATGCGTGTTTGGGAGAAAGGCCACGCAAGAGTCCCTTTACCGTGCGTGATGGTGCGGCGAAGCTCCAGGAGGCTGCGAAATGACAGCGAAGCTACGTGAGGTTTGCCCCAGCGTTCCGTCTCCTCCTCGACATCCTCCTCAAACTTGATCCAGCGGGCGCGCTCCTTCCAACGCATTTCATGGTCCTTCTCCACAATCAGCTCGTTGAGCTCCACAAACAACTGTAATATCACAAAACCACATAAGTCGAGTCGTCCAGTCTTGCACCGGGGTATCGGTCCTTGCCTTGACCCGCGACACAAAGGACATCACCAATCCCTAGCAAAAACCTGATCGTGAGTGCCCCAAACCTCGTGAATCTTCTTCTCCGACGCTCGTTTCTTCATCTTCAGGCTGGACAGCGGCGTGGAACTGTTGCTGGTACGGCCCATCTGAAACCGGGACGACTTCTTGACTAAGTGGCGTCTCACCCCGGGGTTGTCTTCAAATCTGTGACCTGCAGGAAAAGCCGGACCTTTTTGGGAGGGATCAACTTGCAAAGCGCCTCGTTGGCATCATGCTGACTCCACCGTATATCGTCTTACTGATCATACACTCTACGTATATTTGTAATACTATATTGTTTTTACTGTGCCGATATGACATCAGCTGAATTGCCAAGGAAATCCTTTCCTGGTCACTTCAGAACCATGAACGCAAAAATGAGGATGGAAATAGTAGAATGGAACGCAGTGATTGTCAATGAAATTTCTTTCCGCTCCAGCTGCGGCTGAGCCCAAAGCCAAACGGATGCCACCGGATCAATGGAAGCACGGGAAACGGCGGCAGCGGCCGAGCGCCTCGTCAATTCACTCGATACCAACGGGGCCCTCTGACATGCGCCCCATAGCATTCTTTATCATCAGTGGAAACTCACATCCATTGATTTTGCGGCCAGAAATAGAATCAAAGGCTTGGCGAAAACGTTATGTTGGGACCCAAACAACTTACGGATGGAATCGTCCGGAGACCCCAGTTGAGTGTGAATGGACTCCAGCAAGTCATAGTCGTCAAAATCAAAGACAAACTCCTCGAAGTCTTCAAAGCCTTCCACGACGGACAGCGAGCCTTGGCGCTCGCTCTGCCGCTGCCTCGGAGTGCCCGAGCCTTTGTGGACGCCAGAGCAGCGCTCGGATCCATCGCACTTCTCCTCTTGTCCGTCCAGATCCGTCATCTCCGCGACTGGTACCTCCTGCGGTCCTCCTCGCTCCAGGTGGGCTTACTGCTCATCCAGGGCCCGGCAACTCTTTTCAAAGTCAAACCTGGGAGCCGGAAGATGAGGACCTTTCCGGAGAGGAGTGCGAACAACACTGGCGAGGTTTCCTTTGGCCACGGTGGTAAAGGGCAGAAAAGGCGTGGTCTTCTTTGGGAGAACTGAATCGCATTGCCTCTCTTGTTTTGGGTTTCGTCCACGGGCTATTGATTCTGAGGCTGTGCCATAACGATCCATCCAGAGTGAATCAGAGTGGACGATCTGATGTTTTCATTGGTATAGTAGAGTAAACTCCAAGCTAGCGTTCCAGGGCGAGAGGGCCAAGCCGAGCCTGCTGCCCAGAACAAAAACACCAAAACGCTGATGACGGAAGCATTCATTTGCCGGACCTCAATGGCGTCTGCGTACGTGGTCTGTTTTGGACCAGCTTATACGATGAGAGTGTCCCAAAAGATGATCCTTCAGTCTGAGGTGTGTTAAGCCCAGATTTGTCCTGATAATAGTTTTTTTTTTTCTTCTGTTTTGTCTAAATGACCATTCTAAAAGGCCCTCCCATTTGAAAAGTCCCTTCAGAAAGTCTCGGCTACCGTACAAGCAAGATTTCTGAAACGCAATCTTGACGTGTGTGGTTTGGACTGTGACATTCTTTTATTAGTGCCACACGTTGGAAATTCCGATATACAGCAGCCGGCCGACAGGAGTTCGAAAACAACGGAGCTGCCATGAGAAGCTTCTCTGCCCTGAGACAATCGGAACACACCGCAGACAACGCGACCAAAGCTCTTAAATGGTAGATTCCAGCCAAAGCACACGCACGGCCCGTCACCGTGAAGCACGGCCCGCCGGCAGCTGTGACTTGAGTGGCCCCGTTTCTATGCAGTCAATGATTACTCCAGTCTGGCAAAGCAGGAAAGGCCAGAGGCAGGGTCGCTGGTGAAGGGGAATCGACTGCGGGCTGAGTTAATGACTGCCCACCACTAACGTTTTCCCTGTGCCTTGGTAATATGCAAGCTGGGTACCGCAATGGCCCATCCAAAACAAACGGGCCTCCGTTCCACCTCACTCACTTTTCATGTCATCCAAGTCGACGCTGGCCAACATCTGGGCCTCAGCTTCATCGGTTGGCACTTGTTGATAGACGGCCGTCTCGGTCGCCGTCATGCTGCCGATGCAAATGCGCTCCCTCAGGTCGTAGTTGCAACGCTGGGCGCCGGCCGCGCGATGGTGGGCGGCCTTTCGACAGAACCAGCTCGGGGTGGCGGCGCCGGCGGACGACTGGCATCCCGGGATCGCGCTGGGACAGAATGCCCGTCGGCGCTTTGGAACCAAACCAAGGTGCCGACTCGTACGTAAGCCGACCTACCTGTTGCGGGACTCCTTTGGCTCCTCCTCCAGGTGCTCGATGACATCTTGTCCTCCGGAGCGAAGCTTCCCGTCGCGAGAGATCGGGCCTTTCTGGGCCCGGCGCCGTTCTTCATTTTCCGTGTGGACGGATGCGACTGGAAGAGCTTGGTCCAAGTGCTCTCGACTCTCCAAACTAAACTGAGAGCAAGCACAAGATGGAGGTGAGAGAAGTGCAGTGCGGGGCGGCAACCGAGCCCGACCGCACTAATTCAAATCAAAATATTACCTGCGCGTCACCGGCCACAGCCTCCCGCCTTTCCATTTCACACTCGGCCTCCTCCTCGTCGACCTCGTGGATGGTGGGCGTCACATCGGAGGGAGGCAGGGACGTTTTTCTTTTCTTGCGTTTCTTTTTGCGCCTGCGCTCGGCACCGTGCACCCTCTTGCGAAAGCATTGCGTTACGGGCAAGCGAGTGGAGAGGGGGTGATGGACGTGATGAATTGTGTGCCGGTGATCTGGATGCAGACAAACGATCACGATGGATTGGCAGCCATATCAAAATATTTTGTGTTCAAAGTCATCCTGACCCTACTTTTAACTCATCCCACACATTTAAAGGGAATGAGAGGAGCCACTTTAACTGGCCATGACTTAAGTCATTTTGTCCACGCCCACAGCGGCGCAGTCCTCCCTCCCTCACAAGTTCTCACAATTGAAGACTACCTCACATATCTTCCAAGGCGTTTCATATGAACACAAGCTCAAATGCAAAAGAGCGACTGGACCGCAACACGGTGCAAGGTGTACCCACAATCAAAATCTTTTTCTGTGTAGTGCGGGCCCATCCGGTCTCCACTGGTGGATGGCGAATCACTGATGACATCGGCAAAGTATTGGACAGACAGCGCTTTC
Source organism: Syngnathus leptorhynchus (assembly GCF_054491065.1). NCBI lineage: Eukaryota > Metazoa > Chordata > Actinopteri > Syngnathiformes > Syngnathidae > Syngnathus > Syngnathus leptorhynchus. Next base: position 13,719,390 of record NC_141203.1, on the reverse strand, counting down.
TCCCAGTCGTCCGTCTCCCCTTCTTTCTGGTGAACAGACGATGATTCTTCCTCATTGTCTCCATTCTCCCTCATCTGAAAAAAAAAAAAATCAAGTCTCAATGTTTAGTGCAATAGCACCATCTGCTGTAGAATCGTTTTGGAAAGATGAAGTCATCTCTGTTTCTTTCTGAGCTTTTTCATCACAAACTGAAAGGAGCAACTTTATGGATGCCCAGTAACGACCCAGGCTAAAGTTATTTCTTCTCCCATACGTACAAAGATTGTCCTGGAGCAGAGATGTTCCACCTGAGCACAATCTGCTCTCTTGTATCAATTGAGCCAAGCCTTTAATGCCATCTCGTGGCACCGTAAGGCATTTGAGCAAGAATGCAAAAAATGGTTGGGGGCACTCGCGGGTTGAGCATGAGCGTTATTTCGAGCGGCTTCGCAGCATAACGTGACGACACAGCTCCTCGGCGACGTCTACGCATAGTTCCGGCATGTCGCAGCAGAGCAAGCAACAATGAGCATGAAAACATGGAAGAAGAGTGAGCATGAAAACAAGCCGCACATGACTAATGCGCTCGGCTCCACGACGGCCTCCGGAGACGATGACGGCTGGTGGTTAGCCGCTTTTGATAGGTCAAGTGGCTATGGGCCACGGGACCCTCTGCCTGCCATTGCTGTGACTGAGTCCTCCTCCGAATGCTCTCATATTTCTCCGCTCTGGGCTGGCTCCATTGAATCCTAATGACCGGTGGGATGAAGGGACAGGATGCCTTGAAATACGTGAGCAAGGCATTAAAAGCCAGAAACCCGCTTTGCCCAATGTTTTTTTTTTTTTTTGGGGGGGGGGGTCTCATAGTTTTTGGGTGCAGGGATGCCTCCACGCCTCCGCTCTTGTTGCCTGGACACTTTGGCCTTCAGCGTGCTCATTCAGATTCCCGTCAGGGGATTGGCTTGACCATTGCACGGCTTGCTTCCTTCCTCTTTGGCTGCTTTTGTAGTCGGGGTCATTGTCCATCCATCACCTTGAGCACTTTCTTGGATGAAGGAGAAACCAAAAAGAAGGTGGAGAGGGAAAAAGAAGCAAGTCGCAAAATGGGAAATACCTCAGCACACGAAGGCACTCCAGTTAAAGGTGTTCCTTTTTTAGTGCGTGTTGCTCAAGACTCGAAGCTTGGGGTCCATTTGGAATCCTTTTGTCTTCATTCCCGTGGCAGATGGCTCAACTCTGGCTACTAAAACTAACACGGCTCTCACTTATAGCTGAGGAGGAAAAGCCAGTCACGAAGTGTCAATTGGGACACGGGCGCTCAATGTGTGTGCGTGTGTGTGTGTGTGTGTGTGTGTGTGTGTGTGTGTGTGTGTGTGTGTGTGTGTGTGTGTGTGTGTGTGTGTGTGTGTGTGTGTGTGGAGCTACACACAGCTTATGTGGTCCAACAGGTGAATGTGAGTTTGGCAGCAAATCGAACATGATTTTGTTCATTTGTGATTTTTTTTTTTTTTAGTGGTGTACCCACATCGTGATTGCTTCTTGTCACGTCGGCGGAACATTTGCACTTGGCTCTGCATGATCACAAGCAAGTAACAGCTCCAAACTTGTTTTCACAATCATCTGTGCACATTTGTGGAGCATTTTCAACTTCAAATTGTTGAGCTTATTCATCACACCAACAAAGCAATTTGATTTGTTGATAATGCAGACTGATTTTTTTCCCCCAATTGTTTCAATGTAACATAACATTTAGTTTGAAATCCTTAGCGCTCAAGTTGAGTGTCTGCTTTTCAGCATTCACATTTTTGGAATCGCAACTGGAATGTTACCTGGTGCAGGTTGATCAAAACATCAATGTCAGGAGCACGACCGCCCGTCGCCATGGATTTTGGCCCTCTGCCTTGTTTGTGACCAGGGCGGCGAGATCCGCCAGGAGTCGGCTACTGTCGCAGGGGCGCTGCCGGATGGGGGCTGGCGGGAAGCTGAGGGAGGGCGGCGGCGTTCAGCCCTTCTCTTTCACTAACTGGCGTCCAGGAAGCCTTGGGCCTGGCATCACCTACGCAACAGATCCACACCAAGTCATGATTTACGTTGTGCTGCCTCTGTGCAATGTGCCACGCCTGATGATTGATGGATGACACAGCCAAAATGGAAGGTGCATGGAAGGCAAGACAGACAAATACAAAGGGAATCAAATTACCTGGAATATTAAATCTAGATGTCACTAGTAAGTTCGCCAACATCCATGTCGATTCCATCAAGCCAATAAAAGAATTTAAAATGATTATTATTATTTTGCAATTTGTAGGCAGCTTTTATTGACCCACTTTTATTTGGAGCTGCTGTCACAGAAAAGTCTCACTTGCTATGAGCTCAGCTTTCTTTTCTCTTTTGCTCCCCGTGAGACATTTCCAGCCACTTGACTGCACAAATACACAAAGCATTCGCCGCATGGACACGTGACCATTTAGTTGTCCCACTTATGAATGTTGACGTTTATTGGAGATGGGCTGCATTTGAAAAGAAACACAGATGAAGTCTTTCTACATGCAACAGCATTCAAAGTCATTTCCCACTTTGGAAGTGGTTGAAATGAAAGGTGTATTTTGGGCTGGTTTGTCTCATGCAAATGAAGAGGACATCTTTTGTTACCGTGGCAACCGAGGCTTGCTCCATCACAGCTGACTTTTTAACATCTGGGATTTCTTTATTAGACTTAAATTGCCAGTTATTGATTATTTTACAGCGATTCTATTTCTACACAGGCTATTATTGCTCGTGTTGCAATCAGACCAAGATGGGATGAAAATATCCAAAGATTGGGATTATTTGGCATTTAACAAAAAAACAAACAAAACGGTCATGCAAATTGCAACTGTCAATGTGTGTGTAGAGTAAACAGGGTTAGCTATTTGAATATAGTTGTAATCCATATCAGGTGCTTTGGATGACAAAAATAGAACAAATCCACAAATAAAATCATGCAGCCGAAGAATGGAGAACGTGAGCACGGCGAACTAAGAATAATACCCGCATTAGCGTTATCAAACACACACATATAACGAACACAACACAAACGTGGACGCCACTTCGCGAATGACACACACAACACAAGACACATGGCGGATTTTTTCCTGATGTACTTCTAAAAGGATTTGTCATCATCCCACGACGACAGGTGTCGTCACTGTCCGTGTCCTTGTGCACAACGACAACAACATCCAGCCTCGCATCGCAGCATCACTCCGGCATCGTCCTCATTCCTGCCGAGTCATGACGACATCATGCGTGTGTGTGTGTGTGTGTGTGTGACCTTGCAGCCACCCCGGCGATGCACGCGCGACTTGCAGCAAGCGATGCTTTTTTTATTTTTTATTTTTTTCCCCTCGCCGTTATTTTGCTACACGTCGCCAGCTTTTTGGAGGCTCGCAATAACGACGCGCGATGCACGCTGAAGAAAGACAAACCTGCAAGGACGCCCTCACTTATTGCGCGCTTGCAAACATGCATCGGTCCTTCTGCAAAAATATTGCTTTGATTTTTCACCCCCGCCCCCGTTCATGCAATGGGGGGGGGGGGGGGGAAACCGCGACTCAGCATCCTATTCCTACTCCAGCGTGCACGCAAGCACGCCTTCGACTTCATACCTGGGGCAGTTGCACGGCAATCCGCGAACAAAAACAGGAAGTTAAGTCCTCAGTCCTCGAGAACACGCCAAGTGTTTTTTTTTTTGGATGGGTTGGAAGAAAAAAAAAAAAATCTCCTCGTGATCACGTGACTGTGGAGGACAACCTGCTCAAGTGCTGTATGGACAACATGCAAGGAAGCGCACGACAGCACACCATTAGTCGTGGTCGGCTGACCATACCAAAAACTTAAGCTGCATTTTCCATGCTTTGAAGTTGTCTTTTTGTTTCCAATTTGCACATGTTCACCTGAGAAAATAGTTCATGTGTGGTTCTGTAACAAGCAAGTCTTCTAGCTTTAGATCTCATTAGGTTCATTTTACTCCGAACAATAGAAAGGTCTTGTGATGAAACAATGTTCAGAGACAAATGACATTTCTTCATGTTGCCGCTAGAAGGCAGCCTCATTTCAAATATAAATCGATGTGCCACTAGAAGGCAGCCAGCCTAACTTCCAATATAAATCGGTACAGTGAACAAGATGGGCCATCAAATGTGCAGGACTTTACTTCAATCTAGCAAAGAATCTCAACCAAACTCCTGGGAAAGGACACATTAGGTGGACGTAAACTTCAATTAGAGTTTTTGCGACGTGCCCATTGGAGGTGAAAAATGAAAAGTGTTGTTGTTGAAAAGCTGATAGTGTTAAAATCAGACACAAACACTCGACAGCTGGCCGCTCAGATGGGAGAAACCTTTGGCCTTCTTCAAAATTGAAAGAAAAAAAGGTGAGCTTCCATCGCCAATTTGTGGAATTGTCACATATTTAAAAAAACAAAACATTTTTGGGCTGATTAAAAAAACAAAAAGTCCTTGACTGTACATTTGAAGAACTGTGTTGAACAAGAGATTTGATGTCTGATATTTTGCAGTTTATTTGATGTTTCACTCAACAGACAACAACCTGTACAAAAGCATCGGGTGTAACTACTTTTGCAACCATAAATATCAGCCTGTCAAGCGATTACAGGGCCCTTCGTAGGAAATGGCCCTTCAAGCTCATTTGGGGCCATATTTTTGTGTCACTGCCTTGTGCACCTTTCTGCCCATTTTCCCGTTCAGACTTGTGACACACCTACCGTGCGTGACCTGGAAACTTGCGCTCATCCTTCAAAAGGGCGAGACTCGTTGAACACTGAGGCTGGCTGTAAATCACGGAGCCTCACACTTACTCGGGTTTAGAAAATCTGACAGCATTTCAAATGAAGGAGCTTCTGTGTGCAGAAGATGAAGTCATGCCATCGGAATACTATCGCGAGGAAAAGGGCAGTGGCCCGCTGTTCGCTATCAGCCAGCAGCTTTTTCTCATGGCCCGCCGTTTGCTATCAGCCCACAGCTTTTTCTCGTGAAAATATGAAAAAATACAACACAGATTGTCCTTTTTCTTGAACCGCTGCACTCTTATCAGGCGTCCTTCATCTGGCCGAGGCAAGTGGAGACTCGCAGCTTTTGAAAGGGGGAGGCACGGCGAGGCCTTCCCCTTCCACTTTTGTTCAGATGATGGATTACCTCGTCAAATAATCATCTCATTCCGTTAGAAGGCGTATTTCGGGCGGAGCTTATGTTCGGCCCCTTCTCAGAGCGCAAGGCGAATGATACTATGTCGAAAGTAAACATGGCTGAAGATGAAAATCAGAACTTTGGGGAGCTCGCTTTGAGCCACTTCTTAAAGGAACAGTTGCACGATGCAAATGGCTGTGGTGGAAGCTGTACGCCAAACAATGTGAAGAAAGCAGACGCGCTTCCCTGGAGGAAAGTGGGGGGCAGCTGCAAGCCAGGATCAGCGAGCTTCCCCCCGTCCGTCATTGAGCGCACAGCCCAGATGGGAGGCTTTGCCCTCTCAACCTTTTCTGTCCCTTGGCCAGCACTCGAGGCCATGACTCAGCACTTTTAAGGGTTAAATTGATTCAAAGCGGGGGATTCCAGGCCAGTTGCATTGACAGGAAACAACGATAATGACTCTGCCCTCCCAGTTCAAGGGAGGGGGGCGGGGAGGAGCAATGAGGTCATTTTTTGACTTGAGCTTCAGTGTACATTCGTTGCACACTAAGGCCGACTTGAAGAGCTACAAAGATATAGATTTAAAGAAATGAATAAATAAAAATAAAGGAGGCTGGCTTTGAAGGAACGAGCGAGCATCTTGACTGGTGGAGCAACCCACTTAGCTTTTCCTTTCACAGCAAACAGGTCCGTACCCGATAAGAAAGCTGAGCTCCATGAATTATTGTGGAGGAAGCCGAGCACGCTGTCGGTGAAATCAAAAGATAAGCGGCAGGCGCTGCAGGCGCTGCTCCTGATCCCTCCTTCCCGGGAGCAACTGCAAGAGTTCTGCAAATACGGCTGTCATGACTCACGCATCTGCCATCTGCCTCAGGTCACCTTTGCTTCCCCATCCCTCAATCAGCTCGGCGACCACGGCGACTTTCAGCTCTCTCTGCGGTGGAAAAAAAAGCATTACGGAGATTCAGGTCTGCCAGCTGCACAACCAGCTAAGAGAGGCTTGAAGTTACTTTTTTGAGCCCCTGCCAATGATAAGGCGTCATTTGGTTGACAGAAGCGGCTTTGTGTTTTTGCACTGAGCAATGTGCTGGGACCCCTCCACCATCCCCACCCATCCTTGGCTGTGGAAACCACAAAGGCAAAATCCAACCAATAAAGATGTGGCATCACTAGAGGACGCCATTGCTAGACAAGCTCTGAGTCACTCCAATAAATAATAATGCTTTTTTTTTTTTTTTAACCCTCCACATTTTGTACTTCCAGACTTGGGCTGACCTCATCTCCTTCACTATAGACTGTAAGACGAGACGGCGTTATTCCAAAAGCTCTGGACATTTTCTGCCTCCGTTTGCAGAATTACTTCCAAGCTTGCGGTTAACGGCGCTCGGAGGCCTTCTGCATTTGCTACTCCGCCATTTTCAACCCAGTGATCTAAAATGTCTCAGCTGTTGGAGCAAAGAGCTTTGCAATTGGTTAAAGCTGAACTTTGACTGAGTTTGCCATGGCCTAGGTCAAATAATTCAGGGTAAGCGTGTCCTTCAAGCGATTTGTCTTTGGCACTCAATGGCAATGATCATTTTCCTCACATTCCCGTCCATTTCAGAAAAATGGAGACAGCCAAGCATCAGTCCAACTTGGGATTGAGTAGGAACCTTCTGCTTTTCAAGTTGGTCATGGGCCATTGGCCATGGCAGCTGTCAATCTCCAACAGCGAACTTGACAAATGAAGTACTTCCGACACGGGGCGGGCGGTCACGTGTTCAACTCCGCAAGACGGTCCCGGAAACTTTAATGACCGTCCTCTCGTCCCCTCATGTGCCTCCCAACTCTTCTGTCTACAAAGTAAACAAGTCCGGCTGGCCGAGGCAAGACTTGCCCCCACCCCCCAAAGATAGCTGGCTAATGACTCATGCGCCAGGGCCGCGGCCCTCCTCACATTTTCCACAAGGTGAAAAAGATTTCCTCCCACTGGTGGAATTGCGGCCCAAATTGGCAGGAATACCCACGAGTGCCATAATCGCCTCGACCTTATTCCGCTACGGTTGTATGAGTTTGGGCGGCGAACGCAGAACACAAATTTCAATGCGGTGCTGTGACTTTTCCGCCAGTGGCTTGACAACAACTTTTTGTTTTCCCATTTCTTCCACTCTGGCTCGGAGAAGCTCCCCGAGTGTGTGACTGATGACTGCAGTCTTTTGGCTATGCGTGATCATTTGTCACCCGTAGCGGCATTCCTTTTTGTTGCCGGGACTTGTTTGGTTAACTTTCCAGCGCTCTGCCGTCTTGCTCATCGAGCTGCCGGAATCGCTACGAGTAGGAACGGCGAGCGAGCCAAGATGCAAATGTCTTTTTATAGCAGCTGACTAAAATGTCTTTACTTCATGGCAAAGAGGAAGAGCTAAAGACAGATAGGGGAAGTGAATCCTGTGTATTTGGTGATTCCCAAGACGTTGGCAGGCAACAGCGTCGCTGACAAAGAACTGCAAACACGTTTGATTTGCCTCACATTTACTCTTCTTGTTTTCCCGACTGGTGTTTTGTTTCGGTCTGCGTTTTATGGGCCTCGAGCGTCTTGTTGCGCTTGTTGGGGTGGGAGCAAGATGACTTGAGCAGATGAGAAAGCGCATGTTGGGGAAATGACATCCTTGGCAGTCAGTGAAACATGCACGGAGTGGGAACGCGATGGCCCGAGCTTCCTTCAGGAAGTCACGACTTACCTTCTCTCCAGCTCTTCCAATCTTTGCTAGCATGAGACAATCAAGTCATGGACGATGTTTTGTTAGTTAGCAAAGCAAGCTTGCAGCAGGACAGTGCTAAGTCACGCGTGAATATGGTGCGCCGACTTTCTGAACCCGGCTCCTGACGTGTTTGCGAGGACTTGACTCGACTTGTCATTTCGCGGCGACTTGCCTCGCTTAATATTTGCTACAGTAACGTGGCGCCTCGGAGTGTTTTCAACAAAACCTGGGAATTTTGCGGTTGAAGATTGGAGCAGGTCACGGGAAGCAGATCCCACGTGGTCAGTGGCCACCTTGAAATTTGGATTCCTCCATGTCGACCACCCACTCTGATGGCCACCCGCAGTGCCGATCTTTGTCCATCCAAAGATGACCTCTCACGGAGAGCCCGACTCAACAGTTGGCGTGTTTGCTAGCGGATTGCGCCCGTAAATGGTATTCTCGGTTTTATGGCCGCCCAAAGAGAAAAAAAGCTCGTCGTTTGATGCGGTCGAATGCAAGTGTTTTTACGATTGCGTACAGACGACACTTGTGGCTTGTTCAGATCTGAAATTGTCCCCATTAAATTAGGGGAGGAGAGTCGGGGGTAGCCGTCATTATTTGGAGACCTTAACTCCCTTGTCGCGTCTGTTCCTCAGCAACAGCGAAAATGTTTCCAGGTCAGTTTAACTCACGTTCAGCCATCCAAACGTCACACGCGGATCGGATCTTCTTGGTTCACCCGTTTCATTGTTACTAACAATCTTTTCAATGTACAAATTTGCCAAATGAGCAATTTCATACTGGGGGACAAATAAAACGACAATATGACTACGAAACGATTGTTTTGTCACTCGTGAAAAGTGAATCACAAATGCTCCTGAAGGTGTTGAGCACAAAGAAGGCTCGGAAAGTTGTGAACACGGCTGTAGTGCCAGAGGGATGGGATGGGATGGGATGGGATGGAACGAGATGGGATGGGATGGAACGGGAGAGGGCTGACAAAAGGGGGAGGAAAATTAGGCTGGCCAGCATTCTTCTCATTTAAAGCTGTAACTACAGAAAGAAAAAAAAGAAAAGAAAAGAAGGGAAGGGACGGGACGGGACGGGAAGGGAGCACTCAAGCAGTCTGGGTTGGGTCTGCTCGTTGCTTACAAGGAGAGAAGCTGCTTGCTATTCATGCAGTCATAAGCTCATCGCTTTCTTCTCCCCTCTTTTTCTTTTCTCCCCTTCTCCCCCTTTTTTCGCTCATGATGGACTTTGTGCATTTGAGGACTTTCCTTTTTTTGCTGCTCTCCAGCGCTCAGGTTTTGATTGTTACAAGCCAGGATGATGGTAAGTAAAGTGAGCCACCTCGCATTGTTTATTTGATCGTCTGATTGCTGTGCTGCTGAAAAAGCTGAGTGCTCATCTTGTTTTCATGTCAAACAAGACCTTTGGCAGTGCTTTCAATGCAGGGCGACCCGCTCGGCCGCAGGAGATGCTCGGGGGATGCGTTGTGTCGGATGAGCTGTGAAAAAGTTGTTGTTTTAGGACGTTGGGAGACGTCGGAGAAATGTGGACATCTGTCAGTAATTGCAATTGAAGAAGGAAACAAGCACCTTTGCGGTTTTCCATGACTCTTGCACAACTTGCATCATTGGAACATTCATTCTGTCTTACCACAAGCCCGCAGCTCCCCCCCCCCCCCCCCCACCATTGCGCTACATTGTACATCTGCAAAGACAATTTCATTGCTAAGGCGTCGGGGAGGGAACATGGACTCGCTGCTATGTTAATTTGGGGCAGATGTGAAGGAAGGGACTTGAGGATTGGGGGAGGCGGGCGGGCGGGGGGCGGGAACGTTGGTGGAGAAGGTGGGCTGGAGTCTCTGAGTCACGGGAAGGCCCAAGAGGACTCGGGCGTTGAGTTGGGGGGGTCTGCTAAAGTCGGGGATGGAACACCTGAGTGTGCTTGTTTTAGCTGACCTGTGCTTTTTTCTTTTATTCCTCAGTAGTAGAATGAGATCTCATGACGTCGTCACACAGTGATGATGTCACTTGTCTCACTGCAGCTACTGTGCTGGTTAATTTTCTTTTCTTTTTTTTATGTAGTTGTTAACTGAGTCTGTTTTCGCACAATGCTGATGATAGAGCGCCACCTTGTGGTAAATGTAGGCTATTATGGATATTTTGAACGAAATGTAGCCCTTTTGAATTATTTTAGCCGTGGAGGTGATGCCGTTGGAATATTTGAGTGGACTAGCCATCAAGCTAGCTCTTCACTGGGAAACAATTCAAAGCACAAATGTACAAAATCACATTTTAGTAGATGTTTCCCTTCCTGTACTTTTTCCTAACCTTGTAGCACAACTGGCTCTTGAAGTAATCCTTCCACGGAAACGGTGGAGATCTCTGGTGCTTCTTTTTTCTCCAAAAGGAAAATATGTTTCATCTTTTTAACTTGAACTTATTATTGGATGGCATCGTTCATGAGAAGAAAGATCAAGAAACGGTGACGAAACTTTTGAGATGGAAAAGTCCAGCGCGTGCGGTCGGCCGTCGATGAGGCCCGCATTGCTGCAAGCTGACACGTTTCTGTCCAAATGGTTTTTGGCAGAAAAGTCAATCCAGAAAAAAAAAAAAAGTTGTCTGGAGGGCAACGGGTTTGCTGGAAAGATTTGCGAGAACTTGGTGGGATGCTTTGAAGGTCTAGCTCACATTTGTGCGCTTACATGGTGCTGGATGGAAGTAAGATGCGTGCACGTGTGGACAGCTTGCTTGCACGTGATTTCTTATTTTTTTTGTGGATGACTGATGAGGGATTCTCAAACTCTTGGAGAAACGCTTCTCCTCATAATCCAAATGTCAAATGTAAATAACTACTAAAGAGCTCAAGTAAATGAGCTGACTTTAATTTAATATTCACGTTAACGTCTCCTCTCAGAGAACGAAATGGCTCGAAACTGCTTTTCCAAATCAATGAAATGCACATGAGCTACTTTTTGGGGCTTTTGCAAATTGTTTCCAGTTGTTTTTCCACCACAATTGCGCCGCTTTTCACGGTCCAAACAGCCAAACTGGAGCGGGTCGGCAGACGGCTTCCATTAAAAGCACACGCTGCATTTTTCAGCTCTGGCTCGGTGACACGTTTCTGGGGGGGGGGGGGTATCGTTGCACACTTTGGCCTCGGGGTGTCCGTTCTAAAGGGGCCACGTCAGTCGAGGTGTCGCTCGTCTCGTCTCGGCGGCCGAAGCCACTGACTTAAGGAGCATCGATGGACGGGAACCAAACGATTGCAGTCAACAAACGGAGGCCGGGGCGGACGGGGGGAGCAGTGGTGACGAGGGGAGAACTGAGAAGCGATGCTTTCCAGATGTTCAAACTCGCCGCTTTGGCCCTATTTGGAAAATATTAGCAAAGGAAAGGGCCCCCGTCGCCGGGCAGATATGCGGAAGGGCAACTTGAAATGGAACATTTCAACCCACGCGTGACGGACAAGCTGTCCTAGGCATCGTCCGTTTTGTTTGGCCTTGACTTGCTACTCTCCAAAACTCTCAACTGCCACAAAATGCCACACTTAATTATCTTCCCACTGCAAAATGTCGATGAACCGAAACCAATCAGGACATGATAGATTTGAACGCGTCGCTGTGTTGTCAGAGCAACAAGCAGCGTGAGTGTAAATGTTCTTTGCGGCAGTCCCTCAAAACAAGTCAAGCTCACTTTGACGAGAGCCACAAATTGGTGAGCGGAGGCCATAATTGCAGGTTGCGGGAGTCCGAGCGAGGTCCCGCCGGCCGCCGAAGCTTTGCAATGCGGTCCGTGTGTTTGGGCTCTGCGGCTTGTTGGACAGACACCTTTTTTTTCTCTCTCTCACTAATGTGAAGAGCTTCCTTGGCAGGATTCTGTTCTTTCATCTTGTAACATGGATTTTGCAATGGAAGCCCATTTTGTTATTGGCTTGACGTTAGCGTTGTTTCAAATGTCTTTCGCAAATCCATCCAAAGGTTCCGCTTGTCGTTTGACAGAAATGCAGATGTTCCCGTTTGTCGGCCGAACACCTGCAAAAGCCATTGGAAGCGCTTTGGGCCGGAGGATTCCCTCGTTTCAAGCTGACGTCTTTGCGATACCTATAAAAACGAACACATTCACGTCAATCTTGTGTTTGACCCATAAAGGCCTGCTCTAGTTGTAAGCTATGACATTTCTGAATCCAATTCCAAAGCCTATTGTTATTATTTTGGGGAAGGTCCTCGCTTGTGTGTAAAGCATGTTGCTATTACCCGACACGTTTTAAAGGTGACGTGAATTTAAAAAGCGCGCTTTGTCTTTTTCAGCGGGATACAGAAGGGCTGCATTAGTATTTGAGCACACTCTCCCATATTGGGGCACAACGCCGGTGCTCTGGAACACCATTATTGGGCCTGGTTCACTTTGACCCGGTTCAATTATCGTATTTTCATCATTTGGAGCTCATGTCTTTGTTTGTCAAATGCTTAATGATCGTTTTTCTTTTCCGATACTTTTGGACGACGGAACACGCACGTGGGTCCAACTGACCCACGGCCATTAAAGACATTCCTGAGGAAAGGGGCAAAGGCAACCATTCATCTCCATATTTGACGCGCTGTTCTGAACTTGTTCTTTCAATTCAACGTAAACAACAGAAAGAGTTGCTGAGGGGGTTTATTGGTGACTGTGTCCACCACGAGCAAAGCGTTGCCGCGGCCCACACAGATGTGCATGACATGTTGTGTAAAGTATGCGAGTGTTGGAGATGAGGGAAGGGGCGGGGCTTCCAACAAGCCCTGCAAATCCTCTGCATTCACACAGCCTGGAAACAGTTGATTTGAGTTGAGTTTATAGTCATAAAACAAGGAGAATTAAACCTTGTGTAATTAAACCAATCAAATGTTGTCGGGCTCTTGGAAATGCCGGTCTACTTGTAGAACGACGGTGGCTTGCTGTTTTCTTTGAAGATACACAATCCCCTTGAGCGCGTCGGCTTTTGTCGCCCAATAACAATAGCAAGGCTGAGCTCAGATAAGAAGAATTAAATAAACATCATCTGATCGTTTTGACCTTCAGACAAACGTTGTCCGAGCACGGCAAACGACTCGTATGGCGCCGCTCGCTTTTTACAGGGCTCGACTCGATTGACTCGAGCGTCAGTCATTACGTCCTGTGACGTAAGCGGGTATGGTGTGTCGGTTAGCTCCTGTAAAGTGAATGACAAAATGCTTTTTCAATGTAAAATACTAACATGTGAATGTAATCTCATACTTGCCAGTGGTCCAGCATTCCTGGCCTGGGGGGGGCGTAAAATACGATGCAGTGCATGGATAGAAGCACCAAATCCCAGCAGCTGCATTTCTTTCTCACAACTATAACAAAATGGAGACAGAGCCCATGGAGACATTTGTAGACTTTTTCATTTCAGGCAAGGCATCATTCCTCCTGCCAGTCACAACACCTCTCACACCCTGCAACAACTGTCAGGGGTGGTGGATTTATCTTTCCAGTTTTCTCTCTCTCTCCAAAGAAAATGATTCTTAGAGAAGGGCTCATAAATCTCCACCAGCATTCCTATGGAATTCAATTGGTCTTTGAGTTTGAGAACTGACGGCCAAACCAAACCAATAGATGGCGAGCCATGCTAACCTGTCTAAAGTTGTAAAAACGCTGGTAGACAAATTCTCCCATGGTTTCCAGCAAGGCTCCATCTTAGCAAACCATGGCCATTCGTAAACAGTGACATTTTGGAGAAGGGGGGGGGGGGCAGCCCGAACATGTAAGCTGTCCACTGTTTTAACTTTCCTGGCACACAGCTCCTCCCTTTCTGGAGAATGTCAACTTTTGTTTGGAGAGGCCAAGCAGAGGAGCGTGTTCAAACCTCGGCCGCTAAGCCTTATCAACAGCCAGTAATGCGGCAAATCCTCAACGCATTACAAAGCTAAACAGGCCAGAGCCTTAAAACAAAGCAGCCGGTTGAGCAAATGGCGGCAAACGCCGTGTTTGCTTCGGGGCTGCTTTTGGCTTTGTCTGGCATGATATGTACACAGGTTAGCGAAGATATAAGCGATATTCGTCTTTCGGTGCACAAAAAGTCGCGAGGCCCGGGTCGTGCTCCCGACTCCATGTTTTGTTTGACGCTGAGAGGAAAATGGCTCCTCTGTGAGCTGCCTGGTGGAAAATCCACATCACGCTGACACACGGATGGTTTTTATTCTTTGTCATTAGCGAGCTGTGCTTCGTACGTTTATGGAAAAGCGTGGGACACGGGCGGGGGTGAACATCTCACTCTTCCAGACTTGCGGTCGGGCTTTTGAGACCCCCACTGAAAACCACGCGGCTCTTCCATGAAATATGCAATGTTGTGAAATACCGAGAAATCCCTTTCCAGTTGTACACGAGGTTGTCGTGTGATGGCAGTCAAGGTGATTGGACGATTTTTCCACACCTGCAACACACCCAAAAAATGATTGATGAATATTTTTCATTCTTTAATCATAGACTCCCTTACAGTGCACGTAACGGACAGCCTTTAATTGCCACGCGTTACGTTCTTGTCATGTCGAGGCACGAGCAGCTCAAATACCGTTTACATTGGCATTCTCGGATATGGCTTTCCTTTTTTGTATTCAGTCTGTCAACGGCTGCTGTAACCGTGAGCTCTTACTTTGCTTTAACACTGGAATATAATCATCGGATTGTTTTGGCTTGTGCATGCTAAATGCATCGCCTGCTTTAAGAAGAAGCCAGGTAACTTTGCTCTCCCTGTGGTGGTCTGGTAAGACTTACCTGCAGCTGAGCTGCCCCCTGCTGTTTGGGGGCTGGAGAAGGAACCAGTGGTGATTTGTTTGATAGCTTGCTTGACATTGTGCTCTTTTTATTGTCCACAATAATGTGAACAGATATTTTACAAGGAGATAGCAAAATGTCATCAGAGTTGTGCTTTGTGTGGGCAAAAAAAAACAAAAAACAACGTGCTTTTTCTTCAAAGACGACAATGTTAGGTGATGAACGCTTGAAAAGGTTTTCTCTGGTGTGCTTCAATGAGTTCATTTCAGAGACGAATCCTCTGGTGGAAATGATGTCATGTCTAGCAACTGGGAGCTTTGCTGAAACATTTTCCAGAAGCTTTTTTTCATCATGTTTGTAGCGTCAGGTTCCGCCTGGTTTACCTGAGCATGGGTGCTAAAACCTTTTGGTTGGTTATTTGGGGTAAATTCTCCCGTGTACAGCATGTTTGCATTCTTTGCTACAGCTGAGTTGCTGCTGGCTTGACGTTGACAACTTTTACCAGCGACTACTCTGTGCTAATGCTGCATCTTCGCTTACCTTTTTGCCTTTGACATGAGAGTGACTGAGCTCCAACATGGTAGAAACTTGACACTCAATGTGTTAATCAATGTGACATCTTGAAATGATGGAACGTCCCTCCTGATACCCAACTGCTTGCATGCAAGCAATGAAAATGCCAATTTCCTCTTTATCTGACAAATAAATAGGAAGTTAGTTTGAGCATTCAGAGCCTTTTCAAATGGCACGATCCTCCTCTCTCAAGCCGGCGGCTCCAACAAGGCCTTTCCTGTGCTCCTAGGAGGCGATGGCAGCTGCAAAGCAGATGGCCAAGTGTTCCCCAACAGGGACATCTGGAAGCCGGAGCCCTGCCGAATCTGCGTCTGCGACAACGGCCAGGTCCTCTGCGACAACATTCAGTGCGAGGAGCTGAGCAACTGTGAGAAGGTGGTCGTCCCCGAGGGAGAGTGCTGTCCCATTTGCCAGAGTGAAACCCCCAGCCGGGGCGGGGGCGGCGGCGGCGGCGGCGGCTCATATGGTGAGAGACAGTCAACCTGAAACTAATGATGAATATTTTTCAAAATAATTTGATCTCAGTTTCAGTTCAAATAGAGCATTCTGGCAATGTAAAATTGCTCTGCCCCATTCATGTACCTGTCCCATCTTACATCAACAGTCCACACAAACAATGCATTCAGGGAAAACTACTAATGTATGCTTTTGTTTTGTCTGTAGGTGGGGGCAGAGGTTACCAGGTAGGCAACCGGATTTACACAAGTGTAGCCACATATTTGGTTTGCTTGATTTGTTTCATCTGTCTGTCTGTGATTGCAGGGGCAGAAAGGAGAGCCTGGGGAGGTCCCAATCGTGAGTATGCTCTTTGTTTAACACGTCTCCTCAGACCATTAAGGAAAACCAAGCCAAATCTAACCGGTTGTACCTGCAGGTGACTGGGATTCGAGGTCGTTCTGGACCTATGGTGAGCATCTTGGCAATAGGCTACAGATGGTACACACACTGCAAGGTGCAATGCAAAGCATTCTCATATTTACATCTTTGCCTCTCATAGGGACCGCCTGGTGGTCCAGGAGCAAGAGGACCCAGAGGAAACAAAGGAAGGCCCGTAAGTTGCAGACACTTAAATCCTTGCCTCCATCCATTTTGTACGTTTTGAGGAATAGCCGGAGCTAATCCTAGCAGGCTGACTGGCTGACAGTCAATCAAAGGGGCAACACACAGTCACAGAGCAGCAATCAGTCCATGCTGAAAAAGGGTGCTGAGGCTTAGAGCCTTGTTTGGCCATAAGGGAACATCAACCCGGTTCATTTGAAAAAGACAGGAAACTGTAGCTTGTCCAAATAAGAGTCATCTTTTCTGGCCAAGCTTATTTTCCATAGCATTTGTGGCGTCTGCCCTAGAAACAACGTTGGGGTGGGAGGCAAGCTTACCCCCTGGACGGGTCACCAGACTATGACTCACAACATGACACAGGTTCAGACAGTGCGAGTACAGTCTTCCGTTTGCTTCCAGGGACTGCGAGGCTCTCCCGGTTACGATGGAGAGCCAGGAGTTCCGGGTCAGCCCGGTGAAGCTGGACCTCCTGGACACCCAACTCATCCTGGAGTAAGTGATGATCACCAACCCCCACCTACTGCAATGCTCCACATACAAAGAGTCCAAGAGAATCCTTTCCGTCCCCCTTATTCATGCAACACCAACTCATGGTCCGCTTCAACTGCAGGGTCTCGGCTCGCAGATGGCCGGAGTGTTGGAAGGAAAGAATGCACCGCAAAGCATGTTGACCGGCTCAAGGGTAAGATGTTCGCACAACACAAATGTAAAAAACATTTCCCCGAAATTTACTCATTGCTTTGAACCCCCTCCTCCACAAAGTTCATTATTGTGTTTTTTTTTTTATCCTTGAAATGAAAACGGTTATTTGATCAACTGTTTGTTTGCTTTAGGGTGAAGCTGGAGCAAGAGGACCTCCCGGGCAAAGTGGTGCCCCTGTAAGTCCAATATTCTGACCAGCAAATCGCCTTTTGGGGCCCTCAATATGCCTAAAACGTCATCAGCTGCTACAAGTGCCCTTGAGTCCCGATGAACATGTTGCACATTATAATATTTGACATGTACGGTACTTTTAGAACTAAAAGTTGTCTTCACCCTAACCCCTAAAATTCTTTGGCACCCTCTGGAATCCTTGACAGAAGTTTTACCAGTTGACACTTATTGGTGGGAATGTTTGTCATAACGGGGCGAAATCAAAATGTCTCCTGGACCCATACTTGGAAAAAAAACAGGGGGTTAGCCATTTTGGTTTGAAGTAGTAATTTCAGCAAAATTTCAAGGCTCGTTCTCTGTGAAAGGCCTACTCGGGAACGACCGCAGTGCCAACAGGAAACAAACAGTCAATGCCAAATTCAGCAATTTCTACAAAAAAAGGAGCTGCAAGGACCTGTTCATTGCTGCTTGCACCTTTCTTGAATCTTTGTTTCTCTTGTCTCGAAAAGGGTCAGGCTGGAACACAAGGACCTGCAGGAGATGTTGGCGATCCAGGGCACATGGTATAACGGCCTCTCCATTTTCCATGAGCAGATACTATGCAGTTGTCCAAATGTTAACAAGGGAAATGTGCATTTTTAGGGTCCGCCTGGGCAAAGAGGACCCGAGGGCCCCTCAGGGAAACCAGGAGAAGACGTATGTTAAGCCTGAAATATCTTACTGCAAACGGCAGCAGTCTTTGTTGACCCATTGTCCTCACACAGGGTGAAGCAGGCAAGCCAGGAAATAGCGGAGAAGTTGGATTCCCAGGTTCCCAAGTATGAACATTTGTCCTGGGCTCTGACCCTGTTGTGCCGTGTTGAAGGATAATCATAATTCACCAACAATATTTGGACTCATTTTAGGGAGCAAGAGGATTTCCAGGTACACCAGGGCCTCCTGGGCTAAAAGGTCACAGAGTGAGTGAAAGTGTTTTCACTGGTTAACGTGATGTCAATACTCTACAATTTATACCATGTTTTTCCTGCATTTATACCAATTAAGATGACGTATCATCGTTTTTATTAGGGACACGCAGGACTTCTTGGGCAAAAAGGAGAATATGGAGCTGTTGGATCCAAGGTATAATGAGGCTGGTGTTGGTTTGGCAAATCGTATGCATATTAAGCAGACCTGAAAGGCTCATGTTCCCTTTGGATAGGACAACAATATAATCAATGTTTCTTAATGCCTTCTCAGGGTTCCACAGGGCCACCTGGTCCAATGGGAGCACCTGGACCAATGGTCAGTATCATGGCTAATTATCCAATGAGCTTGTATTGACTATCGCTAGAACAGTTGTTGCAAAATAACCACACATGTTGCTAAATACCGGAATTTATGGACCAAACGACACGTTGGAATTGGAGGACAGTAAAAACAATCAAGCTCTGTGTTTACAGGGTCCTGCTGGGATGCCTGGAGAAAGGGGCCGCTCTGGCCCTGGTGGCGCAGCGGTATGCAGCAAATCATTTCTGGGGAAACTTTCTGCCACGATATCTTCTCACCACAGGCATGACTGAGTATGAGGACAAATACATTTCATGACTAACAGGTTTTTGTTTGGCTGTTTTTTGATCCCAGGGTAAACGTGGCCTACCTGGTAACATTGGAAAACCAGGTCCAATTGTAAGTCAGCTATCACCCATTTGACTTTAAGGAGGTTGAGTATAACTTTGTTTATAATTTGTATTGGTCTGCAGGGTCCCCTGGGTCTCAGTGGCCCTCCCGGATACCCGGGAACGCCAGGCATGAAGGCAAGTTCCTCCAATGACATGCTCAAGGAGATCCGATGTATAATTTAAAAACAAGAAAACATTTTGATTTCTATGTACTTGTATTTCATCTGTGTTTGTGTATCGTAGGGACAACCTGGCCCCACTGGTGTACGGGGTCCAGAGGGCCCTCAAGGGCAAAGAGGAGAGACCGGTCATCTGGGGAGACCTGGAGCAGTTGGCCTAAGGGTAATGCCTTCTTTCATGTCACACTTCTCAACACAGGAAACATTTGGAATTTTCTTTTGTCAATTCTAAAGACTGATATGCATATGCAATATTCCTATGACGTGTCACCCAAATGCTCGTGTTCTGCATCCAAAGGGACCTATGGGTACAGATGGTGGCCCAGGAACCAAAGGCCCAGTGGTATGTAAAACAACGCAATTGAAATAAAAATATGTCAAAAGGCTTGGATTACAAGGCTGAACTATTACAGGGAAACCTTGGTCCACAAGGCCCAGGCGGGCATCTTGGACCCTCGGGACCTCCCGGACCTCAAGGAAGCACAGGCCAGCCTGGCATCAAAGGACAACTGGTACGTTGACTACATCAGGTTGGATTTTGCATTTTGCCAATGGTTGATTGCTTTTGATTGATATTCTGTTTTTGTTTAGGGAGATGTTGGTGTACCAGGATTTAAGGGGGAGGCTGGACCCAAAGGAGAAGTTGTAAGATGATCTCATACACTGTATTGCTCATACGTGTCACAGAGGTCACGTCTGTCATTCATTTCCCCTCCGGTGTCATATTTCTAGGGTCCCCCAGGATCCCAGGGAGTGCTTGGCCCCCAGGGTGAGGAAGGAAAGCGAGGACTTCGGGGAGACCCAGGAACTGTTGGTCCAATTGGTGCTGTTGGTGAGAGAGTGAGTCATCATTCATCTTCAGGCCGTAACCTTCGGCATTTAGAAGTCTCAAAGCTACCATATGCTTATTAGCAGTGTTTGTCTTTGACATGATTGGGAATCAAAGGGTAACTTTGGCTGTGTTTACAGGGTTCCCCAGGTAATCGAGGATTCCCCGGTGCAGATGGTTTGCCTGGACCCAAGGTAGAGTTCTTCTTTTATATCACGACTCCATTTCAAGTTGCCTTATATACATTTGTCTGTGTAATTATGGTGTATATTTCATAAATTCCATCTATATTGTATTTATATCTGAAGGGTTCTCAGGGAGATCGTGGAATATCAGGCCCATCAGGACCAAAGGGTTCCTTAGGAGACCCTGGTCGTACAGGAGAACCTGGTCTACCAGGTGCAAGGGTAACACTGACAACTTTGACATTTTTAGCAGCAGTCTCCGTTGGTCCATCGGGTCAGTCTTAAACGTTTCCATCGCTGACCTTTCAATGTGCTCTCCAAAGGGTCTTACTGGTACTCCTGGAGTGCAGGGGGCAGAGGGAAAGCCAGGGCCAGTGGTATGTGAATGTCCTTTATCCCTTTTGACATTATATGTGGGAATTGGGTTAAGTCTATGTATGGCTTCGCTTGTCATTTAGGGTGGGCCTGGTGAAGATGGTCGCCCAGGCCCTGCGGGCTCCATTGGCAACAGAGGACCTGCAGGAACGATGGGAATACCAGGCCCCAAGGGATTTAATGTAAGTCCCATTTTGAAGCTACCCATTTCACCTACGTGTTGATCTCAAATTCCAAACATGTGCTGCCTTCAAAAGGGGGATCCGGGAAAGACAGGTGAACAAGGATCTGCTGGAGTAGCTGGTCAAAGGGTGAGTAAGCTGGAATGTGTGTTGTTGTTGTTGTTGTTTTTTTGTCTTGAAACTTGACTATGACATCAATTTGATTTTCCAGGACTGACCTTTGTGCTTTTGTCCTTCAGGGTCCTCCTGGAAAAGATGGAGAGGTTGGACCTGCCGGTCCACCAGGCCCATCAGTAAGCGCTATCACCTTTAAAGTCCTTTTGGCTCCTCTACCATTATCAGAACTGACTAAAGTGCTAAATACTAAATCAATCAACAGGGTGTTGCGGGTGACAGAGGAGAACAGGGACCCCCAGGTGTAAATGGATTCCAGGTGTGTTAGCCAAGTATCTCATTTAACTGCAGTAGGCATTGGCCATGTTAATGACAGAGCTAAATTTTGTCAACATTTATAATGTTGTTCAGAAAAATATCAGGTACTGATGTGTCTATTGTTTGATCAGGGTTTACCAGGAAATCAAGGTCCCCCTGGAGAATCTGGGAAACCAGGTGACCTCGTGAGTATAATTTAAGTTAAAAATTGATGCAATCACATTCTTTATCTTATTAGTGATTACAATCATAACATTTTATGATTTTGAGTGATATACGGGTTTACTTAGCAAGCATGTGATATTTTTCTTTCAGGGTATTCCTGGAGAGCTTGGTGCAGTTGGCCAAATTGGACCTAGGGTAGGTGGACTTTATTTCTCAGAATGTCCTTAATGCATGGTGTGGGTATCCTTTGAGAACTGGTTGGGTTTCTTCCGCAGGGTGAGCGCGGCACTCCAGGGGAGAGAGGCGAGCTGGGTCCAGTTGGTCTGCAGGGACCCAAGGGAATCCCAGGAGCTCCTGGTCCCGACGGGCCAAAGGTAAAAGATGTCAAGCACAGTCAAGATTCAACGTGAAATTCGTAGTAGGTTGTTGTCGATAGGCAAGATCGATTCGCTACAGCCACTAAATTAGCTAAGGAGACATTATGTATTGAAGTGACATTCTCTGCTTGTCCATGAAGGGTAGTCCTGGTCCTGCTGGTGCCCTTGGTGATGTGGGTCCTCCAGGTCTTCAGGGGATGCCAGGGGAAAGAGGCATTTCTGGCCCATCTGGACCGAAAGGTGACAGAGTAAGTGTTCCCATTATTTTCGATTTTATTTCGCTTGTGAAATTGGAAGAAGCAAGTTCGAATGAATGGAGTTGTGATTGAGGTACAACCCAAAGTGAACACTCGCAATATTGTGTTGTCTTATGTGCAGGGAGCCATTGGTGAGAAAGGCTCAGAAGGTACACCTGGAAATGACGGAGCAAGGGTGAGCAATTGTATTCTTGACCCATGTCACACATTGGGAGTTTTTTTCTCTCCAGATGAACTTGTTTTTCTTTTTTTGTTTCTGAGGACCTAAAGTTCACTTTGTGCTTCCATAACTGGAACGATTCAAAGCCCCCTCAGAAAAAAAACATGGATGCTCAAGCCATGATATTATCTCTACTGGCTTTCACCACTGAACGGCAATGGGGCCAACGGTATATTTAAATGTCTGTGCATTTCCTGTGTTTTCAGGGTGCACCTGGACCAGTTGGCCCATTAGGACCTGCAGGGCCCAGTGGTGAAAAGGTAGTGTTTTTCAGAACCTATGACTGCTTTTCAAAGGACAATGCATCTGGAGCAATTTAAGTAAGTATGTGACATATTTCAGGGAGAACCTGGACCTAAAGGACCTGCTGGACCTCTAGGTTCTAGAGGAGTGCCTGTGAGTATTGTGCCAGTGATTTAATTGCGTAGGTGCAATTTATTGCATAGTCCCGGTTACTGCAAACAATATAGGCTGACAATTTGCTCATCGTTTGCAGGGAGCCAGAGGTGACCCTGGCCCAATTGGTTCAGTTGGTTTTGCTGGACCGCCTGTAAGTTGTCATTGATTGCCTCGAGGACACAGGAACATTACCCGAGGCAGTGTTTTAAAAAAGGTCCGGTGCCTCTTTTACTATTTCATCACAGGGTCCCGATGGCCAGCCTGGAGTAAAAGGGGAGACAGGGGAACCCGGCCAGAAAGGAGATGCTGGATCCCCTGGACCGCAAGGCTTAGCTGGTGCTCATGGTCCTCCTGTACGTTATAATAATGACAAGCCGACAGCGTTTCTAAATGTTAATCAAAGCAATTCCTGCATACAAGTCAAATGTTTGATCTCATTTTCAAGGGGCCGATTGGTGTTGCTGGACTAAAAGGCGGAAGAGGAACACAGGGTGCACCGGTATGGGAATTTTATAATCACAAAAAATGTTTTGATCATGTGACTGAACATAAAGCAATCAGTGAGCAAAAGGAGGAACGTTAACAACAATGATCTTGTGTCATGTTTTGTCCCTAGGGGCCCACCGGTTTCCCTGGATCTGCAGGAAGAGTTGGCCCACCAGGTCCAACTGTAAGTATTGCAGTATTTCAGGCATTCCAGACCAATCTGGAATACCAAATATGTGTCAGGATTTAGCGGTTTTGCTTGAATGGAAGGAGTACAGCTCATATGATACATTTTCAAGTAAGGACGCATGAAGCACAAAACAGTTTTTAACTTGTGGACACCTGTTGTGCGTAAACCATATAAAATATAGTGACAGTCTTGATCAGGTTCCCTATCATGAACACACAATCCCCTCAGGGTCCAATTGGTGAACCTGGACCACTGGGAGCACCTGGAAAAGAGGGTCCTGCCGGTCTTCGTGGTGACCATGGAGCAAATGGAAGACAAGGAGAGCGAGGACCACCAGGACCTCCGGGAACCTCAGGAGACAAGGGAGATTCTGGAGAAGACGGCCCTACGGTTGGAGTGACTCTTTTGTTGGGGAAAATACTCTGAATTGAATTACACCAGCTCATCTTAACATGTTCTCCACACAATTTTCAATTTGAATTAAAGCACGAGTGTTGTGTAGTTTCTTTAGGATTTTTATAGGTCAGTGTACAATAAACATATTCAATTTGCAGTTAAAACACAGAACCAGCTCAATGAGCTAACGTTGGAATTTCTCAGTATTAAATATTGTGTTTGTGAACTTTACTTTAGGGTCCTGATGGTCCTCCAGGGCCAGCGGGAACTACAGGACAGAGAGGCATTGTGGGTCTTCCAGGTGCACGAGGAGAACGGGGAATGCCAGGTCTCCCAGGGCCAGCAGTCAGTATCTGCTTTTGTTATGACGCTTCCATACATTAGATGTTATACAGCAAAATTGGTCGGTGCATTCACCAGTCTTTTTGACTTTTAGGGACTGCCAGGAAAACAGGGATCCCCTGGATCAACCGGAGACAAAGGTCCTCCGGGACCAGTTGGCGTTCCAGGTGCCAATGGACCACGTGGTGATCCCGGTCCTGATGTCAGTAGTCTTTCGAACTGTGTCTGTGGTTGTCCAAGTACGTTTTTTGCGCCTTCATGCTTGTCTTTGATCCTCAGGGCCCCGCTGGTTCCGATGGTCCACCAGGCAAAGAAGGTGTTCTTGGACAACGGGTACGATCAAAAGAGGACGTTAATATGTAAGCGGTTTTAAATGTTGCAAGAAACCAATTGTTGATACCTTTGCAGGGAGACAGAGGGGATCATGGTCCAGAGGGTTTGGCTGGTCCTCAGGGACTTCCGGGCCCCTCGGGTCCCGTTGGTGTAGCTGGGGAAGCTGGAAAACGAGGCCACGCTGTAAGCTGATTTTTCTCATACTACGTGTATCTTGTTTGCCCAAAGGTAGTCAGAGTATCACTTTGTCTCTCCCTCGTGGTACAACTGCGTCTTGTATCTTAAGCCTGATTCATTTAAAACATTCTGAGGACATGTTAGTGCTTGAATGAACTCAACTCCACATGCTGGAAGGATTTGGGTATTAAAATGTAGGAGCAGAGGTGTTGGCAGTCCCTGAAGCCTTTTTCTTTATTTTGCAGGGCTCCAGAGGACCTGTTGGTCCTCCCGGATCGGCAGGAAAGAGAGGACTAGTGGTGAGCTCGCTCTTCCCTGACTTGAAATTGATGTTGGAAGGCAATACCATTGCGGCTTTCAATCAGTCATAACTTGTTGTGCACTTGTATCGCAGGGACCCCAAGGACCACGTGGAGATAAGGGTGATCTGGGTGATCATGGAGAGAGAGGCCAGAAGGGTCATCGTGGATTTACCGGTTTGCAGGGTCTTCCTGGGCCTCCTGTAAGTTCCAGCTTATCACAGCAATCACAGAAATGTATTCCTTCTACTTAGAGACTGCCGCAAGAAGCAACATTGCTCTGCTGGTAACATACATCAGGGAAGCCTGTTCCTTGAGGGCTGGTGTCCAGCGTGTTAGATACAGTATGTCTCAAATGGTCGGATAGTCAGCAAGGTCTGCAGAAGCTGCATAACGGTAGGAGGCATAGAAATCAAGAAGGACACTGGCCCTCCGGGAACAGGCTTGAGGACCTCTGACATACATGTTCACATGTGATTGTTTTCCATTAAGATTTGTGTCTAAAAAAACAAGACCATCCAAAATAATATTTTGGCCTTTTAGGGTACAACAGGTGAACAGGGAGCTTCTGGAATCATTGGACCAAATGGTGCACGGGTAATTGAAAAACGTCCTCTCATTTCCTTAATTATTTGATACGACAATTGTTTTTACTGTTTGTACTTGGATAATTTTCAGGGGCCACCTGGTCCTATCGGGCCGCCTGGAAAAGAAGGATACATTGGACAGCCTGGGCCCATGGGACCTCCAGGAACACGTGGAATCTCAGGAGAAATTGGACCTGAGGTATTTTCTCATGAGACAATCATGAAAGAGTGGAAGCAACTAGTAAAAACTGAAACCGCACATAAATTGCTCAACATGTTTTCAACAGTTTGGTGGTTGAGCTTTTTGCACATCTTGCACGATACAGTGTAACTAACTTCCTTGAAACACAGGGCCCTCCAGGAGAACCTGGACCCCCAGGCCTTCCTGGACCACCAGGACCTCCCGTGGCAGCTATGGACGATTTGTTTGGAGGCCTTCACGATTACGAAGATGCCCCCCCTCCACCACCAGAGTTCAGCGAAGATGAGGCTCAACCCAACACCAACAACTCCAGCGTCTTACCGGTGGACCCTGGCGTGCAGGCCACCCTCAAAGCTCTCAGCAGCCAGATGGACAGCATGAAGAGTCCAGACGGCAGCCGCAAGCACCCTGCCAGGACCTGCGATGATCTCAAGAGATGCTACCCCTCGAAAAAGAGCGGTTAGTGACCAAAGACGCTATTCCCAACTGAAGGTTCCTGAGCCAAGTCTTTGACTGCCATTGACAGCTATTGATGTCAAATCCATGTTAACTGGGAGGGCTTGCAGTGAATCTTCAAATGCAAACTGGCTTGTTTTTACAGACTTAAACTCTGTCACTTAGCCGTTTATTTCCCTCTGTGATACAGGAGAATTCTGGGTGGACCCTAACCAAGGCAGCGCTGAGGATGCCATTAAAGTGTACTGCAACCTGGATACCGGGGAGACGTGCATCTCCGCCAACCCAGCCAGCCTACCTCGTAAAAACTGGTGGAGCTCTTCCAAGAACAAACCTGTGTGGTTTGGAGCTGACATCAACAGAGGAACACTTGTGAGTGCTTTGAAAACATTTTTTTCTCACGATGGCTTCACCTTTGTGTTTGCATTTTTTCCAACAATTGCACATATTTTTCACCCGGTTGTGGGGCTGGTCTGGACTGTACCACCTGCAATGGGGGCAGGATTACCGCGGTTGTAGATTTTCCACAATACAGTCAATTAAAATGCAAATCCCCCGGCCGGCCTGCATCACTTCCTTTGGTTGTGGCGTCTCATTGCAGTTTACTTACGGCAACAAAGAGCAGTCTGCAAATGCCCTGAGAGTGCAGATGACCTTCATTCGCCTACTGTCCAAAGAAGCGTCTCAGTCTATCACCTACCACTGCAAGAACTCTGTGGGTTACAAGGATCAGAAGGCGGGCAACCTCAAGAAGGCCGTGGTCCTCAAAGCCTCCAACGACCTGGAGCTCAAAGCCGAGGGCAACAACCGCTTCAGATACACCGTGGTGGAAGACTCCTGCACTGTAAGTTTGCTCATCCCACTTCCAAGCTTCCATACGTGCTAACGAATGAGTCAAATGTTTGTTTGTTTGTTTGTTTGTTTGTTTGTTTTTCTTGTCCTTTTCCAGCAAGCAAACGGCAACTGGGGCAAGACAGTGTTTGAGTACAGGACACAGAAAACCGCCCGACTTCCCATTGTGGATCTCGCCCCTGTGGACATTGGCGGCCCCAATCAAGAGTTTGGCATCGATATCGGGCCAGTGTGCTTCTTATAGAACCAAAACGTCACATGGTGAGACTATTGAACTGACAGCTGACCCCGATCAGCCACATTGTACATACGAGTACTGAGGACTATTCTGGCCCTGTGGCGAGATATTTATTGTGCCTTTCAACTCTGAACACATCCAAAGATTTCAAAGCTATGCGCAGAAAGTTTGAAAAATTCCAACAAATTAACAATTGGTGCCATTCAAAGCATTCCCTTTCGTTTTACTATGTATGTCTTGACTTTCTGCCTCATTGAGGTCCAACGTTTCCTGATTTGTTTTTTTTGTTTTTTTTCACCACTAAAACGTAAATGTCCAAATAAAGACTTATAAATTTGAAATGTTTACCTTGTTTACCATGCAGTGGAGCAACTTAGGGGGACATTTTGCAATTTCATCGAGGTGCCTCAAGAGCCAACAAACTTAGCCTATTATGAGGGGGCGGTCCCGTCTCGTGGCATTCTGCCAAAGCAATGCGGAGTAAAGCTTTCGTTACCCAGAGGCGGCTCTCGGGCTCAACCGTGGTAAGCGGTTTCTACTAACGGATACGCAGCCCACAGTTTGGGGGAAAATAAATGACCAGCCACAGAAAGACGGAAGCAGCACTTCATGCTTGTGTCGATTGGGTGCTGCAAATCCATCCACCCCCAAATTTCCAAGTGTGTCCATACCTCCACCATGCATCAGAGGCTAATGCTAATGCTAAATGTGTGTCCAACAAAACTCCCCGCAGCTTTGCTTCCCTTTTGACTTTGATGACCCACCCAACAGTTGGTATAAAAGCTATTAAAAAGTCAATATTCCAAAAATACGCCCAATTGTACAATTTTATGGCCTGGTACACACACACAAGGTGTTTTAAATCTTAAAAGATTGTTCATCTCTTTGATAGCTCAGCGCAGAACAGCAAAGATTCCAACACACCACCTATCTGGGAACACGTCGGCCATTTTTCTTTTTCATTTTAATCCAAGGAGGACTCTGCAGATGTCCACACCCCCCAAAAAATATCCCGATTGCCATTTCCTTTGTTAGCTACCTCGTCACCGAGACTGACATCCACCCGTGCAAGATTTTTTTTCCATATCTAGGCGCCGCTGTTTTGTGAAGTAGCATGATGCTAACTCCTCCAAGTTATCACGGTGCGGAACCTTCCGTCGTGCTTTGTAATGTTTTTCTTTTTTTACTTCTAATAGTACTGAAACAGTCAACGGTAGCACAGCTTATTCTGCTTTTTTTTTATGCATGTCGGTTGTCCCTTTTCATTAAACTGGGTTTTTATATAATCTTCAAATCATTTACCATTTTTTTCTTTGAATAGACCGAGGTGGCTATGAGTGCCTATTTGCTTTGTATCTCCTGCTATGCAACAAATTAAACAAAATGCTTGTTAATCCCCTAAACTCTTGTCATGTTAATTTAAGAATTTGTTGCTTGAATGTTAATTTTGTCTTTTTGCACACATATTGACAAACTGTATTGATAAGATTTGTATTTAGTACAACAGGATGGCTGCTTTGTAACTTGAGCTGTTCAATGTGCCTTCCAGTCATTCTAATGTGATCATCTGGTGCTCATTCCGACTTATTTATTTTAGGTTTTTTTTAACCTTTCTGAGGCAGAGAAGGCAAAAGGAAGACAAACCCATTTTCCTTTTTTTGCCCACACTGGATGCATTTGAGTTTCATCCTTTGAAATAAACATTGCAATTCATTCACTCCGCCTGTTGTTGTTTCAGATGACAAAGCGATGACTTTTTATAGTCAGATTTTATTTTTAGTAAATGTGGTGGGACTTAACAAGTAAAAATAATGGACATTGTACTGCATATTGTCATTTCGTACAGTAGCCCCCCCCCCCATCCAAAAGTGCCTCATGGTGCAAGAAGACAAGGTTAGACAGCAATGAACAAAAAAGCAAATTAAATTGAGGAAAAAAAATAAGACAAGATGGATTACATTTGAACAAGATGTGTACCGCGTTAATGATAAGTCAAATATGTCCTCCATATTTCATTGGCAGCTTGAATCACACATACTGCATCCAAAGCAAATGTCGTCAAAACAATCCCTTCCAGTTTTTACAAAAATATGTCTCTCTCAATTATGCGCCCGAGCTGCAAATATTGAACACAACAAAACAATCTAAATGCAAATCCATGTAGAAACAAACCAAAAGAAATGGGGACATCCCAACTGGGCCGGGGAGCGCGTTTTGGCACTTGTACAAAAATGGTACAAACGATTTGAAAGAAGACGACAAAAGACATCTTCAGCAGCGGCCGTCAAGCGGGTCCAGAGAGAAGACGGCTCCCTCCAGAGTTAGTCCCATTTTGAACCCCTCCTGGAAAGCAGTTACACCAGTGTCAAAGAGTGTTGGAACTCGTGCAAATGGATGACACACATTCTCTAATACCTAAATGTGCCTTTAAACCAAAGATGTAGCATGCATCAACTGGAAAAAGAAAAAAAAAAAAGACTCTATAATGTTTTCATCTTGGGGAAAAAAAGAATCGTGACAGTGTTTTTCTTGAAAATTTAATTTCTATGGCATATAACGGTATATCTATTAGTAACTTGTAATCGGTGCCAGTCGTATGAGCAGATCTTCAACTGTAAGGATGGATCAAAAAGACCTTCTCAAAGCGCAACCAGCATGCATCACAAAGAAAAAAAAAGTCCAACAGATGACACGAAGGCAGAGAGAGGAAAAAAGTACAAACCATCTCTGACGCTGCAAGCAGAGGACAAAGAGAAACGTTTCAAAAGTTGTCCAAGTGTCAAGAATGAGGGAGGCAAAGCTTCAAGCACACAAAAGCATTCAATGTCGCCACCTGCTGGAGATACTCGGCATAAAAGCACCTCGAGCTTTGGAGGGCGCGGCCGTTTATGTGCGTGTGTGAAACCCGGATTGGGCAAGAGTGCAGCCAGCCTGTCAGTCAACTCCAGAATCGGACTTGGTTGGCCTGACTGCCAATCACCAAACGGTAATTGGCAGCAGAGGTTTTAAAAAGGACCCAATAGGGACGCCACGTTCATAGCGCATTTGACAGCTTGCACAAACGTTGGAATGGCGACAACAGCTTCACGCATCATTTTGGAGGAGGCCGACGACGTCACAGGAGCGAAATTCCAACAATTGGTAATTATGACAAGCCCACTTGTGCTCATTGTGTGTAAATTGTGTGTTCGGGTTGGGCTTTTATACTCAGAAGGTTTGAGGATTCTTTACCTGACCGACAACAAAACATGCTTGAAAAAGTCAAACGTTTTGACGAACGCCACTGAAAATGTCCTTGTTCGCTTATCCATGTTTGACAAGCATTTCTAAGATTGACCATGAAAAATGGCAGCTTGAGTTGGGCTTCCATCTTGCTGTCATTTGTCATGCTCACGATTGGCGCTCACCTGCATTTCATCCAGCTTGGACTGAATATCTGGAGGGAAGTCGGCCGAGCCGCAGGTGAAGGGATCAAACGGCTCTGCGCCAAATAGGTCTTTCCCTTCGGACACACACATTCACCAAGTGGGACTCAGACTTTTGCTGGCAGCAAAAAGTGAGGTGCGAGTTGGGCACCTATGTTGGGCGGTGCTGCGGTTGGCGGTGCTGCGGTTGGCGCTGCGGTTGGCGCTGCGGTTGGCGCCGCGGTTGGCGCCGCGGTTGGCGCCGCGGTTGGCGCCGCGGTCGGCGCCGCGGTCAGCGCTGTCGGGCAGCCGTTGCTGGCTCGCGTGGGTCCCGGCGCCGTCCCGGGCGAGAAGGGAACCATGTCAAAAACGTCTGTCGACTGCGCTTGCACGGAGACGCTCCCGGCCTGCGGAAAGTGGCGATCATCGGCGTAAGACGGACGGACAGAGGGACGGACGGCGGGCACGAGTCAACGAGACAAAAGCACAAAAAAAGAGCGCGGGAGTTTACGCGAGGTCGCGGGACGCCGCATCCCTCGGGAGCTTTAGGAGGAAGGACAGCGGATTTGGCAGACGGGGGCGTTAGTAGGCCGGCAGACAGGTTGGACTCTGGCGAGCTCATAGGCGTGAGGGTGACAGAGGAGATCTCCAGGCAAGAGTTGATGTCGTGACACCACGAGAGAGAGGAAGGCCGCCGCAGCACGTACGCTTGGTTAGCTTCGTTTACATACAGCGGCTGAGAAGAAAGAGGCCCGACGTGCGCCGCACGTGGTTAGTCGAGAGCTGCGGCGGAGACGACTGAAATGTGCGATCGGTCCTCACTGGGGGTACATGTGCGATCATCAACTGCTCTTCCAGCTCTTGGAGCTGCTGCTTCAAGTCTGTGTTTTCACTCTCCAGTTCTTGAATCTACACGAAAAACACAACATAGATAGATACAAACGGTGCAAGCTGCAGTTAAGTTGGAAAAAAAAAAAAAGTCGGACATACTCTTTTCTGCAGACTTCCAATCTGCTTCCTGGTTTCCACATCTTTGCCTCCGGACTCCAGGAACTTCTTGTAGGCCAAGTCGAAGGCTTGGCCGATGGTGAGCGTGATCTCTTCCGCCTGTGGCCATATTCCACTCAAGTGACGTGGAGCGGCGACTGGCTCGGCGGGAAGGTCGGCCACTTACACACTTTTCGCTGTCAAAGACGTAGCACTGGTGCTTGTTGCACTCGGAGTCCTTGCAAATGAAGGTGAATATCCGTTTGTCTGTTTTGTCGTCCGCGCAGAAGGATATTCTGTGTAACTGACAGTTGTGCTGCACCTCCTGGAAAAACAAAATGGCCGTCAAAGGGCTCGCACGGCGCCAAAAGCAGACGCTCCACGTCGAAGCGCTTACTTTCGTCTTGGGCTCGAGAATTTTCACGCCATAAATGGAAATCTGCAGCTCCACTTTGGGGGTTTTCTGTCCCTCTGACTTCTTGATGTGTCTCTGAAACTTCAATTTCCCACGTTAGTTGATCGGCTTTACCAGCGACGCGAGTCGGCCGTTGCCATGGCGCTGGCGACGTTCCCCTTAGCCGCTAATGACAATCATGAAACCAAGCGGCGTTCTGGGTCTTTTGTTCTTGTGTCATCAAAGACAAGAAAAGCGAATATTTAGTCCAAAGCGAGGTCTGGCTACGTCGGGAGCTGTCTGGAAGACGGACGGCGCTAACGTAGGCGCTGCTGCCCACTGTTGATTTATTGGCTCAACTGTGTACACTGTCGGGTTTTATTTTTTTTTTTTTTTTCTAAATCACTCTGGGATTTAACTTGGGAATTTGAAAACAGTTTTACGGTAGATAAATGATGTCTTTTATCACCCGCCGCGTCGAGTCACTAAATATCATCTACGCTCAGAAGGTAAAGTTCAAAGGCACCTTGCCAGTGGCTGGCGGGCGAGCTAATATTTATCACAGCAACCGTCTGCTCTGAGTTTTTAATCTTCATCTTAGTTTCACCACACTATTTATTTTTTTGCTCCTTCTGGCCGTAGTGTGTGGAGTCGTCCTTTTACCTTGAGCTTTCTCACGGCATCCTTGACAACCTCCGTTCCTTTCGGGGCCTCCACCTCGGTGTTACCAAGGAACTGGAAGAGAACGCAAGTCACATGACAATCACGGTGATTTTCAAGTGTGCCAGAAGTTCCAGGGCTGGTGTCACGATAGATCAATTCCAAAACCAAAGTGCAAAGTTTTCGATCGCAGAGCATACACCAATGCTGGAGCCCTCTCCAATCGTGGACACGGAAAGGGCGTAACGAGACTCCAGTAATGGCCGCGGTGTGATGAGTCGTGGCTCTCTGAGATGAACCCTCCTCTGCTTTTAATTGTAAGTCAATCTTTGAAAACATCTGGCAACTGAATTTGCCCTCGCCTCGAATTCTGCACGCAGCTCCATCATTCACCAACAGATGGAGCTGTCCAACACCATGGTGCAGCAGGAGCAGAAAACTGAAGCCGGCTTCTTTCAATATCAGGCATCATAAACGCGGGCGTGACCCGGGCCGGCCCTGAAACGAGCTCGAGCAGACGTCGGCGGCTCACCTCGGTGCTTCGAATAGCTACGAATCATTCCGAGGCTTTGCTTTTGTTTGCTGCTTGGCTTGCCAGCTAATGACGCGGCATGAAGCCCGCTCTATATGTGGATTACTGTCTTGCCTGGCCCATTACACCCAATAAAAGATGCCTCCGTGTCCTAAGCAAACGCTGAATTTCTTATTTTTATTCCACCGGTAATTCCCCGCTCCCTGTTTGAGGCCGTAGTATAAAAGCTAATCGGTTTCTCAAGTCTAACGGCAATAAAAACCAAGACTCCAGCCGCACTCGACAATAGCCATCGAATTCAAATGTTTCTGCAAAGACTTTGATCTACGGGAATATATAGGTGCACCAATCAAGATAAACAAATAGAAGAAATACAAATATGGCCAGAGTCGAAGAGGAGAAGCGTGACAGGCGAGTCCTCCCGGTCATTTTGCGGCGCAAACCGAGACGAGAGGCTCACCCAGCCGGAGGAAATAACAAACCGTGGCTGTCTCGGGAGCGGATGCAATTAACGCGGCAATGAGAGCAAAGATTTACACCTGGTGAGAGTCCATTCAAAGTAACGATCCACGCAAACGTGGCCATGCCGTTTGCGTTTGGTAATTGAAAGCTTTTTAGGGCCTTCTTTGGTCTGTTTCGGAGGTGAGATTTCAAAACGTCATGAGCAATTGATATGGAGAGCTTGTGGCGAAAACAAAAACATACCTTGGCGTTGTAGGCGATGTAGTGCTTGGCCAGGGCCTCGGGCATGTGCATCCATGATTTCTCTGAGCACAAAAACGCACCAGTCCGCATTTAATTGTCGACATTATTCTCACTTTCCAGTCAGCAAAGTCCCGATTAGTAGCCTCTCAAACAATCTCGCGTACTGTGGGATGTTTTCAAAGTGATTATTATGATTTTTATTGCTCAGAGTGGCAAATCCTTCTGATTGCGATTGGCCCAACAGTAGGCAGTCGGGGACTTTTTGTAAGCTCTGTTCCAAAAAGGAAAAAATGGTTAAGCTATTAAAAGCGACTATGGACCATAATCTCCCGTTCATGCTTGGCTCGGCAAGTTCTCCCTTCTACCATTGCAAGATCAAGCAAGCAAACGGTTCTGCAGGCTCACTTTTGAGATGTAATGGATCAATTGTGCAGCAAGAAGCGCATCATTTAGCAGCGAGCGATAAGAGCTCCGTTCTTTTCTAATTCATCTATGAGTGGCTTATCGCCACCTTCTCAAGTTGTTGAGAGCACTTAGGAGGTGAAAACAAATCACGTGTCCCGCCTTGTGCGTGTGCACGAGGCCGCATTGATCGTAATTAGTCTTCATTTGCGCAGCCTTCATTGTCATTAGGCTGAGCTATGAAGTTTTGCGCTGCGTGGCAATCACAGGCCAAACCTAATCACCATGAAAATACTCGGTGAAGCCGCCACGGGCTCAGAAAGTGTAGCAAAGGTTGCTCAATTTTGCACGACAGACGAGATCGGGTCGATCCGTAGCGTGTCGGCATTGAGCTAACTGGGCTGCGTTTACATTGTATGTCCCTCCTGAAATCAAGAAACGATGGATAAAGAAGTCTTGATTTATGATGCAGTGACATGGCAAACATGCAGACAAGCAGTATGCGCCACCAATCACGAAAAGAAAAGAAAAGAAAAAGAAAGCCACGGGCTCCAGGGACAACCTTTATCACACTTCTGCCGACATCAGCAATTGTACTGCGAGGGCACGCTCGTCTAAACACAACGCCTAGAAAATATTCCATTTGATATAGTTCAAGAGGGCAGCTGTGATGCAGACGTCATTTGGATTTGAAATGTGTAAATGTGCCATTTCCAAGAAGACCGTTGGATACAAATCTCGATATATTTCAATTTCATTTCGTATCTTGGAAGGAATACCGATGGCGGGAAGAGGCATCCACTTTTACCCAACGCGCGACTGAGCAGGCCTTTAAATAATCAAATAAAACGAAATAAGGTCGCAAAGGGATTTTGCGTCTTGGTTCCTGTTGACTTCAATTTTCGCCAAAGCCCAAGTCGGCTGTAGCAATCAGGAGAAGAGGGCAGCGGGGACATCCCCATCTGACAAATGCTCACAGCGGGTAATCTTCCACGCTCTGACTCCATTTTGGATTTCTCATTTGCGCTCATTTGCTCTTTCAATATTATTCCCGTGCGGGTGCTTTGTTTACTTTGTCTGGTTCCGGATGTCGACTTTTGCATCGATGATTTTTCTCCCTCGGCTCCTCAAGTCGAGCTCGGCCTTGTCCGTGTCTAACGTTATCTTTCAGTTTGGGTAATGAACGCTTCGGGGAACTAATTGCGTTCTCAGCCAAGCCGCTGTCAAGGCCGTCACAGCTGTCCATCACTTTGATATTTTTTCAAGGACCTTTGTCAAACAAAGCACGGATGGAATTATTTACAATCGTATCCGAGGCGATATCGATCAAATCTGTTGAATAAACACTACCATGTTTCACCAAAAGAATCACTTGAAAATGTAAACGGGCCGGTAGAAGTTGGCATCTTGGTCAATGTTCAGTTTGAGCCATTTGGACATTAGCACCTCCCCCTGCGCGTGCTAAACTCATTCCACATGTGAATTGTGGCGCCCAA
Organism: Syngnathus leptorhynchus; assembly: GCF_054491065.1. Lineage (NCBI taxonomy): Eukaryota > Metazoa > Chordata > Actinopteri > Syngnathiformes > Syngnathidae > Syngnathus > Syngnathus leptorhynchus. Next base: position 13,683,822 of record NC_141203.1, on the reverse strand, counting down.
ACCTCATGATAGCCACCTGGCCTGGCCTGGCCTGGCCTGGCCTTAACCCTAACCCCTAACCCTGGTCTGGTACAATTTGGACAGCACCCCCAAATTGCTCCTGCCCTGATGAGTTGCAGCTGAAGAGCAGATGGTGACTGTTTTCCCCAAAAGGAACCTCCAAATTTTCATAGGCGGGGTCACCTCCAAATAGTGTCAACATTCCTCCAGCCCGGCCGGATGTTTATTTTCTCTGCAGTGCCCCATTTTGTTTGCCTTTTTTCTTTTTGATGTTGTTTTTGTTCATCTTTTGTTTGGACTCAACTCAGGCTATTTCTATTTATTGATCTAAATGTTGTTGGGTTTTTTCGGCTCACCTTTTTTCCTGTTGAAGGCACGATTCATAGTGGAAAATGTACGCCGCGCGGCGGCTCCTCCCCCTCCCCGACGTCTTCAGATATTCCACCTGGGAGAGCAGAGGAGAAAGCCATTTAACTCAAAGTGAGCGTCTGGCGAAAATAGGAAAACAACTCCGTCAGCTTTCCAATCTTGCCAGAGCGCGAGCACATTTATTCCTCGGGGGGCCTTTTGCGCTTACTGCCTCATATTTAACATCTTCATTTCAAAATATGAGAGGGGATTTTTTTTTGTCCTGAAATGCAAAGTAGAAAGTTAGAATGGTTGTTCTTTTTTGTGATCCTAAACCTGAAATGACTTTCAATCACAGAATGGAGTTATTCTTCATGTTTTCATTTTGCTTCCAAAATCCTTCGACGTAGTCTCAACTCTGCAAGTCCGCCACAACCGAGTGCTGGCGTGTCTCCCCATCAAACAAGTTTCTTTTTTTTAATGCATTATCCAGAGAGTTGAATAATCTATGTGCATGCAAGGACAAAATGTCCAGACGTGAGGTGAGTGGGTGGCTGTCAGCCACCACATGTCCCCTCCGATCAATATTCTCGACACTTTTACTGTGGGGAAATATGCCAGACTGGCCACCAAAGGTAGACAGATTGTTGCAAACTAATGACTTTTGCAATTTCACAACATGCGTTGACTGGCATTTTCCATTTAGCACGGCTCGCGGCTAATATTGCCTTCAAGTTAATCATAATGAGAATAAATAATCATAAAAAAAAATCATAATTAAAACAAAGAATAATAAAAAATAATATAAAAAGTGGTCAGAAAATAAGGAATGCCTCCAAAGCTGATGCTGCTTCTCTTTTCTTGCTCCTGAAAGTAAGCCACGCCGATGACGTCAAGTGAGAAACTTCTCCTGACACCAGGCTGTGAGGTCACTTGGCATGATTGGCGGCTTGCCGCAGTGTTTGGCCTGCTTTAATAGCATCCTGTCTGGTGACGGAGCTGCAGGAGAGCTGACACACACACACACACACACACACAGTCGCAGACTTGACACAACTCTGCCAACTCCCTCCGCAGTCTCACCATGTTGACCGACTGCAGCAAAACAGCTTGGTTCACTTCCAGGCTCGAACATCTCGGAACCCTGAGGCTTCACCGCTTGGAGAACATGAATATTGATTGCTCAACACATGGCCACACTCCACTTCATCAACAAATCCTAGCGCTAACGGAATTCTTTTGTGTTTCTCGAAAATATCTTTGTTTGCTTCGCGCACAAAACAACAAAACAAAAGCCGTGCGTCAGATAATCCCTGAAGTCTCACTACTTGAGATAGATAATAGCACGCCGATAGCGTTTGCCAAAAAGCTGGCAGAAAAAGGAGAAGTTGGAGATCCAACTGCTTAACATAGCGAGCGCTCAGGTGGTGAGAGAAAATCGACAAAGGTCCTTTTAGTCGCCTAGTGAAAATGCTACGCGCTAACAGAAGAACACGACTTTCTATTGAAGCGGCAACAAATGCCACTGACTCAACCAGTGGCAGGCACAAAGACGGCACCTGACCTCCCTCCGTCTCTCCCTCTGTCTCTCTCTCTCTGTCTCTGCTTGCTGGCATTTGGCAAAAGCACGCCAGCAGCAAGAACGCCAAGATGGAAGCAACTCACGTGCCTCGAGAGCACAAAGGAAGCCACGCTAAGGCTTTCCAGCTGCCGGCCAGATGCGGAGGACTTTGCAAACTCAACAAGAAACGGACATGCGATACTTCACCTTCGCCTCCCTCTAACCAACCGCCCACTGTTTGTCCGGAATTCTTTGGGAGTGCTAGCGAGAGGGCCCCCGAGATGTATGGTGGCGGACCAGACGTGACTTATAAAAGGCAGCTCGGCAAAGGTTGCAGTCTGACCTTTCTCCCTCCCCAAGTGTGATTCATCATCACGGCAGCGGCCTATAATCGGAAACGTCGGGTTCCATATCGTTGCAACGATGACAACTTGATCAGAGCGCCCCCGTTTTGGAAACGACATGGACGCAAACTTGGCACAAATACTTTGCCATGCACATTTCTTGCATGTGCGTGTGCGCGCCGAGGTGGGTCCTTTGGGTGTGGCCGTGCTTGTGTTGGCACGCCACTTTTTGACTCGTGCATGAGAAAGCGGATGTGGGCTTGGCCCCTTCACACTTGCCGTGTTATTCCATCTTTGAAACGCAGGTGTGGCGAACTCCTGGCCGCACATTCCGAAGCACAAGTCCAAGGCTTTCACTGAAAACAAAATGTCTCGTATCGGTCGGGCTACCTCGACTGTCTGACTCGTTGCGAAAGTAAATCTCAAGACTTTTGCTGACTCGGCGACTTGGCCACAGCATGCGCACTGCGCTTGAAGGCACCAAACCGCCACTGGCCACAGTTAAAGCGTGGCCCGTTTTTCACCCCGCCATTTCGATTGTTGCTTTAAGGCCTTGAACTGACTCATTATGAATTTGTCCCAAACCGATTGGACATCGGTGGTCCGGACACAAAGAGAGACTTTGAATGTTGAAGCTAACGACATCATGTGGCAAAGCCGTCCCACGGTCTTCCATCTCGCGAACGACGGCTCCAATTATTTGGACTTCTTGTCGGGCTTGCGTGCGTCTTTGTGGGCGGAGAAGCGGGATGGCAAACGCGTCTCATCTACTCTCAATGGAAGAAACGGCAACACGTCATCTCAAATCAGAAGACGTCACAAAAGGGAACTGACAGTCGTCGAATGAACATCCAGCGTGGCGTGCGGGATTGTCGGACCTGTGAACGCAAGCAGGATGTGGCAGCGAGTCTGAAGAAGGCCTTATTAAAAGCTGTCAAGAGTCTTTAGAACAGAGGCAGTCAGCCACAGCCTTGGGCAGTCACCCGGACTTTAGCCAAGCGCTACGATCAATACGCATTTGAGGCTACGTGTAAATCGAGTAACCAGAAAGGTAGCCAGGTGCCGATATTTTGGGAGCAGGGGAGCGTTCCTGTCCTCACGTCTCTTAGCAGCGGGAGTGTGGAAGAAAGTCCTCGCATCAGCAGTCAAACAAACACAAAGGTGCGTTTGGCCGGATGCTAACGGGCATAGCCGCGAGCAGGTTGGCCGATGGCTGAGAGAAAATTTCAACCTCAGCGGGCGTTTTCACAGCTTGCTTAGACACCTTTCCTCTAATCAATTCTCTCCCCTGCGCTTGGCCGGAAACCCGCTGTCGCAAAATGGAAGGCCCGTTTAAAAACGGCAACACTTCTTCTGGTGTGTGCTTTTAGCTGAAATTTCAAAATGATCTTGAGTCGACCTCTGGAATTTTTCCGTGTTGGAGAAGCGTAACACTGAGCAGCTGTTGAGCTGTCAAGGTCGGCTTGGAGCTCCTTCTGAAATTCCACCCAGTCATTTTTTTCCTCCCACAGCAACACTTTAAAAAAGTGAAGTTGTCGCTCTCCGACAGAGGCAAAGCAACTCTGGCTGATTGAAGCTCGACGCGACGTCACGATTTACGCTCGCAATCGGCAGGCAATATGAAGGCCCTTTTAATCACGGTGACAATCTCCTTGGTTCTGAACGAGGCTTTCGACGCCACCGTTTATATTTCACTGGGCCATATTTCAGCATCTCTGGCTGTCGTGAATAAACGCGCCATCATGAAGGCTTTTGTTTGCGCGCACGCAACCAAATATTCATCCGTCTCTGGCGTTTCACACAAATCCCGTGATGCGTTTCTGGTCTTATTAGTCTATGGCGGAAATGTTGTGTGACAATCTGAGGCAGGTCCTCTGAGGTATAAATGTCAGTGATTGGGGGGGGGGGGGTTGTTGTGGAAAAGGCTTCTGCTCCCCTACCGTTGTCTCTCCCTTCCCGCATTAACAAAGATGGAGTTATCGGATAATAGCTCACCTCCAAAGACATATTTGTAAAGTGAGCTTGAGCTCTTTTTTTTTTTTTTTTTTTTTTACTACGCCACACTCATCTAAAGGCTCTCCTGAGCGCCGGCTCATCTCTCGACAGAAAGAGACAAGAAAAATCACTTAGCGTCCGACCTGTAGGAGATGATGGAGCACTGCGGCAAGTGGCCCGCCCTCCTCCCTCCCGGACTGCATTAAGCTAATACAGTCTATACATGGTGATAGCCATTCACGTCGACGAAATGATTTGTCCGGCCGCCGATTTTGAGCTTTTAATGGAGACCCGGTGGGCCGCTTCATTTGCTATTCATGGCTAAATGAGCTGACTTTTGGAGTGAGAAGCCAGCTCCACCTTGGACTAGCTATCTAGGTGGTTGTCACGGGAGACCCGCCTCTGTTTATATTTGGCGGCTGGATCTTAAAAGCGCAGGACTCCCTTGGGGCATACATGTTGAACGTGTGAGCTGACTTCACTTTGATGGGAATTCATTTTGCCAAAAGTGAGCAAACAGGCTCTTTCTGGAAACACAAATCCCCTGCTTGGAACTTCTCTTCACAACTCCCTTAAATGGGTGCTTGTCTTTTCTCCAAAAGAGAGAAGTGGCTGCCTTTTTATATTTTAATTGTATTTATTTATTGTCCACCGTCAAGCAGTGCGCTTCACCTTTTTGGGGGCATTAATTTATCGCCACGCTCATTATGAGCCGTCAAACCCGATCGTCTGCATCCCGTTTGCTTACTTAATGAGGGAATCAATTTGCGGCCGGGGGAAGTTTTAATTAAACGATGAATCACATCATATTACCTTTGGACGTCTTTCAAGTAACGCTGCTCAACGTGCACGGACGAATGGGGCGGGAGACCTTCACGCTCCTGTGAACTCGTTGAGTTTTGATGCTTGAATAGGAACAAGGTTTTGAAAGAAATGAATCAGTTGTAATCATTGTGCAGGATCAGTCAAAATAATTGTGAGGAAGGTTGTTGCTTTTTTCTCCCTAGAGTGCTTGTGCAGCTTCACTTATTGCTGCAAAATTGCGCGACTGCCCCCAAAGGCATACAAGTGACGTGTCCAGTGTACAAGTGTGACTCCACGTCCACTCGCTGATCTCCTGCAACGGAGCCGATTGTCTTATCCTCTCCTGTGTTTATTTACGCGCTGCGGCTTTTGTGAAAATGAAACTCACATCTGATTATTTATGGAGCGGCGCAGAAAACATCCTGGCCGGCGGCGTGTGAGATTGTAGAAGCATTACCTTGAGTGGATGCGGTGGGGCGTAGGCGGCCTGCTTTCAGTTAGCCTGCCACGGGGGGAGTCCACATTGGGAATGAGGAAGTGGTTAAGACGGAATCGGCATGAAGCGGAACAGGAGAGGCGAGCGGCGCTTGGAGGTTCCCATTAGGGAAGTGGTCTTGGATCATTTTAGGCCAGGGGTGTAGAACTTATTTTTGTCATGGGCCGCATCAAAGTCATAGTTTCCTTCGGAGGGCCATTATGACTGTCGACGCCTTATATGATATACAGTATAGGCTACACAACAAACTGATGAGGTTCAAATATTTTCAATAGATGAATCCTAATAAAAATTGCTTGCGATTTTTCAATGTTTTGTAGACACTTTGTAATTTTAGTAGTGACACATGAAGTCGATGCATAATTGGTCTTTGCGAGCCACATGCAATGTGGCGGGCCGTATCTGGCCCCCGGGCCTCGCGTTTGACCCCCGCGTTTTAGGCTGTCAATCATTAGTAGCTGCTGGAGCAGCAGCGGCAGGCCACCTCGTCACGCCTGCTAAGTCAATGATTTTCCTCAGGGCCGACTCTTGATTAAAAGGAATGATTAAGCTTCTGTGGCCAAAAGGCATCTTGGTAAAGTGGGCCTCAGCAAAGCTTATCAGAGGGACCCAAATGGAAATGGTTGACGTTTTGCTTTCACGTGAACAATCAAAGAAACGATTGAGCGGAAAAGTAGCCTCGTTCACCCGCTGCGGCTCCCGATCGATTGACTCAACCTGTTTGAAAGGAGCGGCCATTGCTCGTAGAGCTGCGTTGCTCTCCCTGGCTTCCGGCCGTGTCAATACCCTGACATTCAACTGATATTTTGCGTTTGAACTGGAGCCACGGCTTTTAATGGACAACTTGGCGAGCAGAGCAAGCGCTCGGAAATGTCAATCTAGTCAGAAGTGGAACGGGAGGCCCGTTTCGAATGGCGTTCGTTCAAAGCCGCGCCGACTCAACTCGGGCAGACGGAGCCTCGGAGCGACTTCAGCGCAAGCGTGGGACACGGGCCAAAACAATCTTAGCGAGGGGGCGATCCTTGGTTGTCACCCTGGTGACAGACAAATGGCCTTGCGAGCGACTGAGCAAGCCAAACACATTTTCAGACTCCCTCGAGTTCATTTTGATGAAGCGGTTCAAGGCGGAGGTCAGGATCCTTCCACTTCCGCAATCAGCTCAAGCTAACCATGAAAAGGCAAACGGATCGACTCGGAGATGTCTTGGCATTCTTATATGCGCTTTCACGTGACACCGAAAAAAAAAGCCACTTAAGCTGTGATGTCGGACGGACTCGGCGACGGGCAAAGTGATTAGTATCCGTCACCGTCCGCTCCTCCCGGACTGCGGGGGCGAGCTTGACACGTGAATCGGGACCGAAATGGCAAAGCCGGGCAGCCGAGGCAGAACGTGAGCCCTGTCGACTGCAGCGCGGGAAACCGCTTTTAAAAGGTCAGCGGAAAGAGGAAAAGTATACTTTGGGAAAAGCTCTTGCTAGCCTTTGCGGGTGCATTTGGAAAGCGCAGCCGGCGCCTCCTCGTAGCTCCTGTCGCTAGCACGATTCGGTACCGTGGTGTGGGGCAAAAAGTCCAAACCAAACAATGGCTCCTTTCAATGGCGACTAAAAGTCTCTCAAAGCAGTCAGTCTGTCAGCAGCCCCAATGGGACTCCTTGAATCAGCCGCAAACGTGTCGGACAAGGTCGAAAGAGTGATTGACTTTGAAGAGATCTTGTAAAGACAGCCCACGGTGTCAAACGCTGACCCGAATCTCGTGAAAAGCAAGCCAGTCCGCTTTACGTGACTCAAAAGACTTTTGTAGTAAGCTAACGGCATCGTTCCCCGTTTGTGATGGCGGGCTTTGGCTGCCGTCCTTGACGATAGCCGCCATTATTCAGATGACAAGTTAAGCATTTGCCCCGCAGCTGACAAATATTCATTATCTTGACTTGGGCGGGCGTTTCACTTATTAGCCGCGTTTGTGTGTTGACATAAATCACGATGAGATGGCGGAATCAGAGGCAAGCGGGCTGGAATCAGCCAGCCTCTAATCTTGTCGTTTTCATTTTCCACAAGGAACAGATGCAAAACGGTTACGGATTAGCAGCTCTTTCATGTTTCCACACACGTCAACTGACACGGAAGCTCTTAAGATGGAAAGCTGAAGCCATGGCGACGGGGCTGCGGCTGACACTGACAAAACGATGAACATCGACTCCTTCTCGCCATGTTATCAGTCACCGCGTGTGATCTTGTTGACGGATGAGGCCTTTGCGTAAAGTCGAGAAGAAAGCCTACAACGGGGAACGTGCACGCTAATCTGACAGGAGGAATTCACCAATATGACAACAGTAGAAGGCTGCAGCAATATCCACATTGATGGATACAACAGCCATATTGCATATAATAACGATAACGTATAGATTGACCAATACAACTATATTGCATATAATAACTATAACGTATAATATAGCATATACCTATATATAATATATTGTTTGAGGTGGTTCCAGGTGAAAGTGGAGAGATTCAGTCTCCTTTCACCAGGAGATCAGAGGCGTCCTGATCACGGCGCCGATGATGTCACACTCGTCCAAATTAGCAAAGTCAACGATAATCAGACGGGACTGAGTGAGGATGGTTCCGTTCCCCCCCGTCCCATTTCCAATTTCAAGTTGGAGGCATACATCTGTCTGCACTCCGCTCTGCTCTGCTCTGCTCTGCTCCTCATCCTCAGCTCCAATATACAGCTTGATTGCAGGGAGAGGCTGTCATGAATGAATTGCATTGGCATTCATTTCAATGGACACAAATGATTTGAGATACAAATGCTTTGAGGTAGAAGCACGGTGTGTCTGAACAATTAAGCTGCCAACTCAAGGGTCAAGTTTACATAGTGAGCGTAAACAACGTCTCCCTGAAACGACAACATCTGTCTGTCTGTCCGTCCATCCATCCATCCATCCATCCATCCATCCATCCAGACAGACAGACAGACAGACAGACAGGAGTGAAGATGCCATCCATCCACAAGCTCTCAGCTGAGAGATTCGCGTGCGAAGCGCTCCTCCTGCGCAGCGTGTGAGCAGCACCACCACCTCCGACCGACCGACCATGTTGGTGCATGAGACTTGACTATGTCGCTAAATGCCATTCACAATATTCTACAGCAGCTTCTTCCTCAGTGCACTTTGCGTGATCTCGTGCATGCCTAAATGATTGTTTGTCGGTAAGTGGCCTGAGATTGGCCGGCGACCAATCCGGGTCGAGCCCGCTTCCCTCATCAAAGGTCAGCTCGATCCATCTATAGTCGAGGATGCATGAGGAAAATGACACTCGCATGATTTACTAACCCCCCCCACCACTCCCCCGCTTTCCCGATTCTACCAAAACATTTGGAGAGTAGAGGGAGAGCATATTCAACTGCGTTCAAAATATGCACTCGAATCACGAAGCCGTAATTAGATCGTGTTTTTCCAAACTAGAGAGAGAAAAGAAAGGCTCGAGCACCTTCTGCGGACTTGCGCAACAAACTTTCCCCCCGTTCTGCCAAGGCGCTGACCGCTCGAGCAATTCAGCAACAATTGCGCACAAGAAAGAGCGACCGAGCGAGCCAGCGAGCGAGCGCAACAGTCAACTTGCAACTTTTCGCTCGAAGCAAAAGAGACGCGTCTTCACTTACGGTGGACGAGTCCCCGTATCCCCACGATAAAGACCCAGCGAGCCTGCCTCTCCTCTCCTCTCCGGTCCGGTCTGGTCCGGTCCGGTGTCTCCCGCCCCTGCTCGACGCGCACATCCAACCAACAATGTCACTGCTCATTCTCCTCCTCTTTCTCCTCCTCCTCTTCTTCCTCTCTCTCTCTCTCTCTCCTCCCTCACGGCTTGTGACGTCAGTGAGCGCGCAGCCTCCAACGATCATGCAGAACATGGGCACACCAGCCTTTGGGTCACCACCGAAATTTGCTTGAAATGAAGTGGCACGCGACACGACAAAAACATCTTTCATCACGTAGCATTGCAATCCTGGTACGCAGTGAAGTCATCCATCCGTCCATCCGTCCATCCGTCCGTCCGCCCGCCCGTCCGTCCGTCCGTCCGTCTGTCCATCCTCATACGCAAGTGACAGATGGAAGTGACGCCTCAGCGGTTGTCAGCGCGTCCTCTTGTGGACGCAATTAGCAATGATTGAAAAGTAGCACTACAATGCAAACTCTGAGTTGGCCAACTGGGTTGCTAGAACGTGCAAGCCAGGGCGGTGTGCGACCTAATTATTCAAAGAGTCCGATAATCATGTCAAAAATGGGAATGCTGAGTGTTCTTCTCTCAAGGAAGCTGGCAGATTGTCAACTGGAATTGCCGCGCTTGTTCTTTGCCAAAGCGCCATGATTATCCTGATGACCCCCAACTGACTGGGCAACTTCACAAAGAACGGTGATGACGTTGCACTTTCGGTATGCTAACCCGCTGCGACGACGTGGTGACAAACGTGCGCATCGGAGCAAGCACTCTACGACGGCGCAAAACGAGGTCATTCAAACAAGCCGCTTCCCGTTCGGATGGATTCACTTGAGCTGTCATGTCATTGTCGATTGTCATTTCAAAACCAAAGGTGTCAAAAGCGTCTGTCAGTCTGCAGGTTTCAATTCCCAACCGAGGCGACGAGCGGCGTGTGTTATGTGGAAAATAGATTTTGTGCTTCATGCAAGGCAAATGCCAGCATCAGTTGGGGGCTGATGTTTTTGCTGCATGTTGTTTCCATGGGGGGAAAAAGAGAGACCTAGTTTACATCCACGAGTGTAAGAAATGAGCTCAGTTGTTATGTCACTGGTTCAATAAACAGGATCCATTTGGGGCCAGCCAAACATTTGCAAAAAAAAAATCTCCAATGGTGGGACAAAACGCCAGCGTGCAGGATCTCGTTTGGGGTCGTTTCCGTGCCGCACGGTGGCGACAACTTTGCTTATTGGACTGACAGAAAAAGCCTTCATTGTGCCGCTTCCGTTATATTCCAGATTTGCCGGACAATGACAAGCTTACAAGCGGGTCAAAGTAAAGGCGAGTCTATTTTCAGCTCGCGCCTTTGGAAGCGACTACGGTCGCAGCGGGAGCAAAGCGAGGCAAAGCTGCGGGCCGCTAATAGCTTGGCCTGGTGAAAAAGACAAGCCCAGCGGGGAGACAAATTCGTCTCTGACACAAGAACCGGGCGGACCAGCCGTGAGCTACAAACCGGCGGATAGAAAATCATCACGTGGCCAACACCGACCGATGCTCACCATTTGCATTCAAATTTGCATTTCCAATTTGTATCATTAGACAAGTGTGATTAGTGGGCGCTCGTGAGATGAAGGTATTAGCGCCAATCATCAAAGAGGCTTTGTTTGAGGACAACGCCATTCTTTCACTGGCCTGCATTTTAATCAGCCCAAATGAGCTCGAGCCCGACGGCTCGCCCGTCTCTGGTTTTCAAATGATGTCACTCGGCAGCTTCCGACCGAGGGCCGGGAGGCGGGGCTAAGAGTGCATTAAAGGCGCAAACTCTCTCTCAAATTGCAGGGCGGCGTGAAAATATTGCTCAGGTCATATTTGAAGTCTTCAGCTGGCCAAGAGGCAATGTGCTTTCACATTAGCGAGTGCCGTGTGTTTTTCTTCTTTTTGTTTCCAAGCCGGGCCGGCAGATTGTCTCATTAGGAGTAATCGGCGTATCAGACTTCATCAAAAAGGAATTGCTGCTCAAACCATGAAGGGGAGGGAGTGCGAGGGGAGCCGCTGCCGCCGCCGTAATGAAAATCTCCATAATAAAAATCTGATTTGATTTCCTCCCTGTCACTCAATTTCTGCCGGTCGATGACGCGGCTCAGCCTAAGCGTTTATCACACCTGATATTAAACCTTCCAAATGATCATTCGTAAACTGACACTGACGAGTCATGCCTTGAGATGTGACTTTTGTTTGTTCCGTGGTCACAACTCAAAACATAGCTCACAATCACAGGAAATGAAATTGGCAGGTGACAAAACAAAATATTGATCTTTTCCTTTGTGTGGCCAGATGAAGGTGAGCGGGTCAAATGCATTGTGTCCAAGCAACCAAGAGTAAAGCCGCCGGAGTGGCAAAATCCTCCAAAGGTTTGCAGTCAAGCGTGAAAGTGTCTTTCGGCCTCCGCTAACTAATCTCACCGTGGAAAAAAAAAACTGCAGCTGGCTCAGAAGGTCTTGAATATTGGCCGTGCATCAAAATTCTATGATTCATGTGATTTCTCATTTATTTTGCCTTGACTATAGAGCTCTTTCTCTTTGGCCTCACGCTTGATTTAATGGTGTAGTTGGCACTCGCTGTCATCTGCGTCCAAATGCACTTTATTTTTTATTTTTTTCATCGAGCGGTCGGTCGGGCCTTAGGCTTGTCTCGGGTCCAGACGAAATTGGTCGATAGCTGCCCCGTGCGCTTAAGCCGCTAAGAGGAGCATGGAAGGATATCTCATTGTCCAAGTTCTCTTAAGGGACCGGCAAAGGTGATTCTCGACTCCATCTAGCTTTGGTGCGGGGCGGGGCAGCTGTGACACCAAATGTTGAAGAAAATGGACACAAAGGTTTGAAAGAATGCCAAGCCAGCCCTTGATGAATGTTGGCACTCCACCAAGCAAATATGTCAATTGACCCGCAAGCAAAAGCAAAAACAAAAGAGCGCCGGGCGCACGCATTCTTCTGGGCCAGGCCCACCAGTGTCCTTTCGGTTGAATGAGCCATTCACCATTTTGGCATCGGCCAGCATTCGGCCCCTCTCGAGCCTCCGGTGGAAAACATTCTCAGGCAAATTGAGTCCCATGGCTTCCAAGGCCTTGATATTTTCTTGCATTGAGTGCTTCTAAACTCTGCAGAAAGAAAACAATTGTGCTCTTCGAGTGACCAAGGTTAAGAGACAATCGTGTACATAAACATTGCCGCTTTTATTGAAATGTAGTTTACAGAAAAGTTCAATGAAACTGTAGCCAGATCAAGCGAGTACAAACGAATTTGATTGAAAAGTGAAAAACAATTGAACTGTACTTGGATGGTGGTTCTTTCACCCGCCACTAGATGGAGCCAACAACTGAACTGTACTTGGATGGTGGTTCTTTCACCCGCCACTAGTTGGCGCCAACGTAGCACACAGTCAATTACTGCCCCTAGTCCGTCATGGTGACTAAGCCTGAGTGAAGTCCATTATTTTATCTGTCGGTGGGCAGACATTGTTGTTGTATGGTTTTTTTTTTTTGACTACTTTACAATTTACAGTTTTGATCTGTTTTTCTCCTTGCAGCTTTTCACTGCATAACTTACCCATCCGTGTTTTGTTTTTGACTTGAATCTTTCAAAAAGATGTCCCTCATATCTTATTCATTGGACTGTGCTAAGCAGCTGTCGTCATATTCTTCACGAGGCTGATAGCTCCGCTCCATGGTGTCCTTCTAAGCAAAGCCAATCAATGCTGGAATTTCATTCATCGCATTTATTAGGTAACCGTACGCTGAGTTCCAAACTGAAAACCGAAAATGAGTCAGAGCACTTTAAGGAGTCTCTCAAGGTCAAAGAGCGCACTGTCAGGTGACCAGATGCAATTTAGTGGACACTTATCTGTTCCCCCGGGCAGCTTGATGAGACATTTGGAGGTGAAAGACGTCAATGCACGTGCTGAGCTCATCCTCGTGGTAATTGGGTGACGATTGGAGATGCTTTGACCTCTGACCCCTGGTTATTTTAGGGGGCTTTCAATTGGCACTCCAGTCCTCAGAGGTGAATGCTGTAATTCTTTACCCTTTGTGTATTTTGACCAAAGAATGTCGGGGGGGGGGGGCACTTGTGAAACATGTGAGTCAGCAGAATCGCACTGTATGGCCAACTGCGAGTTGCATCCGCCCACCGAGCGCAAATTGAATTTCTCCTTGGGGGCGGCTAAACATATATTAAAAATCAGAAAGTGAATTTGTTCCAACAGCTCTTTAAGAGCGGCGTATTTGAGGAATTGCGTTTGCCGTTGTGAATGTCCCATCACACCTTTGGACAAATCTCCATCTTGTGTTTCAAATTGTATTCCAACTGTGACCTTTTCTTAACTTTAGCCTTTTACAAGTTTAGTTTTAGCCTTTTTTTTTTTTTTAATATTCACACTGAAGCATTGAATTGCTCTCTTGAATGCGTACTTATTTACAGCAATTTTTATCATGGCTGTTTTGCGTACGATGAGAGAGAGAAAAAAAAGCAAATAAATGTGTTTATTTCTTTCCACACAGCCATTGCCAGAGTCATTGCTGCGTCTTTCTGTCCTTGGGTATGAAAAAAATCCCCCCCCCCCCCTTCCTCAGGGCCAACAGAGGCAGCATATTCATAAAGCAGGCGACACCGTGGGCTGGTTACCAACAGAATGCAGATTTGAATTTTCATCCTAAAATAAAAAGTTACCCCAACCCCAACCATAATCCGATACTCGTGGAACAGCCGTTTGTGTGCAAAGTTACGGGCGGAATCCCTTCAGGCTCCGGAGATTGACATCAAGCTTCATGCGTGTATTGTCATGAGACATGAATGGTGTACACGGCGAGCAAAGTAATGAAGCAGACGTCACGTAGCGACTGCTTACGACTCCGGCTGGAGAGATTCGCCTTCGAGACAGCTGCTGTGACCAACGCCCGCACGCCCGCCCGCTTTCATAAAGGCCGCAATCATTTCACTCCGAGTGACGTCAGCACCTCATGCAGGTCACCTTTGGAGTTTGGTGTTTCAGGGAAAGTGCAACTTTTTTCGTCATCTGAGATGGCCGCTAAAAGGGCTAATAGCGCTAAAAGTCACCCTTGATCAATTGCATCACACCTCCCGAGCCAGCATTTCTTGACCAACGGGGACAAAATCTCCAGCAGAAGTGTCACCAATGCTTTTGATCGCAACGACATGAGACTTGGGAGTGTGGGAAAAGACGTGCACAGGAAATTCCAGCCAGCTTTGCTGCAGATCTGGTAACTTTATTGAACTTTTGTCCATCCGGATGACGGTATGTGTGTGTGTGTGTGTGTGTGTGGGGGGCTATCAAAGCACAGAGGCACGTGAGTAAGAGTGCAGTTTGAATAATCTAACAGGCACATTCTTGTCTGCTGACATGTGCAACTAACTACATTACACACACATGCACACACGGGTTGAAATGCAACTAACCAAATTCATTTGAGGCTTTGTAATCAGCAGGAACTTTCAAAAGCAGCCGGAAGCTAACATGTATTTATTTATTTATTTATTTAGGGATTATTTACATAGACAGGTGCGCTTCTTTTCAAATCCTTTTTCGGAAGTCGAACGAGCGGGGCGGGCAACAATCAAAGCATTTCCACAGCACATTTTACGCAGGTACAAGTGTGTTTAATTTCACACTTGGCGGGTGGGCCGACACTCCGGGGACGCAACTTTTGTTTGACGTACAAGCAATTAAAAAGTCCATTTTCCACAACGTCGCTGCACTATACAAATAAATGCAGTAGCATAGGGAATATATAAATATGGCGACGGGATATTTTCCTTTTTCATTCAGCATTATTATCCTTGGGTGTTTTATTGAAGAGAGTCGTGACTGTGGCAAAATGAGACCAATTGGCGCAGGCACTCCAAATGTGTTATGACGGAAGCTGAAGCGCTTCCAACATGGCCGTAAATCATGTCGAGGGGCGAGAAGGATGAAAAAAGTCGGCTAATGTCCTTTGCATTTCCAGGAAGCCTCGAGCCCACGACGCTCTTATCGGCTTGCCTCGCTTCACAGACGCACGAGATATACTGTGAGGAAACATAGCTAAAACTAAAGTCATGAGAAATCATTTGAATTCAGCAAATACTTGAAGATAGAATAAAGACAATGTCATTAAACGTGATGAATGGCCCCTCGCACCTCATTTTTCACAGCCAATCCTCAGTGTGATTATTCATTCATCTTTCAGAGGGCCTCAGCAAAACAATTTCTCGTCGCCCATCTGTCTTGTGTACCTGCTCTCCATTGGGGAATCCCCCTCTCAAAGTTTTTCCAATGATGACCCTGTAAATCAGCCAAAATGGCTGCTTCAACTCAAATCGACGGACGTTCACTTCCATTTTCAAACACGGCCTCTTTGGAAAGACACTACAGCTGCGATTTACCATGATCTTAATCATCCATTTTTATGTTGATCATTTTCCAATGAATCGATAAAACAAACAACCATTGCTTAAAAAACATGATTTCAAATCGACAGTGCAGAAAATAAATCCATATATTGTCTTTCAAAGTACAAGCAGATGTTTGCACTGGTTTAATTTGGACTCAACAGAAGATAACATCTTTTCGAACGGATTTTTTTTTTTATTATCTTAGTGTGTATACAGAACGTGTACTGCTTAGCACGTAAAATAATGACATCATCAAATTGCACAGAAGTTGCAATTCCGTGGACAGGAAGTGACTGACCATTTCTTGAACGCTATCGTCGTGCGCGCAGCCGTCACTTTAATCAAAGGGAAGTGCGCGCGCCCACACCGCAAGTTGACAAGCTTCGAGTGCGTCAACACAAGTTTCCCTTCTCCGCGTCCTAACTTGCCAGTCGCGACGGATCGGGACGGGCTGCCGGTTCTTCAGCACCACCACCAGCATCGAGTTATGCTTCCTTGCAACGACGACAAGCAGCGGCGGCGCCGGTGGCTTTTGTGCGTCTGCCTTTTGGGGACCTGCAGCGCAACCGCGCAAGGTAAGACGACACAAAACGTTTCCCCAAATTGTTTACCTTGCAATCCCTCAACCTGAAGCGACTCGGATGAGATGTAGTAGTTCAACGTGAGCGCGTTATAGTCAGTTAGCACACACACGGATTGTTCCAGCCATGTCAAGACACGTCCAAAGTCCACATCCACACACTCACGCAAAAAATATTATTGGGCCGGGCTGTTGTGCTGCCATATCAGGTCACAGAAATAGAACATTTCCTGTTATCCATAAAATATTTTTAAAAAAAGCCCGCACGATACCGGCAATCTTTCAAGGTATCGGTTTTTGCAAAGGATGCCGATGCCACCGCCGTCGATACTTTAGACAAATAAGTCTGTCTTACTAGTAGTTGGTGCTCCTTTGACACATTTGTGAATCACCGTGTGCGGCAGAAACACAGTAAAGTCTTTGTTCGTCATTATCTAGGATTATTTGAATTGGAATTGAAGCAAAACGTATCAATCTATTGTCGATGTCCTTTACCGTAATGAAACCGAAAGCTGTGCGCTCGTCGCCACGCAGTTTTTATGGCCAGACGTCGTCTGCATTCATTAGGTTGCTCCCTCGATGGATGCTGATCATGATGGGAATCGCCATGGACTCGGCTGGCCGGCCCTCTCTTATTTCTGGTCAAGCCTCGGGAATGCGCGCTTGTCATATTCTGTCTTTATTTACAAGAAGTAGCCAAATGAAAGCATCAAACATGAACACGCTTCACTGCCCAGCTAATGTTTTGCTTCTTCTGTTCATCTCCTGACACAAAATGGTCCTGCTCAGCCTAAATATGCAAAAGCAGCCTAATGAAATGGCCAGGCATTTAATAAATGTTAATGCCGATAATTAATTACTTATAATTAGAGAAAGAAATGAGGATAAATGTGCATCTGTTTGGGTTGTGCTTGGCAAAAAAAAAACCAAAAAAAAAAACAGAGTGCACCTTTCATGAAATGTGATCTGATCTTTCACGCTCGGAGCTCTGCGTGTTGGAGCTTTGCAGCGGTTCTTGTTGGGCGTGACACCGGTATTGTTGGCCAGATGATTAATGACGCATGACTGCATGCGATCTCAGGCAAATGCTTCTCTTATGTTTGCGCACGCACTCACTCACGCACGCACGCGTGCGGGCCGAATAGCAATCGGCGCCGTGGCGCCTTCGCCGTTGCTTTACTTTTACCGATTGCAAACTTGAAGCTGAGGACGCATTATCTCTATTTCTGGCACGAGTCCTATTTTGGGACCTTCCTATGGGTTCAGGAAGTGGTGACTGTCAAAGGATACGCAGCCAGTCAATGATAACAGCGAGCCTGTATTTCACTGGAAATGTCCGATGAGGGATTACTCGCGTATTTTGTGACAAGTGCGAATATCCGATCTTTCTGTTCCAGCGCACTTGTCAAATCGGCCGCACAATCGCAATGGAACGCATGGCGTGTGCGCGCGCACAGAGCCACGACTGCGTACGCTTTTCTCATTTGGCTCATTCGAAGTCCGTTTCAGCAGAGAGCTGCCATCACGTTGATTCTTCATCTCCACAAGTGTGCCTCCAAAAACGGGCGGATGATATTTGCAGTTGGCACACATGTGGCGGCGGTTGTTTACCTTTTGCAATAAGAACACAATAAGCCTCTTGCGGGAGGACAAAAAACAAACGGTTACATCTGATTTGACGTGAACATACGGCTCGACAAAGACCGTGGATCTACGCGCCATCAATCTCCTCCGCTCTGTGCCGTCTTTGCTCCCTCGCCGCTTCGGTCGCTGATTAAAAATGAATTCATCGCGCGCGCCTTGTCGTCGATTAACACGATTTGCCCGTGGCTCCCGAGTCTGTTGTGAGGTTTTAAATGATCAACGCGGTACAATCGACATCATGCATCAATTAAATGTGGTGTGAACCGGGGGTTGTCAATCGGTGGTCTGCGACCCGTGGCGGTATTACATGTGGTCCGCCAAATTGGAGATTGAAAATAATTAAAATTTTTCCAAAAAAGAAATGGATTTATTAATTAGACTTGATTTATTTTTCTGCTAATTTTGTGAGTATTTACCCATCCAAATCAGATTTTTATTTATTTACCTATCAATGCCAAAGGTTGTTGATGAAACCATCCATGGGTGGCAATTATATGATGGTGTTGAAAAGCGTGGCCTGGGGACAAGCTATGAGTCACCTCCAGCCCATTTGGTGACTCGCCTGAAGGAACTGTTCTGAGAAATTAGATCAACTGAGTCTTACGTGGCGGCCGCACCCTTTTTCGACAGTGACCAGGTGTTGCAATCTGACCCAACCTTAAACAAATACATTGATTGACCGGAAAAAAAAAGTTCATGCCAGTGAACTATGACTGAATTGAAAGTGATGTTTTTTGGTGGCCTGCTCTTCTATTGTACAGCGAGTCACTTGACTTCCTGTTACATCAAGACCCCTCCTGCATACGTACGAAAAGCTTCTTGTTCTTTGTGTGTGTTGCACGAAAACAACTCTTGGCAATCCTCTCGCATGTTCGCAGCGGGCCAAGAGACACAGATGAAAAGTGGGGGTGGCGGGGCATCAATGGGGCACGCTCCATTTTTCATACACTTGCGTTTTGTGAGGGCGAGGGAAGCTTTGATTTATTTTCAGGAGCGTGTACAAAACGGTATCCACAGATCAGATTCCAGGATGCCCCCCAAACACTGAGGTCACGTATTGAAGTCTGAGCGCTTGCGCTAATGCTGGTGGCTTTGCTCTCTCTCGCTAGCAACTTTGCAGGAAGGTAAAGTTCATCTCCTAACTTTTTGCGATGCTGCTTTAGGCTGCACGATGAAAAGCACCGTCTCAGCAAAAACACTCATCACGGAAGAAACTGAGGGACGATGCCGATGGCCACAACTTCTATTATAAATGGCTGAAACAGAAGCTGCTGATAAAAGTGGGAAAAAAAATACATTTAGTGCCCCAAAGCTTTCGTGATAAGGTGGAACCTCTATTACTATAGGATTCCATTTGATGATTTCTACGGACTAAATTGTGTCCCGTTCTTGACGTGACTCGGCCTTCATATGTCAGAATGGACACGTGCCTTCATTTTGCTTTTCAGAGGCCGGAGCCCCGACGGAGCTTTTCATCTTCAACGAGCTGTGCGCCATGAAGGCGGACCCGGGGCCTTGCCGCTCCTTGAAGAGCAACTACTTCTTCAACGTGGACACGGGCCGCTGTGAGCTCTTTGAGTACGGCGGCTGCGGAGGAAACGCCAACAACTTCGAAACGCCGGAGGCCTGCCAAGAAACCTGTCTGGTGTCGGGTGGGTGGCCCACCGTGGAATGTCATGTTGTCATCTGTGTGACTTTTGGTCGGTTTTGTCCACGGTGCCACTCCGGCTTTCTGCCTGTCTGTCTTGTTTTGGTAGAGGATAAAAACCCGTGCCATTTACCCGAAGCGGAAGGCCCCTGCCGCGGCCTGGTCACGCGTTTCTTCTTTGACAGCAGCAGTCAACGCTGCAAGCGCTTCTATTACGGCGGCTGCTTTGGCAACGCCAACAATTTCAGGAGCATCGGCGAGTGCCGGGCCAGATGTCAAAAACAAGGTACGTCCTCGATCATCTGACCAAACCTGTTGACAGCCAATCAACGTCAAACCAACGATTTAGAATTTTTGCTTTTTGTCTCATCTTGTCCTTTTGCACGCTTTGTGCTGATGTAGAAACCGCCACGGTCCAGAACAGTGCCAGAGAAACCATGGGTGTGCAGCCAACCTTAACTGGTAAGAGTTCAAGGATCTAAATGTGACATGGGATTCTTTTCGCTGTTACATCAAATTGCAGATTCCATCCCCCAAATATTTTGATCTGATTTCTCAGGTGAGCAGACAGTCATCATGAATCAGAATGTGGTGCAAACGAACAACACGGCTCCGGACCATTCGCAAGGTAACAAAACTGCAGAAAGACAAACAAATGCAAACCTTGAATTTTTGGGCTCCGGGAACCCTGACAAGAACTTCCAAACATTCCCACGGCCAGTCAAGTACTAGTCTTTTTTGTTGTTGTTGTTGTTTTTGATTGTCTCAATCACGTCAGACCTTTAAATTGACCCAAAGACAAAGAAGGATTCAAAAACATGAGCCAGCCAGCTCAGCGAGCCTTTTCTCTTGTGCAATTGATATGAAACACCGCCCTCTTGCGGCTATAACAAAACCTACATGCACAACCACAGTTCTTCTGCCTACTTTGAACTCATCAAACGTGACTGACGAATTTGTGACTTGATGAGCAGCACATTTACGTCTACATTTCTACATCTCCTTTTCAATGGATATGAAACACCGCCCTCTCGTGGCGGTAACAACACCTACATGCACAACCACAGTTCTTCTGCCTGCTTTCAATTTGGACTCACTCATCAAATGTGACTGGAGAATTTGTGACTTGATGAGCAGCACATTTACATTTCTATGACTTCAAAAATATTTTGCGCCCATCCCTCTTGGATGCTGCTCTTTCTTGTGGTTTTGTGCTTGATGACGTTCATGTTTCAAATTTGGGGCCCCGCCTCGGGGGAAATGCGAGCGCTCTTTACAGATCTGATCTTTACAGATGCGACGCTGCCAGATGCGTGCTCGGGTCCCGCAGAGAGAGGAACGTGCGACGGCAGCGTGCGTAGGTTTGCTTACCATGCCGAGACGAAGCGCTGTCACGAGTTCCTCTACAGCGGCTGCGGAGGCAACGGCAACAACTTCAAACACCGCCGGCAGTGCATCCGCAAGTGCATTAAAAGTCAAAAGGGTACGTCTTTTTTCTTTTCCTTGTTATAGGAGGATTGGTTACCTGGGCAATTGGGGCGAAGCTAAAGATAAAGCTGTTGCCCTGGAAACGCCGTAGCGCCGCTTACTCTACAGCTGTGACATATTTGTTGAGCTTTGGTGCCGTCCGACGGCCGAGTCAAAGAATGTCACGAGAAGAAATGTTTGCTTGTTTTAATTGGACCGACTTTTGTTTGTCTTTGGCAGGTGGTGGCGTGAAGATGATTCGAATAAGGAAGAAAAATATCCCCAACATTCTTCGGGGTTCCGTCTGAAGACGTTGGCCACACTTGCGCTGGCTTTGGCACGAATAAGCCGTATTCATCACCATGTAAAAAAAAAAAAAAAAAAAAAATCGTGTAGCTTTTGAGCTTGCTGTATATTTTTGATAAGAAACGCTTTGCTTTGTCCTGGACAAAAAGCACTTTTGTTTTGCCACTGTGATTAAATTCCAAAGATGTCATTCACATCAACATTCTGTGATCAGGCTGACGATGTTGTTTAAAGCCGCACAAGGGGGCAGTATTGTTTCATGATCCCGGCCGTGCTCTCGTTTCTCCAAGCATGTCTGCACCATCGCTTGAGTCAATTTTAAAAACGTCATGCAGTGTCAACCCAGGGCCAGACTGAGAATTGTTCCCAAATGTTTTGCTTTGCGCACCGATTGATGCCTATTTTTTTACTGAACATATAAAAGATAGCCTTTGCTGAGTTTTTGTTCTTGGCTTGTATTTTCCTTGTCTCGCGTGTAGTGGCGAATGTTAAAATTCGCATTTGTATTGGTGGTGACAGCAGACGTTGTACAGGCTTCAGTCAGCAGTTTGGATGCACTGACTCCACTTCCATCCACTTTTCCCTCCGAATGGTCGTCAAAGCTTGACGTTGCCAAAAATTGCTTTGGCAATGAAGTCTCGAATACCTGCCGCTTCCAGCCTGCATGGCAAAGTTCAAACACAAATGACTGACATCCTGCATCATTCCTTGAGCCTTTTTCCTGTTATGATTCACCCTTGGGAATGATGAGTATAAACAGCCATTCACGACATTCCGCTTTGGAATGGCTTTGAGATTTCATCGTACAAGACGCCCCATGCAGACAGATTCCATAAAGCGGCCGAAGAAAGTAACCAGACTCATATTCATGACTCAGGCCACTGTTTTTTTTTTTTTTAATTCAGATTATCTTGAAAAGCTCCAAAACCTCATTCCATAGGTTATTCTTTTTTTCTTTTTTTTTTTTACAACTGCAGTTGTCTCATGACTCTCATGATCAACGTGAAACGAGTCGAAACAAAACATTTAACTATTTATAAACTCATTTCCATTTTTGTTCTATATTAAATCACAATAAAATCCTCCGCGTTATGTGTGAATGAGCACAACCCCGTGCGTGCGCGCACGCAGATGCGCCGAGCTGAGTGTGACGTCACAGGAAGCGGTGGGCTGCTTCCCAACGCCAACCTGACAGCAGCAGCAGCAGCAGCAGCGGCGGCGGCAGCACACAGTCTTACTTTGCAGTGCTTCGTATGCATCTTGTCGATTTACTGCGACGACACGCAAGAGTGGACGGACGCCTTTGCTATTTGCCTCTTTGGAAGCAACCTCCGCGGTAAGACACGGTCGTAATTTGTGACGTGAGTGTGTGCGGTGTGTTTTTAAGCGGCGGCGGCGGGGTTATCGCGGTGATGCAGAGCGGAATGAATGCGCGGTTGCAGTTTGCTCAGCCGTGCGTGTTGATGCGTAATGCATAGATGGCACCAGCAAGCCAGCCCACCCGCCTCCTGTGCCGTGCCGTGCCGTGCTGTGCTGTGCCGTGCCGTGCCGTCGGTCCATTAGCAATCACGCCAACGACTAATAACAACATGGATGTGCCGGCAGGGTTTCCGTTCGGTTATGCATTCCTCTTTTAATGGTAAGTACCCCCTTCCCCCCCCCCCCCTTTTCCCCCGATCGACATGCGCACTGGTCGGCTGACAAATGGCAATCTGCTTTTGCTTCTGAACTCACGCGCTCTTTCTTCTCTTCGTGCATACTTTGGATCTCGTTGCCTGTTTGGTTTGATTTGATTGCAGCATCGCCAGATTGGAGCCAGTGCGAATATTTTGAAAGCGCGCGTCGCAACATTCAGTGCTTTTCCAGCTGGAGTGGGCGGGCGAGCCCCGAGCCAAATCCTTTGCTTCTTGTCGTGTGTTATCGGACCTGCGAAATCTGTCGCGTTTGTTCCATTATCGCTGTCACGAGTTGTTGTAAGTAGCTACCCGCGGCAAAACTCCAAGAAAACTACACGTATTTGAACTTGGAAGTTCTAAGTTGTTTGTTTGTACATTTTTCAAAACGTGAGCCGTTGGAGTTGATAGGTTATTGTTTTTCTTTAGTTATGCTTTACAATATGCAGACATTGGGAAATTCTATCATTGAGCAGTAAGCAGGCATTTGTAATCTGTTCCAGATACACTTGTGGCTCGGAAACACAAAGTTTGTCTCAACGTGTGCTTTGCTCAATCTCCAGTTGAACTATTTGGAATCTGGGGTCAAATTTGACTTTAGTCTTTTAAAAGACTAAGAATATGAAATAAATATCAGCTAAAAGAAATGTAAACAAAAGTTGGGAAACAAACAAATGTACTGGGGTCGGGGCGGTTCTGGGTGGCAGGCCACATATTTGCCTTAACTAGCTTTTTTTTAAATTTTTTTTTTTACTTGTGTCGTCACATTCGTATGGATGACGAAAATGCCAGCGCGCTCCATTTGCATGGTTAGCCATCGTAAGCGTTGGGATTTTAAGACTGGCGGATCAGATGCTTGATGTGCGAGGATTGTGAAGCTTTCAAACTTGCCAGTTGGGAGTCCTGCCAAATAGGGCTGGGATCCATGTGGCTCTGACATCTTTATGTGACCGGTCGGTGGGAATGGCTGGCAAACAGTCCCCCCCCCCCCCCCCCCCGGGTGTTTACAGCGCCAGTCTTGAAAAGAGCCAAGCACGGTGGTGCGCTCCAGACATGCCACCAAAGCCCTGCAGACCATCTCGGTGGATGCCTTCCCAAACACGCCATGGCGTTTACAAACTCTTGTCAGTGGAATCTCATTCAGCGTGCACACGACATTTTGCTGTCACGGGCCCGAAGCCGTGACACCTTGTGTCATGTTCCTGTGCCGAACAAACGTCCCAACCTGAACGAGGTCCGCTCAAAGCGTCACAATTCATTTCAGTCGGAGCCGAAAACTCCACTGCAGCGTTCTTGTGAATCTCTCCTTTTAATCCATTATTTTAATCCCCGCCGCTCATTTCCTTATCGTCGATCTAGCTTGCTTTTAATCGCTTTCGTCAGTCTTATTATTTGAAATGATTTGACGCAACGACAGTAAAACGATTCCACTTCCTCCGGCTCAAAGTGCACAAAGGAGCGACGGCACCGTTGCAGCGGTCGGTACCTTCAGCTTCAGTTTCAAAAAGCTTTTGAGGTAATATTTCCGCTCATCCATTATGAAGGACCGTGTTTTACGATCCCAGTTAATTTGGGCGCACGAGGTGCTTCACGGCCAGGGGGAGGGAGGGAGGGAGGCTTTGTTTGTGCGCGCCAAGTCTGCCCGCCCGCCCGCCCGCCGGCGGACAGTGCATGGAAAGAAACCGCCGCGGCCGCGCGTGCACTCTCTCAAAGTGTTCCGTGTTTGGGAGAGCTAAACAAAGCAGCCGGCCTGACACGGGCTTCCTGATTTACAGTGTGGGAGGGAAGGGTCACCTGGCAGAGAGCGCACAGAGAGGAAATGGCCCCCGGGGGCTTGGAGTGCATCTGTCCTCCAAAGGTGAACTTGCGGTGCCGCTTTGTTACCACGCGCTAACCTTTCAATCATTTGGAGCAAAGTATGAAAATGTTGCTTTGTGTATGGTCCAGCCACTTTTGCCTTTCCCGAGTATTTGGGAGGGCCGCTGGGTGTCTGCAGGTCACCTCTCGGTCGGGCTCCCAATTAGCTCCAAAGGCCCGTGCCTCGCTGTCATAACTGCTTTGAATTGCTTGATCGAGTCCATAGCACCGCTCGAGAGAAATCAGAACATTTGAGACGATTCTTACGTAAGCCCACCGAGGAACTTTTAGTTCTGAAGCAAAGCGCTCGGTTGGAGGTCCAGCGCGGTGGCCGACGGGGAGGTTTTCGCTTGCATTCCTTCAAATGGTTCCGGATCGGGACAAGTTCACTTGTCACTTGATGAAGAACCTTTGTATTAGCGCATATTTTTCATGGGAACATGAAGGGGGGGGGGGGGGGGTTTGTTCTGGCTCGCGGCGAGTTTTCACAGCCCCTACACAAACAGATGATAATAAAGCCCAAAGCTGCTGGATCAAATGAACAGATATCAACAAGATTGTCCTCATTTTTGACTCAATTCGATAGAATGTGGGGAAGGTCCACGTGAGCGGCTCCTCTTTGCTTTTGGAGCTCTCGCTAAAAGACGGACGGGCCCAAGTTAGAGGAATGAAGCCGCTTTTGCCAGCGGATCGCTGCGCGCCAGTAGGTGAGGCCATTTTCAACAAGGTGACGATGTGCGCAAAGTGCATCCAAACATTTAGATGAGCGCTCGGGCCAAGTGCCAGTAACATTGCAGGTGTCGCGCACGGCCCGGCCGGGGCCAACTTTATTTTTAAGCTGTGTATTTTTATCAAGCTATTTGTACAATTTTTCCCTTGCGCAGACAAGAGGCCCCTGGAACAGGATCGCCTCGTTATGAGAAAAGCCGCCAAAGTCATGGCCAGAAACAGAATATGGAAACATGCCTGCAGGGAAAGCGGCGTTCTCGTGGTGTACCTGCACGGAATGCGCGCGTCTTGACAACAGATGGACTGCAGCAATCGACACAGAAACCGCAAATCCTTTCACTTTTGCCAAACTCAACGGTAGCTACTTTGTGCCCGACGCTTATGTCGCTTTCCCGTGATTGTCGCCCTCTGCTTCATTGATTGAATTGATTGGCAAAGGGCGCTCTGGTTTGTGGCGCTACATTGACTCTTCATGCATGCAGTATGCTTTATGCGAAGCGTAGACCCGGCTCCTCAAGAGCTCCGCAGATAAGGCGTCAAGGGCCTTGATTGGCACTGAAAGGAAGCTCCGCCCTCACATCCGTGGGAATGTGTTTTCTTTTCCATGACATCTGGCGCCGTTGACACGAGGGTCCATTTCGTGTTTAGGGACATGTGTTAGTGTATAGATTTTGTGATGCTCAAATGTCCAGCTGATCCCAGGGGAAATGTCCTCAGGCTATATTTGGTATGGCTGACTGAGAGAGGAAAGGCTTCCAAGCTGATCCTTCCTGCTCGCCAGTTCCTCTTCAGTTCAAGCACTTTTCAAGCTTGAGGCCGCCTCCACTTTGCACTAACCACGGTGCGGTGGTTCTGTTTGCAGCCAAAACCGTGGGCAACCTCGATGACTCAGATTTGGTAATTGTTGCCCTTCATCAAGTGATACCCCAAATGCCGCCTAATGAACATGCAGATTCCAGCCAGATGGAGCGACAGCGGGAGTCACTGAGCGAGTTAGCCGCCGGTAACCGCAGATTAGCCGGGAGCCGCTGATTTGCGCTTGGCTTGAATTATCCATTTTCAAGTGCCCCTGTGGCTTTTTCCAACCTCAATTAGCACGTGGGACACTCGTCCATTGTTTGTTCATCTCAGCTCTGCAGCAACGCAAACATGAAATGCGCTGCTGCTGCAAACAAGACACGTTCTATTACAAGATGGGAGCGTTGAAAGTCTCTTGGCTTGTTTTAAAGCCGCCCCCGCCCGAGCTTTTACCTCATCTTGTCATTTTCAATCTTGTGTTCCAGATCCGCAGCTGCAAACTCCGTAAAATGCCCAACAGGAGGATGTCGAGCGCCGGCAGGAATGGACTCGTGGCACTTATGCTAACGTGTTCCCTCGCAACGGTATGGGTGCCTGCTCTCACACAACTAAGTGGAATTTTTTTTTTCTCAACATGTCAACCCTCAGGCTGTGTCTGATTTTGCTATTGCCAAAATACCCAGAACCCAACACTGTTTTTTGTCATTAGCATAAAATATCAACGAGGAGGGGGAGCGCAAAAGACCACCAAAGAGCACGAAAATGCTCATGTGGGGCCTGACCGCTGGTCAGATGAGCAACGTAGCATTTGTGTGCATTTGTCCTTGCAGCTGTGCGTTAGGGCAAGTTTGGAGGTCAACGAAAGCCAGCAGCAGCATCCGACCAACGTGTATCACGACATGGGCCTGACCAGGAACAAAATCGTCACGGCCCAGTTTGAGTGCTACCAGAAGATCCTGAAGGACAAGCCTTCGGACAAGCAAGGTAGCCAGCCGCCCGGCTGCCCGGCTGCCCGGCTGCCCGGCTAGAGGTTGACTGGCGGCGGAGGGCCGACTGCAGCGTTTGCTTGCCTTTTGTGCTTGCAGAGGCCTTGTGCAACCGCACCTGGGACGGCTGGTTGTGTTGGGACGACACCATGGCTGGCGTCACCTCCGAACAGCACTGCCCAGACTACTTTCAGGATTTCGATCCTTCGGGTGACTCACTCGTGCACCCCCCCCCTACCCAGTGTCCATTTGGGTTGAGCATGATGTATTTTGCTCTCCTCGTCTGCAGAAATGGTGACAAAGATCTGCTCGGCCAGCGGCCAGTGGTTCCTGCATCCTGAAAGCAACCGCACGTGGACCAACTACACGCGCTGCAACGAGCACACCAGCGAAGGCAGAGTGGTAAGAAGAAAATAAAAATCCACTCGGATGGGAAGGAACTAAGTGTTTGTCTGTGTTCCCCGCAGACAGCAATGAATCTCTTCTACTTGGCTCTCATCGGACACGGACTGTCGCTGACCTCCCTCTTTGTCTCTCTTGGAATATTCTTCCACTTCAAGTGCGTCATCGTTTCTTCACTGCGTCGTTCGCTCACGCGGATCTTGTGACCGAATCCTCGTTATGCCTCTCCCGACAGGAGTTTAAGTTGCCAGAGGATCACGCTGCACAAGAACCTCTTCTTCTCTTTTGTCCTCAACTCCGTCATCACCATCATTTGGTTGACAGCTGTGGCAAACAACCAGGAGCTGGTGCAGAGGAATCCAGTGAGTGAATCTTGACGGTCATTAGCTCCGCCCACTGAAGAATTGCAGCTGCTGCTGTGTTGCTTTGGCTCATTTCGCTGCTTCTCGAGAAGAAGCAAAAGCGCTGCACGCCAAATGTTTTTTTTGTTGCTTTTCCGGCTCAGACAAGCTGCAAAGTGTCGCAGTTCATTCATCTCTACCTCTTTGGCTGCAACTACTTCTGGATGCTGTGCGAGGGCATTTACCTGCACACCCTCATCGTGGTGGCCGTCTTTGCCGAGAAGCAGCACCTCATGTGGTACTATCTGCTCGGCTGGGGTACGTCGGCTCAGTAGGTCGTCATCGCGGCAACTAGAGAATTGACTGTTTGGATTTTTTTTATCAGGTTTCCCGCTCATTCCTGCTTCCATTCATGCCATTGCAAGAAGTTACTACTACAATGACAAGTAAGGGAACAAACGACGGACGTAGATGTTGCACGCTACTTGCTAGCCATTTATTTATTAGATGAAAAGAAATCTGTAAAAAAAATGCACGTAAAAATCCATACCACAAAAACACCCATAAAAATCCATATTAAAAAAGTCCATATTAAAAATCACAACAAAAACGTCCAGCTAGTATTGAATTTGCTTCAGTTCTGATGAGACGAGACGAAAATCCTGCCGGCAGGCTCTCTGGTTCATCCGCCACATGTCACATTAATCGTGAATTATCCGCCCCTCCCTCTCCTGTTGTCTTGTGCACATTAGCTGTTGGATCAGCTCCAAAACATCACTGCTCTACATCATCCACGGTCCCATCTGCGCTGCTCTCCTGGTAAGAACCTTTGTCAATTCTTCGGACGCTGATCAAAGGTCGCAGCTCATCCGCTTGCCCGCTCGCCACCTCCCTCAGGTCAACTTGTTCTTCCTGCTGAACATCGTGAGAGTGCTCATCACCAAGCTGAAGGTGACCCACCAAGCCGAGTCCAGTTTGTACATGAAGGCGGTGCGAGCCACACTCATCCTGGTGCCGCTGCTGGGCATCCAGTACGTGTTGCTCCCCTACAAGCCGGACGGACGCGTTTCCTCCGAGATCTATGACTACATCATGCACATTCTCATGCACTACCAGGTGAGCGCCGTTTCGCTCTTTCTTGTCATGCCGTCGACATTTTTGAAGGAAGACGAGTTTTATTTATTTCCATTTTTTTTGTTTTAATTTGTATTTTTCTGTATTTATTTTTCTATTTTTATTGAATTAAGTTATTCATTCATTTTTGTATTGCTGCGGTCGCGGGCAGTGGGAAGGAAGGTAGAAATGGCGCACAAGTGTTGACATGGGCGGGCGGGCGGGCGGGCGGGCTCCGTCCGGGCTGCCGGGCCGACTTGCTATCTGATGGCCGCGAGCGCTTCCAGGATGGGCAAGGCGCCGCAGGAAGCAAGAGGCCTAAACAAACTGGCCACAAGTTTGGGGCCCCGATTTTGATGGTTATCGCGTCCGACCGCCCTCACGGCCTTTTCCTTTGTTTGCTTGACAGGGTCTGCTGGTAGCCACCATCTTCTGCTTCTTCAACGGAGAAGTAAGACTTGGTTCCTTCTTTGTATTGGATCCAAATGTCACGTCCACGCGAGACGCTCGCTCGCCCATTTTGGATGGGCCGATAATCCTGCCTTTTCTCCCGTAAGGTCCAAGCGGTGTTACGGAGACACTGGAACCAGTACAACCTGCAGTTCGGCAGCGGCGCCGGGAACCACTCGGACGCCCTGCGCTCGGCGTCCTACACGGCTTCGTCCATCACCGAGGTGCAGGGTTGCTACAGCATCGACGGCCACTCAGAGCACATGAACGGCAAAGGGTGCCACGACGCCGACGCGTCCATCCTCAGGTCGGAAAACCCCTTCGCCTGAGAAGACGGGCGGGCGGGCAATGCCTTTGAGCTGGCTCATGCCAAAGTGACAAGACCCTCTTGGAATCACAGTTTCTTCTCCTTTTCCCAGCAACTGAATCACCAGAATCGTATTTCAGGGTTTCCAATGAAGCTTGGGAATCCCTGGCATCGGTTTCAAAATGGCTGCACGTGCCTCTTATCAGCGGACAAAGTCTCGACGACAGGAAGTCGGCCATTTAGGAGACATTTCTCAGCCCGTATTTTGAAGGACTTGAAGTGTGGCCAATGTGAAGAAATGAGCCCGAATGAGCAGGCCTTCCGAGACGACACGCTAGTTTCCTGTGATCTTCGAGACTGACTTTGACTCTGTTTCTGTCCAATAGCTTTTCCAACACGACACGGCACATATCTTCCGTGCTCACCTCCAGATTTTGTGCCACAGCAAGTGGAACGTATGCCTCCTGATGATTTTTTTTCCGTCATAACAGGATGCGTGAAAAAGTCCAAATTGAACAGGAAGTCGGCCATTTTGGCAACATTTCTCTGCTTGTACAGCGATCGCCTTTGCAGCCCAAAACGGGTTAAGGTTGGTTCGGCCCAATTGGTTTCGAGGCTGCGCCATGAAGATGAGCTTTAGCTTTATTCCCCCTCCCCTCACTTACAAAGCACGGATGCTCCGTGTAACTATTTTTTCCCCACCATCTTAATTTATCCATTATTATTCCTGTTGATTCTGAAAATATTTATTTGCGCTGTTGATAAGCTTTCTTTTTGCGTCGGTCCAATTCTCATATGCGTACGTACCTCGTATTCCTCTAGCCACATTTGAAAAGCATTCGAGCTTTCTCTTTCTGAAGAAGAGGCGGAGCCAGAGCTCCTGCTAACACTGGAAAGGGGGGGGGCGGGGTCAAGCATTGAAATGAGCAAAAGTTTGTCATTTGACTGTTATCGTTGCACACCGCTACAGTGCCGTATGATGAAGAAATGAGTTTCATGTAGTACGTATATAGCTCATTTTGTCGACTTCAATCATTGGAATGAACGTGATTGCCAAGGGCAGGTTTTATGAGGTTCTGGCATCCGAATGAAAAATGTTTCTCAACCTCAAGTTGTAAATAGCTCATTCAACGTTTTTTTGAATGATTATTCTTATCATTACTTTGGACGCAATTGTTGTGCGTGCAAAACCACCGTATGAATGCAAATATCGGACCCCTCCAACTTTGAGCCAACTTTGAGGTTGGAGCCAATTTTTGGGCACATGTTGACATTTGGCCAACTGATCATCGCTGAAAGTTTCCATCTTGAGAAAGGTCGCAATCTGCCAAAGAATGCTGATTGGTTGGTTGCGAAACATTGCAATTTGATTGACGATGATGTGGTCATCGATTTATTTTGCAACCACCTTCAGGTCGTCGAGCTCCACTCTAGTTCTGCTGTTTTGAATGTAACAAATTCTGTGACGTGGACAAAGCAACTATATTTGCATTCAATGTCTATTTTTATGAATATTCCACTGAAGTGAACGACGTGACGTGGCCGTCGTGTCAAAGGCAGCACTTGTTTGTCTGCAAGCTTTGTTTTGCTTCTCGAGTTCATTGTGAAGAAATATAACTCGGCGCCTCTTTCTTACACTGCCCTAATAAAGGCGAACCACCATTTCCGTATAGCGTTGGCGTTATTGTCCGTGTTGTCGTCGGGCATTCGGGCCCACTCGTGCACAATCTCCAAATGAAGCACACGTGATATTTTTGTTCCCTTTCCCAAATGACCAAAGCAGTTCACGCTGAATAAAACGTTTTGCTCTTCAACAATTAGTTTGGTGATTTTGTCGAATAAAACTATCCTAGCCAGTTTTGAAGTCCTTTGAGAGTCGATGGTGACCAAAGTATCACGTACCATAAAAGCAGCACTCTTTCACGTGAACAGGGATATTGCTTGGTTCTAAACTAGGCTCCGAGTTTCAAAGTATGGTTGAAAACAATGGCGAGCGTTTCATATTCAGATTTCAAATAGAAGCTATCAAATCCAAATATACAAAGACTGTAGGTGTGTTCATTTCAACGTGTCCTCTGCGCTTTGGAAAGAAACACTCTGTGTCAGCAACTGGCAGCTTTTTGTTTTGCTTTTTGAGCTTGTGAAAGTGCTTTGCTGCTGCGTCGACATCCAGCTCCAGGAGATTCCAGGAAGCAGCGAGAGGAGAGCAGGAGAGCTGCTGATGACAAACGTGTCCTGACATGAGCTGGACAAAGAACACGAACAGACGCACGCACGCTCGCTCGCTCGCTCGCTCGCTCACTCACTCACTCACTCGCTCACTCACTCACTCACTCACTCACTCACTCACTCACTCACTCACTCACTCACTCACTCACTCACTCACTCACTCACTCACTCACTCACTCCTTTGTGCAGCAATCGGGAACTTTTTGTAACGTGGACTTTAAAGAGGATTTTGTAACGTTTCAAGCTGTCATTCATCAAGCGCTCCATCACCAAGCGGGGCATTCGGAAGAGGAAGACGCGCGCGGGCCGGGCCGCCTGTTTGTGGAGCCGAGCGGTCGGGACGCCCGATCGGGAGACCAAGTCCGGCCGCCGCTATCGCTCAAGGAAACGTCTGGCTGGCCCGCTAATGACCGAGAGGCTCCGACGCGCGGACGTCTTCCTGCGATTGTCATCCCTATTTTCAACATTTGCTTGAGCTCCTCCGCTCAGCCGCTCCGTCAAGCAGTGCCCACTTGGAGAAAAACACATTAGCAAAGTCAACAGTCGGGAGAAAGGGTGCAGCCGCCTCGGTCTTGAGTGACAAAGAGCGCCAGCGTCCTTGAACCTTTGTGGTCTGGGGTTCTAGTGTTGGCTCGTGAGTGAACGATTCGTTGAAAAGAACAGTGAACGAGAGTGATTTAACTGCTTTATATGACAATACGTATGTGTATTACGTTGTTATATGAGTTGGTGTCCCCCAAAATAACAAATGTCATCATAACGGATTTTTTTCTACCTTTTATTCAAACACAAACATATTCGGTATATTAACGCCATCAACTACAATCCAACAAATACAAAATTAAAACATCAATGTCGGCATAACGTGTGTCGGCTGGCATAGCAGCAACGCTGTATGTCACTCACTCCTGAATCTTTGCGAACGAGCCTGAAAATTGCGGTGTACCTAATGGAGTGTCCAAATTACGTCACAGATCAACCAGCCAATCAGAAAGAGGGGGGTTGTTTGGGTGTGGCACTTTTCACTTTCATTTAAATTTTGACCATGATTTTTCCCTAATGAAGTGGCCTGTGATTAGGTACACCTGAAATTGGCGGTGTACCTAATGGAGTGTCCGAGTGACGTCACCGATCAACCAGCCAATCAGAAAGTGGGGGGTTGTTTGGGTGTGGCACTTTTCACTTTCATTTAAATTTTGACCGTGATTTTTCCCTAATGAAGTGGCCTGTGATTAGGTACACCTGAAAATGGCGGTGTACCTAATGGAGTGTCCGAGTGACGTCACCGATCAACCAGCCAATCAGAAAGTGGGGGGTTGTTTGGGTGTGGCACTTTTCACTTTCATTTAAATTTTGACCGTGATTTTTCCCTAATGAAGTGGCCTGTGATTAGGTACACCTGAAAATGGCGGTGTACCTAATGGAGTGTCCGAGTGACGTCACCGATCAACCAGCCAATCAGAAAGTGGGGGGTTGTTTGGGTGTGGCACTTTTCACTTTCATTTAAATTTTGACCGTGATTTTTCCCTAATGAAGTGGCCTGTGATTAGGTACACCTGAAAATGGCGGTGTACCTAATGGAGTGTCCGAGTGACGTCACCGATCAACCAGCCAATCAGAAAGTGGGGGGTTGTTTGGGTGTGGCACTTTTCACTTTCATTTAAATTTTGACCGTGATTTTTCCCTAATGAAGTGGCCTGTGATTAGGTACACCTGAAAATGGCGGTGTACCTAATGGAGTGTCCGAGTAACGTCACCGATCAACCAGCCAATCAGAAAGTGGGGGGTTGTTTGGGTGTGGCACTTTTCACTTTCATTTAAATTTTGACCGTGATTTTTCCCTAATGAAGTGGCCTGTGATTAGGTACACCTGAAAATGGCGGTGTACCTAATGGAGTGTCCAAGTGACGTCACCGATCAACCAGCCAATCAGAAAGTGGGGGGTTGTTTGGGTGTGGCACTTTTCACTTTCATTTAAATTTTGACCGTGATTTTTCCCTAATGAAGTGGCCTGTGATTAGGTACACCTGAAAATGGCGGTGTACCTAATAGAGTGTCCGAGTGACGTCACAGATAAACAGCCAATCAGAAAGAGGGGGGTTGTTTGGGTGTGGCACTTTTCACTTTCATTTAAATTTTGACCATGATTTTTCCCTAATGAAGTGGCCGGTGATTAGGTACACCTGAAAATGGCGGTGTACCTAATGGAGTGTCCGAGTGACGTCACCGATCAACCAGCCAATCAGAAAGTGGGGGGTTGTTTGGGTGTGGCACTTTTCACTTTCATTTAAATTTTGACCGTGATTTTTCCCTAATGAAGTGGCCTGTGATTAGGTACACCTGAAAATGGCAGTGTACCTAATGGAGTGTCCGAGTGACGTCACCGATCAACCAGCCAATCAGAAAGTGGGGGGTTGTTTGGGTGTGGCACTTTTCACTTTCATTTAAATTTTGACCGTGATTTTTCCCTAATGAAGTGGCCTGTGATTAGGTTCACCTGAAAATGGCGGTGTACCTAATAGAGTGTCCGAGTGACGTCACAGATAAACAGCCAATCAGAAAGAGGGGGGTTGTTTGGGTGTGGCACTTTTCACTTTCATTTAAATCTTGACCATGATTTTTCCCTAATGAAGTGGCCTGTGATTAGGTACACCTGAAAATGGCGGTGTACCTAATGGAGTGTCCGAGTGACGTCACCGATCAACCAGCCAATCAGAAAGTGGGGGGTTGTTTGGGTGTGGCACTTTTCACTTTCATTTAAATTTTGACCATGATTTTTCCCTAATGAAGTGGCCTGTGATTAGGTACACCTGAAAATGGCGGTGTACCTAATGGAGTGTCCGAGTGACGTCACCGATCAACCAGCCAATCAGAAAGTGGGGGGTTGTTTGGGTGTGGCACTTTTCACTTTCATTTAAATTTTGACCGTGATTTTTCCCTAATGAAGTGGCCTGTGATTAGGTACACCTGAAAATGGCAGTGTACCTAATGGAGTGTCCGAGTGACGTCACCGATCAACCAGCCAATCAGAAAGTGGGGGGTTGTTTGGGTGTGGCACTTTTCACTTTCATTTAAATTTTGACCGTGATTTTTCCCTAATGAAGTGGCCTGTGATTAGGTACACCTGAAAATGGCAGTGTACCTAATGGAGTGTCCGAGTGACGTCACCGATCAACCAGCCAATCAGAAAGTGGGGGGTTGTTTGGGTGTGGCACTTTTCACTTTCATTTAAATTTTGACCGTGATTTTTCCCTAATGAAGTGGCCTGTGATTAGGTACACCTGAAAATGGCGGTGTACCTAATGGAGTGTCCGAGTGACGTCACCGATCAACCAGCCAATCAGAAAGTGGGGGGTTGTTTGGGTGTGGCACTTTTCACTTTCATTTAAATTTTGACCGTGATTTTTCCCTAATGAAGTGGCCTGTGATTAGGTACACCTGAAAATGGCGGTGTACCTAATGGAGTGTCCGAGTGACGTCACCGATCAACCAGCCAATCAGAAAGTGGGGGGTTGTTTGGGTGTGGCACTTTTCACTTTCATTTAAATTTTGACCGTGATTTTTCCCTAATGAAGTGGCCTGTGATTAGGTACACCTGAAAATGGCGGTGTACCTAATGGAGTGTCCGAGTGACGTCACAGATCAAACAGCCAATCAGAAAGAGGGGGGTTGTTTGGGTGTGGCACTTTTCACTTTCATTTAAATTTTGACCATGATTTTTCCCTAATGAAGTGGCCAGTGATTAGGTACACCTGAAAATGGCGGTGTACCTAATGGAGTGTCCGAGTGACGTCACCGATCAACCAGCCAATCAGAAAGTGGGGGGTTGTTTGGGTGTGGCACTTTTCACTTTCATTTAAATTTTGACCGTGATTTTTCCCTAATGAAGTGGCCTGTGATTAGGTACACCTGAAAATGGCGGTGTACCTAATAGCGTGTCCGAGTGACGTCACAGATCCAACAGCCAATCAGAAAGTAGGGGTGATGGCGGGTGTGGTATTTTTCACTTTCACTTAAGCTTTTTCCCTAATGAAGTGGCCTGTGATTAGGTACAGCTGAAAATGGCAGTGTACCTAATAGCGTGTCCGAGTGACGTCACAGATCAAACAGCAAATCAGGAGGTGAGGGTGAGTGTGGCAAAAAAACGGATCAGTGTGTATATGGGTGGGGGGGGGGGCGATTTGTTTGAACGAATCTTTTGAGTGAACTGATTCTAAAGATTCACTTCACTTAAAAGAACTGGAATGCACATCACCATTTTGATCCATGCCCTGGGGGAGAAGAGAATCATTTGGTGATCTAACCCTCCAATTCCAACCCTTAATGCTGAGTACCAAGCAGGGAGGTAATGGCATTTTGAAACTCTTTGAAATGACCTCTCCGGGGTTTGAACCCAAAACATTCCAGTCTCAGGGCGGACACTCTACCACTAGGCCACTGAGCTGGTGAATGAATAGCTAACGTCCAATAATTCCTGATCCTGGAGCTATTTAGAAAAAAAATATGATGGGAGGCATAAAATGTGTCCTTCAAACTCTGTGTGGCAATCTGTCTGATTCGGAAATGCGAATAAGCCATCCATCCATCCATCCATCCATCCATCCATCCATCCATCCATCCATCCATCCATCCATCCATCCATCCATCCATCCATCGTCCCCTAAGCGCACTGAACGGGGAGCTTTGCGCTAACGTGAGGATGTACAGTGGCGCTTCTAAAAATAGACGGTAAGTTCTTTTGTCCTGTGAGTTTCCAACACGGCGGTGGCGCAGATGAGTCATCACAACAATGAGTCACGTGACCTGCGAGCCCACTTGGAGTGGCAGTCAACTGGCACAAAATAACGTTTGCTGGATGGACCATTGCGTAACGTCCGCCCACGGATGACGTCTTGAACGCGGCCTTCGTCGGGGAGAGCCCCGATGATGTCACCGTTGGCTGGACTTCAGTTGTCGAGAAGCAAGCGCATCGTCGTCACTGTCGAGTGAAAATGTCCACATTTGCTGAACATGGCCTCATTCTTTTTTTATTTAAATAAAGAAGAAGAATAAATGAACGACAGCAATATATTGTGTCATGCAGAAGGATTTTTTTTCTAAAGGTCATTTCATCCAAATATTTCCTTTTTGGCCATTGTATATAACATGAATTCAACGGAAAGATTCAACGGATAACTTGTCTTGACATGACTCCTTCAGTAAAATATTTGAAGCTCCTTAATGCATCACTCCTCCCTATCTGGAGCCACAACAACAACAACAAGAAAGCAAAACAATGAAATGCAGATGATGCTCATCTGGAGTTGGGACCTCATCAGATTACACTTGAAAGTCTCGCTTCTGGCCTCTCGCAGAGATTAACAACTACGCCGGGACGAATGTCATGAAGACGATGTCGATGCGTGGCGCTCTGGTGTTTATTGCAATCTGTTTCCCGTTAATAAACGATAAGACTGAAGGACGGGAGGCCAAAGCACGAGGAGACGACGTGGCGCAGTTGCTCCGGAGACCCGAGATTGCCGGCGAGATGATATTCATTAGACCCGTGTCATTTCTTAAAACTAGGCTAAGGGTTTCAAAAGCCCGTAGCCTAGTTTGAAACCCCTTGCATGTTGTTATGTTTATGTTGGCTGATGACATCCAAAGGATGGAGTCCACGAAGGAAGGAAGTCACGGTGCCGACTGTCTCCCATCCGAGGTAATGGAGATTCCCCTGCCTTCGACAATCCAATTACCAAATCAAATTAGAAAAGCTCCTACTTGATGGTGCTGTCAATGTTTCCATAATGCCGTCAAGTCAAAGGATGGGACAGTCAAGTCGCCGGAAAGAAAAAGTGCAGGAAACATTTGACACGGGACGCTTTCTAAAAATATTCAATCAAAGAAAAAGAAATCAAATAAAACATATTTTTGCGAGTGTAGACTGTAATCTTTTTTTGAATGAAGGTGCAATGTTACAAAAAAAAAAATCAACTTTCCACTTGGCCATGCATGTAATTCACACGGTGGAAGCTCAGCTAAGCCCCTCGGATCTGATAGCGGATGACATTTTTAGCAGATAATTTGTCACCCAGTTCTGCAAAGGAAAGGGTCCAGGCCTCGCATGAAGAACAACACACCCAAATCAATCCCAGATGCAAGCACTCAAGCCAATGTACTACGGACGTCGGTAGAACGAGGGGGGGAGAAAATGGCACAGTTTGACTGGCTGGTGAACTTGAGGCTCGCAGAACAGCTGATGACCTCCCTCCCTCCTTCCCTCCTTCCCTCCCACCCTCCCTCCTCTCCTCGCATATGTTTGCTGAACCTTTTTGTCACGCCGCTTCCTGTCAAGCCTTTGGCTGGAGGAAGAACACGTTCCACGCTGCACAATACCAAGAACAAAAGGGCACGGCGGCGGATCCGGGAAGGCTTTGGATTTGTTTACAAGACAAGATGTATTAATATCACGCGGCGGAATGATTTGAACCATTCCCGGCTATTTTTTACGTACGGATTAAACAATACCACGTCGGATGTATGAATCATTGGGGGAGGGCAAACAATAAAAGCACCACTGGCCGCAAATCTGTGAGGGGTCACTTCTATTTCGAGGAAAAAGATGATATTGTGTGTTGATTTTCATCCGTCGCACTCTCTGACAAGTTAAATGAATGTTTTGTGGCCACGTTCCTAAATGGCTGGAGGCTGAATATTGATCCCTGAGGTACTTTTGCATGTCAAACACAAAGAGTGTGGAATCTGGGGAATATTATTTCAACAAGCCTGTGCTCAGTGAGCAAAGTGTTGCATCAACAGTGTGAAAACGCTTGGGCGGATTAGAAAGATCTCAACAATATTGCTTTTTTTTTTCCCCTTTCTTTCTCATCATCAACAAAAGCAGCTGCCACATGTGTTATCCAGCGACCCGGAGTGAGGAAGAGGAAGGAAGTGGCGTTGTTATGATTCGGCCGATCTTGGGCAAAGGTTACAAGTGGGTCAGAGATGACAGGGACGCACGCCATTGCTCAGGATGCCTTTTGGAGCGCAACGTGGCTCTTCAGGCTCTCCCGAGACTGGTGGCCAGATGAAGGCGGGGCACACGACGACATTTGAAAGGAGACTTAATAATGCATACTCAACCTCATTCTGTCCGACTGCATTTCCAATACACGTCCGTCTCGGTACCGGGAGTGGAAGCCGACCCATCCCGACATCTGCTGCGACTTCTGGTCATGGTTTCATCTGGGAGGTTATTTGACCCGGGAAGCCCAATTCTTGCGTCTCTCTCTCTCTCTCTCTCTCTCTCTTTGGCTCTCTCTTTCTCTCTCGTTATCCATCTGTCTCGCTATCTATTTGTCTGTCTCTCTCGGCCCGGCTGTGCTCGCAACGCCATGGCAGGCAGCAGTAGAACGCAGAAGGATCGCTTTGGAAGCAAAGGCTGAGTGGGCCGGTCAAGAGGCGGACATGCTTTACGAGCGCCGAGCGTTGGCCAACAGCGTTACGTAAGAAGCGAGCGGCATTTGCGCACCAGGTGTTGACGATGAAAACAGACAGACAGGAGAGGAGCAACGGGCTTGCAAAAACACAACGCGAGTTGCGCTTCGGCCCCGGGGAAGAAAATGTTGAGGGGGAAGGCAGGGGGAAATGCAAATAAAACACGCAATGGCTGGCTGGCTCTCACTTTCTTCCCCTTCGACTCGGTTCTGACTTAATGGATGAAATTTGCATCACATTCAAGGTGCTCGCCGGCCACGATTGCGTTACAGAGCGCTAAGGATAGACCCCCCCCGCCCCCCCCCCCCCGACCCCCTCGTCTTCCTGACCGCGCCACGACCCCGACCGAGATGATTTGCTTCAATTAAGCTGACATTTCAACATTTGCCGCAGTCTCCCGTCACATCGAATCCTGCGGCCGGCCGCACGTTTACGCTTCCCAATTAGCGGTCGGGCCTTTTGGCCGTTTGATACGCGGATCCGAGCGCTTTCCATCAGCCATTTCACCTTCAAGCAAACGCGTCCAAAAAAGTCCGAGCCTTATCTGTCGGCATACAGGTGGCAAAGCGCAAACACGGCGGGCGACTCAAACACATTCATCCGGCGTGCTTCCTTTTATTTGCACAGCTGAGGCCCGGGTCACCTTCGCCACAGGCCAGAGACCTCGCCGGCTGATCCGCATGGCGGCCATTCGTCTGATTGGGCCATTACAAATTTCTGCAGCTCTGAAAAATGAAAACACCTTTTGTTATCATGTCTGAATTCATCTGATTGAAAATTAAAACGCCCGTCCCCCTTAATTCCCAAACACATTGAAAACAAGTAGATGTGGAGCTCAATCTCCCGCAACGAAACAAAACAAAACGTGCAGGCCACAAAGAAACAAAGTTGCGAGTCAGAACGCTTCCTTTACATTTAACGTGACCTATACGAGACGGGAAAAGACATCTGCTCCGCATTTGCCGAAAAGGCACGCGACGACATTCCATCCCGGCTTTATGAGCGACGTTTGTCTTGTGTGCGCACGACCGGATGACGTTTTCAAGCGACTCGTCCGGGCTTTTGCTCGGCAATGTGACTTGATGACATTTGACATATTTCTCGCGTTTGCCAGAGAAAAGCTGTCATCACATTTAGAAATGTCTTTTGGAGTCAAACGTGCAATAAGAGTTATGTTACTTGATTCAACTTTTGCAAGGGCTTTGCACAAACCAAAACGGCCGACTAATTCCCAGCCTCTGGAGACAGAGAAGGCGTTTGCAAAATGTGCGCAGCGGGGCCACACAACCAGGCCAATGTGGGAAAGCCGGCCGATGTCACTTGAGGAGCAACGGAATCAGTCGGGCTATCTTTCGCCAAGCGTCTTTAAGCGCAAGCTATTTTGGAACTCATTCACGCCGAGCCATTCTATTTTCAGCGGTGGCGAGAGCGCACGCGCGCGCGTGTGTGTGCGTGTGTGTGTGTGTGTGTGTGTGTGTGTGTGTGTGTGTGTGTGTGTGTGTGTGTGTGTGTGTGTGTGTGTGTGTGTGTACAGCACGGATGATCGCTTGCGTGCATCTCAGATGAGCAAGTTAGCGGGGCCGGAATGTGGATTTTTTTCTCTGTCTTCATTCAAAGTTGCAAACAATCGCAAAGACGTTCGTCAGACATTCGGCAAGCGTTTTAAGCGTTTCAACTGTTTCTTTAAAAACATGTTCAAAATTTTGTTGCAAAAAAAACAACAACAACAACAACAACCTGTTAGTAACTATTAGTCGAACTCAAGGATGGGCAATTCCGGCATACTTACGTCAAATCAAGATCAAGCGAGCTTTTGCCCTTCTGCTCCGCGGGAGAAGGAAGCCAGAGAAGCCGAAGTAAAAGCCATCACGGTTCGAGCAGGAACATGCACCGTGGAGGGCCTGAGCCAGGATTCAAACCCAGAACCTGTCGGCTGTCGGACAGACATGCAGACCATCTACCCAGCAGCCCTGCCCTTGCATGTTTTTCACCCCTTCATACATGACACTCGTATGTTTTGACGTGCGTGTGCCATGTAAACACCTTCCGGAAACAGAGCTTGTGCAAGTCTGCCCTCTCGCGGAAGTTCCCGAGCCGTGCAACACCCAGTCGCTCATTCAAATGCACGGCGAGGATATAATACAAGCTACCTCGGTGCAGCGCTCTAAAATGCAGAACAATTAACGTGAAAAGAGAGCGCTTCATTTGCACAAACTTCATTTATTAACTTGAAAAAAAATGTCAGTCAGAACCCCCCCAACCCCACAAATAAATGAAACGTGCATTTATTGCCGCACATCAAGGCAAACAAAAGTGGAGATCACAAGCAACTCATGCAAAGAACCTTTGAAACGGAATTTAGTGGCAAGCGAGAGTTCATGCGCTAGCAACGAGATACCACACCGGCTCGTCTTGCTAAAATGCAGATTGAAAAAGAAACGTGCAGAGAGCCACATCCAAGCGAGGATTTCACTGCGGCGCCGTATGTTTTTCGCCAGCCGCCCTCTTGACAAAGGTGCCCTTGC
Source organism: Syngnathus leptorhynchus (assembly GCF_054491065.1). Lineage (NCBI taxonomy): Eukaryota > Metazoa > Chordata > Actinopteri > Syngnathiformes > Syngnathidae > Syngnathus > Syngnathus leptorhynchus. The sequence goes on along the minus strand of NC_141203.1, from coordinate 13,641,605 downwards.
GTTCCAGAGTGACAGCTCTCCGGCCGGGCGTCTGGTTCATCTCGATCATATCCACGCCGGAATCCAAGCTGGTTTCTTGACTCCCCGCAATTGTTCTTCTCCGCTGTTGCTCCTCCACGGCGTAACGGATCTCGGCCGCCGGTTTGCCCTCCAGACTCACAAACCAGGCCCGCGGCGGCTGCCACGACGGCGCTTTGGAAAGCTCGCCGGTGGCCTCCATCGATCGCCTGCTGCTCCTCAGTCGACTTAAGGTTTCCGGAACCGACGCCGATTCCAGGAGACCGCGCTGGCCTCTGCTTGTCGGCAGCAAAGTATTTTGTGCGTGAGCTTCGGGATCTCCTTCCTGGTTCTGAATGGAGCCTTGTGACAGATTTGGGCTGGAGCTGTCTTGGCTGGCTTCCGTGGCCTCAGTCCAGCGGGGCTGCTGCGGTTGGTCTTTGGCTTGGAAAAACGCCGACGCGTGCAAAATGGCCACGGGCTGGCTGTAGAACAACAGAGCGTCCGTCAAAGATTCCGGAACTCGTATCGGCTCCGTCGCGTCGCTCGAAGGGATCTCGGGTTGGGCCGCTGCGGTGCAAACGTCGCCCTCGTGGACGGGTACGGCGACATGGCAGTGCTCCTCCCTTCTTGGATGCTTCAGGCCACGCTGAGATGGAGAAGATCCTTCAATGTCTTCATCGCTGCCGGTGGTCGTGGCTCGGTCCTTTTTCGGCGGGGCGTGCGTCACCTTCGTTTTCCTCGCGGAGCTTCGACAGAACAGCGAGAAGACTTTGAAATGAAGCTCTTCACACAAAGAGCGAGAGCCATCCGATGGCTTACCTCTGACAATACAACAAGGCAGCAAGAAGACAGGCGACAAAACAGAGCATTCCTCCAAGGGCCAGCGCCACAAAAGACCAATGGCGGGCAAAGAAGTCACCCAGGATGTCAGCTCCAATGAAATCTGAAGAGCAAAGATTGATGATGAAGATTGCTCGGTTTGAATTTGAGGGCAGCGCTTACTTACCTCCACGCGTCGGCACCGGCGCCGCCATCCAGTAACCCAGATGAGGAGCGCTGAACGTCCATCTGAGTTTTCCACCTTCCGACACCAGCGTCCCTAATCCCCGTCTCATCCAGCCGCCTAAATGACAAAAGCAAGCAGGTGGTGAGCAAGTTGGATGACGTGATGCGAGCCAGCGACCCACCGGTGGTGCGGTTGTAGAACCACGCCGGAAGAGCATTTGAAGACCCTAGTCCGCAGTTGTCGGGGAGCGTCAGGCTGATCTTCACGGGGCCGCCGATATGCAGCTCCGTGTCCCCGCGGAATAGCCGCACGCTAACGGCTGCCGCCGGTTTCAACTCCGTGCTGATGTATCCTTGGTAAGAGAAACACAGTTGTTCAAAAATGCGTTTTGATCACCATGGGCAGGTGTCCAAACCTGCTGTGCTGCTCATGACGCCCAAGGCGCGGAGAAAGCCCCCTCCCGCTGAAGGTGGCTCGGGGACGGTCAAGTAGGCTTTCAAAGAGGCCACGTCGCTACTCTCGTTCAGGTTCAGCAGGCTTTTGGGGAACTGGACAACGGGTCGCCACGAAGCATCTGCGGCGCAATCCACCATTTTGCAGCTTTTGCTCGCGAAACGCTGAGACGGCTTCCGAACGCTGCCTTACCCGAAGCTTTGTCGCTGATCAGGAAGGAGTCTTCAAAAAGCCACACGTTCCCTTGCGTCAGGCGACGTAGGGGCACAGTCACCGAAGAGAAGACTGAAACGCAAAGAAGCCACTTAGAAGCCGGTCGGCCGGCCGGCCGGCCGGGTGGCCGGCTCCCCACTTGAGCGGTGATACTTGGATACTTACTTGGCCTCCTGACAGTCTCGCAGGGAAGCGACGCGCAAACGTAGCCGTCCTTGCACGCCCGCACTGTGACAGGCGAGCCGCTTTGAAAAGGCACTTGGAGCAAAACGCCGCCGTCCTCCCCCGTGAGAATCGTTTTGGTTCTGGTGTAGTTGACGTGAAGATCCACCTCCGCCCGAGCCAGGTACTGACGAGTCAGCATGTCGGTCACCTGCACCTTCAGGGTGAAGGTCCAACCTGCCGACGCAACGAGCGATTGAGGGACTCCGTCGGTCATACGGCCAATTAGCAAACGTAAATTCTCTGCCGCGTCGGTGAGTCATGATCATGTGCACAAATCCAATTAGCCGCTATCACGCTGTGGAGACAATTGCTGCTTCGTGGCCACGACAACAAGAATCGGGTGAGCATCCGTGTTGAATTCACAATGAAGTAAATCCTCCACAGTTCAGCGCGCTGTTAAAATCCATCACAGAGCCATGCATTGATTAAAACGGACAAAATCGAAGTCTCCTCGAATGCTGTTGATTTTATTTATTTATTTAATGTGTGAGCCTCGATTTGAGTATTTCTTGCCCCCCCCCCCAAATGTTACTGTCACATCACGCGCTCGTGCGTGTGTGTGCGTGTTTTTTTTTTTCTTCCTGCTAATGCCGCCCCCGCCCGTGAGCACGGCCCGGGCTTAGTTTATAGGAACGGACACGCCACTCGTTCGCTCGCTTTACGTAAGAGTCCAGCAGCAAGTGCCAAAGGCAGATCACAAAATGATCCCGCATCGCGGCTCTTCATCGCGCCTCACTCCCGCTCTTGTCAAACAAGCACCGACACTGTTCAGCCTCCGCAGTAAAATAGGCTAGATGAAGTGGACTGCTGCTTGTGAGTGTTCTTCCATAAACACAACGAGGCTCTTCAAGTGGGGGCTCACAAAATGTGGAGATGTCTCGCGCCAGATTACAATAATCCCCCCATTTGGCCAAGCGGCCGGCAAAGAGCTTTACGATGACGATTGAAATGAAATGAAATGAAATGAAATGAAGCCAGTGATGTGGATGAGACACGGCTCGTCGTGTTACGGGCGCTGGAGCTTCAACACATCCATCCATCTGAAAGACAATCATTCAAGAAGATATAGCCACCTCATCCCACTGTTAACCTGCGAAACACAATCACGAGTGCTCGGGTCTGCGCGACCGCCAGACAGTCAGGAACAGATGGGCCTCCAGCGACTTAGCTATTGGGGGGCGGGGATCCCATACACAGCCCTCACCCACTTGAACTGATCTAAAACATGGGCAGTTTTGTTTGTGTCAGAATTAGGTCATGCATTCCACAGAAAGAGGAAAACGCACGCTAAAGACAAATCTGGATCAAGCGTAGGTGCAGAGGCTGCACATTGTTGCTTGGCCACCAGGCGGCAGTATAATACAGTCATGTAGACAATTGAAGAGTTTCATTCAACTCCCACAGATGACTCCGTAAGATTCTGTAATAACATTAGTCATGTGTTTTTTTTTTTTTTTTTTGCAGAAGAAAAAAGCCGTTTTGTTATATTGTCTGTCTACACATGTTGCGCCACCCTTTAAAGTCCCGCTGCTCAGTGTCGGCATGTAAAACAAATGAAAAGACTTCTTTCAGCCGCTAACTAGGCACAGCTTCCAAAGAAATTCCGGTGAGAAACGGCTGAGAGCCAAGGGAGGATGGCAAGCAAGGGGCAAAGAAAGGCAAGGCACTTGGTCCGCTTCCAAGTGCGGCTGGCTGCCTGTGTGTGTGTGGGACAGACGGGCTCATGTGACGCTCGCAGCCACCACCAGCGCGCTCCTCCCACACGCAATGAATTAGTCATGAGAAGTGGTAAATGTAGCTAAATAAATGTTGGTCGACGTAAGTTTGGGCTCGAGCGTACAATACGAACCGTCCGAAGGCTCGGCGTCCGGCTGCGGAGCAAAGTTGCCCTCGTCTTCATCCTCATCTACATGCAGAGGAGGGAGAGGGGCGCTCGTCCCGGTTCCGCTGCGGGGGAACGCGCCCGTCGCTTCGCTCTTGCATAAAACCAGAACAGAGAGCAAAAATGACACCAGCATGTTTTGCAGAAAAACAAGGAGGGGAGTTAAGAAAAGCTCTGTTGCAAAAGTATCGCGCAAGCGTCATCAATAACTTGTTCGAGGGGCATCCATCTTTGCTGTCAGCGTCGTTGGGGGCGGTAGAGAGAGAGAGAGAGAGAAAAAAAGGGGGGGGGGACTCCGCCCCCTCGAGGCTGCGTGAGGACGCCTGTATTTGTCACTTTAAATCTATTTTGATACAATTCCAGTATTATAGCATCGTTTTGTTGATGTCCCTTGCTATGTGTTTTTGTTAGGTCACGCTTTCGTCTCGTCATATTGTTATGTAAGCAAGATAAAATTGCATCCTCCAACATGAACGTGGGTCAGTAACAGAACAAGAAGCCGAGTCGACCGACTATCGCCTAACAAATCCTCAACTCAAAACAAAGTAATTGTTGTGACCGTTAGAGGGCGACAAAGACAGCCCGATTGCGGTGTATATTTGCAGCTTTGATTACAGTTGTTCCTACAGACGTCACATTTTCTCTTGTTTTTCATGGCACAAGACTGACAAAGTGACACTTTGCTACAAAGTCAAGTGTGCAGCTGTCAATATTAAGTAAAAAAGGTCTCCGAGGACTAACTCAACGCAGATCCGCACCACTGGCAACAAAAGTGACTACCAAGTAGCATTCCTTGAAAGACGTCATCAAATATTTACAAAAAGCCGAGGCAGTTTTCTGACGATTGTGACATGTTTGCTCCTATGAATGTAAAGGTGCCTTTTTGCAACACAGCATTGATCAAATAAGAACAGGACGAAACCTCCATCTACTTTCTTTAGCTTATATTTAACTGATGATCTGAATCGGATCCTGAAAACGTCATTTTCGTGATGCATGTGAAAAACAGCATTGCACAAATAGCATTGCGAGAGAACCTTTTCAATTTCTGTCACTTCTGGAGTGACGAATTATTTCTTTTTTTAATTGTAAAACAGCAGCGGCAGCAGCAGCATTTAAATGTCTGCAAGGCCCAAGCGACATCGTTAATGAAGAGAAAAGCAAAAAGGGTGTTTGCCTGTCGCAGCTGCGTTCCTCTTCAAAATAGCCCAGCTGGACCACCGGCAGCGGTGCTAATGTCAAAGAGCGAGGAAGACCTTGCTTGACGGCCATGTAGAGACGGACGGACGGTCGCGTGCACCACGCGCTACTCGCGTTGGCCATTAGCGTTTAGTCAATAGAAAGGCCAGCCAACGATTGGGGTCAGCTGGAGAGCATCCAATTGTTCCATGACCAAATGAGTGGCTGGGTGCACTGGCGGTTCGATGCGGGTCCGTCATCATCTTGCACTTTTTGGGCCGAAGCCTTGAATGTGAAATAAAAAGTGCAAATGTCTTCGTTTGATGTCGCGCCGAGATACTTTTGTCAAATTGAATGGCGCAACCCGAGGATAAACTTTAGTGCTCTTCTCAAGGACGGCGTTGCTATTCATGAGAGCGCTATAAAATCCTGATGGCTTTTATTTCATTTCCCTCACCAGATAAATAAAATATCTATGGAGCGTTAGTCACCGCGCTTGCATATGTCCCCGTTTGGAAAATCAATTTACTAAAAATTGCTCTGAGGTCGTCTGATTGAAAATCAGATTGGCTACGCTTCGCTGCCTGTCACTGTCTGACCTGGATTTTTTTTTTTTTTTTTTTTTTTAAGTCTATTGATTTCAAGAGGAACGTCCTCCAAAATGCAGAATTATTGAAATAACAAAGCATCATTCCTTTCCTCGGGCCACTGACTTGGTCACTGACGAAGGTTCCGTGCTTGGTTTCCACCAACGACTTTGTCTTTTCCCGTTGTCCTGTTTTGCATCGCCCCGCAAACGTCTTGATTTCCATTTCCGTCTGTCCCTTGATTGTGGAAAGCGCACATCTCCCTTCTCTTGACTTTTGTTGTCTCCCTTCACAGAGAAATGAATGAAGCAATCATCAAGTCAAAGGTCTTCGTATCAATGCACTCACCTTTTCGTCAATCGAAGGATTACTGAGTCGCTGAAAATCGATTTGACAGATGTCGCAAAACCCCTTTTCAGCCTAAAAAAAGTATTGTTCTTGAAAGGATGCTTTATTGACAAACACCGTCCACTCAAATGCAAATTACAAACGGGACAATTGGACCAAATGAACAGAGCCCTTGGAGTGGCATCACAGAAAGAAATGCGCAAGTGGAGCCATCCCATTTTCTTGTGACCCAAAAGACAAAGTTGGTTGGCGCAGGCACTTGGCAACGGTTCATTGCTATCAAATTGAACCGCAAATCGAAATATTTTAGTAGCACTCCAGAGGCCAAACTGATATATTGTGCTTAAATTGTCACCACTGCAACAAGCATCCATCCATCCATGACTTCCCCAAAATGCTACGACCCATTTTTTTTCTTTTTTCGTGAAGTACAACATTCTAATGCAATGTTCACGTCACCATTACATTGGCTAAAACGTCAAAACAGCATAGAGAGTCACAATGCACAAACGGTGGAGAAACAGAAGAAGCAGAGCATCGATACAATGCCAACCGAGCCCAGCCCAAAGCCCAATGGACCCTGGCGAGGCTGCCGCCGCCGCCGCCACGCAGACAACACGCGCTCATAAAAGCTAAAGCTACGCTGGGGGCTTGGAAAATAACTCTGCACATAAAAAACATGTGCCGGTAATGGAGTCTGACAATAACGCTAGTTAAGTGGCCGTTTGTGTGCTTTCAAGATTTACGCACTGAGTTGCTTCTCGCTCACGCACACACACACACACACACACGCACAAACTTTTTTTTGCTACGCTTTCCTGCTAGGGTGGATGGCGCTCTCTGTGGCCTTGCAAAATGCTGGCAGTGAAGGAGCTGGAAAGGGGCTCTTTAGACCCATCCCTTTTCATTTGGGAGGTGGGCATAAACCAAGGAGCCCCTGTAATTGGCATCTTTGGGAACAAACGGAAATGTCCCTTCCATGAAAATGTAAAAATCTGTCCAGTGGCCCACACACTTGAAGACAAAGGGCATCCCGCTAGAGAACGGTGCTGACGGTGTCGAGATCTTTGGCGACGTGAGAGCTGCTGGGCAGGGACTTGAGGTACTCCAGGTGCCTCCTGGCGTCCTCCCGGTTGTGCCGCACGTAGTAGACCACGTAGCCGATCACCATGGAGAACCAGCCGAACATGGTGACGAACATGGCCACGTCGGTGGTCTTGTGGTGGAAGTTGCAGAAATTGATCCCCGAGTCCAGAATTTGGATCAGCGCCTTGCCGGCGTATTCCTCCCGCACGGCCGTGTGGCACAGCATGTCCTTCACCGACTCGGGGTCCAGCCTCAGCTCGCGCAGCACCTCCTGCAGGACGCACTCGCAGTGCCAAGGGTTATTGGAGAGGTTGATTTTGGCCCGCAGGTGGGCAAAGGCCTCCTTGGGCACGCTCCGGATGCGATTGTTGGCCAGATCCAGTGCCAGCAAGCTGTCGGAGAGCCCGTGAAAAGCCGCCGCGTCCACTGTCTCGATTTCGTTGTTGGACAGGTCCAACTCCCGAAGGCGGGGGAGCTCTCGGAAAGCGCGGTTGGGGATCTCGCTAATGTGATTGGAGGCCAAGATCAGAGCTACGGTGTCTCTCGGGAGGTCCGACGGGATCTTCTCCAGGTTGCCGGCGGTGCATCGGACCACGGCGGCGCCGCCGCTCTTTTCCGTACAGTGGCAGCCGCTGGGACACGAAGACGCGCTGGCCAAGAAGAGTCCAAAGAGCAAAGCCCGCACGGCTGTCAAGCGTCCTGGGGATTTGCCGGCCACGCCGGGGCCCGGCAGCTCCCGCATGTCGATTCCTCGAGGGTCCGCTCGGCTCAAAGCGCTCAACTGATTTTACAATTCATCGTCGAGGAGAATGGCGTTTCGAAGCTTCCGATTATGTCTCGCCGTCCATCCGTCTTGGAGCCTTGATTTCAGGAGAGCTCATGCGAGCTAATATCCAAGTGGGAATCTGCGGTACCATTCCAGATGGCAAAGTAGCAAGCGTCATGGCTGGAAAATCAAAATGAAAGACCATGTTACTAGCAAGGAAAGGGGACCTTGTCGCCATCACCGCTTCAGAAATGCAGCGTGAGATTTCCATTTTCTGCCGACAAATGACAAATTCCTGCAAACGAGTCAAGGGGACTGTTTACGATCCACATCAATGACATTTCATCAAGCAGCGAGATTCTTTTACTCAACTGGAAAAGGGACGAGGGGTGTTTTTATTGTGTGGTCATCACGTTGGCGTGAAATGTGATTGACTCCATGCTGTGTATCCGTCAATAGTCATTACGCTCTTTGCAAACAAGAAAGCCGCCTCGTTTTCTTTTGATGAAAACCTATGATGGAAAATTGGCTTTCTAATTGCCCCTTGACAAAGAGTCGGTCGGCTCTGGCCGACTTGCCCGCTCATCATGAGCCAAATTACACCACAGAGTCAATCGTTTGTGGCTTGCTTTTTTCCCCAAATTGCACCAGCCGTGGCTGGAAGGATGGACGGATGGATGGACGGACGGATGGACGGATTACACTGCCAAAAAGCCAAAGGACACACAAGTGTGGGCGCCAGACTCATAAGTCAAGTGAAGTGTCATTTCTTTGAAACACAGCAACGGCTCACAGCAGCAAATTGGGTCCGTCTCGCCAGTATCATCATTTTACTGGTGGGCTTAATTGCTCGTACAAATGAAGCCCTGGATGCGCTGCCGTCCAATCATATTTGCGCTCCCCCCCACCACCACATGGTGCCACTTGCAGGGGTTCAGTAGCCCACGGCCACAGACACACAAGCGTGGTCATAAATAAGCTTCTCATTTTTGTCTTCTTCGGAACTCAGCTGAACATGTGACGCACGCACGCACGCACACGCCGCAGGGAGGTTGTGGCTTGACCACATCATTAAAATCATATAGAAAATACACATGATGGATGGATGGATGGATAATGGAGAGCGAGAGAGATGAAGACAAACATCTCAGATAAAAGAGCAGAACAAAATGAACATAGCAGGCGTGATGATCACGTTTGATTGATTCATAAGGAGTACACAAAAGGTACTTACCTTTGGCACATTTTTCTTTGAGAAGGAAAACGCCGCTCCATTGTGTCCCCATCCGACGAGGCTGCGACGGGAACTTTCTCATACCATGAAAAAAGAAGCAGGATCCTCTGCTCAGAAAGCTCTGCAAAAAGTACAACCTTCTGCTGAAAACGTAAGCGGCTGGAAGTTATCACGCCTCACTCGTGGAGGTGGGCGCTTTCCGTGTGCTGCTCGAAAGATGATGAACAGGAGGAGGAGGAGGAGGAGGAGGAGGAGGAGGATGCTCCTCGTTCCAGGTGGAATGTCTCGCGAGCGTGCGTCTCTGTCCGGGGGTTGATGAACTCGTTTCAAATTTCCGCCTGGATGTGACTCAACAAACAATCACATCAATAAATATTTCATTTGCTTTCTCGTATGTACAAGAAATAGGAAATGTGGTCACGTACTTTCACCATTTCAACAAATATTTGCCAGTCTCGGCCACCCATCAAGCGTGACATTGAACAACGGAGCCGGGGTTTTTTGTCCTTTGCTTTTGACCGCACCGGGCTTTCTTTGACCTTTCCGACACATTTCACACAACAAAACACATTTGCTGTCGCAATAATTCCCATGCAATGATATGAATGGGGACCTTTTGCAAAACGTCCGTTGTTTCAGTTTAAAACTCATTCACATGCCGAATGCACACGTGTATCCAATGGACAAATTGTAATTTCGCAACTCGGTGCCCAAGTGCTGCCGCCGCCAGTGAAAATACAAGCAGAAAATTCAGGGCGCTCGTTTTATGAGGCTGCACGTTTAGTGCGATTGTTTTGTAAAAACCTGTTGCACGTCGCTTATTTGGAAAAAATGCCTTTCAGACAAGTCGAGAAACCTTTGCTAAACGGGTAGCCAGCCCCCATGTGACTGAAATTCTGCTGCCCGTCGTCATGGTGACAAAAGTCATACTCGGCAGCGTGACATGTCAAAAGCGATCTGATCTGGACACCTGGGAAGTGTTTGAAATTGTGGAGACAAAAAAAAAAAAAAAGCACAACGTGTGGATAATCAAAGCGATCCGTCTGCCTCACTGAAATCAATTCGTCCAATCAAGATGGTGGCCTCCTGATTCAGCTAATTACGTGACTCGCTGAAGCAATGTGGAGGATCGGGTGCGTTGCCATCGTTCAGTTCATCACCGGCACATCAAAAAGCCAGCAGTCCGACGGTTGCTGCAGGTAATGTTTCATTTGGCCAAGCAGGCATAGTCATTTGGGTTAGGGAAAATGAGTTTCCACTGACCGCTTCCCTCGGGTTTCAAAAGTAGGCCACGGCTCCCATTATTACAGGAGCTGTGAGTATTTCTTTGTTTTGCGACAGGCGCCAGCCTTAAGTGCTCCACTTGCTTGCTGTATTGTTCAGTGATAGATTCGCTTTTGGAGAAAAGAGGAAATGCTGGGCCGATTGATTATAGGTGCAACGTTGCCGTTCCGTCAGAACAAAATTGCCTGCGAAGGGCAAAAGCGCTCCCAAAAGGCAAATTGAAAACGGACGTTTCTCTCCAAAAATCAACGAGGTCAACCACCAGCACAAACACAACATGACAAGAGACAACATCAACAATGGACCCTGGAAAGCAGGAAATTAAGTTCTTGGCTCCCTTAATGAGGCTTGTCGTTTGAAATGAAAGATGCTCTTCTGGCGCATTTGTGGCGTGATCAACGTCCTTGCGAGGTCTTCCCATTTGTTTGCATTACGTGTCGTTTGAGCGCACGTCGGACCGTGTTTGTGTGTCGTCACGAGAACACGACCTGATCTCAATCATTTTTGGGTCGTCCACACCTCACGAGAACACGAGAGCAAAGTCCCAGGTTGGGACAAAGACAACTCCAACTTTATTTTCTTTTTACAAAACAAGAACAACATGATGACATGAGCAAAGGCAACGGAGATCTTTGCAAAGTACAGATGGGCGGGGTGGGTCTCAGGAAAACACACGTCCGCTTTAAAATCAAAACTGAGCAAGATCCAACAGATGAAGCCTGCTCAGATATGAAGAGAAAAGTCTTCAAGACAACCACAACAGCGCCGTTGCGATTCTTCCGATCCCTGAGAGTCGAGGGGAGGCTTCGTCCACAAAATGAAATGATGGCTGGAACTTTATTGGCTGCCCTTTGCTCTTACGCTGGACCTGTAGGTTCGTCAAAACCAACAATGCAGTTCCATCACGACATCGATGACAGCTAATGACTTTGAAAATGACGTCCTTCTTCCCGAGACCATCTCCCACTTGACTAGGATGCCCCGCCTCGACGTGCGGCATTTTGCACCTCGTCTCGACCTTTCGATGGTGATCTTTAGCAAACATTGGAAGGTTACCATTTGGGATTGGAGTGGAGTGGGGGAAGGCAAGATGCTCATTATATCTCTGTCCCATTCTAGTCCCCGGAGATCTTGACTTGAATGCGTTGGCTGGAAAAGGGTTGTCAAGGTGATGCTTCAGCACCGATACCATCTCACTTTTCGCTCAAAGACCATGAAAAATGGCTTTTGTCTGTTTGTCGCCCTGATTACAGCGTCGCCTCCACAATGCGCACCGAAAAAGATTTAGGACTTTCCCACCAATACGCTGCCCCCTACTGGATTGGAATGCCGATACGACAAATGAACTACAAAACTATTTCATAAAACAGATTCATTGATACGTTTTCCACCGATATGCTGCCCCCTACAGGATTGGAATGCCAATACGACAAATGACGAGTCAAAGCTGCAGTGACATCATTGCGATAGGCATCATTAGATTTCTTGGCTGGATTTACACCACCGTGTGGCATGATTGTGACCTTTTGGGCTCGGAAGCGAGTCGGGTGCGCGCGGGATGGGATATCGCAATTGGGATGAAGATGCTCAAATTTCTTTGCCAGAGTCTTGCATAGAAGTCTTGCGTCAGCTGCAGTTTCATTTTTGCTTCCATACGGATTGTCAAATACAAAAATCAAGAAAATGTATACAAACACCCCAAAATTCTGTCTTTTGACACTAGATTAAATTCTAGCAATGTTAAATGGCTTTTGTTGGCATATAAGGTTTACAATTGTAAACAATTGAGAATAAATAACGATACTACTAAACATATAAAAGAAAAAATGTACATTGTTTGACTGGCTAAACATGCAGCAGGTCACACTGAACATTTTGGGTGTAGCCATTCAAAGAGAAGATCACAGAAGAGTCACAACTTGTGCACAGCAAGGGGCCCCTGGAATTGTCATTTCAAAAAATCCCACAGTGCCGAGCAAGTTCTTTTGGGTTGCTGCACAAAAAAAAGACTTCTCAATCTTAGAGCGAGGAACGTGAAGTAGAAAGGAAAAGCAAAGCAAAGCAAAGCAAAGCAAAGTGGTTGCAGAAGCATCTCAAAGTGAATTTACAGCAAAAGTTGAGCGTCAACATGGAGACGATGGAGGATAGATAAATCAAGGGCATGATCTCAAGGTGGCTCACAGAGAGAAGATGGCTACAAATTAGAGTGTGGCCATTCCGGTGACTTCCGATGTCAACCTAGGACAGTACAAAACAAAAAAAACAAAAGAAAAACAAACAAAAAAGTGTGACAAGAAAATAACAGATGATTGGGATTATTTGTTGTTAACGTCGGTTTTATATTAGGCTGCTAGTGCTTTACTACTGATAAAATTCACACACTCACATTTGGACTTGATTGTGACATTTACACAATGTTCATTTGGATTCTTTTGATTATGATGAACCATGCTCCGGGTCAAATCGACTCGTAAATATTATTGCTTTAAAAGTCCACTTTGTTTTCACTCTTCAACCGGGGGGAATATTTGTTGTGGGATGGGGGGGGGGGGGGGGGGGGACTTGTCTGAAAACCTGGCAGCCACTTCAAGAAGTTGTCATTGCCGAGGGCTCATTCCACATGGCGGCCACGTCCCTGAACCTGCCATTGGGAGTTAGGGGAAATAATAATAATAATAATAATAATAATGACTTTCACTGCAATTGTGTTGAATGAGTTTGACTTTGCCTTGTTTGTGACGCTTGTGTCAGTTGATTTGCCAGCAGCACGGGCAGAGAATGTGAGCAAATAAATCTTTTGAGGTGACTTTGATTAAGAGCGTTTGTGACCAGGCTGTTTTTGCCATTGGCATACGTACGCATATTTCTTCAGGGTGAACCGAATAAACAATTCTTCAAATTGTTTTGAGGGAAAAACTTCATCATATTATTGAGAATGTTTCAGCAGACGAATAAATATGTCCCACAAACCTGGCATTGATGAGATACTGAGCCAGACTGATGTTGGCGGGCGTCCCGGTGATGGTGATCTGCCGCTCGGACGAGCCTTCGATGGCGTTGGCGATTTTGATCTGAGCTCCCGACATTTGGCGGATTTCGTTGATTTTGGTGCCTTGACGTCCGATGATGCAGCCTATGAGCTGGAATAAAAATCAATTGTCACAGGTCATACGATGACGACATGGTTAGCTGAAGAAATACATCAATGACATTTTTGAAAGCTTGCTCACGTCATTAGGAATGGTGAGCTCATGGGTGCTGGCCGGTGGACTCGCTTCCAAACCTGAATTGGTCAAACAAAGCACAAGAAACAAACAAGGAATGGTTGAAAGCTGAAAGTTCTTGGGATTTTTGAGGCATTATTTTGACGCAAGTCACACTGCGTTTTGGAAGTTGACATTTTTCTGACCACACCCGGGAAGTGGAAAAATTAAAAAAATTGCATGAGCACACAGCTGAGCCGAACACAATCTGGAATGTTACTGAAGCTTCAATTGAAACAATCATATTGCATTTTCATATCATGGAGGTCAGAGCAGATATCTGAGCGAGCCAAAGAGCCATTTTTTAGCAATTGCATCACGGGCACCGAGCGTTTGGCACTTCCCGCATTCCGCTTCAGTTTGGAACCAACCCTAAGCGAGCCGCTATGCCATTAGAGCGTCGTCATGTTAGACAAATGAAATAACGCAAAGTGTTTTCAAGGACAGCTGCATGGCCTTTACCAAACAATAATTACCACATGATTGCATTAAGCGGCCATGTTGCTTGTCACAGGCCTAATGGCTTTCTCAAAAAAAAAAAAAGAATAGGAAGCACAGCGAGCAGGTCAGGCTGAACGGAAAAGAAAAAGCCACAAGGTGGGAGGGGAGAGAAGGGAAAGAATGGAGGAGGACAGAGAAGGACAGGCACGTCTACGGAAGGGGGGGGGGGGGGGTCTTGTGGGTACGTACCGGGGAAAGCGGGGGTGGTCTGTCCGAGGGGGGTAAAGGGGGTTTGCTGCATAGCCAGCTGGTGGAGCTTGGTCAGCTGCTGAAGGGTTAGGAGGGAAAGGACAACTAACAGGTTACTCTTCACACCAACACAATGTAGGCAAAGTCCACACGGTGAGGAGAGCAAGATGGTGGAGGGAGGGAGAGGAAGGAGAGAGGAAGGAGGAAGCTGCTTTCGGACAATTTGACTTTGATTACTGCGCTCATCGCAAATGACCAAAACCCCTTTTTTTTTTCCTTTTTTTTAAATATTACTGCACTGGTCACACATGACCAAAAGCCTATATTTATTTATTTTACTTTATTTTTGTTTTACTTTTTCTTTTTATTATTGCACTCGTCACAAATGATCCAAATCCTTTTTTTTTTTTTCCCAATAATGCACTCGTCGCAAATGAGCAAAACCCCTTTTTTTTTTTTTTGAGTAGTCCCAGCTCAAACGGGGGAGGCGTGCGCTTTAGATTCAGGTTCTCCCTCTTTACAGACTTTTAAGAGGATGTCAAGTCGGCTCTTGAGCGATGGTTACCCGCGAGCGCATCCATCACTGCCCAACTTGAAATTAGTCAATCTGACAGCAACCGACTCTTCAGATGCTCTCGCGACAAGGACGGACGAAGGCGGATTATTACTCGGCCTGCCGGCCGGCTGGAAATTAAGCGACTTGCACTTTTGACTATATGGACCGCGCTTTTGTGATCTCGTATTGTCTTTAAAGATTGCCGGAGGTGGGTTGTCATGTTTCGATTCCCGCATCCTCACTCTTGATTTCGTGATGTTACGGTGAGAAGAGAAGAAAACTCACATCTGGATGTGGAATGGCATATTGTCCCTGAATTGTGTAGGCCTGCGGGGGAAGACACAAGACAGGCGTCGTCAATAAACCAAGATGGAGATCTTCTCTCATGTCTGGATTGTGCCTTGGAGTGTGTTTGCGTTTTTGTGTCCGCATCTAAAAATAAAAGGGCCTTCTGTACTCGGTAGAAAGCCATCCATAGCGGAGGCCGGGACTCTTACCTGGCCCCCGGAAAAAATGACAGGGGTGGAAGCGGGCTTCGGGCGATAAGGAATCGTGGCACCTTTGGGCGGCGACTAGGAGAGAGCCGGATACACAAACGAGCATTAGACATCAAATCTGGAAAAGTTTCTGGCATCTTTTTGGTTTGAAGCAGACATTTTGGCCCCATTGCAGATCCAATTGAAAGTGGAACTGATGTTTGTACCTCCAGCATGACGACGCAAATCTGTTTGACACACTGGATGATGGCTTCGGGGGTCCCGGAGATTGTCACGGCGCGCTCGGTGGAGTTGGGCAGCATGTCTCCGGCCACCTGGACCTGCGCCCCTGTGGACTAGAGAAGCCACATGGCCTTTTCAGAGCAGCAATCGACTCCATCTCATTGAGGCGGCACCGTATCAGGCTTTAGTTGGATTGTCTTTCGCCACTTGGAATACCTGGAAAGAGTTTTTTTTATTGCTACGACATGGGCTGCAATAAGGATGCGCCCCGAGGTTCAGCCTGAGGGAGGGAAATCTCTCCTCAGCTGAAACGTGCACCAACAAGGTTCTTTTGTTGCCCCCGATCATTTGGTTCTGTGAGAAAAGGTTCAACCATAACAGAGAAAACAGAAACTCATCTGACAAGATTATCCCCTCCCAGACATGCCAAGCTCGTCTCTCTACTTTCCTATTTGGACAGGAATCTGGCTTTCAGATTTGGACAGAATAACATTAGAGACTCTGGGGAATGTTTTGCATTACGAAGAAAAATTCAAGTCTCCTTAAAGCAAAAGCAGAATGCATTCATGTTGGAACTCTTTCACTACCATTGACGCATATAGACGTCAACGTTGTATTTCATCGAGGCTGCCGGATGAAATCGTACAACTTTGATCCTACCTCACGCATTTCTTTGATTTTGGAGCCTCCTTTGCCGATGAGAGAGCCGCACTGGCTGGCCGGCACCACCAGCCTCAAGGTGACCGGCGGCTTGCTGATGGCCGGGCTGTTGCTCATGGAGTTGATGATGTCCTGCCATCAAAACACGTTGTTCACCATTGACGTCGTCACGGCTTCCCACTCGCGCTCACCTCCTCAAATTTATAGGCAATCATGGCAAAGGCCTTGAAGATCGTGTCCGTCGGTCCCGTGATGGTGACGATCCTCTCGGGGCAGTTGCCTTCCGAGATGTTGATTCGTGCGCCGCTCTGCAAAGCCAAAAATAAACCCCATCACGCCACAACTTGAGATTCCACGCTTTTAACTTCAAATTTATTTTCCCCATTAAAGACAGAAATGCCGTGAATCCATTCCAGCCCAAATGTGCATTTAGAAAGAAAAGCAACAATTGATATCATCGGAATTGATGACAAAAAGACGCAAACGACACCAATTTAGTTGACTGCCACTAATGCGAATCCATTTTGCGCACTCGTAAATGTTGCGAATGAGCACACTCACCTCTTCGCGCATTTTTTTCACCGTTTCCCCTTTCTGGATGAAATAAGAGAGCAGCTTTAGAATATTGTGGCAGAGGACGGAGAGACGGACGGACGGACGGACGGAGGTGAGCCTACCTTTCCAATGATGCTGCCCACTTCCTGCATTACACACAAAGGAGATCTGTCAGTACAATTGAGGTTCATCAGCCATTTGCATACAATGGCAATGGTGAAAGCCCCCCGAGTAGCTATGAATATTCCAAAACCGACCACAGGGCTTTTGGTAAGAAATATTTCTCCTCGACTCCCCTTTGTGCCTTTTTTTCCAGGCCTGCCAAGGTTGTAATCAGTTTTTGATTCAATTGCTGTTCCTGTCCAACCACACAAACTCACTGTGGTGGAGCAAATGTGTGTTGACAGCTTGCTAAAACAACAACAACAAAAAAGCTTTGCTATGGAACAAGCCTCATCAATCTGGAAGGCCGGCTTGCCATTGGGGCTCCCTTTTCCCCGACCAAATGGACTCGCTCAGTTCCGCCGGGGCGCCTCAGCTGCTTCAAAGCCGACTTGCCTGGAGGTGAGAACGCGAGTGTTCATATTTGTCTGCCTGCGTGTGATTGACTGCTGATCTGTCGGGACGGGCTCCGGCTCGCCGTGCGTGACCTTGGCCGTAAATGGATAGTTAGGAGGAGGGCGGCTTGATGGAGAGATGGATGAATGGATGGATCTCGAGCGCAGCGGAGTACAGAGCAGATCACATTCACGCCGAAAGGCCTTCAATTCATCGACGAGGACTCATTTTGGAAAGCTAAGGAGGCAGACGTACTCCATGAACCATTTGGGTTTGTCAGCGGGAATGATTCAGAAGATGAACGAGTACTAACATCCTAAGTGGATTTCACCGGTTTTATATTTCTGGAACAGACGAGTCACCCCTAAGCAAACTCCTGCTTTTGATTTTTTTGCTTATCCATCATTTTGATCCGGGCCACTGTTATAGGAACATAGCGTGTGGTGCGGCGCGGTGCGGCGCGGTGGCCCGATTCATTCAAAGGAAGGACATTCCAAACAAGTGACGCTGATGCAACAACAAGGAAGTTTCCCCCCTGTCAACGACCTTTGACCTCCCAGTGAGGCCACCTGCTGATTTGTGTTCGTGTGGCTGCGGAGGCTGCATATTGAGCAGATCATTTGCATGCGGGAAGCTCTGTGTGACCTCAAAACCAACTTTGTCTTGGAGTATTTGTTCTCCAACGGTCACACGCTTTGACACATTCGCCACCGTCGGCTTACTTTTCCGTGCATGAGGAGCCGGATGGTGAGGGTGACGTTGAGGCCGCCCTCCGACTGGACTTGGGCCGACTCCATGGCGGGAGGAGGTCGGGTGACGATGCCTGGAATATGATGGGACGGCGGCCAGCTAGGCACCTGACGATCATCACGCAGGGAAAGAAATATTGAAGGTCGTCCACATGAAAGCGGCGGCGCCGGCAGCGGGGCCACTCACCAGAGCTTCTGCGGCAGAATTTTTGTGAGGTCATAAAGTACAGCAGAGTTTGCTCCAGCAGCCGTCGGCCTTCCAGTCGATTACCAGCTCATGCTGACGTCTGAACATAGAAACACACGTGATGGACATTTTGTCCTCGTTGCAAATCACGGACAGCCAATCCACACATTTGTGACAAGTGGTCCTGGCTTGATGACATCACCGCTGTCAGAGGTGATAACAGCGCTCGTTCTCGCATGCACAAATTTACTTTCGGGTCTGCCTGTGGCATCTTCTTGGTCATCACCATCTACTTACTCTCTGGTGAGCTTTCCTGGTGCCAAATAATCCAATCAGGAGTTATCTGAGAATGAGAGGGCACAAATCAAAAGATGAATGCATGTTGTTCATATTATAGTCACGGTTTCGTTGTTATTATTTCTTACATTGTGAGCTCGCAGAAGACAAGACCCCCGGCCGGGGACAGTGAGGGGAGGTGATTCTGTGAATGAAACCGAGCATTTGGGTTCAAATGATGCTGCTTGTAGCGTCATCTGCCGGCCGCTTTCAGGTACGCGTGCACGGATTTTGCAACTGGACGTTGCTGCCCTCTTTTGGCCTTACACCACAAATGCACCATTGCCCTTTTCTCAGTGATGTAATCTTGACAATATTTACATTGTATTTTGTGACAGAAAATCTACAATATTGCAACGAGTGCATTTCTTCAACAAGAATGCCAGGGAAAAAGAATAAAATGAAGAATATTCTAACACTTGCTATCTCTTCTTTATTTTTTTTAAATGCGATCCTGACGACCTCACGTGTCACGATGGTAAATATATTTGTTTCCCTGCGTGTGTGTGCCGTTTCGTTTGACTTTGTTTGGAAACCCAAGTGCCTCTCGCCTGGTTAAGTACACTTTGGAGTCGCACGGTCCGCTGTGACCTTTTCCTCCAAAAGAAGAAGCCAGGAAGGGAATAATGTGCGTAATCTTTGCCCCCCCTCCCTCCACACTTATACACATTAAGATAATCCTCAGAAGCAGCAATCTGATTTCTCCTCAGCTTTCCTGCAGGGGCAAAGGAGCCGTTGGCGGCGCCGAGGTCCCTCTGGGTAAAAAGTCGATTATCACGTCAATGGAAAGGCCCCCAGCGCGCTCCCATGACACTTTTAATATTTAATGATGAAAAAGGCTAATGCGCCATCTCCTCAGCGTGGCTCTTAGGCTCTCATTAAATATCCCGACAGCATCTTCGGCACACATTTTGTCAACTGAAGCACTTCACACCCCCAAATGGAACACACCACATTCGTCCGTCCGTCCTTTCCATTATTATATATCATAGAATAATCCATTATTGAGCAGAGTGCACACAAACAGATGAACGGCCCCAGTTTGATCATTTCCGCTCTCAAGTCCGCAAAGGCCTGATTTGTCAAAGTTCAGCTGAACACACACACACACATACACAACCCTAAATAATAAATGCGGGATTACTGTCTGTCGCAAAAAAAGATGGATTTACTCGGTGCAGAATATGCCGCAAAGACACGCGCAGACATGCAAAGCGAATGCTCCGAGCAAGCGGAAGAAACGCTTAGGTGGACAAACGCGCTTCCAAAAGGAGCCACGTCGCGGTCATTTTCCCAACATAAAGGCGGGAGAGCTTAGCCGGAGCCACGGAGCCGGAGCACTCGCTCCAATCGGAGCCGACGCTGGAGCCGGCCGGCCTAAGACTCTGCTTTGAAGTCATTTGGAGCCAGCAAAGTGGTCGATTGTGCGCAAGATGGCCGGGCGGGCCTTGTCGCCCATGATGAGCCATTAGTCATGCTGCATTTCCCCGCTGCAGCCTTGGCGGGATTTCTTATTTATAATAAATATAAATATTGGCGGCCTTTCAAAATCCTTCCGGATCGGGCCCCACTTTATTCATTCTGTGTAAAAAATGCAAAGGCTATCAAAGGACACGGACTTTGACATGGCTTCACACAAAGGGTCGCTAATTGATGGACATATTTCCATAATCCTCCATTTAACATTGACATCCCTTGCGCGAGCGACCCCTTGCCCTTGTGGGGATTGCGCCTCCGTTTAGCAATTGGCCGGGCTTCAAGCGGCGATGGAATTGCCCGTCATATATCTCGACGCCGGACATGTTTATGTCGGAGAGTTCTGCCGGCTCATCACAGCTACTGGCAAACGCTCAAGCGTGGGTGGGGGCGGGGCCTCCGCTGCGCGTTTGCGATAACAAGACTGCCCATAAATGAAACGCAATCAACGGAGATTGTCCAAGCTAATTTCCACATGCAATTGCGCGTAGGCTAACTAGGAGCAGACGAGCTTCCGTTTATTGGCACACATCCAAGGCGGGGCTTGTTGAAAAAGGAAAATGAGACCAGACCGCCCCCGCAAAACAGCCCGAGTTCCGGCAGGTATGGGAAGTTGACTTTAATTCTTGATCTTTGTGGAAGCCAACCGATTTGCGGAGAAACAAATCTCAAATGTTCTCCCTTGAAGCAAAAAGAGGACAGGATGTTTTTATCGCCTACGAAGCTTCCCGGGTTAGGTTTCAGAATTGCACAAAGTCATTATTATGGCTTTCAGTGTGTGTGTGCGCGTGTCAGGGGAAAGCTAATATCCCGTCCGACTAAGCAGCGTTTGACATCCTCACACCTTCAGTAAAGAGACGCCTCGGCTTTGAAGTCTGAGTCTTAAAAGCTCTTAATCCCCGAGACGGGGGAACCACCAACAACCTCCAACATGCAAATGTTGCCTTTTGTCACGTTGGAGCACTTCTTCCAGATTGTAACCTTTCAAAAAAACCAAAAAAAACCCGCTATACATTTGAAGAACGTATTCGGGTTGCGTCGTCGTCGAGTTTGACTCGGTCGGCCCAAGGACGCTGGAAAAGGTGCAACTCATTCAGCCGGCGGGCCGGCCGGCCCGCTAAAGGAATTGCCCGTCTCTGGAAACATTCCAGAGTCGCAGGAAAGCAAGCAAGCTGCATCCTGGCGCAAGATCTCACCTCACCTCACCAGCTGCTCTGACACACTTTCAGCCTCGTCAATTAATCATGCGGAACGAGCGACCCAGCGACTAGTGGCTCAATGTACTTCTCCTTCCCACAAGAACAACTGAATGCAGAAAATGCCGCCACAAGTTGACCTTCAATTTTCTGGCGGGATTTCGGGTGAATTGAATCATTCCTCGAGCATCGCAGAGCAATTTTCAATGATGAATGGACGGGCGACGGGATTGGAAGCTCTCCTTAAACTCTCGTGCAATCTTGTCAACCTGATTGGGAGCCAAACATACAAGAGCCTAAATATAGATTCCTAAAGGCACGCGTTTCACTTATTCATGTCTTTGGCTGGCGTAAAAAAAAAAAATCATCTAGTAGAGTTATTCTGTTTTATTGTCCAAGGTCAATTCCGTTTTCATGCAGCCATTGTTTACAACCCTGACGTGTGCACGCGAGCGCATCACATGTTAAAGGTTAACGTTTCTCCCTTCGGATTATTTACTGTTTAGTCGCGGCGCCTCCGAGCTGAATCTCGTCTTCCACTTTAATGTTTAATTCGAAGGCACGGATTATTGAATAGAAAAATAAAAGCAGATCAAGAAATGGAACGTTAAAGCAATGGTCTGAGCTTCGGCCTCGGCCTGGGCTCTTTGTTGCTTTGCTTCTCCGTCGCCCGCTGGGGCCAATCTGTTGGTCAGGCTCCCGCGACCCGGTCGGCGTGCTGAGCCGACACAAAGCGACAGCTTGCGCCGCTCGAGCTGCTGCAATGTGTTCCGAAGACCACCAAGGACAAAAGTAAAGAAAACATCTTTAGCTGTGCTCTGGCAAATGAAAAAAAATATCTTTTTAAAAATTGTCTTTCACTACAATGACAATTGCTTTGTTTGCGACAGACACTACTGGAGGAACTTGCCATTGAAGAAAGTGTGTTGTGAAGGAAAACGGCCTATCGGGCTTTTCTCTCGGAACGGAACCAAAAACATGGGGGGGGGAAAAGGTTGCCCTAGTCGTGGATTTGGTTTCCTCCACTCTCGAGGACACTTTAGGATGAGACCACGCCGCTCTCTGAGTCCATGAAAGATTTTGAACGGCGGGCCGGCTGGATTAGGCGTCTAAATAAAACGTCCGGCGTACGCATCGGACCGTGTCACTGATCCCGGCCGGCCGTCTCCGCTTTCCCAGACAACAGGTTTGCCTCGTGCGAGGAAGGGGAGATGATGCTCGTCACTCCGGTGCCGTGGCTTAGCCTAAGAGGCTTGAATAATCGCCATGCTAAGCTGGCAGGCGCGTGCGTCCGCGTGCGCGTGCTAGCAAGTGAGCGAAGGCTCGCCTACCGCGTGCTTACAAACTCCCGGGAGCTTTTTAATCAAGCGAAAACGCTGAGAGGCAGCGACGAGTGCCAAGAGCCGAGATTTCCAATAGCTTTGACTTTTTTCTGACATCATCTGACAAGCAGCTCAAACACACGCACACACACATCATTCCCAGTGGTGTGATGCGAATCGTCAGTTTTTCGTTGTTTTTTTTTGGAGTGACTCGGAGGAACGATTTGCACGAGTAACAATATGGCCGCTCTCGCGAGTCTCCACCTTCAGGTTTTCGGGCTAGTCCCGAGCTGGTGACTTTTACAGACTCAATTTGGAATCTCAACAATGAGATTTATTTATTATTTCAAAAAGTAGCCCGTCAAAATGTCCGAGCTGGTACTAATCAAGGCCCAAACATGTCATTGTTTACATGAACCTCGCACAGCGATGAAGAGGCCGCATGACTAATTGATGAACCAACCGGATGCCGGGCTGCCCGTGCGGTCGATCCGTTGAGCGCCGACGCCGTGCTTCAGAACATAACCCTGGAAGCGGCAATAACATTTACTTGTCGCTCGACCAGCACCGGTGTGTATTAGCGCGTCTAAAAATAGAGGGGTCAATGGGCCGCAGGATTTCCGAACACCTCGGCCGCCGTCGTCTCGACATTGGGTGCCGGCTCACAAAGCAGCTCCACAATATGACGCGCGTTGTGTGTATGCCATGGTTTTTCATTCGTTTTGTTCCAGTCAGTTCCTTCTGCCATCACAGCTCATCTGCTCACATTGGTCACGCAAATGGAGGCACCCGTGTAAAACCGGCTGGACGTGGCTCACGCACAGGTGAAAGACGCTTGCCGGGTGCCAATGTATCAACTGCGGTGCAGAAGACACAGCCAGTGTGACATTAAAATAAGAATGAAATCATATTATAAATATATTATAAAATATATTTATAGATATATTAAAAACATATTATGATAAATAATAAATAAGAATGAATAATAATAATAATAATAAAAAAATAAAAAATAAATAGTTAGCAGCTGCTAACTATGGTTACGTTTCTGGGCTCTGGCACAAACAAAATGGACAATATAGAGTTTAGGCAAAAGTAACTGTTTGGCAAACCTTTGTGTCGGGAAGAAGGAATATGGAAAAGCCCAACCTCAGAACTGGGACGAACCGTTGTTGGAATGGAACATTATTCACGCTGCTTCTGTCAAGTGACGGAAATATTCTCAAAGGAAATTGGCTTGATTTAGCATTTCTACTTTTCCCCAAGTCATTGACGTGTGGTGAGGCCCAATAATTGGCTACAATGGCGTTCAAACTGCGCAGGCAGAGCGTATTGACGTCTCAACCACTTTAGCACAATCTATTCCACAGACACACACTCCACATTTCCTGGTCAATTACAGGATGTGCGGATGGAGGACTAAGCAGCCCCCCCCCCCACCCCCCAGCTATTGCCAGGAATGCTTTATGGGCCGTGCTGAGTTCCCTTCTCGTGATTCAATCAAGCGGGTCAATGTCTTGTCAAGTCAGGAGACACTGGCTGCAACGTCACGGCTTCTGGCTGGACGCTCTCGTGTCCCGAGTCCGGCATTTGAGGAGGAAGTGACCTGTGGTTAGGGGGGAGGCGGTGTGTGTGTGTGTGTGTGGGGGGGGGGGGGCTGTCAGCATCTATAAATAGCCTTCAGCAACTACCTCGCAAGCAGAACAAATCAATTACAGGTGCCTTTTCTTGAAGGAACAAAAATACGGCGTGTTGTCTTTGTTGTGCCCGCAGGCCAGCAGATTGCAAAGTAGCGATAAGATTCTAATCACCTGTGAGCAAGTCCCCGTTTTAGAAGGTGACGCCGGTCGGTGCTGGAGGAGCAACTTGAGAAGGAACCAAGCGGAGGCCACAACACACAGAAACTCAATTCAGCCGCTTTTGGAGATGATTTGAAAAGCGAGGAAGATTGGGCTCTTACCTTGTCCAACGTGTGGGACAGAAGTGAGGAGAGTCCAAGGGTCCTGGGTGGTAGGAGAGGCGGGATGGGGGGGATGAGGGAGCTGCCTGGAAGCGGATCCCACAGAGGGGAAGGAAGAAGGATGGAGTGACAAGGAGCGGGGAGATGGAAGGGGGAGAAGAAGTGCCGCTTGCTTCTCTTTTCTTTGGCTGGCTGGCTGGCTGGCTCGCTCTTTATCTGCACCCTCAGAGTGGTTCACATCACAGGCACAGAAAAAGATTCTTTACATTTACACATGCTGCCACAGGGGGAGGATGGGGCGGGCGCCCCCTCCCACTCACCTCCGGGCGGCCAATGGGAGCGGGCAGAGAGGTGTCTCCCGGTAGCCAATGGGAGCGGGCGCAGCCGCCGCCTCGCCCTGGCCGCCGAGCTCGCTCTGATCCACTTGGCGAGAGGGATGCGCTCCAGAACAGGTCACGTCAAGCAGAAATCTTCTTTGCAAAAGACAAAAAGTTCTTTTTGACAAAAAGGGAGCAAAAAGCATGGAACAAAATTCAAACACACTGACAAGACAATGAGGCACACCTGAACGAGG
Organism: Syngnathus leptorhynchus; assembly: GCF_054491065.1. Taxonomy (NCBI): domain Eukaryota; kingdom Metazoa; phylum Chordata; class Actinopteri; order Syngnathiformes; family Syngnathidae; genus Syngnathus; species Syngnathus leptorhynchus. The sequence continues at coordinate 13,616,541 of NC_141203.1, read as the reverse complement.
CACGAGTGGCCGGAGGGAGCTGATTGGTTGGCCGCCACAAAAACAGCTCGGATGACAACAGCTGGAGATGGAAAGAAGAAAGAAAGCTGGAAAGCTTCCAGACTCATTAGTAGTCAATAATAGCTTGTTGTTAAGAGCAACGGAAGCGGTTTCATGTAGTGCGGCTTCATCTCGCCAGCACTCGGCCAGGTGTCACCCAAATAGAGATAAACATTCCAAAAGTTGGATTGCTCACTATTTAGTCCTGATCATTTGCTTAGTGGGTCGCAGCTTTAGTGGTTTGAGAGCCCCGGGCCGGGTCGGGCCGGGCCGGGCCGGGCCGATGCCCATCTGCGTGTGAGCGCAAGAGCGAGAGTCATCAAAAATTCATCCCAAGATGGAAGGAGACGTCACATCCAATATGCTGCCGGCTGCACTGATGAGCAGTGAGCCGTGGAAGGTGAAGGAGTGAGCGGCTACCGCGTTCGCCGCTTGTGTCCAGCGCCGACATTTCCCTTCATTTACGCTTAGCAAAGGAATTGCAAGCCCTGCATGTTGCACAAAAGCCGCCTCAGGAAACTAAATGTTTTTTTCTTTGTTTGTTTGTTTCTGTTTCAGCTACGATTTCGCCCATAAATTCAGAGACTCCATTTGATCCGTATGTTAAAAGCCATCTCAATGTTGAATGACTTCTGAAGAACGTCAAAATCGCTTCATTTCAGCAAAAACAAGTCTTGATAGCAAGCTTAATGGAAGAATAAAAAGAATAGAAAAGAAATAAAAACCAAAACTACTATACTATACGGTGTATCATATCCATTATTTCTCTCACCTTTTTTGTATCTTTTAGCTTTTTTTTTACAAGCAAAATAGAAAGAACATTCCTTGAGCAATTTCAATATTGCGAGCAAAAACAACCCGTATGATGTAGCCTCTCTTCACATGGCTCCTCATAACACTCTGCTCATCAAATATTTAAAGACAGGAGAGAGGGGGAAAAAAAAAAACCAGGCTTAAATGCCAGCTCACTCACGAGTGTGAAAGTGCTACTCGCTGTCTGCCGAAAAGTCGGCGTGGACAAACGTGACGCATCGACACAATGTAAAAAGACGCGTGGATTCTTTATCCTCTGCGGAACAACAACTAGGGGTCGCTGTCGCTGAGTGAAACTTGCTTTTCATTTGTCCGCATTTATATTTCTCTACGTTAGTTTTTGAGGTGAATCCAACTTAACGTCGGGTCGAGGAAGATTTTGTCTTTTTCGTTTGGTCGCAGCGCTGACAACCGGCTCTTTGGACCTCCTCCGCTATTGTAATTAACTCCCCCAAAATCTGCCTGTCACCTTGCACTATTGTGCTTGTTGCAGGATGGCTTTTTTTTTCTATTCTCCGTCTCTCTTTCTCTACTTAGTTATTACTTAGGAGCCGCTAAATATAGCTTTCCCCCGGGCTGCCGGCATGCTAACGCTTCCGACCGAAGCCAGATGTGGGCGATTACACGGCAGCCTCCGGGCTCGCTCTCTCGCTCTCTCTCCTCAACCGGTTAAGATGATGTCAAAGGATAATACGCGACTTGTACTTAAGCAAAAAAGCAATAAGGAATTGGACACAAGCTGTGATGCCGCTGTGACAACCCAATTCGGTCGGTTAAGCTACGGCGTCTTCATCGGGCCGCCCGACGTGTTTGACTGACACGTCGAAAGAAATGGGAAGAGGCTAGCATTTACTGATTTATTTTAGGACGCCAAATGACCCTTCGGGAGAAGATTTTAGGAGCGTGACCTCTGAAACACAATCAGGGGGGTAAGCAGAGCTGCGTTATTGGCTGCACTCATTTAGAACTGCCTCCTCAAAATGAAATAAATACATTCCAAAATAAAGATAAAAAATAAAGACATTTTCTGCAGCCTTAAATGGATTGGAATTTAACAGCCAGAGAAATCAACTTTGAACGTCAAACAATTTCTACGAAATGAAAAGTTGATGGAAACGACATGTTTTGGTGTCAATGTGTGCAAGCGCATTCATATCAAGTAATCCCGTTTGGCCGCAAAGCCGAAGCCAACGAACGTCCAATCGTCACCTAAATGCGATACAGTATTAAAGAATCCGGCAAATGAGGCCACCCCTGCATAATTCAAATTAATCTTCTTAATCAAATATGATGATGGAACTCCTACGAACTTTCAAGTGGAGATTTAAGGGGATTTTTTTAGGCATTGGCCAATGACGAGTGACCTCATTTGAATAAAATCACTTCACTTGCAGACCTCCAGCCTTGCCGTGAATATCAAGCAAGATATTTTCAGGCAAATTGAGTGCTGTGCTGCTTTTCGTCTTCAGGAGTTAAGCGGGTATTCATCATTTTCCCGAACGTGCTCTCCATTAAACCAGCGCATAAAAAGTTCCACCGCAGCCGGCCGTCCACAGACTTGAAAAATGAGGGACTTGTTGCGTGCTAGTTTTTTTTTTTTTTTTTTTAAACGAGTGAGATCAAATTGTCACGGTGGCGTTTGAAAAGACATTTATTCAGTGCCTTGAAGATGAGTACAGCTCGATGCGTTAAGATGAAAATGAAGAATAAAAACCACAGGTTCAGTCGAGCATCAGTTGCGCTAAAGTTGGCTTATCAACAAAATATTGCTTCTTTTTTTTTTTTTTTATACAAAATCCCAACACAGATTAAAATCTTGCTCTCGCTTCAAAAAAAAAAAAAGATTCATATTGTATTTAAGGAAAATGTCCAATGAATACTGGCGGTGTCAAATAAAGGCTGCACCGGAAAGCACTCGTAGCAGCAGAGTACGTCGTTAACATCAACATTTAGATTCAACGGAAGTGGCCTGTTTTGAAATGGAAAGCAGGCTTGGTCTTGTTACAAGGCACAGTGATGGGAAAAAAAAGCATTTGGGCAAGCTCTAGTTTCATTTGTTTGTCCTTATAAAACTTCATTTCAAAATAAATATTTTTCTTTCAATTTAAAACAGTATGTGCTGTACCCAAAAAGTAACCCACAACTAAAAAGTCTAATGGAAACAACTGTGGAAATGATCAATACATCAAAAAAATACATTTGGAAAGGCAAAAGACATTGCAAGTAACACACACAAAAATGGATACAATTACTCAACGTATTTACTGTTTGGGTTTGGTTTTGTGGCCCCGAGACATAAAAGGAGCCCTCCGGATCGCTTTGGCGCTGAGGGAGGGAAAGAAGCACGCCTCCTCTGCCAGGCCCCAAAAGCTGCTGCTTGAAAACAACATTACGACGGAATGGAAAGACAAACAACGGCGACAAGGAGAACAAAGCCAAAACCTGCTGCACCCGTCCTCACACTTGGGAGTGTAAGGTGGAGGCGTTCTCGATGCACAGGACAATGTGGGCGTTGGAGCAACTGCGCGAGTGGCGCTGCAGAAGCCGGCCGCCGGTCAGGGGCGACGCCAGCCCCGTCACCGCCTGCTCGCCCGCCCGCCACGTTTCGCAGTAGTGGTCCGTTTGCCTCTGGCCTCTGTCGCTCGACCCGTGCCACACCAATTTGTGGGGCCTGAGGGAGAGCACAGAAACGTTCGCTGTCGCCGTGCTTTCCGATGGCTGAGACGGAACAATGCGACGTAGGCCCAATGGCGGCGACGCCCACCCGCGGCCTCAAATGTACACGTGGATACCGTCGGCAGAAGTAGTCACTATTACATTCTTTGTGGGGCAGCGTATCAAAACGGAAACTAATAGATACATTAAAAAACAAAATGAAAATCAATCAATCAAATATGAAGAACATTTAAAAAATAAATAAATGAATTTTTTTTCTTTAATAAATAAATAAATAAATAAATAAATAAATAAATAAATAAATAAATAAATGAATAAATAAATAAATAAATAAATATATTGACGGCCGACCGGTCCATTGAGGCCTTAAGACTCACCAGGCGCTGTCCCTGAGAATATCCCTGCCATCGAAAGAGTAGATCGGTACGTTGTTTCTCATTTCGCTGGCCTGGTCGCCAAAGATCGATTCCCAACTGTCAAATAGCACTTGATCCTGCATGGGACAGAACGCCCCAAAAAATCTCATCAACAGTGTCAAAATCCACACAAGATCCATTCTTTGAAGCATCAATCGGCGCAGTTTTGGTGTTTCTCAGTACCTAGCACCTAGCTTCTTCTTCTTTTTAACACATACGTATCTTTCATGGCTTGGAGGCTCAAAGCCGCGTCTCACCTTCAGGTTGACAATGGGCAAGGTGTCCCTGTCCGACCTGCGGACAATGGTGTAAAGGTCTTGGAGCTTGGAGGACAGGAAGGCTCGGTAGGTGCCCTTGAGGCCCACGGCCCGGGCCTGCTGGAAACACAGGAAGTCCGCCCCGCGAATTCCTCGCATGTTCCCACTTTGAGGGGCGTTCAGGGCGATCAGATGGAGCTGATGAAGCAGAAGTACTCGGTCAGGCATTTTCAAAATGACACCAGAAACGATTGCTTTTCAGCACCACTCACCCCAAATCCCGATTTGTCCAAATGGAGCGCAGGGTGCGCTAGTGGTCGCACGGGAGTGACGGGTCGTCTGTCCTCGTTTTGTGCCGTCGCCCGACCGCCATCCGTCTGCCCCGAGTGCCGCTGGTCTTGGAATCGGGGATCGTAGCGCAGAGGGTAGCGAGGCTCTGGCGGCGGGCGCGAGGGCGGTTCGATGGGTCGCGCGGCCGAAACGCTCTGCGAGTAGTGGCCGGCCCCGTTGCTTTGGTCGTTGGACTGCGGGTATGAGATGACGGGCGGAGGCTGAACCTCCGCCACCTCGTTTTCCTTGAAAGAAGAAGAAATGAATATCGAGTGCATTTGCACATTTTCTGGCAGCAGACTTACCAAATCTCTGAAGAAGGGCTGGTAATCTCCAAGCTGACCCCCCCCAAAAAAGCATATTTCTCTCATTCAATCAATACTTTCATGGAATTTTCTCCAAACCAGCTTTTTTCTGGAGCTGCAGCAAAAGAAGCGTACCATGACTTGGCGCAATCCATCGCGGACTCTCAAATAGAGGTCGGCTTTGTCCAGGATGTAGATGAGGCTGCCCTCGGCTTGCCGTCTGGCGGTGGCCAGCATGGTGTCGTAGGACCGGAGAATTGTAACCTGCGCGAGCGCCGACGACCCAGCCATCAACAATCAGACTCTCGTGCCGATGGATCAATTAAAGACTTACTCCAGATGTGTGTCCAGGACTTCCGGGCGGGCCAGGAGGACCGGGAGGTCCCGGTACACTGGCAGCTTGAAATGGAAACATCTCCGTTAGCTCTCCGAGCGCATCTCGGCCTCACGCTTATTTCGAGCGACTCACTTTGACTCGGCCAAAAGGCGCCAGGCAGCGAAGGAGACGTAGCCGGTCCCGGTGGTCCGGGCGGTCCGGGAGGACCCGGACGCCCATCGTAAGCGATTCCTGCTTGACCGGGTGGACCTTGAGGTCCGGGGGGACCCCTTATGGAATCTCCCTTTGGACCCTAAGAAAAAGAAAAAACATGACTTCAAGTCTCCAGCAGGACGGACGTTGCTCTTTCTTTTCAACTCACGGGTAAGCCTGGCTTGCCAGGAGGCCCTTGAGACCCTCCAAAACGAGGGTCATAATATCCACCGGGCTCTCCCTTTTCTCCCTTCACTCCCGGGTCGCCATGTTCTCCTTTGAGCTCATTCTGGGGAGAAAAAAAAAAACTGTTTAGCTTTGTAGCGTCTAATATTGTTGCAATGAGCTTGATGGCTTTGTGTGCTTTACCTTGAATGTGTGAATATCAAAATTGGAGACTGTTCCTGAAAATAAAAATGTATTTTGGTCAATATGCAGCGCCAAGGACGTTGTCATGTGATGTGTATTTGAAATCCAGGATTTACCGGGGACGCCAGGAAGGCCGCGTTCACCCTTTTCTCCTTTAATGGCTGTAATAAAATATGACATACAAAGTGCGCTATGAAACAATATTGCACAGGTAACCGACTTTGCCATTGCGTTTTGTCATTTTGGCGTATTTTGGGTTTTACGGGCTCATTTGTCAAATGGAGGAAGACTTGACGGATTAATCTTGCGACAATGGAGACTTTTCTCCCGCTCGGGCTGAGCTATCTGGAAAAACGTTTTTGTCTCCGGAAACTTTAAAGCTTCCTTTAATCTTCCTTCTTTGACAGGATCATTTACTTCTTCCTAATAAGACAACCTGCTCATTTTCAACTGCCATCATATAACAGCTCACAGCAGAAGTGAAGCTTCACTGTTACATGACGGACAATAGAATAGTAAAAGAGACATTTCGAACATTCACTGTCGGGTTCCTCAATCAACAATCCAGTTAATCTTTTGTTAGCTGAAAATTGTGACATGACAATCTGGCTAAATCGGACCTCGGGCAAAGGATTCCTACCTGGATAGTTCCTGGAGGCGCCATCGTAGTGCTGTGAACAACAAAATTGACTTTAGGCTCCATGGGCGCTTGCAGCTTCAAATGATTTGGTGACTCACGCTGAAGCGATCCAGGGGGCCCGAAGGTCCCGGCGGTCCCGGTGGTCCCGGAGGGCCAGGAACGCCCTGATGGAAGAATCAGACTTATATGTTACGACTTTTTACGGACCATTACAATTTGTTTTGAATGATTGATGAAGGTGAATTTTTTTTTTACCGGGTATCCAAAGCCAGAGCTAGACTCTCCTTTTTCCCCCTTGTATCCGTTGACACCAGGGCGACCCTAACAGAAGCGACATTTCTTTTTATTTTATTTTTTTTGGTCAAACATCATCATCAGCTGTGTACAAAGAAAAACTTACAGGTCTCCCAGGCATTCCGATCTCACCCTTAATCCCAGAAGGTCCACGTGGCCCCTATGTGGAACAAAATACTGATTACAAAATAATGACTGCTGCGTTACAAAACAACATTTTTGACACGATTGTTATTTGAGCACCGACTTAAAAAAAAATATATCAAAAGGTGTCAATGCTTACAGATGGTCCAACAGGTCCGGGAGAGCCCCGATCTCCCTGAAGGTCGAGTAGAAAGACATCAGAAAAGCAAAGCACAAATACAAGAGAGACAAATGCCGAGCTGACTCACTTTCAGAGCCGTGGAAAAGAACGGACCCCCGTCGGGGCCTACGACCACGCCCGGCTCGCCTTTCTCGCCCTGCAGAGAGAACCGCCATGAGACACCGTACCTTACGCCGTCAGGCTTGGACCGTACCTTGAAGCCATAACCGGGAGGGCCCGGGTCTCCCGTGTCACCCTTTGGACCCATTGGACCCTAACAGGACCGCAAATTTAAAATGTCAGAATCCAAACAAGATGGAACAGACACGAGCATAACGCCAGCGACTTACGGGGAATCCGGCTCGACCCACCACCCCATCTCCTCCCTTGACATCGAAAGAAAAAAACATTTGATCAGGTGAGGTGCGATTCACAAGATTTTATGTTGAATACACACCTGAGGCCCGACACTGCCGACGACACCGTCAAACTGCAAACAGAGGGAAGACAAGGATGTCAACTATAGTGGATACCTCCACCCTTTGGTGACTTTGCTTTACATTGTCCGACGGTCGGTAGACGATCTGTCCTGGCGGTCCGGGTGGGCCCGGCGGTCCGGGGACTCCGTTTCCATCACGGCCCGGTTCACCCTTAAACAACATTACAAAGCCATAGAAGAATACAAACAAGACGCCGTTTATTGTTGAAGAAATGATATTCACCCGCTCTCCTCTGTCGCCTCGGTCACCCTTTGCTCCCTGAAACATATGAGAATCAAACAGCAGACGTCAAAAAACAAACAAACGCATGCTCCAGTCCAAAAAGATGAATGACCTGAATTCCGGGGAAGCCGTCCAATCCCGGTTGGCCGTCTCTTCCTTCGGGACCCTGGCTGCCCTTCTGACCCGCCAGGCCCGGCAAGCCCGGTTTACCCTGCCAGAATTCAAGTTGGAGTGTGTGGAGAATAGGATGGGGCCATAAAGTTACTTACCGGAAGTCCTGGCAGGCCGGGTTGACCCTAAGGGCACACATTTGGTTGAGTCAGAAACATTCTCCACTTTTGCATTCACTGTCACCAAATGAGGGCAGCCAGTTTGCTGTTGAGTGAAGCTTTGATTCGAATTCTATTTTTGAACTGGGTCAGCTCGAGTCACAAATTGTAACAGGTGGACTCAGAACCACGTTTGGATGCTCTCTTCACAATTAGTCCGCTGTTCGTTACAGACTTCGAGACCATTCCAATTTATGCTCCGAATATTTTTCATGGCGTAAAAGAACGATTTTGATTCGTTGATTGAAATGCAGCAAGCGACTGACCTGTCTTCCTTCAGGTCCTCGGACACCAGGGAGTCCATTGGAGAAAGTGCCACCGGATCCCTCCATGTCATCCTTCAAATAAGGAAAAACCATCCAAACGTTGGCGCTACAATATTTTCATTTAGCCGGCAACATTTTGCCCATCCAGTCGAATCCACTTGTGTTGTTTGGCGAGAACTTACAAATCCAACACCGTATCTCGGTCCGGGTGGCCCGGGAGGTCCAGGTGGCCCGGCTGGTCCCATCGGTCCGGGTAATCCGGCCAACCCAGGCTCCCCTGTTGGTCCAGGTAAACCCGAAACCCCTTGAGCTCCCTGTTGAATGGACAGAAAAAGATACGAAAGAAACATGGAATGATTCCAGGAAGGCAAAAATGGCAGCCAGCTGAAAACCATGACCTTCAAATAGATGCTTGGATCGATGATATTAATGAACTAAATCTACCTTCTGTCCAACTGGTCCCGGATGACCAAGCACACCAGAGTCACCCTAGAATAAAAGAGAATATTACAAATCATGTGAGCAATAAATAAACTCCTCAAGGGAAGAATGCGTAAAATGACCTTTTCCCCTTTGGGACCAGGCAATCCAGGATTACCGTCCACGCCCGGTAAACCAGGCAAGCCCTGCAGGCCACAAATTCATGTCACGGGCGGATCGTCAAAACCAGGGGATTCTGAAAGCAATGTGTCGCTACTTACGGGTTGGCCATCTAGTCCCGGCGGTCCGACTCCTCCCGAACCCGATGCCGCGGGAACACCGGGTGGGCCGGGTGGCCCCGGTGGGCCAGGCAGTCCCTTCAACAAAAAGCAACACCAAATGACATATCAATGCGGCACAACTGAGGAATGCCAGAAAGAAATCCCGGTACAACCTTTCCTCACTTACCCGAACTGATTCCAGATCAGGGAAACCCGAGCCTTCCATGTCCACATAAGTCTGCGAGACAACCATCGTAAAGTTACATAAGTGCAATCAATGATGACGTACTCGTAACTGGAGATGCACTCACAGATCTGGTTCCCGGTCCGGGTGGTCCTGGAGGACCCGGTGGCCCCCTGGGACCAGGCTGACCATCGCCGCGCTCTCCCTGCGTGCATCATTCCCATTAGAGTCCCGGTCTGGTCTTTATGTCCGCTCCTTAGCCGTTCAGCTTACCTTATCTCCTTTCAGTCCAGGATCGCCGGGGGTTCCTGGGAAACCCGGAGGTCCGGCGGCACCCTGAATTGAGAGATGAAGAGAATATGCCAAATATGCTGCGCAGGTTGTTGAAAGCAACTCACCTTTTTTCCATCTTCACCAGGATCGCCCTGTGGAATTATACAGGCAGAGATGAGTGTACTGGCCACATACCAGTTGGCCTCAACATCTCAACATCAAAGAGGACTTGTTTGTGTACATATAGTCGTGTCGCTTAGAAAAACAGTTTACACAGCTATCAGAGCAAGGTTTTTTTTTCCAAACTCACTGGTTCTCCGTCCTCTCCCGGTTGACCCTGGGCACCGGTGGCACCCGGTGGTCCAGGTGGTCCTCGAGCACCAGGAACGCAGGAAGCGTCGGAGCCTTCTTTGCACACGGAGACCTCCGCTGCCGGTCCCGGAGGCCCCGGGAGGCCGGGGCGCCCGGGTTCTCCCTTCTTTCCTTGGTAGCCAAAACCTGCGTTGCCCTAGAAAACACAAAGGCTCAAGCTTGTTAGCATTAGCAGGCAGGGTCAAAATGGAGATTCAACTCACCTTTGCTCCCTTTTCTCCAGGTTCTCCCTGAAGAAGAATGAAAAAGAAAACAGCAAAGTCATGCAAAAAAACTGCACAAGGTTGATCAACATCAATTGGGGGTGGCAAATCAATAATACATAACAACATTTCAATATCCTGACATTTGTGTTGACTGGGTGTTTTCTGACCAAAAATATCAAGCACAATTCCTAAAAATGAGAAATGCTGTGAGGTTCCCACACCTTCCCCCCTGAAACTCCGCCCTGCGATCTGCTGGAACCGGCATCCCCTTTGGGCCCCACTGCACCGCGCTCCCCTTTTTCTCCTCGGTCGCCTTTCTCTCCTCTGGTCCCAACCGATCCTGAAGGGACACCAAAGATACAATCAGACCACGTGGAGTCTTCTCCAAGGAGACCAAGCCCAAGTGAGGTCAAGTGTAATCTGCTGGGAGACGTTCATGAGGTGACACTAGGAATGTCATGTCCACTAGATGGCGAGCTTCGCCAGCAGGTAAGTGGGTTCCCGGGCAGGTGCTGTGAAGTTGTGTGTCAGCTCACCTGCGTGTCTCACAGCCGACGTCTCCTCTTGCCTGGCGACGGGCGGTTGCTGAATGGGCCTCAACGCAGGCGGCGCCGTCTGCTGGTAAAGTAAAAACACGGTCAATCACTCGCTGAGAGTTGACCGGCGGGAACATCAATGGATGGTCTCGACACTGACAATCTTACATTTGAAGTTTGCCGAGGCAAACAGAAGTTGTTACTCCTAAACCAAAATATGATGACCCAGCACAAAGGCCCGAGCCCCACTGCCATCAAACTGTTGTTCACCCATATGTGCAGTTTGTCCTAATGCCTCTTAAGACCTTTCATGCAGTGGTGATGTCATTCATGCACAGTTTGCAACAGAATCCTACAAATGCGCAGAATAAACCAGTAAGCAGCTTTATGTATATAAACAGCCCCCAAATGCACGAGGCAGGAGTGGGGAGCAAACGGAGCAACTGATGACTCATTTGAGCTCCTTTGTGTAAAAATGGAGAGGCGAGGAAATTATCGAGCCCACCCACCCCGTCACCCTGCCTTCCAAACACACGCACGCACACACACACACACACACACACACACACACACACACACACACACACACACACACACACACACACACACACACACACACACACACACACACACACACACACACACACACGTTCTTCACCTATGGCGTTCCTCCATTGTCATCTGCAAAGAATGTACATAAAAGGGCGTGCAACATGGAGCTCTGGTTGATAATTAACCAGTTGTCTTCGCCCCCCCCCCTATCCCGGCCCCTGGTGTCGCATAGCAACGGCTACGCTAAGAATTCCACACAACAATTATTGACTCTAACTTGACATAGTTAATGACATGATAAGCGACTCAGCCGTGCATCGGTCATAACAGGGGGCCTGAAATGCGTTGACAGAGTTGAACCGCATGTCCTCCAAAGTTTCAAAGCAGACATCCGGTTTCCTTGGCGAAAGAGATCCCACAGCATGAATGGAATTTTACACTCTTGCGCATCGTGGTCACTGTGCGTAGTCGTGAGAGCATACCGGTGTTTTTTTTTTTCTTCAAATGGTGTCCGATTTGACGGAAAATCAATCATCACCGTCAGTCACATGTGAGGAAGACACGAATGACATTGTCAAAGATGTCATGGGAAATGCATCCTCAGGACAAATTCCCGCATGACAAAATGGAAAGTTTCCCCTCACTGTGTTTCATTTGCCCCAACACGCCCGAGTTGTACAGACTGGAGAAGTTCCAATGCCTGAGAACAGACATCAAAATTGGTAGGCGGGCATTTGGTAGCAGCTGTTATCTTCTTCTTGCTGATATGAATGCTAGTAAACTGGACGGAGGGAAAACTCGCAGGTAAAAGTGACAGAATCAATGCAGAATTCTTAATGTCTAGACATGAGGATTTCTGCAAGCATAGCAGGCCCGCCCACTACACGCATGTGTGTGTGTGTGTGTGTGTGTGCAGTGGGATGGGGGACTTGTTACTTATCTTTCCAGGGTGGGAAGACATAAGTGAGTGTTGGTGGAATTGGACGGTGTGACAATGTGAACAAGACACAAAGCAGGGAGAGAAGTGGGCAGTATATTAAAAAAAAGATTTTGGCAAGGAAATTAGCAAGTGGAGTCCCACAGGGTTCTGTACAGGGCCCACTTATTTCCTTATTTGCTACGATTTTTATCTTGATTTATGGCCAAAGCAAATTCTGATTTAGATAATATTGCAAAATGTTAAAAAAATGTCAACAAATTATTGCTCAATGTAAACGTTTTTTTACAGCGGTCTATCCATAGTCTCAGAAATGTCTCAAGCAAAGCTAAAACCAATCAAAAGTCAGCAAAAAATGCAGACCATGACAGCGAGATTATCCGCCCAAAACAATTTTCAAGACGGAACGAAGCAATTTTCATCTTTTCTGCATATCAAACCAAAAGGTCTTTACCATCCAGGTGTGTTTTTCCTTGGCTGGTTTCAACCGTCTGCCTTCAGCATCACCGCTTCCGTCTCCTGAGTTCTGAGACAGACAAAGACACAGAAAACATTTCTCTTTTTTGACCATTTTATTTTTGCACAAATGCTCTGCCATAATATTGTTCATCTGGAAAGTGGCATGGTCATTGCCACCTGCTTGTAAATATGCGACACGCTCCTACTAGAGCGCCGAAAGTCACTTTGTCAAAGATGTTGTTTCCCCTGGAAAACAGCTGTGAGTGAGGCCATCATTTGCAACCAAAGAAACATCCTGTAATCACAAGCCTGTCATTTCAACTCGGAATGTGCCCCCCACCCTCCCGAGTGGAATACAAACAACACGTGAGGCTCACTTGACAAGCCGTCGGTTAGACCTTCAACCGGGACGGTCGTGCTTTGAGTGCTCGGCGCAGGTTAAACAGCTGCGGGTTGGGGCGTCAAGATCAATGGCGCCCTGCGGCGAGGCGAGGCACCAACCGTGACAAGAATGCCACAAGACTGTCAAAAGCTACAACTCAAACTCAAAATGAAGCAATGGCGGAGGCCAAGACAGGGGCCCGCTGGCAAAAAAATTGGCCAGATTAGCATTAGCATAGCAAAATGGTTCCCATTGTTTTGATGCAGACATTTGGAAAATATTCACCTTTATTAACAACTTGTTCCAAATCATATACGGCTAGAACTGCCATCAGTGATTGGATATGAAAGAAATAGGTTGGGCACTCACCATGTCCGAGTCGTCGTCATCGTCGTCGTCTTCTTCGCAGTGCCTCTCGGCCGCATTCGGGTCTCCCACTACCCTCAGCTCGCTGATCACGCCCTGGTTGAAAAAGGCCAAATTAATGATAAAAATCAAAATAAACAAGCAAAATGTATGGAACAACTAATTGTCCACATACGGCACGACAAAAAAAAAAGAAGCCACTTGACAATTTATTGCTAACGTTTGACTGAGCAGTAGAAGTTGCCGATGTCTCCACTTAAAACTTTTCAAAGGACTGAACTTGAACTGAACTTGCTGCGAGTCCACCTTTGGGTGTAAGCTTTTAGCGGCCAAGGCTAACTCCTCAACAACCCGGTTCTGCAGATGTCCGGGTCAAACGAGGTGATTTGCCGCAGACAAATGAAAGAGGTTAATTAGACGGTCACGCCGAGAACCTCCAATTACCCGCACGCAGACAACGTTTGGGCGGCTGCCGAGATGGTTTAGCGCAGTCGCCTCATGCTTTGGATTAGGCTAATTTGAGCAATGAAATCAAATGAGGAATTCAGCTGCAATGTCTCGCACACTTGATTTGATCCCCTGCGGATCGTTTGGATTAGCGCACTTCATATTCCAAATCCCGGATTGTAACAGAATTCCTTCGACGTACCAGGAACTTGTTTGGATCCGAGCCTCCGGCCTGCCCGACAAAAACCCCGGCGCCTGCTTCCAGCTCCATCTCATCAGGGGACCTTTCGATGCGTTGGACTTGAGGATCTATGTCGCAGTTGAGGTAGAACATGACCTTGTCGTCCTTCACCGCGATAGCAAAACGGGTCCAGGTGTCCCTCAGAGAAGGGACGGTGAACCTGGCGGCCTCGTAGGACAGCTCAGAGTCGGGTTCCGTGTAGTACAGGATGACGTTCTGGTTCCCGCCCTGCACGGGTGACAGTTTGACGCCCACATACATGATCCGCTGCGTGGCGTCCGTGACGGAGAAGATCACGCCGCCCTGATCGGATGTGGGCTTCAAGTTGAAGATGAGGGAAAAGTCCCGGTAGAACGGGCTCGGCAGATGGGCGCGAGCCAACTGGCCCGTGTTGACTTCAGGGCCAAACACGTAACCGGGACTGGAGTCGGGGCCGTAAACCCGTGCAATGTCACTTGGAGGAGGATCCCCGATCAGCTGCAGGAGGGTGACGCCGCTGTCTTCTAGAAGGAAGGGGAAAACGTGGACGTGAAAACAAGCAAAATGCAGGGAGGGAGGCAGGGAGTGAGGGCAGCGTGCCAGGCAGGGCACAAGGTTAGAGTCGCTTTTAGTAGCTGGTTAGTATTGTCATGTGTCTGATGGAAGATCACCAAAGCATTTTCAAACGGAAAAAGAATGGCAAGGGAACGCAATCCGGATCTTCAAGACCAACGTGTTCTCCATAACGTAAATTGATTTGGACTGAGATTATTTTCAACAAGTTTTACATTGCAAGGTACATACATTTAACCATGCCAAGATATAAACGGCGTCTTTGAACTTTTCAACTAATTCAACCAAACAAGAGCAGTTTGGTGGAAACCAAAGCAAATCTAGCGCTTTTCTCTGACATCTATTTTTTGTGAAACCACATTGCCCCGAGACAAAAGTAAAGAAGTCCCTGATGTCTACCGAGTGACACTGCGCCATTGTTCGCAGTCCATCAACTGGGCCCCTGGCACCTATGACCTCATTCCTCCCTCCCTCTGCCTAGGCGACTGGTGACAGACGACATCATAAATAAAGCGGGTTTAAGCTAACAAAATATTTACAGAGCACGGTGTGTATGTGTCTGACATCCGACTTCAGAGCAACTTGTAGTACTTATTACAAACACGGATGCCTGCCGGTGTTTTGACAAAACACGCTTTGACACGAGACATCACTCGAAAGATTCTCATTCTTTGAAGACAAGCTTTGGTTTACCGCCCGGCGACTGGTTTTCAGGCTTCGCTGGCGGGTTCAAAGGCTCCCCGCCGCTTCATGTGCCGGAGATCAGTGGAGCTTTGTTGAGATCCTAAACATGCAAGGTGTTTGGCCCAACCCGGGGGTCCCGCTTTGCTTTGTGCTCGACAACCCACGACACAAGGCTGAATATTCTGGCATGCTGTTCCGAAAGCAAACTTTTCAATCGGCCCTGGCAAAGAAGCAAGTCGAGCTTTCGCAGGACAGAGAGGAAGGCAACTTTACACTGTCTGAACAACTGCATGTTTTCCTGTTTCATCAACATGTTTCTTCTCCCACAAGATAGCCAACACGAGAGACGCCAAGTAAGCCATTAACATTTTAAGGGCATTCTTGCATTCTCAAGAACCTTTGTTAACCAATGACAGCCCCCCCCCCCCCCCCCCCCACGACCCACCCCGAGGTCAGTGAATGGAGTAGCGCCAGGTTTATGGTGCTCGTTTGTCTTGTCGCTAAAGACTCTTCCTTTTCTGACAACTTTCAAAGATGGGGCATCCCCCAATGAAGAAAAGTTGCATGCAGCCTGAGAGTCCATCTTTGGGGTTGTGTGTAATCCATGAAAAAACCTTCAATTATCTGGAAAGTCTTTGGGTTGTCACATCCCAGCGACCTTCTGACATGGACAATATTGCTTTCAGATCAGATCAGCCTCGAGTACACCACTTCCTCAGTTCTCAGAGAGTCCGGGTTAACACGAGCCCTGGGATAAGATGACTTTCTGGCAACTAAAAGCTCCGACTGCACTGTGCCCATAAGTACTAGCACCCCTCTGAGAGCAAACACAAATAAAGATGCCTATGGGTGTTTTTGTCAAGCGATCCAATCTCAATCTTTGTTCAATGGATACTTAGGCTTTTCAAATTACTGGGAGAGTGCCCAGTGCCGCCTGTCAACTAAATATATAAACACATGGAGACTTCCAGCTAAGACCGAAGATGGGGGATTGAGTTTAATGGGCCAGATATGTTTTTTTTTTTTTTTTTCTTAAGAAAGGTCTGCATGTACCTGGAGACCAAGACATGAATGACTTTCCATCGAACAACCATATGTAATCTTGTCAAAGTCGAAACATCCTGTCTGACAATCCCCACCAGAGTAAACATCACATTCACAGATATTTTTACATTTCAACACATGGCTGAATATTTCTGTGCTCATAAGTCTCCCACGTCTGCAGACAAGTCCTTGTTTGTGCTTGGTGGCCCCATATCTGCTCACATTCTAAGATGATAGGCTGTAATTAAATGATATTGGGAGGTGGCAGAGAATGTACTCCTCACATCTTCACGGCGGTTGTAAACTTGAATTGGGTTGTTTCCATCTTTCCAAGCAGTCATCAATAACTTTGACAAAGATGAGTTGACATAATTTCATATGAAGAACTACCTGCCTGCCCACTTAGTTTGTCAGCACAACAAGCTGTGAGATAGATAGCGATGCTGTAAAAAGACCTCCTGATATCAAGTGAAGGAGGAAGGCGTGGCCGCAGTGGTTTAGAGGCATCACGGAAACACATTCTACTCAAGTAGATTGCAAAACCTGGTATCAAACATCTCAATCACTGTCTTACTTTTAATGAGTGGCATGCGTGATTTTCATCCAGCAGATATATTTCTCATTGGGTTAAGATTACGACCATCAATCAATTGTATCTCCAAATACGATTACAGTCCCATGCCACAGATTAACTCGAACAGCTGATCATCATCATCATGGGCCATCATTTCAAAGCAGGATCCATTTCAAACAGCCAAAGACAGCTCAGCTGCACTCTCAACTTGCAGATGTCCAACAGAAAGCTTCGGTCATGCATCAACATACAGTGAATCGGACATGCAGTTGTAGATCTTGCGTGTGATTTCAATGGACAAGGGAACACAAGCATGCAAAAAACCTGCTTGCAAGGCTTGCATGCTTTCATAGAATAGCAATCCTGTTAACAGCAATGCATGCAGTACTCTTCCTTTGCACAAGGGGGGGAGGGGGGGTACCCGGCCGGGTGAGGTGGGGCATAATCTGTGAAGCGTGTGTAAATTGGGTTATAACTGCAGACAAACTAGGAAGATAGGGCTTTTCAAAACTGATCCAAAACTGGTACCTTTGCAATTAAAAACCGAAAAGCACTGATACCCATCATCATCCTCCTCTTCTGGAAGTCGGTGGCACTCCACAGGGAGTCGTCCCTCGTCCAGGAGGGTCCAGCAACTGTCCCTTAAAACTTCACAAAAGCTTCGGCAAGGCAACACTGGAGTGCCGCACTTTGGCAGCGACAGGAGACAGAAGAACTCCTCCAAACCAAGGTGGCACTTCGACCTCAACAACCAAGTCCAATCGTTGAGGAGGACTCGGATTTGATCCAAGTCGGTCTGGTTGAGATGAGTAGGCACAACAAAGCTTTTGCCAAGCATGGATGAGCAAAATGGAAGAGAAGTATCCACCGATAAGCAATGATGGCTTTTGCTAATTGGGTACGATTTTGCCAAGGCTTTGTTGGCTTTCGCTGGCCTCCAACGATCAGCAGCTACAAAGGTGTGAGCGCCTGTGAACGGACGTTGCGATGTTTGCGTTGAAGGACGGCTCGGTGTGACCACCCGGTTTGTGAGTAAGGCCTGGCGATTGAGTCGGTCCTGGATGCTAAGAGCTAAACCGGGTCCATCTGGATCTGGTTGTGTATGAAACGTGGCGGGTGTTTGGAATGTGGGAAATGACACCTGCTGATTGTGTCTGGCGGGGTTAGGTGCATTGATGTCAATTTCCGGTTGTGGTGTAACTTGTCGCTTGTCCTCAGGTACCCGCAGAGTCTCTGAAGATTTGCTCAAGCTACCGCGACCGAGATTTTGTGTTTCTTCAGTCCCAGGACTAGCGCTGCTACTTTTAGGAGTTTGAAATTTTAGATGATGAACTTCAGAAATTCCCCTGTCCATACCGTCAAACCCGTGAAAGTACCCGGGAATGATCGATTCAAACAATCTTAACTTTTCCAATCCAGATCCCTCAACAACTTTCCCTTTTTTTGCAAATACAGATTCAGACGAACGAGCGGAATGGGAATTTCCAAATGTAAAGCCAACTTTTGAAACATTTCCTGTAAAATTTTCACGATTAGCGGTCAATCCCCCAGGACTCGTACCTTTTAGCGAAGCTGTTTCATTTCCGGTTGCACTTGTGCTCAAGGAAATCTCTGTAGTGGCTTTGGCTGATGTTTTCTGGAGCTCCGCTGTAGGCGTAACCGTAAGCGCTCGAAGAGCTTCGGTCGTCACCTGCCAAGTCCTCTCGACACTTTCCTGACCGCTTCTTTCTTCAATGACCTCTGGCCCGGTACTCGCAATACTCTCGCTTGGCATTTCCCCGCTACTCGTGGGACTGCCGGACCCTTCGTGATCGGCTAAAGGGGGCAAAGTGGTGGTCCCAGTCCAGGACCAAAACCAAGCATCAGAGCAGACCACACACAGGGTCAACAAAAACAAAATGTCACTTTGGCTCTTCATCTTGGGTACACATCCACCTGTTTGATTAGCGGAGTGCCCGAGTGAGCTGTGACATGTCCTGGCAGCCACTTGCCTCCACACGCACACAAAACACACACGCACAAGTACACACAGCGCAGTATCTGGTCACACACTACTCTGCCGAGAAGACAAGTGAGGAGAGGAGCCCATTGAAAATAGTCAAAGGGGGGAGAGAACAGGAGGAGTTGTGCTCCTTATTGGCTGGCCACGCCGTATTTCCTCTGGCGACTCCTCCTCCTTATGTCAAGGCAATGAAAAGTGACCTACACTTGGGTTTCCCAAGCTCGTGGAGGCTTCTATATGATGTGGTGCCGTTCAAGTGCTCCGAGCGAGGCCTCACGTTCTTGTCCGGACTGGTTTGTCGAACGAGCCACTGGGGTGAGTTGACAGAGAGCCTCAACATCACTGGCAAGTAGCTTAAGCTCCTTTCGGCATCACGATGAGTGCAGGATAGAAGCAAGAGTCATCAAGACACAAACGTTGACATGAAGGACCGGTCGTGACAGGAGACATTTTTTACAATGATGAATTTTTGGAATGTATGATGAACATTTGAATTGTATTAATGGTACTGCTTCTGACACTAATGACAGTCTTGAAATGTTATAAAAATGAGTGTCATGAAAATAAAAAGTGTTTTTATTCCAATCCAGAAACAAGGGAGAGAAAAGACACACTCGGGCCAAGTTTTCTTGTGAGGAGACTCAATGAGCCGCATCACCGTTTGCCAGTGTGCGAACCTAACTAGACAACCTATTGGTGGGGCGGGTTAATCAACGTTTGGGCCTGCTTTCTAATGATTAGCCTCAAAGCTCCAGAAACTCCCAGAATTCCTTTGGTTCGCACAAATCCAATACAGCTTTGCGGAGCATTCAAGAGAAAACATTTCCAGGGTAAATGAGAGGTGAATCCACTCGAGACTTTGGCGTGTCCTCAAAATACAACAACAGCTCATATTTGGGAAAACCTGCATACTTGAGAAATATATTTTTGATATTTTTCAAGCAACCCTTGGAAAACACCTCAAGCTCTCTCCGACAGCCCTTTCAAGTACAAAGTAGCAGAGTCATTACAAGTACACAAGCTGAGGATTTCCTGTTTTGGAGAGCCACATTTGGGTTTGAAAGAGCTAATTGCAGACTAGACACTTGAAACATTCATTCCCTGAGTCAAACCGAGAAAGAGACAATGTTTGACTGTCCTCCATCACGGTTTCAGACCCCCACCCCTCCTCTTTGTTGTCATGCCTGAGTGAGAGTCGGGCTAAAATGTAATTGCTTCATGTGCCAGCACGTCGCACGTTCACGGCTTCTCTCATTCGGTTGAAGAATGACTTTTTTCCCATGGACCTCCTTTCAATTGAGTTCAAATGTTGACAACCCGCTGAGAGGGGGATGCTCTTCCCCACAGGGACACCTGCGCTTCGGAGGGGCCGGCTAACGTCAACACAGTAAAAGTGGACTCCATAATGGCTCAATCTCATGAGCACCGCATGTTGATAACATGAAATGTTTGTGGAGATGTTTGAGCAAAGGCTCAAGACAAGTTCCAAGCCACCCCTGGTGTGTGTCTTCACAAAAGAATGAAACTCAAGACTTGAAAAGAGTCTGCCGGCCGGCTCAGGCCATGAATGACGGGCTAATTACTGCAAACAATGGAAAATCATCCAGCCCAGGTCAAGGACAGCATCTCATCTGACAAGTTATTCCATACTCTGGTTTGGGTATTGAATTTCATTTGCAGAGTTTATATTTAAATGGGTTAAACGTAGCACAACTTTAATACTTTTTAATAAAGGATAAAACCCAAGCCATGGGGATAAAACATACATTTGAAATTGAAAAAATAGGATAATATGAATCAAGTTACTGCACGTTTTGTCCACTGGCGGTCGCACTGACGAGTGAAATTGTCACTCGGACGCCTGATGACAATGATGCACTTGGTTTGCCACGTTTCAGGAGCAAAAGTAACCCTCCTCCAGATTTAGGACCACTTCCGCTAGAAAGATTTGAAGACGCTAAGTATTGCAAAATATCCGTCAAGAGAGCTTAGTTTGATGGGATGTGTACGGACACACTTGGACGGATGGCACCAGTGTGACACCCGCTGAGCAGCTGTACGCTTTACATTTGGGGTCCGGCCCTTCGGCTGCTGTCCAAACAGAGACGCACGATTGAACCCAGACAAAGGTTACGCAGATTGAAAATACAAAAACGCTGGTGTCACATCTCTGGGGCACTTCAACACCGGTGTTATTTCAGCAAGCAAGGGTCAGCGACCTCTTGCCGCGAGTCACCATCTCGGGCGCTTTTACGAGCTCCGAGGCGCTGGCTTTGAAATGACGCACGCACGCAGGCACGCAGACGCTCGGGCGTGTGGACACACACAAACAAAAAGTCAGACTACAATCGCACAGCGTGTCACGGCCGAGGCGCACAGTCAACACAAACACGCCAGCATATGCTTGAAAGACAGAACCGCTGCTCGCCCGCCTGGACTCCAGACGCGGAACTCGAGCCAAAATTGGAAACTTTTGTAAATATGTCACGCGTGCAGAAATAATTGCGTGTCTGTTCGTACAATCCTTTTCATCTGACTCCGAAATGTTGAGAATGTTTTTGTGACCGTTTGGAAACAACCACGTTATCACCATGACAACTGTTCATGTCATAGATCAAAATGTCCCTTTTGAAAATTTGGGTTTGAGTCATTCAACATATATTGTTAATGATTTATTCTAATTGAATACCTTACCTATGTTCAACACATACACGTAGGTATAAAACAAGACAAATAAGACTGAGGTAGGACGACTCAATTATTAAAAGACGCAAGTGAGAAACCCCTGACGCCTTGGCTCAGTTCAAACTGGAAACAGTTGAAGCCCGAAGGTGAGTGCTGTTGGGAAATGTCTCTCTCTGCTGGCAACAGGCGGCCCTGCTCAAATACATCCTCAGAAAGGCAAGCTTGGTCTTGTCTAAAATGATCAATACACAAAAGCCCTACTGGCCTGCGACAATTGATTGATGCATAATAATATAAATAAAAAATCATTTGATGAAAGTGTGCATGTCACACAAACTAAAATGCTTAAACACTTTAATGTCAAAACCACAGTTAACACAGCACCAGTCGAAAAGGTTTAGAAGATAAAACGATGTGCTTGATATGTGTTTGCAACGTTTGGAGCAACAATGGCATCGGCGACGCCAACTGATTCTATCTCACGTCTTTGCCGTTGGCCAAGACAAATTTATACAGGTGCTGGGCTCCAAACAAAAAGACACCTGGTGAAAATCAAACAAGAAAAAAAAAAAACTGTCCACGCCAAATGTGAGATAAAGCACTCTGTGGAAATGGCGATAAGATACAAAACGACATCATGCGGTTCTCGTTGTGGTCAGTGGAAAAGTGCAAATCTTGATTTGGTGCTACGGCTTGCACCTGCATGATGAGGAAACCGCAAAGACGTGTGCTGCGGGGATTAGGTTTCCCAGTTTGACAGATCAAGCCCTTCAAGCTCCTTAATATCAAAGATGAAATAACATTCAAAAGGTGAACTTAAGCCGCCATGCTGCATCATTTCACAGGGTAAAAGCCCCCCCACCCGACCGACCCACAAAAGGCCAAACGCAAAGCGCTGACTTCAACAAAAAGTGGAGAGGAGTCTCCTCCTAGCGGCACTTTCAGAGCAGGCAGCTTCAAGACATGCCGGCGTCTTCCACTTTCAACACAAATGACTCATGTGCGGTTATCGTGATGACTTTGGTCAGGTTTTTTTTTTTCTGCTCTCCCATTAACATGCATTAAGTCCAGATTCCAAACCTTGATCAACTTTTACTACTCAGCATTTTCAAAATGACTTTTCAGTTCTGTTCCTGTTCCACAGCATGCACA
This sequence comes from Syngnathus leptorhynchus, assembly GCF_054491065.1. Lineage (NCBI taxonomy): Eukaryota > Metazoa > Chordata > Actinopteri > Syngnathiformes > Syngnathidae > Syngnathus > Syngnathus leptorhynchus. Next base: position 13,593,903 of record NC_141203.1, on the reverse strand, counting down.
TTTTGCATTCTACCACAAATGCCGTGCTTTTTTTTCCCCTCCATATTTGTGAATATGTTCCTTCAATATCTCGGGGTAATTGACGCACACGCAATATTCTTTTGACATCAGAGTGCTTGGACTCTGAGGCGAAGGCTCACGCTGCTTTGACAAATCATTGACCTGCTTTCCAGACTCTCCCACACCTGGAATCCAGACAGAGTCAAACAGGAGCAAGGGTGAGGGGGCTCGCTTGCTTACAAATCGACCCAAATGCAGCAGAGTGAGAGAAAATAGCCACATTTAAAATTTTCTCCTTGCAGCCATTGGGTTTCTCAATTTCTTCTCCTCGTTTGGGTGGGACTCGACACCGGTTGGATTCCAGATGGGCAAATTCTCCGTGGGGGGGATAAAATGACTGACAGGACGTTCTGGTCTTTGAGACTTGCTGTATTTCCGTGAATCATTCTTGTCCATATCCTGGCTGACTATTTGGCAGCGAGTTAAGGTGAGCTCACTGGAGCAGCAACTATGCAAAGGAGCTGCGCTTTAGCGCCTGAAAGACAAGCCCAAATCTTTTTTTTTTTCCTCCCACCACACTGGCTTTTGTTTGATGCCAAGCACCGTGTTTTATAAGCCCATAAATACGTCAAGGCCGCTAACCAAACAATGCTTTTTCTGCCATAACTAATGAGTGACTGATCTGCTGAAGGAAGGAAGGAAAGAAAGCAGACATTTCAAACGCATGTAAACACCTCCCTTTTTTTTTTTTTTTGTTGAGGGGGATTAAAACAGACAGCCAGACTATTTGGTTGGGGACTTGGTGATGATGGCAACTTACGTCGCCGCTTTCTGCTCGTGTCGTGTTTGGACAGCTGGTGACGCTTTGGAAAATCAAGAGCGGAGATTCCAAGTTCAGCGTAAAAGACTTCGACTGCCAGGGATTTAGATGGCAACCGGAAGAGCGACTGCTTCACGCATCACGTCGACTCTATTTGTCTCCGAGTCCCATTTGTTTTTCAAGCCGAGTTTCCCCGGTTAGACAATCCCCAGGGAAGAGAAATATACTTGGGGCCAGATTCTTTTCGGGCACATTAGAGAGCATGTTTGTTAAAATCCCCCTTTCATGTAAACGTTGGCTTGCAAGTGGAGAGGCGCAATTCACACGATAAAGCATCATGGGCTTCTCTTATGTGATTTGTTTTTTTTCCAGAGAAGAGGTAATTGTGCTCACGGCCCACATGATTGAGAATTTCCTGTCACACACTCTGAGGCTCTTTGGCCTTTCTTTCCCCCTCCAAACGCATGTCGTGAAACAGTCAGACGAGACGAGCTGGGAATGTTGGCCCGGGTACAAACCGGTGTCCCTTTGTCACCGGCGGACTTGACGCCTCGGCAGGAATTTATCTTTATGGCTTTGAATGGCGCAAGAGACCCCAGAAAGATCTCTCGTTACATTACGGGAGAACATTGATGTGGCAAATTCTCCCGACAGAGTTTATTTCCGTTCCCTGAAGCGTGCCAAGATGAGTAACATGTTGCTCTGCAGTTTTCGAGCGTGAATCAGAAACGGCATTGACGTTTCTTGCAAACAGATGGGAAGAGGGTAAATCCAGATGTGGACCAAGAATGGCCGTCGGTGCCTTTCCTTCTTATCTCAAGTCTGGCTTTCGGGAATATGTTGCGAGTTAAGCTGAGTTGACGATAAAAAAAAGCTAATTTTGTATCACAAATAAAGTAACAATGGATTCATTCAAGCTTCACCGCAGACATCGTTGAACATTTCCCTGACACGACTTTGTGCTCCAGCAAAACATGTGACGGCAAGATGTTCAATTCCGAGCCAGCCCCAAGGTGAACTCAACAAAGGGATTTACAAAAAGGAAACTTCAAAGCCGATTTGAGCTCGGCGGCTTTCGGAGGAAGAACATTGATTAGCGGGAGGAAATGCCGTGCGATTGCCAGAACTTGATGGGAAGAGGTTCGAAAACGCAGACGGCGTCATCTCGCTCAACTGCCATAAACAGTAAAGATGAGCCAGCTCAAGTTTTCAAGCATATCCTGCACAGATTCAGGACATCCTCAGCCCCAGAACCCAACCGAGGACTGGACTGGACTGAACGATAGAGGAAACTGCATCTCAAGTTTTTTTCCTCAATTCGGTCCAGATAAATTCAGGTATCAGAATATTGCCAGGGACTTTTTGGAGTCAACTACTCCACAAAAAGGAGTGTTCCGGAAAAAGAAGGAATCAAACCATTCCTGTGGGTTTTAAACAAAGGCATTTTTGGAGGGGGTGTGATGAACTTCACATGTGTCAACCTTCTCGACGCACTCCAAAAACATTGCCGAACGTGGAGGTGGAGAGCGAGATTGTAATATTTTCAGCAGACCTTGCTGGATTTCCTCCAAGTTGTTTTCAAAAAAGGAGGTCAAGGGAGCCTCTCAATTTTGTTCGGTAGCAAGGCCTTGCTCGGAAATTTGCATAGCTTCACTTTGCAGTTGAACTACCTGAACGTAAAGATGCGTTCAAAGGACATAAGACACATTTTCAAAGCTGGCTAAAGCCAAACAAGATGAAGCCTCCCGAAGGACACAACGGCGCCCTTTCAAATCCGCGTCTCGTACTCATTATTTGGGTCTCCAGTTTATGAGGGGGTCCGAGGAGAAAATTCCAGGTTGGAAAGGTGTGGAGGCACACTTAAGCGTCCACGGGGCAACCCTGAATGACTAGATGGGGCCGGCCGCCTCCTTTCATCACTCAAGACAACCAAGGAAGGCTGGAGTGACGCACGAGCCGGCAAATTGCTACCTGCAAGCTACACGAAAGCATCCGCAAGTTTTTTTCCACATTTCCTTGCTAGCCAATACCGACGCAGATGAGAGGGTTCGACTCGGACCGCAAAGGCTTATCGATAATTGGACCGTGAGGTGGCGCGAGAGTCCCACTCAAGCTAGTGACCAGGGCATCCAGATACCCGTACAGAAATGGGTCCCCCAGATATATGTCACTTGTTGGGGGTCTGGCTGTGGCACCTTGACAGGACGGCCAAACAAAGAAGATTCCAGTTGGGCTGTGTTTCATTTGGCGGGTAGGTAAAAAAGGGATCCGCGGCCATTGTCTGCATTCTCCGCTCGCTCTGACCATTCACCAAGGCGACTTCAGAGTGTGTGTATGTGTGTCTGAGTGTGTGGGACCCCCAGCCCCCCTCAATTCAGCAGCAGCCACCGAGTATAGGGCAATTTAGATGATTGACATCCAGCAAAAATAAAGTCAGAAGGCGCTGACCACGTTTGGAGGCTTCCTCCGGTTACTGTCGTACTTTGCCATGAAATCGCACGTTACGCACTTTGGGTGGAATTCAGTCTTTGTTCAACTGATGTCTGCCTCCGAACAATGGAAGATGGTCATTTGTTCGGGCAACCTCTAAAGGCACCGTTAAGTGAATTCAGAGTTTTCTTTCAACTCTTTTCTTACTTTGGAAATAAGCATTGACAAGGTCTTCCATCAAGTGTGATGAGAGCAGACTTCTTCCTCCCTTTGCAAGAGAAAAAAAAAATCTTGAATATGAATCCATGTTTTGCCATCCAGATCTGATTTGAGAGCAGATTTTCTTCTTTTCCAAAGCTAGCTATCTCAATGTTTATTCAGCAAAAAATAAGCTCAACAAGGACAATTAAGACAAAATAAATACGGGAACAGCAGCCACAGTTAAAAAAAAAAAAAAAAAAAAAACTTCCATGAATCATCATTACTGGAAGACATTGTGACATGTTGAGTACATGCTGACAACTTCCTTGAAGTTATTGTGGAAAAGTAACTTTTGAATTGCTGCCACTTAAATAGTTGGCCTCTGCCCACCCATCCGCGCGCGATAAACGATACGACCGAGTAAATATTGGAGCCTGAAATGTGTCTAATGTGAGTTGCTGTGGATTTTGTCAGTTGGTACGTCAAACTATTATGATGAATGATAATAATTAGCCACATGTCAACTTTGTCTGCCTGTGGCTAATCTTAATTAGCCAGCGATGGCTTTTGTGATTCATCTGTAGTCTAGACTCAATTTTGTGCTAGCCAATTATTGGACTGTAATTGCTTTTTGGAAATAATAAGACAAGAAAATTCTTTATCTTTTTTGTATTTTTGAATTGTGAACAAAAAACTGATAATGAAAGAAAGGCAATGGTGCCCATGTGCCAACTCTTAGTGGACAGTTTCATGCTTGAAAAGTTGGAGATGGTAAAAAAAAGAAAGATCCTAGAAATCCTGAAAGGAGCACAAAAAGTAAAGACTTAACCTTTGTGTGTCACAGGTTGCAAAAGGTAATGAGGAGTCGCGGACGCGCTGCAGCCTGTCGGCTTCATAAATCAAACGGCGCGTCTTGGTCACATTCCAAGACGTGCTCATATCTAATAAAACGGAGGCCCGCCGGCCGCTTTGCCATCGCCGACGTCCACTGACAAACTTCCCAGGCTATTGGCATTCTTTGCATTCTCCTGCCAATCATGCGGGACAATTTATTGACTGACCATCGGAAAAAGACCTCGGGGCCGTACGTGCGATAAGGACGGTGGAATCGAGGCGTTTGGTCTTTAAGGGTTAGCCGCTTAGCCACACTCAACTAGCACAATGCGCCAAGCTAGCCACACGGCGCCCAAGTGAAGCAACTATCTGTAATTTCCAGCTCCTGTCTTGTCTTGATTAGCCCCTTCTTTGCACGCTTATTTAAGTTCAAAGCGCGGTGAACAACACGTGCCAAATCTTTGATTGGAAGGGGAAGTTTTTCGTGATGAAAAGGCCACTTTATCACCATCCGCACTGACTATCTCACCCACGACACACCCATTCACCAGTGCAGACGTTTTGCTTGTCTCCACAGGTCCAAGATGTTGCAGAGCAGCTGGAAAGCTGGAAAAGCTTCAAATGGATACTCGCATCCGCTCAACGTTCAGCCCGTGCAAACAATACAAACTATTTCAAATTAAGGTCCTTGAAGACCTTTGGCGGTTAACTTCGCATTTGGTTGACACTTTAATCTCCTCCAATGAATTGAAACAATGGCCGCCAGAGGGTGACGTCACGCCGACGGCGATATCAGAGGCCCGCTGGGATACAGAAGTGAAGAGAAGCCAGAGTGACAAAGAGGCCTTTCATCCACAAGACAATATCAGGGCCGTCAATTAGTACAGAGAAGATTAGAGTCCGGGCTGCCGGCATTCATAGCCCCCGCACCCAACCCCTCTTTTGGGCGCCACAAAAATCCAATCCAATCAAATCTTCCTCTTCCTTCGTTTGAGCTTACACCAAGCACGGGCATTTTCTAATCCACGTGGTGGAGCTTTAGAGAGCGCAGCAACCTGATTTCCATTGAACTTTGTGAACCAGCTGAACGGCCCCACGTGGGTGGGGGGGGTTCCAAACATACAGTAACCGTGACAACACACAAGGCCACAGCGGCTTTGAATATTGTGTCACGGGTCCAAAGTAAGCACTGCCGCGTCTTGAGGCATCCAAGTGGAAGAGCTCCACCCAGGCAAATATCTGCAGGTATTTCTTCCCTCGGGCATTAAGCGACCTCGTCATACCTTCGGAGTTGGGTAGATGGAAGAATGATAAGCCAGCTGTCCCGAGACTGAGAAATAGTCAGGAATGACGTGAGAGAGAAGAAATCTTTCTTCCCTGGATAATTGAGTTGTTTGCCAGTTATTTGCAGCAGCCAGCAACTCTTGATGAATACTATGTGACAACAAAGCGTGGCGTAATTTGACATGAACGCATTCAGTGCCATTGACAGTTATAGATGTCAGAGATATTAACTGGGTTGGCAGTGACTGAGTTAAACGGGAAGGTGTGTGGGGGGGAGTGACCAGCAGAGGTGGTGGTCTCCTGTCGGACTGGCTAAAACTACAAAAGGCAAAAATGATTTTGCAAGAAACCTTCACACACTTGATGATCAGAATAATTGATTCTAATAATATTTGATAGCGAATTCCTGAGTTGATTTCGAACAAACGCACACATTTGACCATTTGAAAAGCATGTGACGCGCTTGTTATGCTTTCCACATCCAGGACAGGAAACAATCGTCAATAAATGGAGATGGCAAAGTCAACTAGGGCTATGAAACCACAGGTTTGTGTTTAACCTGATGTTTTCACAAGCACTTTGCATCCCTCAAAGGCTCAGCAAATTCCTCAGAATGAAGTAGTTTGCCTCGCCAGATGAATGGCCCCTGCAAATCTCTCTGGCCAGTCCTTTAAATATTTCATGTCCTCATGGCTGACCTCCTCCCCCGATCCAAATCTCTGAATGGATGGCACCGTGCCACCTGGCCCAGAGCAAGCGAGGAGTGAATAGAGGGCAGCCTGTATTGTCTGCAAACTCACCGTTCACACAATTACAAGTTATGAGCATTCATTT